>NC_060214.1:32800833-33519166 GCF_021130785.1 Homalodisca vitripennis | reverse complement strand
TGATAAAAAAGTATTAGAGATTAAATGCAGTAAAAAAATAACATACTATCAGAAAACTGGAAGCTATTAGATTTACCTTCACTAGATGCCATCTTAATTTATGTAACAGTCTTTTCTTAAGGTGGCAGCCGTTACGAATGTTAAACAAAATTCTCCTGAGAAGAAAGACGTGTGACTTTTATTTATTTCGCATGGTCAAAGCATCATTAAAAACAATTTTTTTAGTCAGTCCTGCATAAGTTTTTTGAAGCAATGGGAAAAAAATCAGCACACCTAATGACGGTGCTTACAGAAAAAGATCACGAGCAAAGATACAAAACTCTTATGGAGCGTAGTAGTATGAGAAGTAAACATTTAGTATTAATATTCAAAAGTTATTTGTACATTGAACACTAATCCTCGATTATGTCTGTCTTTGTTTAAACAATTTTCTCATTTCTCTTTTAAATTCATTTTATTCATATAAAAGCTGCCATTTTAGGCAGTGCACCTAGATGTCTAGTAGTAAAATATGGGATTCTAGTGGGATATCAACGAGAAAATAGATGCAAGTCGTGGTTCTGGCAGTAGTGCGAGTCTACTTGAGAAGATCTGAAAACAGAGTTTATGACAAATGCACATGCACTAATACTTACAGGATGAATCAAAAACCGAAGTTGATAAGATGTCAGTGACAAGTTAAAATTTGGATGAACATATTGACCATGCCAAAAGGGAAAGAATAAATCCAAAGTTCGAAATTTCAAGCTTAAACCTCCTTGAAGTACCACCACCAACGCGTTGGCCGTGTCCATGTATTGTACTATCACCTGTGAGATGTGACTTGTACTAGTAACATTCTTGTAGTTATGTATGACGATAACGACATAATCTTAGGATCCTTGGTTCAAATGGACAGTAAATGTAATCCACAAGTACAGCTATTATGGTAGTATTAATATAATATAAATGCAATAAAATGGATTGGATATGCGTGGCTACAAAGCCATTTAATTACCTGCAATTTCGCCTTGACCCTTAGGCACAATAAAATAAATATTGCGCTAGGTTAAAATTCTTAAGCAATCGTAAATAGTTTACACGAACATGTTCCATCACAAACCATATAAATTATACCTGTAATAATCATGAAACATTTATATGGTTGATCACGTACTAAATCCTTATGAAGTCTTTATAAATTGATAATCGATTGATTAGGACTTGGCTTAGAAACGTACCATCGAGTAATGTTCTAGTTTGTACAGGTTTTTGTGCCAAACATACTAATCCTTAGTTTTAAATAAAAAGTCTTCATTTGTTATGAAACTAAGGCGGCCTTAGTCCAACCTTAAAATAACCCATTTCAACTGCTGACAGTTAGAAACAAAATTGTAAATCTTTATTTAAAGTTTGGTTTTTTAACCCTTTGAGTGCCAAGTATTTTTTGAGTGGGTATACTGAAAAGTGCTGGGTATTTTTCTAGTGGGTGTACCTAAAAGTGCCAGCCCTTTTTCAGGCATTTTGCAAGGTTTTAGTAAAAAATTCACAGTTCGATTATTTAATAAGCTATCAACATGGTTCTTTTTTATTTTTCTCTGAAAACTCTGTTTAATTAACATAAAATAACAAAGTTACCATAACACTAAATTTAGGAATACCAAAAATGGACCTACCTAAAAAATTTTCAAAAATATTTTTTAATTTCTTTTTTCAACCAAATTATTATGACCAAAAAAATTCATATCCTTTTCTTAGTCCATATCACTGGAAAGTGTATGCAATTGTCTGTAAATCTTGAAAAATTTACATTATTATCTTCAATAATAAGTAAGTTATACAACTTTTAAGAAACTATTGTCACATTGTTTTCTGGTAGCTATGTCAACCAAAAATGTTTATATGTGAGTTTCATAATTTGATCGGAAGTGTACTATAACAATTTATTTTGAAAAGAACGATTCTTCACAAACATTTCAATATGATATTATTTAAAGATATTTAAGGTTACAATTTTTATTGACTTTTTCCCGAACGTCCGGTAAAATCGGACGTCGGCACTTTTCGGCCAACTTTTGCCGTCCGGTAAACTCGGACGTTGGCACTCAAAGGGTTTTTTAAAAAGATTGCGATGCAGAACTACATTGTGTAACTGATTTCTTTTATCACTCAACAAAGGCAGTCCGAAATAATCTTGTTTCAAACATAGTAATACAATTGCAACGAGCTTTGGAGATTTGAAAGATGAGATTTAACTGTAATCATTTGTAATCTTATGTGTTCACTTGCGTCTCTTTTCAAATTAGTACACGTAAGAATTAAAACTTTTGATGGACTACTATTACGTATAGGTAAAATAAACAATATTGGGCATCGCATTTTGAACTTTTGAAATTGAAAACATGATAGAGATTGACATTTTAAATTGTGAGATTATCTTGAACCCAATTTAGGTACACACGCAAAATAAAAATATTCCTAACATGACAGTATATGATTTAGTTTCTGACATTAATGAAATACTCGTACGATCCAGCACAACGTTGCAGGCCAATTAAACCCGGATCTTCTTCTCTATGAATGAATGGAACAGTTTTTGTTGTTGGACTTCCTAAGACGTAGTACCTATATCACCTCTAATGTGCTGAATTTGTTAAGTGAAGTGACAGCTGTAATTGAAGTAGTAAATCTTGTCTTTCGATATAATGGCAAAGCTTCGTTGCTGTAATGATTATAAATAATTAAATACTGAACAAAACAACACACACAATTCGTTACATCAAGTTTTAAATAAGAGAATAATCGATTTTATGACAATCGATTGAAAGGTAACCAATTGTAATGGTATTATTGAAAAATTATATCATGTATCATTGACCCATCGTATAAAATTCATTGTATTGTATTTGTATTACGTTATTTTGCCAGAGTAAATTACTTTTTGTTTACTTTGATTGTTCATCTAAACCAAGGATCTTAAAATTATATACTTATAAAATTGCAACTGTTTTTATGTTATAGGACTCTTCAAGTTTACTAACATTAACCAAATTGGCTTATCTCAGATTCAAATAGAAAATGTATAATATACAGGCTGAGTAGCTAGATCACGTATTCGATTTATCTTCTCACACTACCTTCGCTCTTGGACGATGTAGGGACTTATAGATGTGATAAGTTGGTCACATGTAGTTCAGCCTAAATCTAGTTGCTTACTGATTGAAAGCCGAGACTTGACTTAACATAATTCAGAATCCACGTAACGCTGTAGGGTTTCCATAATTGTAGCAACATACGGTTATAAATCTCAGTATTTTGGTTATTTTTTGTAACTATACCATGACTTCGGACTCTACCAGTTTCCTATTTATGTTAAGTAACACAGACAAAGTAGGTCTGAAAGACATAAAAAGAAGGAAAGAGAGATTGATTGGTTAAACAAATCCAAAAAATAGACCTTATTAATGTCAAGGCTCCGTCACTCATCCACTTCAACCATCACGGACCCGACAGGGCCTTACTGAAATACTGCCTTCCATCTGATTGTCCGTCCGTCCAACTTTCTATAATACATGTTCACATTTTTGTACAGTCATGTAACTTTCTATAGAAAGGTCCTGCACACTTGGTCCTTGGAAGATTCTTATTGATTTTAGGTTCTAAAGGTTGTCTGTTCGTTTGTCCGTCTTTATGATAACTCTTACCAGAAAGGCCATAGAGACTTGAAATTTGGTACATAGCTTCCTCTTGGTCCTAGAAAGTTATAATCCTATTGATATGGTGTCAAAAGTACAAAGTGTAGTCCTTCCGTTCTTCTTTCTCTGAGCGTGGTAACTTATTAATTACAAGTTGGGTTCTTTAATACCACAGAGATATCTTTTTGGATTTCGACGTTTTTTACAGTTCATGGTTGATTTATTTTTGATAACTTTTATGGTATATTTCATAGTTTAGGATAGTATAAACTAAGAAATCATCTAAAGAAACCGCATTACGTCATCAAAAAAATTTCAAAATATTAATATTTTGTAGGTGTACACAATGCAATGGTTACTGTAGAGTGTAAAGTATAGTTTAAGATGCATAACAGCTTACTACAACAGTCTACAACAGTAGTATTACTCACCAATTATGTCATTTCATCCGCAAAATTTAGTTCGTCAATCACCTTCCGAAATTCACTTTAAAATATCTTCTGTTGCGTGCAAGTGAAACTATCAGTGGTGCAGTAGCATCATGGCGTCCAGAACCACCGAGACTCCCATCAGACTGTGGGCAGTTTACAGCCTTAGCTGGTCTGTCTGCCTCCCACACTCAACAAGATACATAGTATGTACAACTGGTCTGTCGATCGACCATGTAGATCCTGTGAGTGCTCTGTACCTTCATAGTATCTTTGTTATCCTTCCCAACACTAAATGCACTCTTCTTCCTCACAAAACATTTTCGAAAGGTAGAATGGGCTGAACTCGTTTAAAAAATTGAACGATGAGTAGAACCGGTGTTACATATATTGTACTGGTATGTATAAGATTTATACAAGTAAAGTAAGACTAACTCGTAATAAATCATTGTAGGTGTAAGAAATGTACAAATATATAAATTATATTATATTTATTGTCATACACTTGAACACGTTTACAACCAAGCTGTCCTTTACAAGCCTGTCTGGTTTATAAGTACATATGAGTATCAAAGACATGATTAGAATGTCTTCGGAATAAAATATGCTAATTTCATTCTCTTACAATCGCATTCGTATGAATTACTCTAAATAAATTATTATAAATTCAAACCACATTTACAAAAACTCGTTTTATAATATATCCACCATATACATAATTAAGAATATTTAGTTTGGTATCAATAAACAACGATGTTACCAATTTTTTATCTTTGTGTTACCTTTGTGTATAAGACATAGTACTGGTGGGCAGAAAATTCCGAGCTCTTTTATATGTGTAATGTTGATGAGAGTGATTCCAGCAAATATTTCAAGAAATTAAGACAACATAACGTCGAAGCTACACTTAAGGAACTCACACTTTAACTTGGATTAAATAAGTAAAGTCCACCAAATCTTATTTTAGAAGTAATCAGAATAATAACTTTTTGCAATAGCCATTGTTACTTTTTACGTCTTGGATATAATAATAATAAAAATATCGATTCAGCCTGTGAAGTCAGTAAAATAAGGGGTTTTGGGTAAATATATTTACAAGTAAATTAACAGTCTAATATGCATATTAATAATTCAGTAATAGTTCGAGTTTTTACTATTAACAGGTAGTATGAACCATCTTAACTTTAGTGATTGATATTTAAACTCTGCGGGAAAATCAAAGAGATGTAAGAGATTAATGAAAGAGACGTTGAACCAACACGGGGCTGTGAGGACTGGCAAGTTCTGTTTCTAGGAATGATTAAACAGTGGAAGTTGAGTCCATAAAGACAAGCCCCTTGCAAGGATTCGGTTTATACTGCCAGTCCCAAATTTGTCTCATTTAAATATATATAAAATGATTCATTATTCACAATAAGACATGTTTCATTGATTGATATTTTCTTTATAATTGGGTACTAAATGTAATATGACCTCAAAGTTTGGTTATCTTTCTTGTGAACTATGTTGATGAACACTAGTCCACGAAAGCGATTACGGGTTTACCTAAATATGGTTGAACCTTTATAAGATTTCTTATAAGATATTCTTATATAAGATTTTTTACTTTAAGATTTTAATTCTAAACTCTTACGTTGTAATCATTATAAACAAAACTTACTCAGCAAGTCTTACATGTTGGAAGTCACCAGCAAACATTTTAAAATTGGAAAGGGATATTGTTGAATTAACGTAACCATGAAAACAGAATAAAAAATTTAACCCAACAATAAAGTCATTTTACATCGGTTTCTATGGTAAAACCTTGTCATTTCTCTTGTGATTTTAAGGTGTACGGATCACAAGTGCATTATGTGTCGTTTTAGCGATTTCTGGAAGTGTGATGTTGTCCTCGGCACTCCACCTCTGGAAAAAGCTCAGGAGGCTCTCACTGCTCTGACAGTGTTCCTCCCTTTCCCTGGCCCACCGAGCGCCCCTATTCCAATCCCAGCGCCTTGGTACTGGACACATTGGAGGTGTGCCTGGTGAACTCCCCCCCCCCATACCGCCGGACTCTGTCCGGTGATACGCCAAACAGCCCTTTTCAGGGCTCAAAACAAAATAATATCGAATTTGTTGGAGTTTAGGATAGTGGAAATAACTGTTGCTAGGCAACAAACCAAAAGAATCAGCGAGGATGTTTACTCGACGGAGCCTCGGCCCCGACTGGGAACTGGATTTGCAAAATTTGTCTTCGTGAATTTCGTTTCCATAGAGACACCCAACAAGATACATGGTATGTACCACTGGTCTTTCGACTATTAACCCTCTCTGTACCTTCATGGTATTTTTGTTTTACTTCTAAACGGTAACAAATGCTCTTTTTTACAAAACCAGGTTGAACTGGTTTTATATAATCTGAATGGTGATGACTGGAACCAATGTTACTTAAACTGTACTGGTGTGTGTAAGATTTATGCAAGTAAAGTAAGGTCAACTAGTAATGCATCATTGCATGTACAGAGGTGTAACTACGTTTTAAATCACACTGTATAGATTGCCACATGTTTAAACATGTTTATAACTAACTTTTCCTATTAGCTATTAACAGCCACCACCACCTCCCTCACACACAGTGAACATTCATTGTACGAGTATATTTTTGATAATATTGCCACATAAAATAACAAAAAATAGAAGCCATATTTGAAAAATTCAATTTAAAACAATTTTTGTTCTGATACTTTTTAGGATACCATATCTATTAATCCTTTTTCCTAAATCTTGCCCGTATGCATTTGTACAAATATTTAAATTGCTTTGGAAATTACAATATTTTGTAACTAATTTTGAGCTTTGAACAATCTCATAAGATTTAATGACAGTGGACATTCCAATTTTAAAAAAATACATGTTACATCTTTACCGTAAAAAGGAGACAAGGTACATTAAAATTCGTGATATTTATGAAGAAACCCGCAAATTCTTGTAAGAGAATAGGTTTTGGAAAGTTGTTCCTCCTAAATCATCGTAAATTTCCGAAAACCGTATACTATCAATGACAAGCTTGAACATTGTTTATGCAGGTTTCTTGAAACACTTCCCGTTATTCAAACAGGCTATTAATGGAAAGCTCTTCTTTTTTATTCCATTTGGGATCCAACTGTATTCGAGAAGTGCGTAAGATGCACTGGTCCTAAAATGTCTATTCCACGACAACTGACCATCTTGTACATTTCTATCGTTAATTATCTTCCCTTCATAGTTGCTTACATTTTATACGTATCTTCCAAAACTACTTTCCGTGTTCTCAGACATAATTCATTCAATTAGTCTAAACCTCAACTTACGCCATCATTGCTTTAATTTGTAGACATTTCTAATGGTCCATCTGTTCACAATCATGACCTAAGGCATAATTTTATAAAGTTTATAGTGAATTCGCCACGATGATGGCGGTATTTCTCTCTTAAATGTTGACATATAATGATCGATACATGACCTAAATACGTAAAAGTTTATATTCCTTTTCGAAAGTTATATAATATATACATATAAGTTGTACAGTTTATTATATATGGATTATTTAAAGTGGTTCCTAAAATCAATAGTAAAATTCTTTAAACCAAACATACTTTTGTAGTTCATTCTGTGATTTCATAATTTGAACCCGGAATTGGTTATACACATGATACAGCCATGATGCGTATTTGATACCATGAAACATTTGTTCTGTATCCTTTGCATTTATAAACCAATTAGTTTTACGAATCACTTGGGTCAATATCATATAAAATAATAAAAAATTTGAAATTTAAGATTAACATTTAGTGCATCTTTAAAAAAGATTAACAGGAAACAATACAATAATACTATTAGCTGCAGGTAGAAGTTTGTCTAACTACTAATCACGAAATTACTGTAGATAATAATACCTGTAGATTGTCTAATTGATTATTTATTAATATTATACAGGAAACACGATTTTTTTACTGTTGGTTGAAATGTTGCCAAACCAAGAGAACGAAACCTAGTTTGTTTCTAAATAATTTGCATATGAAACTATTACTATTGTTCAATAAGAAATGAAAACAATAGTAATCTTAAACTGCAAATCACATGTTAGGTTGCTTTACACGCAATCAAGTTCTACAAGGAATGTGAATTGACTGAGTACAATAATGACTGTATTCACTGGGAGTTAATGAAATGGAACCACCTAAACCAATTGGTACCTTGTATGATTAACTACCAAGTTCCGTTTACTCGTGATTAATATTGTGAACGTTCCGCCTACCGCTGATTCCGAGGAACGGATCCCCGCAATAAACTGCACAAAGCAGTCGGCATTGAAGTTTCAGTCAAAGCTCGGGGGTGAGGGCGCCACTCCAAAACGGGAAGCTCACCGAATAACGCAGAGCGACCTTGGAGTCCCACGCGATCGATAATAAATCAACTTGCAAGCCTCGGGGGACTTGAGGCTATAAACCGAACAAACAGCGGTGGAGTGGGCGGCTTGGCTGGCAAACACCGTGAACCGCGCAGATGCAGTTTTACAATATGCAAATCAAAATCCGGGATGATGAGTCAAAAACCCACCCATCTCGCGTCAGCGTCCGCAAGTTCCGTACGAGCAGAGGATGATGCATTTTAGTGACCACTGGTTTGGATCTTGTGAACTTGTGTGGGAGAATGTTGAGTGGTAAATTTAGTTATGTTTTGTTAGAATACTCTATTCACCTTCCGCTTTGAGTTTCGAAACAATCGAAGTTTCGGCGACTTCAATAAATCGGTTTCAACCATTTACCCTACTGGATAAATTGCATTCAAGGGTCGACATCAAAATGATTACTACTTGTATCATTTGTTGCTATTTCGATGTTTTGGCTCATTTCAGATTTGGTGTACACCTCAGATTTCAGATGGAATAACTTCGTTTGTTTCGTAGCTCGAAATGCGAATTGAGTATAAACTCAACATCGTTGATTACCCTTTCAGCTCAGTCTTTGGACTATGCCCAACTTATTAGTAGTTCTGCGTGTGGATTTACAGATAGGCTACCATGATCATATTTGAAATGTTGGGTATCTCTTTTAATATTTCCTGTGTTTCTTAAATTATGACATGTTCAATACATGTATACAAACGTTGTTTCCATCGTTCGCCGCTAGATAGTACGTAACCACCACTTCACGACTGGAAACATATATTAGCATTGGATGAAATATCCTCTTAGACTATTTCATAATTAAAGACAATACCTAACTATATTAATAATATCTCATATGCTATGATAATTAAGGACTCCTCTTAAAATCGTGTCGTGCCCATCCCATGTATTTTTACCCGTCCGTCTGTCTGTCTATAAGTCCACATGTCTGTCTATCCGCCACATGTCTGTCTATCCGCCACATGTCTGTCTATCCGCCACATGTCTGTCTATCCGCCACATGTCTGTCATCCGCCACATGTCTGTCTATCCGTCACATGTCTGTCTATCCGCCACATGTCTGTCTATCCGCCACATGTCTGTCTATCCGCCACATGTCTGTCTATCCGCCACATGTCTGTCATCCGCAACATGTCTGTCATCCGCCACATGTCTGTCATCCGCCACATGTCTGTCATCCGTCACATGTCTGTCTATCCGCCACATGTCTGTCTATCCGCCACATGTCTGTCTATCCGCCACATGTCTGTCTATCCGCCACATGTCTGTCTATCCGCCACATGTCTGTCTATCCGCCACATGTCTGTCTATCCGCCACATGTCTGTCTATCCGCCACATGTCTGTCTATCCGCCACATGTCTGTCATCCGCCACATGTCTGTCTATCCGCCACATGTCTGTCATCCGCCACATGTCTGTCTATCCGCCACATGTCTGTCTATCCGCCACATGTCTGTCTATCCGCCACATGTCTGTCTATCCGCCACATGTCTGTCTATCCGCCACATGTCTGTCATCCGCCACATGTCTGTCATCCGCAACATGTCTGTCATCCGCAACATGTCTGTCTATCCGCCACATGTCTGTCTATCCGCCACATGTCTGTCTATCCGCCACATGTCTGTCTATCCGCCACATGTCTGTCTATCCGCCACATGTCTGTCATCCGCCACATGTCTGTCATCCGCCACATGTCTGTCATCCGCAACATGTCTGTCATCCGCAACATGTCTGTCTATCCGCCACATGTCTGTCTATCCGCCACATGTCTGTCATCCGCCACATGTCTGTCATCCGCAACATGTCTGTCATCCGCAACATGTCTGTCTATCCGCCACATGTCTGTCTATCCGCCACATGTCTGTCTATCCGCCACATGTCTGTCATCCGCAACATGTCTGTCTATCCGCAACATGTCTGTCTATCCGCCACATGTCTGTCTATCCGCCACATGTCTGTCATCCGCCACATGTCTGTCTATCCGCCACATGTCTGTCATCCGCCACATGTCTGTCTATCCGCCACATGTCTGTCTATCCGCCACATGTCTGTCATCCGCCACATGTCTGTCTATCCGCCACATGTCTGTCTATCCGCCACATGTCTGTCATCCGCAACATGTCTGTCTGTCTATCCGTCCGCACGTCTGTCTATCCGGCTGCCTCTCTGTGCGGCAGCTCTTTTTAGAAAGATTCTAGAGACATGAAGAGTACACAGTTTCGTCCCAGGAAAGTACTATATTAATTCTGAGGTCAAGAGACTTCTTTAGGTAGTCCGTCTGTCTGTGCAATAATCGTTCATGACGTCCTTTCTTGTTCTTCGATACTCCATCTTGTAGGTTTATTATGGTGGTGTTTATTATATCTGTATAGTACTTTATTTCAATATCTCACAAGGCTCGTTCCAGTAAGACCAACTCCTCTAATTCAACTTACATATCTGAAAACCCATTGACGGTCACCGTCATACTCTGTAAGGTATGCATAAACCCAATGCAATAATGGGGTGGTCTATATTTGCCTACATAACAAATGCAGATGTAGTAAATATATGTATTAAAACCTTTAGAGGTAGATTTTTTAAAATTCAAGGAAACAGTGCCCTTTTCAAGAACTTTATATGATTCCATTCGCTTTGAGACAATCATGAATTATGGCCTACCTAGGTACCTCAAAAAGATATCACAAGAATCGTTGAAGCGTAGAGAGCTTGTTAAATATTTTAATGCTATTTTTAGCATACTAAGTAACGATACTATTAAGTGTGAAAATGTTCAAGATAAAGGGAATTTTTATTAATTTACTTCTTTACTGGCTTCGGCGAAAATGTCATGTGAGCTATCAAAAGTTAAGAATTACCTCGAAAAGGTACTTGCTGTTTGATAAAATGTTTATCAAACCTAGCTTTAAATGAGTACTCCATTGGTTTGATGCCCAATATAAGTATGAATTTTACTACACCTTTAGCATCTTTCCAATAAAAGAAACATCTATCTTGTTAGACAGGCGTGGAAACGATTAATCCTTTCCTAGTGTGGGACATCCTAAATCCATGTTCATGGTGACATCATAAACAAGCTAATTTGATTTCCTAAGAAAGGCTTTTCCTATTTTAGGCATAGACTTAGGATAACAGATATTTTCTGAAATTCCATTATTGTTGAGTGTCAGATTTAATGGAGCCTGCACACTTCTGTTCCTCGAGTTTGCGGTAGCGACACCGCCTGCGGTTACACAACCTCTACTTACCTGTCATCGCCGCTTCGGCTCTGCGAGTCATTCATGCAGTCATTCATCGCGGCACCACAGTACGACCGGAGGAATGAATGATCACAGTTTCCTTCCCACTTTAGTACACTACAAAAGTTAACAGGAGAGACTTGTGGGTAGGGACACGACTTTCTACTAACATAATTATACAAGGTAGAACTACGCCACACAAAGTGTCGCGTAACAGGCTTCGCTGAGTCTGCATGGAAAATTTCAGATCTATGACTAATTTAACTCTCGAGGTGTCAGGCAGGCGATCTTACGGAGCAAATATTTTTACATCCACTCGGCAGAAAAAAGACAAGATTGTGTCAGCCTACTGAGTAATACAACTCAAATACTCTCAATGCATTGTTAACATACACTATCATAGAACACATTCATGTCTATGTAGAAATGAAAATTCATGCAAAATTAAAAGTTTACGGATGAAACCTTTCCCGTAGTACCTTACCACATGATACATTCATATTTTTGTCCATTAAGTTAGGTTTCAGTGCTCGAATACTAAAAGTTTCGGTGAGCTAGGGTGTGGGGTACTACAATGCAAGATTGCGAGAAATCAAATCTCGCCGACCTTTTACATTGACTTTCCGCTCTATTATTTTATCGTTTACTCCATGAACGAAACTGTTACACGTTAAAATCTGGATGTACTCAATTTGCTTACAAATTTATTTATCCTTCTGTTTTCTCTTTGCCAACATAGTTACCTATAAGATTAATGTGAAAATATTCACTAACGCTCAGCCAAAATCACATAGAGTGACATACATTCTTCAAAGTAACACAATTCGATAAAAGGGAATCCTTCAGTAAAATATGATTAAAATGTGTGATTAAAAAAAATTCATTTCGTTTTAAAACTTGTCGTTCAAAATATGTCACTCATTAAAGCTAACACTCGCTTATGTGCTGCAAATATTCCCATTTTTGTCTCCAGCCATTTTTACTTTAACGTGATTACATAATTACCTAAATTTACTACTTTACAACTTCTCATAGAGCGTATAAACTATTCTCTATGTTTCCAATCCCTCAGTTAATTTATTTTAAATAGCTACGGTTCTGACATTTTATAAAATTATCCCAACTAAAAACCTATTATACCACTTAAATGGTTTCATAGACTTTAGGCGTTAAGTAAAATACAAATCTACAACCATAGGCCCAACAAATGGAGAAACGATAAATCGTAAAAGAACTATTTTGTTTTTAATATTTTTGGTTACTTACCTTGGATCTCCCTCTCTCTTGAAGTTTAGTTCTCAGTCACATTTTTCAAACAACTTGTATAACATCATAAAAAATGTAGAAACAACAGAACTTGTGTGATGGCTATTATTTCAATCATTGCACTATTTTCCACGCTAGGTACGGTGCTGTGAAAGTTGCTCTCGGAACTGCATCCAGTATATGTATGAGTTAGATGAAAGTGAATTAATTTTACATACTGCTTAACAAAAAATGTCGAAGCAGCATTGTAATATCCCTGGAACAGTAGGGATATTAACTCTGGGGAAATGGTGCCTTTTGAATTCCGTCGTTGTCCGTTGAATTTATACATCTGAAGAGAGGCAGTGTGATCAAAATGGTCGTGGATCGGTACTGATCATTGTTTTGGTGGGGTTGTGTTGTATCAAACTACAATACTACAGGTGTAAAATTCCCATCTGAGCCGCAGGCATACTAATGCTTGAACAATTTCCGACGTAACGCAGCAGAATTAACTTACTGTCAGTGATTTTATGTGCATCGAGAGGGAATTTGCAGTACAAATATATACGACCACTGGTTTTGAAATTTGCAATGATCTAACCGTAAGTGTACTTGTCAATTAAACTATTAAGGCTATTGCTGTCTTTTATTATTAAAGTTTACTATATCAATGTGAATTGGATTCAGAAATCAAATAGTAAAATGAAGTGTAGTATATTTTTAATCTGGATCTTTCTACACTGTTTAGAACATGATCACGTAGAAGCCATTATGAACTAGATTATATTAGATTAAGGAGGGGGTATAAATTACATTTAGTTCCAAACGCATCAACCTACGCTTATTTAGCACTTCAAGTTCCGCCAGTAGGGCATGCCCTGTACCTTCAACGAGATCCAAAAGCTTCTGCTCAATGCTGATGTCGAATTCATCACTTGAGGTTCTAAATAGGGTTCTTCTACTAACCTCAAGCCTCTCACAATCCAAAATAAGGTGTTTAGCAGTCTTCTCTCGCTGATTAAATAGTCTTTAGTGGTGAGTGCAGGTGTTTTCTCAATTGACCGTGTCCAATAATAAGGGAAATGGTCTGTATCACAAGGTCTTTGTTAACCTTCGTCAGCCAGTTTGTAAAATGGATGTTCATGGAACTAAAAAGGGTTTAAAATTAATTTTGTATTGTATTTTTGACTCAGATATGACAAAACAGGGACAAAGTAAAAGAAAAAATAACACTCTATAAATACCATACGGGCGTAAACCGGACGTCATAAATAAATAAAGTGCTATCAAGTCGGTTAGGTGTCACTAACTGAACACCAGATGTGCGTTGTTTTGAATTTAATAAAGAAATATTGGGCATAGTTGCTATAGCCAGGTGTATTTAAAAACCAACAAAGGCACGTCTAGAGTATAAGAGCTTAATTATTAATACAAGTGATTTTGTATCAAAAATGTAAACTAAATAATTGTTTTACACACCTTAAGAACCAAGACATCTTTTAATAACTTATAGTTACTCCCTAGATGATTAGAACATTTTTCTTTCTTTTCTAAAGACTTTTCTTCTTTTACTTAGTAAAATAAGTTATACCTTGATATCTGTACGTTTTTATTAGGAAAACAACCATAACTTAGTACTTTAATGTGTAATTCAGTAACCACTGTTCTAGAATGAATCTAGATACATACACACACACACACATATATATATATATATATATATATATATATATATATATATATATATATATATACACACACAGCTGAGCATTGTTGGTCACCTCAGAGTATGTTAGAAGAATCGAGATAGATGTATAACAATGTAACCAACAATGCTCAGATGTTTATATATCTATCTCGATTTTGGCAACATATTCTCAGCTGAGCAGTAATCTTAGTAAGTAAATCTTAGCATTAATAGCCAACTGAGAATATGTTGCCAAAATCGAGATAGATGTATAAACATCTGAGCATTGCTGGTCAGCTGAGAATATGTTGCCAAAAATCGAGAGAGAGATATATAAACATCTGAGCATTACTGGTCAACTGAGAGTATTTTGGCAGAATCAAAATAGATGTATAAACAGCTGAGCGTATGTTGGCAATTACGATTGCAATCTTTTGTAACGTTGTGTTGTGTTTGGAAGTTGTGTTGAATAAATGTCGTAACAATTGATATTTTTTTTATTGAAGTCTTTGGTTTAGGAACGACGATACCTAATACCACCTTACAAAGTCAACAAATTTTTTTAATGATGTAGAGAGACTCGGCAGATAATAAAAACATAACATATATTTTTACGGTTCTTCCTTTACTTGCCTAAAGCGCCAAAGATTAGATGTCGTACTCCTTTAATACCCCATGCATTGTGGACTCCAATGCCACATGCCTTAGGCCCTGCTAATGCTGCCACATAGTAATTATAAAGCCGCCATCCTCAACGTACAGCACAAATAATAACCGAAGGCTAAAATTAACTCTCTTCTCCTTCATTATTCAACGGTTGCGCTCGGCGTGTTGCGTCGCACGTATTTATGCATACGATGTTGCAGCATAGTCCAGGATTATCCATTAATTATCAATTGTTTAACTTAACGCTTGCATTACATTCACGTCTTTTTGTATACGAACGAGTGCCCTTCGTCCTATTGTATCGTCTTACGCAGTGGTCTGATTGTGAAGCTAAATAAGGTTTACGGATTCATTAAGAACAAAAGACGTATTACTGGCTGAGCATTAGCGAAACTTATCATTCCTGTGGCCTTGAGGTTTAAAAGGTTTCTCTGCCAGCACCATATGGCGAGATCAAATTAATCTATAGATAAACCTGAAATTTTGTGTGAGGTAACATTTCTATAGGCAACATGAAGTTCGATGATGTGCATGTAACTCTGTGTGATTAAGCTGAGTACTAACGAACGTTTTTACCTTCGTATTTTGGTTGCCATGATGTCAACGTTAAAATCATAAAATAAATAAATTTTTAAGTAAATTGGGTACAGCCTTTTGACTTCGGGATTGGTCGATAAGAATTTTATTATGCTCCGTAGGGTCCTTATATACTCCATTGAATCGGCTAATTTGTTTAAAAACTACCAAAATTTGTCAAACTAAGTTTGTTCAAATATTTTTTCTGTCTGTCCGTATTCAGCAGTATATCGTAAGAACGAGTTGAGCTAGATGGTTGAAATTGTGGATATAACTTTCTACATAAGCAACATGGTGTTGGTGTAGTTCTATTTCATTGAGCATTATCGTAGCTTAAATAATCCGTAGAATATTCCAAGAACTATTCACCTCTACACTTTAAATTTTGCATGAAACTTCATTTCTACGTAGACAATATCGAGTTCGATAATGATGCATCTCTATCCATGGTACTTGATTTAGATTCATTGAAACCAATCACTGACAAACTGATTTTTACTTGTTTAGGCGCTGAAGAACTTTCTTACTTTTCTGATTTCCTGTCCGTCTGCCTTCATCATGAGAGTAAAGTGTGTCTGTAGACTATAGAAAATGTGTGTGCTATACAGGGAAGCATGTTACGCGACACGTGGTCTGGCATACTTTTACTTTCAATATTTTAAGACTGATAAAATATACTTATAATTTAGTGTCATACAACGGATAAATGAGAGTAAGGTGATTTTTCTTACCTTCATTTGCCGCTGAATCAAAAGAGTCCAATGATGCTTGTTTGACAAATGTCAACCATACATGCACCCGTAAAATTCCAATTTTAAAATCTCCATCGATGAGTTATGAAGCGAAAAAGTAGTGGTTTATTGTCCTTAATATTGCGAAGAACTGAATTATTTTTCAGATGAATGAATGAATTGGTTGTTCATCACCTCCATAAAATACTCGTATATCACAGGTTTTACTATACGTTTTCTACTGTCACTCTTTTATTACTCGTATATACATAAAATTTAATAATTTACCTTTAATATTAAGGTTTGCATAAGGGTGCCAGAAAAGATGAGAGTACGCGAAAGAAGAGGAATTCCCCAATCCCTATTGCAACAATAGGTCCTTACACGTTACTGAAGAAAGGTTGTGTGACTAGTTCGCTGAGAACTCAAGCTCATGACTTCATAGGGCAGACAGTTGTGTGATTTATGGTTCTCAAGGCACGATTTTTAGCTTGGTGCGCAGAACACGATACTCGTTACTTGCTGTAATACAAGTAAAGAAAGTGAAGATGCGCGTGAGAGGAAGGCAATTGGAAATGGGGGGAAGACCCCTCTCGCGACTATGTAGATAATTACTTGCCCCAGGCAAAT
The DNA here is from genome assembly GCF_021130785.1 of Homalodisca vitripennis. NCBI lineage: Eukaryota > Metazoa > Arthropoda > Insecta > Hemiptera > Cicadellidae > Homalodisca > Homalodisca vitripennis. The sequence goes on along the minus strand of NC_060214.1, from coordinate 33,501,858 downwards.
CAAGTGGCAAAGGAATGCTGTTAAGCCCACAACTTGGAGCGGTTGAATAATTTTGTATCCAGTAGACGTATTTAATTATTTTTATGGAGGCAATTCCAACTTCTTGTTTTCATCCGGGTACTACAGGTTCTGGTTCACCTTATTTTGTTTACTTAGGAAAAGAAGCTGAGGAAATCCGTTGCGCTGCTTCCGGGGTAACAGGGTATTACATCTACCATGAAGAAGGGTGGTGTACAATAATCTTGTTTCCTTGGAATTAGATAAATTCGCGACTACCCAATCTTGTGCCTCGTTCTTTTCGACCCAACATACCCTCTCTGCCCTTCAACATCCCTGGTTTTTTATGCTTGGTGGGCAACAATAACATTTGCACAATCGTCCCTGCAGCTAGTTTCTTGGATCGAGTCACTCGAACTCTGATATTCCTTTCTCGTGACGATTAAAAACGTCTTTTACGTATTTAACAAGTACTTAAGGAAGGTGTGGTGAGTAGAATGAATAAACACATCTTCGTTCATATCGTTTAATCGACGGTGGTGTAATTTATACTTCATTGTCCATTTTTTTTTAAATTATAACGCCAAGACGATATCACGTATCCAATGCCACACTGATTGCCATGTATCAGATACTGTTAAGCATTTCATACGAAGCTGTCGCAGAACCACGAAGGCCGTATTTATTGCATCTACGGCTACTTTAGTGTAGATAGTAAAATGTTGACACTATAACGTCTTTGAGAGCGGCGTTCTGTAATAGACTTGGGTCTCAACTGTTTTGAAGAATCATCATGAAGATCACCCGAGGAATATACATGACTTCTTGAATGCTGCGTAAACTTTGAGGGGTAATTCCAACCGACCAACACGTATAAATTGAGTGAATTATGAGAAAGGTTAGCGCTGTCCTTTTCAGTTCTATCCCGTTCTATGATTATCCAATTTAAAACTATCTTTCGTTTATATCTCTAGCAATTAAAAAAATGCGTTCGAAATTTTCAGAAATGTTTTCCATAACAATTTGTCAGCTTTATAGTACATCTGTTGACTACTTTGAAAAACATGATCATTTCTCTTTTTCTGGCTCATTTACATAAAGAAAAAGTCTAATTGTACCGTATGAGTGACTCGGAGATTCCAATCTCTCTCGGAGCCATGATTCTATTGATAAATTTTGTGAATACCGGAAATAAAATATTTCACCGTTAGTGCTCATAGTGACTGAAAACGCCGTGCAGCTGAGTGCATGAATCAACTCACCTCAAGTACAGTTTAAAGGCTAATAGACCAAGACAAACTGATTTAAGTTTCATCCTTGATTTAAATAATTGCAAATGGAACATAAATCTAGATTCACTTAGGGACGCCTCAATTGTAATAATTCCCTCGTTCATTAGAGCACTTGGAGGCAGTAAACCGTGTGGTGTAACACAGGACAATTAGTGTAACAACGATCGTGCTCTCGTATTACACTTGTGCATTTCTCTGGAAAGTGGCTTGTAATTGGACTTGTCCTGTTTGGCCGTTACGCAGAGTGGCGTGGCGTGGCGCGGACACGCTGCTGCTCGATGGGCGGTTATCAGACCGTCATATTCAGCCTTATCACACCGGCCGACCTTGGAAGAGCGGTTCCAGGCAGTAATGATAATGGGAGTGGATTGTCGAGATCATTATCGCGCGACATGTCATTATATGGGGCGGCTGCCACTTGGTGTTAATGATACAACTTTATCAACTTACGCGTGATGCAATGTGGAATAGAATGTCCTTTTACATGTACGGTATAGTCCAGGAGTCTAGAGCCAGTTTGTATTGTATAAGCACATAACCTTGTCTTTCTTGAATATGACAGAAACATGTTTTCTGAGAAGAAGAGTAAGAAGAAGGTTCGACCATGTATCTCCGTACCGGGAAAATAAGCTGCCCGTATTCAGGATTTTAACTTGCTGCATGACACATAGTGTTTAGACGATTCTTGAGCCCTACTGCCTTTTCGACAGACTCTCTTCCCGTTACGAGGTGGCCCAGTGCAGGTCTCGCCATGGTAGGAAGCTTTCACCTTCCTCAAGTAAGCTTAGAATTGGGAAGGAAGAAGTTTTCATACTTCGGCCCCAAACCTTACAATGAGCTCCCCGATGACCTCAACACACACAATACCTTTAAAACTAACGTTACAAAATGTTAATGCATTTCATTTCCAATTACTTTAAAATAATTTAGTAATTTATTGTTAAGAATTTATGAAAATAGTTGTTATTTGAATCTGATATATCAGAGAAACGCTATAGATTTAAGTCATTTGATTTGATTGGTTTGATTTGATTTGAAGAAATCGTACGTTATCCGTACATTAGAGTTATCCGGTGAATATGAAATGGGAAGGCATCAGAGGATTAAACATATGAAGTAATAATGTCTTATCATATCATATTTTTCTTAACTTGTGACTCTTACAACCGACACATAGATACGTGAGTAAATTTTTGAAGCGGTATATACAGACCCTTAAAGTACATACTTTCAGTCTTTTGGTCAATTTTAAGTGTATCAAGCTAGAACAAATTTCTGAGGAAAACACTATCGTTTTTATTTTTAACCCGTTTTGGTACTCTCCTATTTCGACCTACGCGATAGTTATCGCGTCTAACGTTAGATTTCTTTCTTCGGAAGCATCCCTCAATCGATTTCAAGAAAACCTAATTTGTATGCTTATACAATGCAAATTGACTCTCAGATCCCTGACTATCGATAAACAAAGTGACTCCCTGACTAATAGTATTGATCTTCAACATGGTTTTTTTACAAACCGTATATTGTGATTTACGTAGATTTCATAGAATAGCTTCATCACTGAATATTCAAATCACTTCGTCATTTCCAATTATCACCTCCAAATCGAAATTTCCTCGTTAAAATATATAGTCTATATGTTTAGTAAAATTGTATTTATATCTATGTCCTTAGCTCTTAAGTATATGCAAGACAAATGCAACTTTTAGATATGCATATCGTAGTTTTGAATATACTCGTAGGTTAAAATTTAAATTAACTCAGCTATTTAGTTTAGTTGTAAGTCGAAATGATACAGAAAGTAATTGCCTTTGAATGGTCATACAGAGGATTTAAACGTCATGTTGAAAAGAGGTATGACAGCAATAATTGGTCTACAAGGAGTTCGGTGACAAGATTTAACGTAAGCATAGCTCAAGATGTACATTGTTTTAAAGTTTAATGCAAGATGAACATCAAGTAAAGTGCAAAGTCCAATCGAAAAATAAGTACTTTCTATTGTAATAACTGATACCAGGTTTTCCATTTATCATTCATCTCTGCTAAGCAACTCTTTCATAAAAGTGTGAAGAGTCACTAACTACCTTTAAAACTATTTCATAAGTCCAATATTCTACTAAGTTTAACCTTCACAACTTGAGCGAAGACAAGAATATTGAACCATCTAGAACAGGAACTACATTGTAAATGTTTCAAACTTTAAACCAGCATAATTTTTTAGAGTGAGCCTTTTGAAGCCGGATCTTTGCATTGTACTCCACTAATATAGACCTTTAATTTGATGTACTACGCGACCTATGCTTTCATTTAAGATTGCCTTCTGACTATTTGTGGACTATCCCTCTGACAAGACAAAAAAATGGTAGTTGCTTCAAAAAGTAGATTTTATAGGTGCAATAATGATGTACCAAGCTTTATTGATTTACCTGTAATCGTTCGGGAATTATCATGCCCATGCAGGGCTTTTTACACTCTGTACATGTGTATTACAATCGGCTCCTAAATAAAGATGGATTTAACCATCATTAATATCTCCTATAAAAAAAATTAAAATATTGATGAATCGTATTAAGCCTTTGAGCCCAATGAATAGTCCACACAAAACCATACTTTACGGTGCTTTTCGGGGTTAGGTTACCTTACGTTATGTTTGGTTAGGTTAGGTTAGGTTAGGTTATGTTAGGTTTGGTTAAGTTAAGTTAGGTTAGTTTATGTTATGTTAGGTTAGGTTATGTGAACGCAGCTCTTCACTCATTTCCTTATAATTTGTAAAGGTTGTTATATGCAAGGTTATTTCAAATGGTAACCAAAACCTATCCGAGGTGATTCTCATTAGAAGACCCTTATCTACGGAACTACTACTAATCATTAGATATGAAAGCCCTGACGATTGGATATTGTATCCGTAGATTTCTCTGCATATTATGTGAGATAACACGAGTGTTAACCTTTCCCAATAAGCTACTAAATGCAGTATTTCGTGAAATTTCAGTAGCATCTGCCAGTAGGGCAAGCATGCTACTCGTTGCCTTAGTTACTCGTTGAGGTGACTAGGTGGTGTTGCAAAATTATTAGTATTTGATTTTTACCATTGGATGTTCCTGTGCAAAAACCTGTTGAGTGGAGTTGTAAGCAGAAATAATATACTAATAATATTTGTTTGACAATTGCCTAGTTAATACTATGAAGCAATGTGAATGACTATGCAAAATTCCTTAGTACTTAATTAATAAATTATAATTTATTAATTAATTTACGTTTAATTAGCTGGACACCCTTGGCACAAGCATCATTACTTGTGCAGTATTAACTTGCAATACACTTTCACTTTATTCGATTCTGAACAATATTTACAAATATTTTTTGATAAAAAATGTTGTAATCTCTGAGTGAATAATTAATCATGATATTGGAAGAAATTATAGAGATGCAGCTGTAAATATTTACAAATGTTTGATTAAACCTTGAGTTTAAGGCCACTGGGGCGGAGCCGTAAGGTCAGAAGTTAAACCCGTTTTATGGTGGATCTGCATAATTGGGAAATGTAGTTGCCTAATTTCTTGTTTCCAGTGTATTCATTTCGCCAGGGGTGAATTAACTTTTGTTTAATTCAGTTTCCAAATCTCTCACATACCGATTATGAATATTAATGATTATACAAACTTGATGAATAGTGTATTTAAAAAAGTCGTACAACAAGGGCTTTAGATTACATGTATTTTATGATAAAAAAATGTGTAAACAACACAGCTAAATATGTATTATATAATTAATGGACAAAAAGGGAGCGCTCTGTTGTGTAACTGTTTTCGCTCTGCAAGTGAGAGATCCGGGTTTTGAGTCTCGTCGGAGCCAGTCCCTATTAATTATATATGAAGATGACATCAAGGAGGGCATAAATAAAGGGGGGGGGTGGGGAAATATTCGCTTCAACCCGGATCTCTCACTCGACGGATAAGAATTCTACCTGTAACACAGAACCCTTAATTTTTGTCCATCATTACTTCGTGTTCGGCAGATTCTGTCACACGTGTTTAACTATTGAAACTAACATATTATCTCAAAACAGAACACAGCTTTCAATATTCATTGCATTCGTTGATTTAGTCTAATAGTATAAATACAGAACTAGTAGTTTATTTATTGCAGTAATTTATTTTAGATGTTTCAAAACTATTATACCAATCTTTAGGAAATCCTAGGGCCATAAAACCTTCAATCATTATATAATTGTTGGATACTTCAATTGCATTATATATGTGATATTTACAATAGAATAAATTTTTATAACAACTTTTCGGTGCAGAATTAAAGTAAATGTTATCCGTGTTATAACCGATTTGTATAAAGAATTTTAAGTAAAACACTAACTTGTAATTAAAGGTGACACCCATTCCAAAATTTTAACTTTAATTATCTAAAATGAACCATAGTTTTTTAAAACACCAAAGTACACTTTTATAGAACATTTTATTAAATATCCACAATTGCTTTACCTTTTTAAATTGGAAAAAAATAATTGGGTTATAACTTTCTTTTGGATAGATTATATGCCAGGAATGTTGTCTCCGAGATGGAATTACAGATAAATTAATTGTCAAATATTCATAATTTTCCGGAATAAATATTTTTCTTACGTCTAATCAATTTTTAAGTGTGTTTTTTTTTTTTTTTTTTTTTTATATATAATGCTAAACGGTAAACTGTGTTATTATATTTAATTAGGTAGCTAATCAATTGATTTTAAGCTGAGTGATTTCACAGTTGTTCAGTGTTACTACTCTATTGCTGATCTAATGGCTATTATGTAAAACCAGAATTGTTGCTCAACTGTTCATTTAAACCAGACCTTTTCAATGCTAAGCTAAATTTGAAAGATCAAGTTTATTTGTTATAATAGCGTCATTAATTCCTTTTTATGCTAATAATCGTATTGTACGGATTTCCTTACAATACGATTATTACGATACGTTTCTTTAAGAAAGTGAACGTTTATTTTTAATATTTAATTATGATTTTTAGTTCTTGCAACCTATGATTAGCTAGTTACTTAATTACCTGTTTTAAACTATTAAATTTATTGCAAGTATACTAACACAGACCTATGGTTACATAATAACTTCAGTTTTGTATGACCCAACCAACAATTTCCCAAAGGGATGGTATATGGTTTTGGAAACACCCTGTATGTTAATTTTAAAAGCACAAAACTTGTATAAAAAATTTTCCTGTTGTAGATGTTGCTTTATACTGATAGTTTGTATTGCGATGTCAGCTGCAACAGTTATTTTCCTTACGGGCAACAGCTAGCACAGCCTGGCTTGAAAAGAACAAGTCACCTTCTTTATGTAATGTTTTACTGGAGCAATGCAGAATACTACAACACTACATTATCTACAACAAAAAGTGGAAGATCCAGATTTAACACTCTCCAGTTAAGCTGTAGAGGTGGAGAGTGGGCCCGAAGGCCGCATGCCTCTCATGTGTGCGGGCCCTGACCTCACCACGGCAAAGGGCATAGGGCCACTCGGACCCTAGGACACTATGAAATGTTAAATATCAAAACATATGTGAAGTACACCAGAGTACGTTTGTACTTAGTTTCTGCGGTCGATTATCGCCGTTGTTAAAGAAGTACGAACAAAGAGACAAATAAAACAGGGTTAAAAATTATGTACCTGATGATTCCATTATTTGAACTCAATCATGACTAACATGGATGTTTTTTAAGAACCTTTTGATTAGTAGGTCGATTTCCATTGCTTTAAAATCGTGTTTCATCCTTTAATTATTCCAGAAGACAATATCTAATTTTTATTATTCAAGAACGCAGTATAGTTTTACATGAAAGCTATCGAGAAATCTTCTGTGAGAAAAGAAGATATTGATCTTCAGACGCGCTAGATTTTTAGGAGTAAGAAAGGAAAGGTAGCGTAAGGTTACAAATATCAAAAGCTATTTATCCAGTTTTACACAATAAAACCCAATCATCACATGCATAGATAATATTTGTCAGCCACTGGAACAGACCACTGGTGTAACAACCCAGAATACAATTTGAATACAAATACAATACTCAGAAAGCTACTCACTATAATGGTGAACACCAGAAAGGGGATGCGTATAGGAAAAAGTGGTATCTATATATTATAACAGCCTCACCCTCCACTGAACTTTCATTCCATTTAAAATTGTGATATAGACGAGAAAGGAAAAATTAATATAACATAATTAAGGCTCTTTTGATCCATTATAGGAGCTTTATTGAACCTTTAACAAACAACAAATAAGTGATTATCTCTACCCAACTTCTTTCATCCCGATTTTATACCCCTTAATCCAATAAAAGTCCTTTAAATTCTCCTTGAGTTAATATATTTTTAGCAATATATGGGACAATAAATAATACACCATCTGTTAAACTGCAAGTATTAGTTGTGATTATCTTCGCTTGGGCCTTTTAATTTTACCGGTACAAGAGTAAAATACAGTAAATAAACCGGATTTATAAGTATACTATTACTGTCTGCTCAACGTGAATTACGGTTTTCTGTAGACTCTGTTTCGATTCCACAAACGACTTAAAAAAACCAAGTTTATTGACTCACAGACGTTTAATCTTATAGTACACATCTTGAAGACGGCACTTTAAACGAAGTCCATAAAGTAAAACAGAATCGATGATAACAGACCATCTGTCTTATACTACGATTCGCACTAAACTAACGTTCTCTCGCCTCCCATTTCAAACTCCATTAAGCTCCTTCTGGAGAAGATTGAGACATCTCGATTTTACAACATAATAAAATTATTTGGTGGTGTATTCCATGCAGAATCAGGAAGCTGGAGATTCAATTTGAAGTTGCGAGTTCTATCACTTTTCTTAAAAGGTGTGACAAGGTTGGACAAGAGCCCTGATGCTACATTCTCTGAGTCGAGTGTAATACCATCAAAACCAGGTGCAGTCGAAAAGGGGATTCCTCACAAGTCTTTTAAAATAAAGTCTTTTAAGACCCTGGAAAATCTTCTGGACCTTGGTATGACAGTTGATTGACAATTGAATTGTTGTCCCACCATCACTTTTTCAGAATAAATTTCTTTACCTCTGGTCACATATCAATTACCACATTTGGAATTCCGTTCTAGTTACAGACTTAAGTGTACTCAGGTCATCTCAACACCTTGTTTTAAAGATTATTAAACAGGGTAACGCACCCTTGGTTTAAACAATAAAGTCTGAACAGTATGTAAAACTCAATGCACTCATTTTTAAACCCTCTCCAACAAACTATTATTCTAACAATTAATTATCTAGCTAAGATAATAAATCTTTATGTCAACCATAGGATGTCAAGAATAGTTTACGCCAATGGTGGGCTCCGAAAACTGACAGACGATGAGGAAATCGCAAGCCTCCTACGACCTTTTGAGATGCTGCTTCGACGAGTCACCTTCAATTGAATATTAAGTGAGCAACCAAAAAGGCCTTCAATAGACGCTGATTCCTTTTGCATCATATTCACTTTGGGAGTTCCTGGGCGATGAACACCCAAGACAAATCTTTGTTGTGAAAATTCTAAAACCGTGAGGAGAATTGACTGAGAAAAGAGAACTTCGGAGAACATCTAGGCAGTCACCATTTCGGCCTCTCAAATAAAACCACTGAAGTGTTCTTATGTCAATACGTTTCATTTCATGCTATAATTCAAAATTTTCTAGATGAATTACCCAACAAAGGATTTTTTTAATACGTGTATTTTCGATTAATAAAACCCAAAATTTTAAATGCGTGGTATTCCATAATGCACATCTGTAGGTAAAATAGTGGCTTAATTTATACTGCATAGCATAATTGTTAACAATAGGGACGTACATCCATAAAGTATAATATTGTTTACTTGCAATAAACAGCAGATAAGTAAAAGCATAATTATATTGTTACAAAGAGCGCACCATACACGGGAACAAAACAGCAGACCCACGAGCTTTGAAAAGGCCGTGTTGAGCAAAACAAGGAGTTACATTCCCACAAACATCCACCAGCTAAGTAAACACTCTCAGACCTGTCATTAGCCAGCATTACAGGATAGCATCTTGCCGTTCTATCCGGTAATGTTTATAATAACAATGTGCTTCCTTCAGGCCACATCCTCGAGTCCTTACCGTCCTGCCTTGCACCAACTTCTGATGACTTCTTCGTGAATGGAGGATAATCGGTGTTATTGTTGCGCCGCCTCATTGTCCACATATTCTATCCTTACAAGAGCACATTATGGGGACGACTTCTATTCTTTTGGTGCGGCTGATTGTTACGGTTTGTTGAACCCTTTTCAAGAATTTCACGTCTCAGAGGTGTGGGTGATTAACCTTTTGTTGACCGACAATCATGTGGAATATTGTGTCAGACAACCATAACGAAATTAAGATTTTTTATATTTGTATTCCAGATACCTTCAATTTGTATTATGACTTTATGAACTAAGACTGATTCTCAAAAGACTCTCAGAACGTCGCGGAATAACAGATCCCAAGAGGGTCGCCGAATCAGAACGAAAACAGGATAGTACGCAATTGGGTCTAAATAATTTTCCATCTTGCACGACAAGTTCTCTCGCGCGGAAAGGTCTCCGTCACACAGAAATCGGTTAACCTTTTGGGATACGTAACTCTGTGACGACCTAAACGCGTTTTGCGAATGCGTCAATGCAAACTTCTCCTTTGAGCTAACGCTTTTATATCGTTGCGATGATTTGCCTGTTTCGACTTCGATTTATTTTACCTCTTCAGCTGTGAGGTAAAATATAGCATTACTTTTAAAATCGTTTTATGTTTTTAATTATATGTAATCTGATATGTAATATAGCGCCAACAAATTGCGTTGTTTAGGACAAAATGCCTGGTTAGTGAAGCCTCGAGAGGCTGGAATTTATTTCTGTCTGTCTGTCTTTACGATACCTCGAGAACTAAATAACTTATAAACTTGAAATTTTGCATGAAGCGAGTTCAATGATAGCAATGGCACCCAATGGGATTGGACAGAGTGCTAGCGAGCAATTACCTAATGCGCTGCAATTATATAAGTATACAGAGTGAGTTTTATGTCCTCGCACACCTAGATATAATTTAAACGGCCCGAGATATCTATGTGAAACATTGACCCTACCTATTATAACATTTTTTTTTAATTTTTCAAGTTGTTGAAAATTTTGCCCCCCTTTTCTGAAGGGGGGCAAAGGGGGGCAACTAAAAAATTTTAAATACAAACCCCTATCATGTGACCCCTCATTTTAAGGGGAATAAAAAAAGAAATCCAATAATGCAAACTAGAGGTCTCTACGTTTATTTTAACAGATTATAGGTTAATATGTTATAATAGGTAGGGTCGAGGTTTCACATAGATATCTCGGGCCGTTTAAATTATATCCAGGTGTGCCAGGACATAAAACTTAATCTGTATATAACAAACCTATGTATCACTCTTTTTCAACAAAATTTATTTCCCTAGACATTCTTGAATGTCAAATACATTTATATGTCAGACATTTTGAAACATTAAATCATTTTATTTTGTAGCATTGAATGAGTTAACTCATACTGAAGTCAATATCCGCATAAACTTTAACTTAAAACTGCACGAGCATCGAGATTTCAATTTATATAAGAGAAAATTATTGTAACTGCACAGGACTGTTTAAGTTTGCTCTTTATCTCCCTTTCCATATCGCTTTGAAACAGGTTTTGCTGTGTCCAAATGCTACTTGTTGATACACACTTGACGATTCAGAAACAACTGTGAGACATAGAATGGTAGCTTATGAACGTTTAAATTGTGAGGCACTATTCATTCCGTCAGCAGGCTTCTAGAAACAATAATAAATCTACCAATGCCCAAGGTTTTACCTATTGGCTTTCACATGGATTGTATAATTGTAGTACGCTTTATAAATTTGGCTAAGGGGCGACCAGTTAATTTCGCCTCAATAAAGAAGTGTTTCTTTCTTTTTTTCTTTCAGTTTAGAAGATGTACTCCTACGCTTCCATTGGGTATGAATAAAACAGTGAAAGTATGTTTGGTTGTGGTTAACGTTGCAATAGTGTTCAAATTTCAGACTTCAAATGAAATTTTCTAAACCGTGTATATTGTTTCAAGACTATTGGATTACTAGATAATTTATAGCTACGAGTTTTAAAGTAAAACTCATAACGAACAAATAGGAAATATCTAAACGAAATATAACGTATTTAAATTAACTTTAATGTTCCATGACTATTTTTACACGTAAATATGTTCCTGATTCTTAAGAAAAATAATATATTATTAATTATAAATGACGCTCTTTAGATGTGGTATAAAAAGACAACTGTTTAATTATAACAATTCCTGAGCGTATGTGTTGTTTAAAAATGTATTGCGTGATGTTTGAGATGGTGCAATACATTTTTGTTTGCGACAATGTTTTTTTTATTTTAAGATCACAGCCGTTTAAGATAACTTCCTTGAAGAAAATATGAAGTATTTTTTATCGCTCTCCGATGAAATACACGCATTTAACATAGGAAATTTGGGAAAGTTTTTAACCAAGCTAAAAGTAAAAACAGAAGGGAACAGAAATGTGAATTTTTACAATATGGAGTTATCGCTTCAGGACGTGACATTATTTATAATAATTTGTGGAAATTAAATTTTATAAATTAAATGTGACTTGATATACATTATCTTTTGATATTTTGTAAATAATACGTTTTATAAATAACAAAACGTCTAATTACCTTCTTCTTTTACATGAATATTGTAAAAATTCATATCTTTATGTTCAATAGTCCTTATTTGGTCCCTTAAATTTTGCTTAAAATGCTTCATTGGTTCAGGAATCATCAATTTTTGTAAATTTGTCTCGTCTTCCAAACATGTAACTTAATTGGCTGTTACCAAAATTATTTTTAAATTTAAAAAACATTTTCTATCCAAAAATCGAATGTACCACCTTATTTCTTTTGGTTTCAAAATATTGACGTAGAATATATGTTTTATGTAATTTTTATTTTGAATTATTTATACTGTTTGGCAAGACATTAATAAAATATTTTACAACGAGCGCTGCGGCATAGGATTAATACCATTTGTAGAACACCATTTGTTACCAAAGATGTGTCGAGATTTTATGTTATGTTTTCCTTCTTTTGGGTCACCAGTAAAAAGATAAATGGTGACCTTCAGTTAGCATAATTTCTTCATCACCCGTTATTGCTGTAATATATATTGCATAGTAATACCTTATTTTACATTTTCCCTTAAGATTTCCTCGGCAGCAGTGGAATGAATAAATTGGCTTGAGAGTCGTGGGATGCGCCAATGAAACACGGTAGCAAGTGATTTAGTCACTGTCAAGGCCGTGTCACTTTCAAGGTCACTCTCGGCACGTTCCTGTCACTGGTACTCTCGCTGTCACCGCTACTCGACTGTCCTCTACCGACTACGTGACTGCAGTTTCACTCAGTTTCAAATACTATAATAAGCGTTCAACGAGTCCTTCTGCAGTAGTACCTGCAGGAGAATTGGTGGACGGGTCTACTCCACGGTTCGATGGGTAATTTTCAACTAAAAGAAAGTCCAAATGACCCTGGTTGAGCAAACAGCTTTGGGAGACACCAGGGCTTATGCTCAGATCACGCCCTGATCAATAGCCTATCAATCGTGAAGAGGAAAATACTTATATGCCATTTTGCAGAACTACTCAGTAGATGCAAAGATGCCACAGAATTCAAGGACAACGGATCGAACGTCATATTTATGTACGCAAAGCGATGGTTATGGGTTTACCCGGTCTTTTGAGGACAATTGTCGACACATATTTAGAGTACATATAAATATTTCCTTTTTTTACAAAGTTATGACTTTTAAAAATTATTAAAGCAATTTTATATTATAAATGAAAAATTGTGTTCATGTGATATACGAGTATGTGCTCGTTTTGACCATTTAGATCGCTTGGAAAGTCATTAAAAATACTAGAAACAGTATTGTACCTAGGATTGAACCTTGGGGAATACCAAGCTAGTGGTTTGTACTCGTGTAGGTTGGTCATATTGATATAAATTCTAGAGGTAGAATATCTCGAAAGTTTTCTGGTCATCGTGTGTGACCCCTTGGCGTTGGATCGGTTTGTTTTAGTGCACCGGATTTTGGTGATTCAGAATATACTTTATTTTCTTATTATGCCAGCAAAACAAATAGAAGGGAAGACCAATAAGGATAAAACAGGAAAGGTATGAAAGGATGGGATGAACGTTGATGTCCACAACATTGGTCCCTTTTTAATCATTCGATTTTTTTGTTAAAAAAGAGGCTAAGGGATTACCAAACCTTACAATTGCTGCAACTCCGGTTCTCATTTTAGTCCTTGCTGAAGTTTATGCGGCTCAGAGAACGTTATTTGTGATTCTGTTGAGCAGCCGAAATGTTAAGCACACACTCCAATAACTCCGCGCTTAAAAGAATGCAACCTTATGGACTTACAGTTGGAACGAGATTATCCCTACATCTGTTCCAGGTTTGGTTGCCATGCTGTCTGTGCACTTGATAGAATATGGATGGGACCCAAGCAAAAAGTGATCAAAGAATTTTGGGTATCAGCAATTTCTTGTCTTTCCCATTCTGTTCTATTTATGCCGAGGAAGAAACCCTTTTATTTTGCGATCAATAGGACAAAGGGGAGTTCGTCTATCTGTCTATCTATCTGTGCGATACCTCACGATAGAAAGGCCCTTGCTACTTAAAACGTGGTGTAAAGGATTCTTTTGGTACTGTGATACCTATGATACTGCGTGGTATCGGTTTATTTTAGTTCTGAATGTAATATAAATGCAACACGGAGTGTACCTCGCAGTGGTCGTGAAGATATGGTAAGGGCTTTTCTAGTAAAAAAAGATATTTAACCAGGCAAATGTGTTGGTGAATGTCCAACGTGTGTGAACAATGTGAACATTCAAAGCCATAACTGGTTGCACCATCACGTCGCCTTTGTGGTGTCGTGGAGGCGATGGACTGGATCACTGCATTGAAAGTGAAACGTTCACGAACACGGCCACCGGAATTTCCTGTGTAACCGGACAGACCTGTGCCGCATCAGCCATTATCCGTCAGTCCTCTGTCGGCGGGGCGATTAACCCGTGTCTGTGTCAACCGTTCATTACGTAAGGCTAGACTTTGTAAAGAAAGGTAAGGTGCTGAATCCAGCGAAATCGCGTGGTATTCCAGTAATAAGAATTAGGTTTTTTACTAGGCTCAGAAGTTTTACTAATCGGATTGAATTCGTAGTGCAACGAGTATATCCGATTTACTGCAATTATTTTAAAATCCGCTTTCCTTATTTCTTTATGGATATACTGCCATCACCCACATAGCCTTGAAGTGTAATGAATAATTTACCAAGTTCATAATTTATATAAACCGATTATTGATCTTAATTTTAGCTACTCCTAAATTAGTAGTATGGGAGTTAATCTTTGGTTTTTCTTGGATGAACTCGTTTAGAGTATACACAGTATTACGATCATATAGAATTAAAACATAGACCTCTAACTGGTCAGTACTAGGACTGATAAAAAAACTTGTTAGTGTTGCGATATATCCAGTAAATGTTGGTTAATAAGTCTGGCCTTAGGAGCGCGCTGCGAACTGCGTTCCAGTGGGACTTCTGTGATTTATATCTATGACTAAAATTTATTTTCAATACGGTAAAATTTTTCATTAATAATTTGTTTCAGTTGTGACCACGACTATCAGCTATGAGGTCTCCTAAGAGAGGGTTATAGGATTTGGACACACCCATCTGCTCATTTCTCCTGGCACGATCAACCCGACTTGGACAACAACGGGGTGAGAAATGTTCTTCGTAGTAGTAAAAGTTTAGTATTTCTAAAACCTTTTCCTCTCGTTCCCTTCAATATTACGAAGAACCAATTATGGTCGGTTTATATACCTTTGATTGTACTAGTTACACAGGAGATTAATCATTCATACGGACGGGGTGTGCTGAGGGGGGGGGGGTGTTAGTTACGAAGTCCGATGCCGACAACGTTCATATTCGATCTCCTTCCAAAAAAAACCCTCTCTGTCCACCGAAGTATCATGCCAAGTAACAGAGCTAGTGTCGAGATTGCTTTTCCTGTCTCTACAAATTCAGCAGGACTAGGTTGTAATTCTGGTGAGCTGGCTCGAACAGAGGAATCTATCTACTCAATACTTGCACCCTGTTAACGAAGCGAGTGAGGGAGACCATATAAGATACCGTAAGTTCGTTTCACGGCAGCCAGGGCCTGTCTATCACACTAAAGTAAGTGTTCGAGTGCCAACATTCGCCGTACCTTAATTATTTATAGAATTATCGATAGGGTTATCCCTTGAGTAACTAGTATACAATCAAAGATAATAATCTGGATTAAAATATAATTGAATTAGACAGCAAACCTCTGACAATCTAGTTGATTGATGTATCGTCTATCTTACCTGACTATAGAGGCAGAGACAGAAGGTATTTCAGGCCCATAAATCACATTATCTAGGGCACAAAATGTACCTTTAATATGAATTGCATTAATTACGAGTGGAAACGTTATAAAATGTTTTTGAAGGGAACAAGGTGATAACAAAAATATTTTTTTAATTTATTACTCTTTGTAGTTATTCTTTGTTTTATCTGTTTATTGTATTATAAAACTTATAATATGCAATAAATAAATTTGTATTAACATTTTTAGGAACTATGCATACTTTTCTAAGGAAACAAAAGAGATAGACTCTTGAAGTATTTATACATGTTTAATAAATACGCATTTTATAAGGTTTCACATGAAATTTGTACATTATTTACCTTGAAAAATATAATAAAAACGTAAGCAAAAGAGAGCAAATTTTTGATATGTGAAAAAATAGTCGTAAATTTTGTTAGTTTTATATGATACACTATTATAGTTTGACAATCCTTTTTGATAAAGGCATTTGCTGAAATATTAAAGGACATTTAATGAAAGAAGTCTACTTACATAGTGTTAAGTTAAAGTGTGAACGCGTTCAGAACGTTAAAGGATTGTTGTAAATGGGCCTATCCCGTTCTTGTCTGGTTCTTATCTGAAAGAAATGAAGTAACAAAGTTCTAATAAACATATTTCATTTCATTTGGCGTTTTCTTCCTGTCGGAGTTTTAAATTAATTGTAAAGTATATAAACGGTTTACTTCTGTCCAAGCATTTTTGTGTCAGAAATTCACGTAATGCGTGACTATTTTTCCTATTAGAGCCTAAAACAGAGCAAACGTTTAAACAATTATTTTGATGGTTTTCAAATGGCACAAGTATTAAATTTGTAATGTTCGATTTCACAAAACATAAAAAAGTTGTATGCAACTGCACAAAAAATTATTGTTTTAATGTTACTCGTAATTTTTAAAATATGCAAAGGAAATTCAGTTATGTAATAACTTTATTATGCTTTATATTACAAACTTTTAAAAAAAA
The DNA here is from genome assembly GCF_021130785.1 of Homalodisca vitripennis. Taxonomy (NCBI): domain Eukaryota; kingdom Metazoa; phylum Arthropoda; class Insecta; order Hemiptera; family Cicadellidae; genus Homalodisca; species Homalodisca vitripennis. The sequence continues at coordinate 33,485,053 of NC_060214.1, read as the reverse complement.
AAAAACCTTGCGTTGAAAAAAGGAGTAGTTGCTCCACTTAGTGAAGCTGTTTTAAAGTTTTTTCATCTCTTCGGACACAGTTAAACAGCAGATTTCAATGTCACTGTATTCAGTTGAAGATTGAGAGCTTTGCTGTCTCTTTGAGTCCCACCCAAGTCAGTGTACGAGACTATACTCTACGTCTTGTATAGCTTAATTATACTTTCCAGCAATTGAGCACTACCTCGGGAAGCTTTAAATGATAACAAGAAGACTGAAGCCGTAGTATTTCCATATAATATATTTAACCGTCGTCGCGTCGGCTAAACAATTACCTCCATTCTCCAAGAACACCCCATCATAATGCGTGTCAAGTTTTCAAATTTAAATTTTATATTAGGTGAATTTGATTCAGGAGTGAACTCGTATAAACAAATCTTCTTCCCTGGTTGATACCAGAAGATTATAAGGCACTTGAACGGACTTAATGATTCGTTTAGTTAATCCATCACATCTGAACGGTTCAAAACATTTGAAAAAGTGCCAATGTAATTAAAAGCAATAACAAAACTTGTTATACACATAATAGCATTTACTCTTTTTGCACACCAATGACCAGACCGATTATCCTTACGTGGTGTATATCATCACGTGTGATCAGAGAGCTCCTGCTAGTGTGAGCGTTGTTCCATGACTCAGTGGGTCCGTAGGCCGCCGCCCACTGTCCCGTTGCGAGGTGGACGCTCCCCAAGGCCTCGTGGGAGTCCCGCTGTTTTTTTCCACTTTTCGTGTGGGCACCCGGACCCGTAATGGCAGCATTAACGAGCGGCTCGAGATCTCTGCCTTGGTCGCGGCGGCATGTGCCCCGAGTATGCCGGGCATGCTGATCTTTCCACCCTCCCGGAATTTGCCGACAGCTCCTTGTGGAATCGGAATTGTCATGACCGCGACTGAGGATTCTTCTGTAATTCTACACAAAACCGAAGTGCGCCATAAATTTACTACATTGCTCTTTTACGAGTGGTAATGCATTAGCATGCGTTATACGAAATGCTTTTTCTCTACTCCGACCCGACTTGATAATGGCTCAATCTGGTGGGTACATCGGTTGTCGAGAGATAACCGAGTCAAGCAATGTCGAGCGTGGATATTTCTTTGATAGGTCACCAAAAATCATCTTGTCCTTGCAAGCAGCGATCGCGTTGATCCCTTGTGAGGTGTTAGGGAGGAATGAGCCCTAACTTCGCTTATAAAAATATAAAATCTCTATAAGGATTTAAGCGGCTATCCGGGATTGTACAACAAAAAGATCCTAAATATAAGCACTTTCTCGTGTCTCACGAAATAGTCCACTAACAGTTTTCGTCTTATCTTAATAACAATAATATTCTGACCAAATTCCAATCTGGATTCAGATCCAATCATAGTACCTCTACAGCCTTATTGAAGATTACTGATGACATCTGATTGGCAAAGAGACTAGTGACCATTTAATATTGTTTGACTTCTCCAAGGCCTTCAACCACGAATACCACTCCCTCCTCCTAATAAAATTAAAGAAGTATGGTTTCTCTGATGGCTGTATTAATTGGGTCGAGTCTTACCTTACTGGACGTCAGCACGGGGGGTTCCACAGGACTCTGTACTTGGGCCCCTTTTATTCTCACTTTATATAAACAACGTTACTTCAATTATAACACATTCAAAGTTTCATCTGTATGTCAACGATTTGCAAATATACGTTCACTGTTTACCAAACGAATTAGCTACTTTTGTGTCACTACTCAACTTGGATACAGAAGCCATTAACTTTTGGGCAACACAACAAGGACTGAAACTAGATGAAAACAAAACGCAAGCAATGGTAATTGGTGACTCAAGAGTGATAAACTGAATTAATCTTAACACCGTACCGAAACTTAAACTTAACAGTTGTGAACTAAATTACCAAAACAAACTGAAAAATCTCGGACTCACTATGAACACAAATATCAAATGGACTGACCAAGTTACGATAACGTGCAGAAGAGTCTTTGAGGGCATCCACAGTTTGAAGCAGTTCGCCTTGTACCTGCCATTTAATGTTAAGGTGATGCTCATTAAGACTCTTAAACTACCACAGTTTAACTTCTGTGACGTCGTGATGAATGATGACCGTTGAGCAATCGGACAGACTCCAGCATGCTCAGAACTACTGTATAAGAGATATTTTTAATCTCAGACGTCAAGACCATGTTATACAATATTTTCTGTATGTTAGTGTGATTGAATGTCTTGTTATTCCTCATTTTGAGTTTTTCTTTTATTAATTATAATATATAAAAACATTTTCTTTTGTATTTTAAGTTTTGAATTCATTTTATTATGTAGATTATTACTTTAAGCTCATTTAATTTTGTGTAGGTTAAAAAATTTTGTTATTTTATATGTATATTATAATTTAATGATTTACCGAAATTGTATCAAACTATTGTAAATTTACTGTGTATAATGTGAGGTGGAGTGGTAGAGAGGGCTTGATAGCCCTAACTCCGCTTCTATAATAAAGGCATTTTTAATTTAATTTCATTTTCATTTTATTTCAATTTCAAAAGATGCGTACATAATATAAACTCTGCAACTTTTGGTCCTACTCGTCCATCCAAATTGAATTATTAGGACCGATTTTTTTATTTAAATGTTATTTTAGTACATATCATACTTACACAAGAATTATTTATATATAAATGTTCTTTTCTTTGGTGGGCGCATTACTTATTTTTCAAATAGCAGAAATCACAAAAAAGAAAGGCTGTATAGTATACCTGATGTTCAAATACACAGAAGCAATTATATTCTAAATTATACTACACCGACCAGTCTAAGATAATAACAGTGGCAATTTTAGACCTTTTGCCGACGAATATTAACTTTGCATTTTACACTATTGTTAGAAAACAAATTCAAAAAGGTAATTTGAAAGAACACTGGCAAAACATGTGGGTATACGAGTCACTGATTTTTTACAGAAGCAAAAATATCATAGTAGGATTATTTGGCACACAGTAATCATACAAACCATACTCATAATAAGTAAATACTTGCCTTTAAAGAGCCAGGTTAATGTAAAGTTAAGGGGCTGAACGCAATTTAAGTACTCAGATAGCCTGCAGCATGAAATTCTGTAGGCGCTCCAGTCCGTCCAGCAAGCATACTGGTGAAAGTTCTGTCCTTCGCGTGACGTGCCGTTTAATAGAGTAAATATCTCATTTTGGAGTTTAAAGTTACTTTACGTTAGCTTAAATAAATTGTGTGCTGGAGATTTGTATTATTGTTTTTCGTTAGTTCAGTACTATTCAATAGTATTTTTCATAACTGGTAGCAGAAGTGGTTGTTTATAGTGCGCAATCGTATTTTATGAACGAGGAGAAGCCGAAGTCAAAACTCAGACTAAGGGCTGAATTATTCTTTTGTTCCACGTAGTGAACAAAGTGATTTTTTATATGGAAAAATAATTAAAATTTATAGGTTTGTATTTATTTATTGACAGTGTTATCAAAGGAAACATAGTCAATATTATAATAGGATTACGCGTCGAAATTTTCTTAAACAACAAAAAATCAATTGAGATTGACTGATCACTATAATAATTTCACGAAAAAAAACACTTCATGGACGTACTTAGCGTCTAAAATAGCTATTATTTGTGCATGATGATAAAATAATATATTCCAGTATTGAAATATCGCGTTTTTCGTGTAATGCATAGTGGAGTTCGGAAAATAAAGCGATGAAGCATCAGCATTGTTTTACGGACGGATTATTAACGATATTTTTCATTAAATAGGAAAGCATATTTTTATAAACCATATACTATCGATTTGAGTTTATATGTACAAATAAGTACACTTGTTACTGCGCGGGAAAAGTTCATTACGTTCATTCTCTGTGCAATAAAACAATACGTAGTCGCTTACTTTGGTAGGCCTAATAAGTTGTTTACTACACGAATTGAGGAAAATGTTTTTATTCCTTTTAATACCTGTCTCACGAAATATTAGATATCAACTATGTTTAGCCTTTTCCAACAAGTCTTGAGGAACATTTTTCCTATCACGCCTCTAAACAAAACTTTAGCTAAACCGAAAAGTAAGTAATACTGGTAGTATTAAATGTTTACTCATGGCAGTAATGTTTATCAGAAAAAGAGAGGAACAGCTGTTTCACTAGGCAAGGAGTGGGAAACTGAACTTTGTGTACTTTTCCCGCTCCCTTTTACAATGGCATTTAATTTTTCAGTATGGAACTGTATCAATGTTGATTTCATGATGTGAAAGCTTGATCTAAGACTAACCTTTGAGGTTATAAAATCAATGTAGAAATATCCCGGCACTTACATAACACTGACAAAGCAATCCAAAAGTGTTAAATTCTAAAATGCTTCCATACATTGATCGTAATTGGCTCGCAAATGTATAACCAGCGTGAAAATAAAATGGTCGAAACCAACCACCTCAATTTTCACGACCTCCCAGTAGATCGATTATCTCAAATCGCTACGAGAGAAATTCGGCTTTTCCGACAAACCTAATTTAGTGACTAAAATTCCAATACAATGGCTTTAGGTGTAAGTAGAATTATCCATTCCAGCACTTCAATGGTGTTTTTACTTCTGTGACGGTGGAGTGATAGGGAGCTTTTTGAGTTAAGGGTAGTCCTTTCCTTTTCCTAAGGTGAAATGATTTGATATAATGCCCGCTGAGTACAGGAATCTCGACAGGAAGCGAGCTTTTAATCGTCCAACCATTCTCAATATCCTGTCACTCCGAAAGCAAGCTCACAAAAGTTCCTTAAATACAATGAGGGATTTCCTTAGAGTATTTACCCCCAATTTGAACAAAAAAAAACCATTTTTAAGACCTAAGTTATAAAACCTCCAAAGCGAGAAACGATAATACCAGAACACAACAATGGACAACCTTGCAAGCACACAAGTTCAAAACATGGAAATTGACGCCAACAACGCTCGAGTGTTTATGGGCCGTGTTTGACACTATGGTTGTCAATTAAATGTCCGCGGAAACGGCTTGTAAAAATTATTTTAACCTTCACCAAATAGAGATATAAAACCTATTACATGTTGTTTAAGGTGCGCCAAATTAGAGTACTGATTTTAATACCGTAACTGAGTGGACTGCTAACCCAAGTCAGAAGAAAAGTTACAATTGAGGCATAGGCTCTAAGTAATACATCAAATGAAAACCGATCCACCTTTGAAGAGAAAGATAAGTCCAAGTGTAATCTAACGTTATTTCCATAATGAGATGGAATTCCACCCTCTTGAAGTAAAAAAATTCCTATTTTGTAGTGCTTTTAAAAAAACCAATGTTTATGTCAAATTTACTCCCTTTTCGGTTCGCGTTTAAGTAATGATCGAATTGGTTGATGATTACTTAAAAAATAAATTTGTAAACCGCCGCTCCTTTTCTCTGCGGTTTCATATAGTTTTTAAAATCAACATATGTAAAATTCTCAACATGTTTACATTATGTTAAACATACACTTTTTCCTGATCAGGTCTTTGTTGTATTTTACGTATTTCTTAGCGAACGTGGAACGTTACGGTGTTCATAAGAATAAATAAATACACATAAACTGTTTTTAATACATACAAAGAAAAGCATGTTTGACTAATGGACGATATTAGGGTTAAGGGCCAGATATCAGCACGTTGGTGAATGCCTTAGACAAACTTATTATCCACAAAATAACGGTATGTCCTTATAAAATCTTCTTTAAATTTCTTATTAGCTGCACATTTTAATTTCCTTTTGACCTCGGACCTTTTGACCTAATTGAGGTCGGATTTGTGGACATTGTTATTTTCTATTAATAACGACCTTCAAATTTGGATACGCTACTCAAGGCTATGTTGTTACTAAAAACTGTGTTCCTTATTACGTCTATCTGGGAGCGTAGCGGTTCTACCTGAAGACGCGTTAAAATTAGTTTTGGATGCACTAACAAGATTTACAGTTTTTTTAATTCTATTCGTCAATGGTTAAAAGAATATAAGGCCGTCCTTAGAACTTGGTTGGCACCTATTGCACATTATAAATCATTTCAATCTAGATAATTGGAGTGACTATCTCAGTTCCATAGGGAATTATACGAAGCGCGTTTCGATTATACAGGGTGGAGTCTGAAATATGGTTAAAAAAATATGTTAAGACGTGATTGTAGAAGCTGTATCAGATAAGAAGAACAAATGTTATATTACAAGGTAGGTCCGGAAACGCTCCATTACGTGAGTAATGGCTGGCGAACGATTTTTGCATTTGTTTTCAGTTCACCTGGTGAAATTAAGTGATTCCTGAAAGGTCTTTGTTCTTACTTTTTTAACTCCAAATAAGAATGGGAAAATGTATAAAGAAAATCACCTGAAAAATCAAATAAAACCACTCTAGAGGTTGTTGTTGGGGGGCTTGTGAACAGTTTTTTTGGAGAAAAAGTAATGAAATTTGCCAAAAATTCTAATTAAAAAAATTACCGTCTTAAATGTTTGATGTCGAATAACATCGTTTAAATGACCATTAAAACAAATTGTTTTTCCTTAAAACTGATTGTAAAGAGAAATTTTAATTCCTGGAAAACAACCATTAATAAACAAAGTTCACCGTGGAGCGTTTTCCAGGGACCTAACCTTTATATAACATTTTTTTTCGTATTTTTAGCTCGAATATCACGTCTTAAAAATATTTTACCATATTTCTGACTCACCCTGTTAATAATGATGAATTGTCCGGACGCATGCAATGCAATTATTGTATTTGTGTGACGTCATAAAGATTATTATTATTTCATCATTATTATTATATTATTAATATTATTATGGCCACAGAAGATGAGTAACAAACACTTATTTATTGCTACATAGTACGTCAAACATCTATTTCTAACATACTGCGCGCGGTAACAGTTATTTTGTTATACCTTTAAGCTGGCCCCATATAAGTGATTGGGTTTCGTTAACCTTCTGGTTGCTCTTAACCTCCAAACTTTGGTTATTGTATCGGTAGAAGGAGCTGCACACACATGTTTTTTAAAATGTAAACTCGACCAGTAATTATTATGCTAAGTTATTATGTAATAAAATTTAAATTAATACATTGTAAGTTTTAATTTTCCCCCCTACATGTTAAAAGCCCGTTGTTCACCGACAAGTGGAGCAAAAGGTCTTAATCGTATGTCCGAACGCAGCTTCGTCGTGTTTGTAAAACTCGATTGCTCCCTAGTGATGAAAAAGTAATTATTATCACAACTGCTGCAACATGACACTTTTCCTTTGAATTAATTGTAATAACCCTCCCCAGTGCTATAATCCCTGATTGGATGTGTTAAAAGAATAATTTATAAGGTATTTAATACCAATAAAAACACAGAAATACAAAACAGTGTATAAATCCATGCTATGCATATACAAATGTTGAATGATTTACTTTTACATCTTCGTTAAGGATGTGTTCAATTTTCAACCTGCGTAAAGTTGTTATTTTTTTCCTTTGTATATGGCTTTTAAACAAAAACCCACACAGCGGAAACCTATTACTATTCTTATAGAATAATATTTATATCTTCTAATCTTCCCTTTTGGCGTAATTTATTTACGGTTCCCCCAATACTATGCACAAGGTTCAAAATCCGTTTAAAAACAAAAACCGGTGCTTATAAAACTAAAAAGTTCATTTGTAACACTAACACGACTATTAAATATATAATTTTATTTAATATACTTCCGTTGCAGGCGCTGAGGAACTAAACGAAGTGGCACCAAAATCGTCGAAATCTGTTCGTTCCGTTTTCTCCAGCTTCTGTAGTCTCTGACCGGACAACGCTTATTACACAGTAGAATTTGTCCTTTCACTACACGTCCGGCAGTAGCAGCTTATGCAGACGCAGGACAGACCGCTGGCAGTGAAAGGGTTAAAGACGATAATATAACACTGTCCACTCTTCATAATATAGAGGAACGTGATACTTCCTAATAGTTGTTACTTATTTCCATGACAGCAGTAGAGAGGGAGATTATGTAATACACTGTCACCAATACCGCAGATCTGTAGAGTCTATTCATTCTTACAAATCCATACATAGTAGTCGTTTTCTTCTCCTTGTCTAACGGCCGGCTGTTGTGAAACAATATTGAGTTTTACCCTCTAAAATAATTGTTAACATTAAACACTTTTGTGCCCTTATATTTGGCCGTATAATTGTGGAAGATTTCCCTTTTGAGGAAGATATATCACTTTAAAGATGTTTCATTTCAAAGATGTCTCATGTCTAATTTATGAAAGATATCTCATTTCAAATAAGTCTCATTTATGGAAGTTATCTCATTTAAGTATGTCATATCTCATTTATATAAGATATGTCATTTCAAATGTCTCAGTTTTTGAAAACGTCTCATTTGTGAAAAAATGTTTCATTTCAATGATGTCTCATTTATGGTAGTTATCTTATTTAAATATATCTCATTTATGGAAGATATATAATTTGAAATGTCTCAGTTTTTTATATGTTTCATTTCAAGGATGTCTCATTCATGGAAAATGTCTCATTTCAAACATCTTACTCATAAGCATTTCCAAAAGCGGTTCCTGCTATTCTTGTAAAATTGTATAACTTTCAAACACTCAAATGGCCAGTAAACAGATTTGAAATTGTTTGCTGAACAAGTAATAAAAATTCTAAAACAAAACAACCGTTTCGGTGCGTATTAAATTTATCTGTAAAATGAGATATGTCTCCTAATTCTACCATTACAAATAATGGCTTAGAAGTGTTTTAAGTTCGGCACTGCTATTATGGTGTTAAAACCAAAGATGGCTACCAGTGCAGCCGGCTTTTCAGGTTCACGACTACAGCTGGATTTATTACAAGCTATATTGTATTGCAAGCACCTCTCACTTACACAAACGTTCAAGCGGAAATGTTTAATATTGGTAACAGAGTTAAGGAAATTGTTGATTAAGTCACAAGCCTATGATTGGGATTTAGCAAAGAAGTGTGTAAATTTCTCAAAATGCTCAAAAACATGTATATTATAAGCTAAATTATTATGAAGAAACTTATCATATAATAGATTCTTATATGAAAAATCTTGAATTTCTTAAGTTTCCTTTGATTTTGTATAGAAGAATAGTTATTACATGTATTATTTTCCCTATAAACATCATTTTTATATTCGCTTTAGTAAGATTGAATTTGTCTTACACATAGCCACATTATTAGCTAGGAGGTATCCACTGCTAATCTGTTAAAAGAATAAATTGTGTAATATTAAGATGTTTCTCATGTACCGCAATTAATTATTTTTATGTACAGCATATAAAATTAAACAATGTACCACTGCTCTACTCGTATATTTATATTCTATTAAAAAAAGTTTTGGCTCTGTAAATAAATATAAACAATAATAAAAAGTTCAAGTAGGCGCAACTGATTTTATTTTTTTTATTTTGAGGCTCATTTTCCTTTTAAGATAACATTCCTAAATAAATAAAATTATAACAAAAAGTGTTTGATCACTCACGAGGATACATAGATATTTTAAGCAAGAATTTTTGGCTCGAGGAAAAGCGGCTGAACATGAAGGTGAGATATTTAAAGTTGACAACCTAATGAGATATGACTTCGGGGATTAAAGTTTTTCATAGTTCATTACTCAAGCAAGTATCGTTTTTAATGAAGAGTAATGACGCGCTTTTAACAACGTAATACTTAAAGAAATTATTTCGTATGACTGCAACGTGTCATTCACTTTAGTCATTCTCATATACCCTTACTGTAAGCATTTCATATCGTTATCGTCAGCCGTTTTTTTATTTATAAATTTTTTACCTGGTTACGAGATACCCTCAAATAGTATTTTGAATGCCACAGTTCATCGTACATGCAATGACGAAAAACTTTGTTCGTTAGAATAGAATCCATTAACTGTGCCTTATTCGATGAGCCTTAGCGCAACGTATACTACTTGGGGTGTTGATAATTTCTATATAGACAACATGGGATTTGATTATGGGTGCATTTTACTCCATAGAATTTGGCTGAGCGTTAGCAAACATTTTTACATTGGTATTATGGGTAACCATTGTGGTAAAAAATCGCATAATGTATAACTTTTTAAACAAACTTAGTATAATCATGTAACATATGTAGCTTAGCTATCCGTAGATATACTGAGGAAAATTTTATTTTTAGACTTTCAATTTACTTTATTTTATTAGACTTTATTTTTAAATAGAGAAGAACGATTTCTACGTTGGTGTATATCCATCTATGGGATTTAGCCGAGCTTCATTAAAGCTTATTACTCGGTAGGCACAATTTTTCTTTACCTGCTGGAAGGATGGAAAAAAGTGTTGTACGCTTTTCTATCCTTCTCTCCTTAGGACATCTCAAGAATGAAATGAGCTATGAATTTGAAATTTTTGATGCAACCACAGCGAAGCCTTTTATGCAAGACGCGGTGAGACGTGCTCCTACCTTATCGAACTATAAATTATCTGTTTTAATACAACGAACCGAATGCCGATTGCACCATCGTAAGTGAGCTGCTTAACTTATTATGTTAATTTAAAAATAGAATATAACATTTACAAAAAGGCTTTGGCTAATTTTAGATTTTTTTAAGGGCTAGTTGTCTTCTAGATTACGTAATAAATTTATATAAAAAATAAGGTAACAAAATAACGTAACAGCGCCTTGCCTACTTAAAACAACGTATATGATTGTTTTTAAAATAACAACCAGATTATGGTGGGAGGGCCGATAGCTAAGATGTGTAAGGATTTTAACTTTGGATCTGAGTTAGCGCAGGTCTTTGACCATAGCACTTTTTATCAGTACCTTCTGCCTCATACTGTACCGACTCTCCCCCTTATTCTGTCTGATAAGATCCTTCCACAGGTCAGTGGCCCGTGAGGAGGGGCAGAATAAAACGATCGGCCTCTTCTTTTTCTTAGAAGAAAGCAGCTTAAATGCAACAGGAGACGGGATTTCCTCTTTATCAAAATCTGTTACTATAGGTCTTAAATACAATTTTTAATACACTTTTTTATCTAGATTACTTTTTCTAGACGATCAATTAACGCATGTAAAACCAAATGTTTCAACGTTACTTAGGGGTTATAAAAAATCGCTGATACAGTATAGACCCCACCGGTCGTGAAGGTCCAGTATCCAGTATCCAGATACAGTAAGTTGAGGAGGAGGAATGCCAGCCCGGCGGATGACCGGTACCCGGTGCCAGGACCACGACCGCGGAGGTGGAGGCAGTGACGTCAGCCGCCGCTCGCCGCCTGCCGCGTCCACCTCAGTCTGTGAGAAGACTTCACGCGAGAAGGTAGCAAGGAGTCGAGGTGTCATTGTTTGTGTAGTGCCGTGCCGCGAGTGTACTGCGTATGGCGATCTGACAATACGGACTAGCCATGGCCACGGGTAAGTCCATCCTATATTCTACATAGATCTGAACAAGCCTTCTGTCTACTAGCGTTTAAGTCTCCAAGCCCGTTAGAAAGTTATCTTTCGCTTGATTTTTTTATTTCAATTCAAACTGGAGGCCCATTTGATACATTTCCATTGACTGAATAATCCAGACTTTCTGAAATATTGGAAAATTATCATCATTATTTCTTTTAATTTTTTTTTTTGTATTTCAATTTCAACTTGTGGTCCATTTGATAAAGTTGCGACATCTAAGCGCGCTGCTTGACTAATTATGTTAATTTATAAATAGAACTTTTGGATTTTTTAAGGTCTAGCTGCCTTCTAGATTGCATAATAAAACTATATGAAAACTAAGGTAATTTTAAAACTTTCTCTTAATTTTTTTATATTTTAATTTCAACTGATGGTCCATTTGATAAAGTTGCAATGATTGAATAATTCAAATTAATTCGTATATCCTGGAACCACAATTTCTGATAGGGGAGTCAAAACTAGAGAAACCGCACAGTCTTTAAGGTATCGGATCTTGAGTCTGAAATAGTTTAAAACCTGCATTGACGGCATAAATTGTTACCACTATCATACACACGAGACGTTAAAACACCTTTCTTGTTGTTTTTATGCTAACTTTATAGAAACCTGCCATACTTTTTTTAGTTACCACTGCATAAACTGGAGCCATATCAATAAAAATGTAATGTTTTATGTCGCAATCTAACATACCTAAAAATAGCCCTACGTATGTGAAGATTCTTTATTTTTCATAACCTGAACATTTCCACTCAATAAAATTTGATAGTATGATGAACTGTCGATTTATGTCTTTACGATCTTTAATTTTAGATGCTATACGGCAAGTAATTAAATTAGCAATTCTTAGCAAAAGTTAGCATCCTCACTTTAGTATTCATCGAATATCAAAAGTACTAGTTACTATATAGTTAGTTATGACTAAATAGTCCAGAAAGGTCCGGTAATATCTTTGGTAATATCGTTGGTCGTCGGAAAATAGTTTCGGTTGTCCCTATACTTCTAAATTATAGGATGAGAGATAATATTAAACACATTGAAACATTTTATAAACCAATCATAAACATATTATAAACATATTTTATAAATCAATCTCCAATAAGAATTAAAAAGTGTTAGTATGTTACAAACGTACAAATAGAATGAAAAACTGGACTTATGTATGGCCAGCTTTAATTGGCTATTTGGTTTGTTAGAAACTGAGAGACTCCACTACGCTGCAGGTAAATAAAACTTAACGAGCAACGCTAGCCTGAAGTTAAGAATAATAAGCAATATTGTGTTTTCTACGTGGAATGAGCGCATTAACGCGCTGAAGAATTTAGTGGTTTTTTCTTCAGTTCCGTGCAAAGTCATAAAGATTTGAATCCTGGTCAACACCACCACGGTATTGTACTAGCTGCAGCATTGTTTAAACTCAGCTTGAGTAGTTTGGGATATAAAGGCGATTTTGAAATGATGACTATCAATTTGTTAATATAATCACGCATATTAGGATTTAAAATGTCAAGACTGATTTCTGTACTATATTCTACTTAATATCATTAATTTTCTTAAAATGGAACAGGAATATTTAAATTTCCATGATTTTCTGAGATAAAATATTGTTCCCAGTCACGTAATAATTAACAACTTTACATTTGTTTTGCGAAAGATCTTGAATTTGTATTAACATTACATGAATAAAACGTTTTAAACATCGTTGTCTAGTTTTTGTCTAAAATCTTTGCATGTATCTTCAATTTTAAATTTCGGTATTTTAATTGGGCATTGTACATACAACTAACTTTTTTTATTTACTCCAGATAAAACATGTTATTTACTTTCCTAACTGATATTAAGACGTTAGTTAGTTTTGTAACCACTCATTTAAACGCAATTGTAATTTAGTGTCATTACTAGACTCTAATCGTATTTTAATTCCAACCCAAAATGTTTTTTTGTCTTCTCCTTTTTTACGTTTTTATGAGAGTAGTAATAATGAGTCGTACTTATACAACTTCTTCATTCAAAAGATTTTGCTTTCATACACTAGATTTGAGAACGACGTTATTTATTATGTATAAAATAAAACCCGATTTCCTTATATATCGATTAAACTTGTAGGATGTTTAAAGTTATATTAAATTAAAATAAAATATTGATTAATTTTACTGAAGAAACTAACTGAGTACATTTACTTGTTTAATGGTGAACTACATAGTATGTTTTAGGTCACAACATATTTATTGATTAATATTATTAACAAACATTTGTTAAAACTTACTGCACAGTTACAAGTACGTAACTAATACATGTTCTGACGCCTGAAGAACAAAACCACAAAACATACACAATCTACTATATCGGAAATGATAACAAATCTCATATAATGCGGGTACATAAATTAGATATATTTATTTCTCATACTAAAAAGCTCATTTTTCAAAGTTGACATTTTTGTACTTTCCTGTGCGTCGTGTTGTTTCTAAATGTTTACTCTATTTGGCACGAATCATGAACTTAGTTTCCAGTTCTTTCCTAATCAAAAAACAATAGACAATCAGTAATATTAATCATTTTATAATGTTTAGACTCACGGTTTAACAACAATACCTACTCAATTACTATACAAAAAAAAAAAAAAAAAAAAAAAAAAAAAAAACAGAACGTAAAATAAATTTTCCATGTATCCATGTATTGGAGATTATATTACCATTTCATATCAAGGATAAAAATAATGGCAATATGGGTGAATGTAGGGGATTGGGGGTACTCTAATAATAAATTCTTGAACTAATGAAGTTGCAGGGCGTTTTCCTTCAGCTGCAATTTAAATCGGATGGGTGATAAGACTGTCCAATTAACAGGTACTTATACGTATTTATAAGATTGCAAAACAGCTACTGTACGCATATTTTCCTTTTACAGTGATTAGCACGCAATTCACTTATAAATAACTAAGCAGTAACCTTATGTGTAATGTAAAAGTGAAATAACTAACATATAACTTATGACGTCACTACATACGTTTTTTTATCTTTGTCTATTACAGAGTAAAAGTAGGATAATGTTTTCTACATTGAAATAACCATAATAAAGATATTTAAAACTTGTTTAGTTAACTAATGCTACACTCTTAAAGGTTTTGACAGTCTTTAATAAAATTCTGTAAACCTTTATGACATAAATCGTTGTTTTTGCAATAATTAAACAACAGTAGCATTAAAAACCAATATCATCGTTTTTGATTAGTCAAATAATATTACCTTTTCTTCCTAGTTTGAGAAGATGTCATAATTATATAGGGCTATAATTTGAAAATTCCACCAAAATTAATCTTTGGACGGAAAACATGAACATTCCTAATACAAATAATGAAGATTCTAATACAAATAATTATCTGTTGGTTTTCTCCTTGGCGTCATTTTAAAAGCACCTTACGCGTTAAACTGACTGACTATAATCAACAATATGTAAGTACTTTTCGATTGCCGATCATCAATAAACCGATCAGAATATAAGGAATGTTCAACTCACATCCTAACCTTAAATTTTTATATTCTTTTTAATCACGTACAAATATTAAACCGTATTGTAAGAAACGTGCCATAGGCATCAAAATGAAACTATTTTTAAATCCATAGTCAACTGAAAGTTTGTCATAACCATTCAAGACAGACGTCTTGAGATGATCAAAATGACGGATAGGAAGTGTAAGTTTAAAATCATACAAAATGAACACCTTCTACCTCCTTATAAGTATGAGGCTTGCAGCGGTTTACATATGCATGAGCGTCACTCTATCGTAACTGCACGATCAACATGTAGGTTCAGTCCTTGTACCTTATTAGTGTTACACCTGCGGTGGATAAACATCTGAATTACTTTTATTATAAAGATATTTCCGTCGCTCATACACTCAACAACTTCGTTAGAATTTTTTCATCTAAATTTAAATACGGAAGTGTTTTATAGGCCTGCTCCCTTAATTGGATCTATTCCACGAAACACGTCTAACTGTCTATGCGAACTAAATTAGTTTCGCAACAATACCACGGCCTTGTCTTTCTCCATAATGGAATCCATCACACACAGCCGTGAATTTAATTTGATATTGTGACGATTGTCTTATAAAATGTCAAATTAAATTAAATACTATCAAACATGTGTTTCATAGTTAATATAATTTAGAATTGCAAGCGTTTTTTAGTAACTTTTTCATCGTTAAACACATTTTCTGCATAACGGAATCTCGTTGGCTTGAATTCGGAGAAAGAATATTTTTGAGGCGTTGGCTTAATAAACTCTAATTCTAAAACTCTACAAAAACTTAATCATGCATTTGAGGTCAGTTATAAATAAATAGATATTTTATAAGAAATCGCGTCAAATAATAATTTTGAAAATAGTTTTAAGTTAACATTTTGTTACACTGGATTTGTAATACAGCAACTTTATTAAAATGACACATACTTTGCAACGATGTGGTAGCAAGCGAAAAATATAATTGTCTCCACTTTTGAACGTACCAAATGAAAAGTCGATTGCTTCGAAGTAAGTTAACTTATAATTACATAATCATAAGTACAAACACTGCTTAGAATGTAATGCATTTCACAAGTCATTTACAGATAAAAATAAGTTGCAATTCTCCATAGCGAAACCTGTGACAATTCCACATATTGAAATACGTGCCAGTTCTACGTTTAGTTATGTAACAGCCTACGAAGAGGTATTTCGTCCTGTGATAAAGTCCGATGCCACTTGAGGGTTGTGGTTGGGCGCTATCTATTAGCAAGTAAAAGAAACAGTGAATATAAACATGTTATAAAAATAATTAAATATCTTATATTGAGTTAACTAGAACAATAATAAAATATTTCAATCATTTTAAATTGAAATCAACAAAATTAGGGTATTCCTAGGAGATTCAAATGCTATTACTAATCTAAATAAAATATTTATCATGTTACCGCTATCTACAAATTGTACAAACCGCTACACAGAAGTAGCTTTACCACACAAAATGTCGATGCAAAGTTTATTCTCTTTTAAAGACATAAGTTTTACATAACGAAGTGTTGCATTTTCAAGCAATGAAGCATATGGAGGTTCCATATTTAGTATGTGACAGTTCCACATAGCAATTGCAGTACAACGATCGCAAAGATAGTTCAATACTACGTCATAATTCATGCTTTCTTCAGATTTTCCCGTCGTATTCATCAGAAGTCCGTTTTCACCTTTCAACCCACTCAATCTACTTATAAATTCCACGGCCTAGAAATAAAAGGCTGCAACAGACTCGCGGATTGCGCGGTCGCGGTAGACAGACAGGCTGACAGGCGAACTGCCGGACGGACCGCCGGACGGGCACAAGGAACGGTCGCGGACGGAACAGTCTGTTTAATTGGGAGAGGAGAAAGTAGGAAACTGGAACGCTGACTTTCCATAGCTCTCTGGATCTCTGTGACCCGGCGAGCCGATATTACCACAAATCCTTTCGATTTCCTAGCGAACGTGGACGGCGCCTTGCCCCTATTTCCGACAGAAAGGGAAGGTGAGGTTGTCCGGCCTCACTCTCGCCTTCTATCTAGGAATGTTCAGCTGACCCTATGTATGAGTTATATATCTAAGGAAGAAAACAACGTGTAGCATGTTAAGAATGAGCTATTCAATGATCTTTTTCAAAATTTTCACGTGATCTTAATTAATGTTTACTTAACCTACAAAATCAACAAACTAGATAGTTTATAACTAGTTTCCCTTTTATTAATGTCTGAGGTGTTTGGGATCCCATTCATATAAAGGGATCATCTAAGAGTTTCTACCGGGGTCTTTCTATGCCAATGGAATTTTAATTTATTGCACTAAGTTTTAGGGATAAACAGACCAAACCTATTTACAAATTTGTATTGACCTCCAGTAGAATCGAACCCGTGACCTCTAGATTAGCGAGTCTTTCTCAGTTATGCCAGATTCATCAGCCTACATCAACAAGAAATTCACATTACCCTCACACACAAATAATATCCCTGTAAGTATGAATCTGCAGGTACGGGCTGCACGTATTTATAAACATCCTAGTTTACTTTAAAAAAACTAATCAAAAGCTTGGTGACCCGTATGAATTGGATGGATTTCAGAAGGTTTAATAGCACCAAGACTGTACCTATTGAAAAAACCGAAAGGTAAAAAAGAAGTTCTCATTATGGGCAAGTACTATACGTGGGGCTATTACATTTATTGGTGGATAAAAACGAGCTGGGAAAATAGATGGTAACTGGGGAAAAAAGTGCGGCCATGAGAGCTTCCCGGAGCGCACCAGAAGATTGCCTCAGATTGATTTAATTGCCGCGGAAGGCGTAATTTGCTGGAGGAAATTAAAAGGGAAGCTATTTCCACTGCGAAAAGCCACATTGCAAATACCTGGGGGCGGGGCCTTTCAGAGCAAATGGCCGAGAAAATACGGGTGTCGAAGGCAAAGGTGCCGCGGGTCGCAGGTAGAGGGAGGTGTCGCTGGTGTTACGGGGTCAGTGGGGGGGCCTCGGGCTCTGCATCAAAGGCTCGCCAACCCCTAAATCACATGTTTAGCCGCCCCAGATACAATGACCGGCGAAAGTTATAGCCCCTTTTGAAGCGGTTGTGTTTTTGACAGAGGCCCTTATTGATTCTCCTCTTCCTGAAGTCAATGGGACGGTTTTGTTAGCATAGTAATTGTTATGCTACTGCTATGCTATTTGTTAGCATAAGCACTATCAATTCTGAATAGTATTAATTCATTAGGAAGGAATTAAAAGTTTCTTGACATCTTTTATTGACACAATTAATTTTGAAATTTTAAATAACACTCATTGCAGAATGTATTGAACGATTCAGTTACATATTTTAGATGATTTTCATTTCATTGATTAGATTACAGAATTTTAAATAAATTGGTTTACTTTTGTGCCAGTGCAACATATTTGAGATAATTAATCAGCAGGAGTTCTGAAAATCCCATTTTAGGATACAGTCGATTTTAAGTAAGATATAAACTTAGACTCCACTATCATTTACACTCCTTTTACACTTCGGATGGGTTTAGATATTCATCCACAGCGTGACTTCAGGCAGTCTTCGAAAAATTAACATAACTTATTAATTTTAGATTGTGAATAAATAAACCAGTATTAAAAATCCCTAGATAATCGTCTACGATAAGAGGGATCAAGTAGGTTAAAAATCATTAGGGAGTATTTTTACATATTTATTTTACTCGTACTTAATAAAATAAGACTCCTGGCGTGGTCTGACTAGCCACATGAACAGCAACAGGCCGAGAACGGAGCCTTGTGGAACACCTGTGATGACTTCCGCACGACAAAAGGTGGTTCCGCTTCGTTGGTGCACTGCACACCCCTCCCTCCCCTCGTCATGTGCTCCGTAGCGTTTCTTTTCCTCTTTTCAGGGTTGTAACTAGAAAAGCCATAGATATTATTGAAATGTTTGGTTCCATTAAAAAGGAGGACGCTTGTAATGAGATGCGAAATAATGGACAGGTGTTGAAGAGTCACCATGAGGGTATCATAACTGACCCCGATCAGCTGACAATACCAATGAGCGACTCGTGCTGCGCTGTCACTCAGTCTCAGACGGATGTCAGCTGTTACCCAAGTGCGCGCGCACGCACCAGGCCTGTTGCAACATGTAGTGTGGTGTGCGTTGGTAGTGCCTGTCATACTTTCTGGAGAATATCCAAAGCTTTGTGCTGAAAATAGTGAAACACTTTGTTGAAGCGAAAGAAGTAGACTGTAAAAGTGGCGAAGTTTAACGAGCAACGGTGAATAGAGAGTGAGATATTGCTGGAAAGTAATCCGAATGTGTTGATAAGGTACTTTGTTTTCCAGCTGCAACTCGGAAGATCGTCCCGTTTGAAAGATTGCGACCAATTTGAAGCCGTGCAATCATCGTTGACACGGTAATGTCCGACCATTTATAGCGCTATGATCTGGCTGTCAATCTTTGATTTCTAAATTGCAGCGATTCAAGGAGACCAAGCGAGATTTGTCAGTGTCGCCTCCGGATCGTTTGAATTGTTCTTCCCAGACGACCATCCAGTCGGCAACGTCGTCTGTCCCTGATAGAGATATTGCGGCCAACAATGGAATTGCCCTGAAGGTCTTCATTGCTCGTTACCTCGCATCGATACGTACCCCATCCTGTCCTGTAATTGTCGAGACAATTATCGTATTCATCAACATCAAGTTATTACAGGTTATGCGCCAGGCTCCAAGAGAAGGAAAATCTTGATTTTATAAAGAAGTTAAATGATTACTGGAATTAGGATTTAAAATTAGATACTGGTTTTTGATCATGTTACGGAAATATTTGTGTCACTAGTAGTGTTTTATGTAAGACAGGAGAAGAACAGTGTTTACAAGAAGCCATTTTTAACAATCGAATGACGCTTAAAATGATATTTTATTCTATTACATTGGCTTAAAGCGTTCCTTTGGAACTAATTGTGTTAGAGTAGCTGCACCAATAATACTGAGAAGGGCTCTCAAAATTTCCAATTTTTTACGATAGTGATAACTATATTGGTGCATGAGATATTTTCCCATTTCAGATTTTGGTCTATTTTTTTTTAACGCCCTTTGAGTCTTCTCTCCGGAGGTTGCTTCTAGCATGTCCTTGCACGATTAACCACGATATTCGAACATACCTGAGTTATACAGTATTATTTTTATTTTAGCATTATTAATTTAAACATTTCCAGAGCTTTTCTTAAAGATTGCACTCTGATCCGAGAATATGCTTGTTAATTCATTACATGGAACCAAATACAATGTCTTTAATTTGAAAGGTCTGCAATGGATTGGATAATTGTATTATGGGCAATCAAAAATTATCTAGAGTTATTGAATTTCTAATTGAGTTCCATTAGGTACTTATGTAAAATTGGACATTCAACCTCTAACAAAGGATGCTTAGCCAGGAATGTATCTGAAAGACGATCTAGCGAAGACAGCAGACACACATCAAGTTCCGTGTGCGATGATAAAATCATCCATTCCTGTTATATTGCGCAAGCCCCTGGAAAGGTCAGCCCTTGATAATAAAGCTAACAGCCTCGCCTTGACCCTACCCTACACCGGACTCTACAATTACCTACGAGGATTCGCTCGCACAAGTGGGTCTGTGGTGTCCGGGCTTCTTTTATTTGGGTTTGAATGTCACGCGATACTAACGCGCACTAAGTGTAAATTACTACTTAAGCTTGGTTCACGATTCAGTACATCTCAATTGGGTTTTTTTTCCATTGAAGTCAATTGTATTCAAATCCTCTGTTTGGCTTCAACAGAGGAAACATTTTAGGGAAAATATATGCGCAGGTAGTAACTACCTCGAGAGTGGATTTTTGTGTATATTGTTGAGGTCATTCAAGAGTGCGGCATTTTGGCTTCTTTGAGTCTCCTTCGAAACCCAAAAATGAATATCTATGGTGTAAACTTTTAGCTTTTATACCAGATAATGTAATATACAAATACATTAATTGCACCCAATTACTGTAACCCTAACAGTATCAAATCTTTACCTTCAAGTACTTTGATTCCAAAATTTGCGGCGTAAATTTGCCAAAAGCAGATGGGCTAAGCTATAAATATTAACACAAGCAAGACCATCTTCAAAAGCTTCCTAATCTGTCTTTTCCAATCTTGTTTTTCTTTGGAATTCTTTCAGTACTCGGGAAGAAGCTCGGGTTTCCTCGGTCTTCACTCATTGGGCAAGTAAACCCACCTACAGGGTGTTACATAACTAAGTCAGACAACACAACAGAGGAGTCCAAGCGCGAAGATCGTATCACAGTAGCCGACCGTTCGTCCTGCGAACTGATGGCTTTGGGAGGTTTCTCTAGTTTGCTGAATATATTTCCTCAGAACCGAGTCTGACCCATTGGAGCTATTCCAGGTTGAACTAATCCAGAATTCATTGTGAATGGGGTTTCGCAAAGAGGGAAAACACAGAAATGCACAGAGTTATAAACAAAGAAAAACAGATGTTCTATAAACCCGGAAACAACAACTGACCTTGTAGGCGGCGTCTTAGTTATCTCTCTCACGTTTTCATAGCCCTTCAAATGTTGCCGCCCCTTAAAAAAGTGACAGCAATCTGTCTTCATTAGGGTGATTTTGTCAGACTTGAATGGGGTGGAAGGATTGACTCGGATTGGAAGTCGATTAATTTGATTGCTTTAATTAATGGTCTTCCAGTGACTTTTAACCACTACGTCATTTTTTATGGTATTTTTATGTTCTCGTGTATCACACAATCTAAAACAATTAGTTCAATACAGTTGAAGTTGACAATTATTAATTGCCATAAAGCCCCAGTTAAAACGAAGTAAAAACAAATACGTTTTAAGTGACAAAGTAACGAAACTGCACGACGTTTTATTTTATGACTGCAATTATTGACTAATTATTTTATTACGATTAGCATTCAAGATTGTCTTTGTTACAGTCCTACTTCATCCATAATTCCCTCCGCATTTTATTCTCCAAAATTGTTTGAACATCGCAATTGCTGCAAATTACAATCAATTGCTCTGCCCACCAAAATTACAAAACAATCAGGAATGTTAATTATAGTTTTTACTAATGCAAAATTCCGAATTACGTTATTAAAGTTAGTAACTTGTTAGAAAATATCATAACGAAAGTGAGCTCTTGCGGTTACCCTCTAAAATTATATTAAGCTCATTTGTTAAAGTATGACGAATTTTAGAGTCTTCTTTGGTCTTTAGAACACTAAGTGTTTAAGATCTGTTGTTTATCTTTGGAATCCTTCCTATATCAATAATCTTGGATAAATTAATCAACTTAAAGGACGACTAGTTTAGGAAGGCCTCAACAAATTATTTACAGAAATTGTAGGGTTTGAGAATTTTTAAATTGTTTTTCTGTTGGACATTTGTTAAGGAGTACTCATCCTTCTAGATTCAACAATTCTTGAGAAAGTATAAATATATTTATAACCATTATAATAAAATTAGTTTTGTTGACTTAATCATGGGTGCCTTAGAGGAAAGAATGGCCTCTTAACTCTAAAAATAACTGATGTCATGGAAATAAAGAACTAACTACATTAGGTTTAGAACGATTTCATTTGTTCTGTACTATCAACCAAAACTTGGCTGGAGCCAACATATCCACGCGTGCAGATAATTCAATCCATCACACCTGTTGTGAGATAAATTATTGTTACAGTTTGCTCCATTATTTCAAAAACACACTTCCCTTTCGTTTCTAGTAAAAGAGGTACGAAGTGTACTAGTAACTATTTCTTCCGTCGGCACGAGGCGATCAATCCTTTCCAAACCGGATCAGACGGCGGAGTGGAGAGGTGAAAGCCGGCCGAGTCTCAAGTCTCGAGTCTCGAGTCATGAAGTGACCAGGACTCGGGGGGCCAGGGGCGGTGATGTGTGGCTATCAGCGGGATAATGGAATGGGCGAGTGGTGTTAGACGAGGACAATGGACAAAGCCACGTTCACTCACCGAGTGTCTGGCTTGTATAAAGGGGAGTTAATATATTCCCACCACATCGCCATGGGGATGTCCGGGCCAATGAGCTTGACTCGTCTCCCCGAGGACGGGCGGCGCCGAGAGTTGTGCTTACAATATTAATCTCCTCTGTAATTAATAGCTTCGGATCCACAGCTTAATCGTGTCCAACACGCCGTGCTCTAATACAATGAAGAATTTATCTTCAGGAAGATCCTTCAAGTACTGAAAGAGTAATATTTAGCAGAATTGAATCCAAAATTTCAATCGTTTTCCTTTTCTGAGAATTCTCTATAATTACGTCTTATCATAAAAAAGGTTAGATGGTACAAAGATTCAACATTTAGAAGATTTTGTTCAATTTCATTTCATCATCGAATTTGGAGATAACATCCTTATCGCCGCTTGAGGCTGAAACACGCCTTAGTCAGGTTTCTTTCTCCTGAAAATCTTCCCTGGTTAGTCACCTCCTCTTGCACCGAGACCATGGAAGCCGTAAAAGGTTCTGTTCACAGATCTTGACAGAGATTCCTTGCCAAACCAGAGTGAAGTGAAGCAACGCTCAAGGTCGGCGTGGGCAGGGCTGGGAGCGCCTCTACGTCACTGAAACAACTCGCTCCTCCAACCCAGCACGGTTACTTGGTGGAGGTTGCCATTAGTTCTTGTTAAATATTGACTTTTCAATTGGTCCAAGCCCTCCGTAATTCTGAAAATTATCCACGCGGAATTTACAAATTAAGACATTTTTTGCTTGTATAACTAAGAATTAAAGAACTAATTTTCTTGTTCATCTTGTAAGATAGGAACTCAATTAGTGAATCCAGGAGGCCTTTGAGGTAAATTGTTTTATCCTTAAAGTTGTCTTGACAGAACCCTTCTTTATTTCGTTTAAGTGCTGTTTCTGCTTATTCAGCAAATGCATATCTTCTCCTAATGAGCACAATCCTTGGCTTAAAGTTATTATCCTCGAGGATTATTATTAGCCTTCAAAGAAAGGCCCTTCTTTTCAAGGAAGAACCTCGCTCGGAGTCCTGATTCATCCCATCCAACGGTTAGCAAGTCACTAACTGAATGGGAGGAAATTTGATGCCAATATTGCACAATTAACTTTCCTACAAGCCTTCTAAAAGTCATGCAAAACCCAATCTTGCCTTTCTTGGAGTCGATACTTTCTCGTGTTTCTCAACCTCTCGCCGCCAACGCCGCCATGCTGTACAAGTAGCACTAGTCTACACCTGGGTGTATTTAGCGAGTTCCAATTTACAAAACACAAAATATCACTTTTATAAAGACGTGTCTTCCATTTTTAGCTGGATTTCGATATGAATCTCCATTTCAAACCGTTTTAGTTCCAAAGAAAACCACAAACTGAATATTAAAGATCGAAATATACCGCGAGCATTGAAAAGTTATATTTGTAGGATTTGTGGTCAATTCTAAAATGATCGAACAATATCACTTACAATCTGCTAGAATAAGATCTTCGTATCATTTACAAGGTGTGCTCGAGAGGTCGTAGGAGCGAGTAAATAAGGAGTAGGAAAGACGTCATTGTTTGCCCGGTTACAGCTGTTCACAAGAGAAGAAAGTGTGAGTGTGGTAAGTGGGTTGTGGATACGCGTCACCACTTTCTCTGAACCGCGCGGTCCGAAATGGAGTCGAACCGATGTCGACGATGTTATGCAAAAACGATCCCACGCCCTTATTACGTTCTGAAGAATCCGAGCAGGCTCCCTTATCTGGCAGGTCGACTTTCCATCCATTATGGCACATCCTAGAAGTAGGTGTCAAAGTGGAAGACTTTCAACCGTAGACTTATTCGTTCCCTCTCTCGTCATTCTATTCTGAACGTTCGTTCTTTTCACTAAATTTTGGATGATAAGGTATACAATAAGTTATAACCAACAATAAAATCTGTACCTGATGCGAAGTCATTTTTAACCTCTGAAACACATCACAGACAATCTACAACTGAACCTGCAGCAAACGCAAATGGGACAAAGTAGATATAAAGCTAAAAATAAACACGGCATCGATAAGAAAGGGTGCAACCGGTTATTTCAATTTAACAAATAAATGGGAACATTATAATGAAAGTATTAAAGTTGAAAAACAAAACAAGATCAATCTGAAAGTAATTTTTGCATATATTAACAAACAAAAAAGTTGATTGCAGAAATTGCAGACATTAAACCAGATTATTTGTTCTAACTGGAATATCGTCGATAGCAAACGCTGCCTTCTAAGATTATATTGTCCTTGGACGTTTAATTCTACCATCAATAAAACCAACCATTAGTTTTGTCTGTAATTTTTCAACTGTTCTCTTAAAGGTTTTTTAAATTTAAAAAGAATTGTTACGTCCCAGAAATAAACATCCAACTATTGACAAATTTCAAAAATATAACAGTAGTTTAAACCAAATCCATGGTATCTAACTAACGCCACAATAATATTTCACTCTAGATGAATAATAGGTACCAGTCGTCATTGGTCCGGTACAATTAACAAACTGAGGTTAATCTTAAGTTTTTTATTTCAAAATTCAAGACATCCACTTGAAGATGATACTTAGGCTGTGGTTAAGCGTGAAAGGAAAAGAGGTTTCAACTCTAACAAGGATCTCCTGTGTTAATTGAGAGGACCTAGAGCCATAAATATGCTAAAGATGTGAGCAAACAAAATTAGAATGATTCATTCAACTGTGAAGGGCAACAAGAAGTAAAGCAGGCTTTTTAAAGAGTCTTCGAAGGAAATTAATCATGATTCTTCGCAAAATTAGAAAAATCGTTCTTTACTTGTGTAGTAAAATTCCAAAGCGAGCAAAGATTGTACGTTAATTCGTATTCATCTAAAATCCCCATTAATATGCAGGGCTACCTACATAGATCTCTGCCAGGATTCACGTAACTTCTCGGAATCTAAATTCCCTGCGATGGTCACAAAGTGTGGAAATGTGTCGAAAGCAGGTGGAGAATAACGATGAATGGCCCAACTGGCCCGCGCCTGCCTTGGCCAGGTGCCCATCTTCAGACGTGTAGGCTTCTTTAGACTTCGCGGTGAACGCTGCCTCGTGATCCGCTAATAAAGATGGTGGTTATGTCATAATGGAATTCCATTCTTTTTCTTCTGTGGGCGCTTTCTCAGGTTGAGAGCATGAAATATATTTCATAATAATCCTGTGTACTCTATAAAATTATAAAAATTACTTCGAGGAAAGTGCAAAGTTAAAAAGTATCGTGATTGCTGGATCTTTTGAAAATCTTAAATATCTTCGTAATCCGTAGCACTGCCTAGTCAAGTCTAGTATCTGCAATGGCCATAGAGACGTATACCACTACGGCCTTGAATACATTCCTTCGGGTGGGATCAGTTTACAGTTTGACTTCACTTTTTATTATACGACCACGTGATGTTTATTTCTTATATGCACGCTAGTAATATGCTACGGTAGAATTTTACTCGCTACTGTAAAACCCCTCTAGAGCCACTGCCATAAATTGTAAAGTTCATATTTTACAACACTCCAGTAGCATCGACTGTGCTGTAAAAATTACTTTCCTGGAGCCGATATCCAATTTGCGTCTTATACGTGCACAACCATTAGAATAGGTCGTATGTCACACTGGTTGTGGCAGGGACTAAAATCAATGTCAAAATGGAGCAGTTGAAATATAAACGAATGCTTTTTCTCATCTCAGATTATTTCATCTTCATCAATTTCTTTGCTTGATATATTTAAAAGCAAAGGTCAGACATGTAAATAATGGTTAACAAGGTCTGCTACTCATGAATACAGACCTACTATTTTGCTGAAAGTAGCGACTTTCCATCTCTCTATCAATTTATGCCCTTATACGTGTTTGAGGTGACACGGTCCAAACGCATAGCAAATTGTTATCAAACTCGTGACTTCTCAGTTACAGAGCCACAACGTTAGCCTGCCTTTTACTGCCGACTATTGACAAACTTTCAAATTGTCGACGAGTCGAGAACAAGTAGCATACTGAAAAGTAAGCCTAGGTCAAATTGTGAACAATTTTAAAGACCAATCAGACAAAAAGCTATAGAAAAAATTTAATTTCACAAATTAAGGTTTAGTTGTTTAATGTGAACAAGAAGTAAATCTCCCTTTATAGAACTCAAATTATCAAGAATCTTCAGGTCTGTGCATCTTCTTTGCATGTTTCAGTTCAATGTGTTGCTGCCATTACCACAGAGTTGCGGTCAAGCAACCAATAATCAATTATAACGTTCAATTTCTTATCATTAACGGTAAAATAGCGTGCGTTTCAAATTGAAAATATGGAATAGTCGTCTGATTCCTTAAGATCCCGATTTCGCATTTGAAAGACCTACGCCTCCTGTTCTACCGAGCGTTCAGGTCCAAGGTCCTGCGTACAACAAACAGTGCCGAAATGTCTCCTGACTCGATCGACATATTGCAACGACCTGTGACCAGGACCTTAAATAATTCAAATTTCCTCCGTTTTGAAAGTTGAAATAATCGCTAATATCTCCGTTCCTGGCGACAGACACGAGCGGGAATAGGAATAATGGAACCCCCACAGGGACGTTGTGTGACGGTTCTTACCTCAAGGTGACACAGTGAAGACATTTTACGTACTGTTTCGTTCTAATCCTATTTTGATGTTTCTTTACATCAGCGTAGATCCAACTTCAGTGATATTTTTATACTTGATTTTTATTTGTAATCAATAGCCAAAGCACTAATTACTCTACACTAATAATTTACTGCTTACTGGTAATATTAATCAATTATTATTTAAACAAAGGAATCAAAGTTTTATATTATAGACATTAATTTTACAAACATTGCAGAATTTTAATTTCACCCATTCCGATGAGATAGTTCGTGATGTAGGCCTAATCACATTCAAACGTATTACGTACAGTCATATCCTTGATTTTATACGTTATATTGTAGGATAAAATTAAATTTATTAATATTATGAACACACACAAAATGTTTTAAAAATAACTATCTTTGATGCCAAAGATACCACAGAATTTCATTATGGATCTATGACATTTTACCCAATAATGATGTCTGGAGCGTTTTTCATTAATGTAATAAAAAAAAACTCGGGTGTACAAGCATCTGACAACCCTTAATAATATTGTATACATTGATTTATTTTATGCACTGGATGTTTTTATTGGCTGCTCCAAACACCGGTTGACATTCAACCGGTGACCGGTCCAGTTGTTTAACCAGCGACATTTTCCTACTCGCCTCCCTCGAGTTGCCTGCCTTGAGCCCGATGGCAGCAAATCTCGCGCTCTATCGCGCCTTTGCTCTGTTCTGGTTCCCTGTCTGGGGCTGATAGCGTGGTCTGTAATAAGCTACGTGGAGGTTGGATCTTTTCCTCTGTTCTGGTTCCCTGTCTGGGGCTGATAGCGTGGTATAATAAGCTACGTGGAGGTCGGATCTTTTCCTCTGTTCTGGTTCCCTGTCTGGGGCTGATAGCGTGGTATAATAAGCTACGTGGAGGTCGGACCTTTACCTCTGTTCTGGTTCCCTGTCTGGGGCTGATAGCGTGGTCTCTGATAAGCTACGTGGAGGTCGGCAAATAAAATATTCTTTGACTGTGTACGTACGGTCTACATAATCTAGCCAAAATATTCCGTTTCTCCATTCCTCAATAACCTTCACTTCTACCGCACTTTCATTACTTTCAGTCTGAACCGGCCTTCTGAAAAATGAACCACACATTTATGCAATCTTCGCCGATTGCTCGATTATTGCCCGCAAGAATTTGGGAATCTGCAATAAGTACTGACAGATCTCGTGGCCCCGGTGACCTCGACAGTGACGCTAATTTAAATCCTACAGTAAATGTCAAGGTCTGGGAGTTATTTACTGTAATAAACCGTAACATCTTATGTGCGCTTGAAGTACTTCCGTTCGATAGTCTTTCCGGATTAGAGCCAAAATATCATCCCTCCATTTATTATACTTTTCAGACTTCTCAGCACAGCTCCGTATCGAAATGTTCCAGTTATGTATCGACATTTCCGGAAATTACCAGTAAGCTGTCCCAGCGTAGTTCTATCATTGTTAGGACAGCTGTTACCTTCCGCTTCACTGAGTTTGCTATCAGATGATTATACTGTGACCGTGTGCTGCTGCCCTGTTACATCCAGTGTACATTATCCAATCTGTTATTGCTATTGCAACGCTAAACGAAAATAGTAGGAACCAGCCGAGCTGAACCGAAGTATTTGGTGTCCATTTTCTAACATTCCTCTTTTATGTGGGCAAAAACCCCTTATTTAGGTAGACTTCATGGTGTTTGTATGTATTTGTATAGTGCAAGTAATAACTTATGTATATAAATTTTTTGAATATGTTCGTTTTGGATTCTGGGGGTCATGATCGGAGAAAATCAAAAGGACCTCCCGCAAATTCCGACATGAGGGTGATTGCATGGGTAGATTTCTTAGAATTGGTCAGGGTGTTTTATTTTATCTAAAAACATTCCCAGGAAGGGTAAAGTTACCGGAGGTTAAAAGGACAGGCGCTTCTTTCCTTTATGGAATTGAGTCTATTTTGAGGATCAAAGTCGACCAGGCGGATTGGGTCATCAAATTTTGAGTACATCAGATACTGTAGTTAACTTAACCGAGGGCATAACCCTTTACCAGAGGATGAAATCTGCTGGAGGTAAAAGCATGTCAGAAGTCGACTAAATATTTTGTTTATTAGCTGGTTAAGAAGGGACCTTTGTGGGTTAATATGCTCCATCCCTAGCAAATACATACAACGCCTCATCCATCACTTTTGGACCATATAGTAAAAAA
Organism: Homalodisca vitripennis; assembly: GCF_021130785.1. Taxonomy (NCBI): domain Eukaryota; kingdom Metazoa; phylum Arthropoda; class Insecta; order Hemiptera; family Cicadellidae; genus Homalodisca; species Homalodisca vitripennis. The sequence goes on along the minus strand of NC_060214.1, from coordinate 33,455,200 downwards.
CGAATATTGCATATTCAAGTTGACAGCCTTTTGCGAAATCTCCATTTTTTCCGACTGAACCGGAAGGAATACTTTGATGAATGATGGTTTTAATCATTTATGTGATATGAGATTTGAAAGACACTAAGTAATTTTTTCAACAAAACTATTTTGACATTATGATATTCAAAATTGACTTTTAAAAAACATACTTTTATGGGGTTTCATTTTGAAATGTATTATGGAATCAAATTGTAAATCATATACAATAGGTATTCAAGGCATTGTTGAGTGTTGCAAAAATGAGATAATGGAAACGAATACTTGAAGAGAACGTTATAACAATCCAATCTAGACCACGTTCAGATGACCCAATCAATAGCAAATCATACATCATACGTACGTACGTAATGTATTACGAAATTAACTTCCTCCACTCCATGGGTTTGTACGTTTCAATCGTATTTGTCGGTTTAGGCTTGGAGTTTCGACACCGGCTGACACATGAAAGGGCGTATATTAGTCACACGTCTCACACATAACGATGCACTCAGCACAATATGTGCATGCAACCGGTGGCGAAAGTGACCGAGACGCATGCGCAGCGCATCCCACTGTGCTGGACATGGCCTTGTGCTCGCAACCAGTTCAAGGAGCTACACTCGCAAAGTTACGACACCTCGGTTATGAGGTCTACCGCCGACTAAACTCCTCGACAATCGCGTCTGGTGGTAAATTTGTTTTCCCTGTGGGCGCCTTATTGGCAAACCACAAGTGGATGTCTATAGGCTCGGAACTTGTGCGAAAATCATTTGATCATGCAAAATGTCATAAATTATGGATTTATTCACCGTGTTCAAACTGCTTTTTTTTATCTTTCGGTAACTGTGTTTTTATAGAAGATGGTAAACAATTGTTTTAAATTGCAGCGAAAAAGTGAACTTGGGAATATTTCTTGATCAGTTGAACATATGTATTGACCTATTTAAAAAAATTTTAAAATACTCAAAATCTACAACTGTTTGCGTAAACTAGAAATTTAAATTTACCTTAATTTTAACTTATTTAAAGACTCACTTTTAAACATTGGAAAAGCTAATGTTTGAGATAAAAAAATGTGACAATATATGTTACAAACCACGAAAATGTACATACAAATAGGTTTATGTGTCTTTGAAGATTTTCTTTTTAAGTAGGGTTGTTCTGTATTTTAAAACTGAAACACTTTGAAATCTGATCACTTTTTGTCAGAATACTTGCTCTAGCATTTATAAATAGAGCCTATACTGTTTTCTGTTGATTAGAAAATTTTGACCTTTCACATCAAGAAAACGAAAATAGACAAATAGACCTCTTGTTCGAATTGGAGCTTTTTGTGTTCCCATCCCAGTAGTTTACGAGTATTGAAAAGGGAGGGAAGGAATCGCCTCTTCTAAAATATTCAGGAGTGTCTCCTTACTTTGGATGGTATTCCTTAAAAATCTCCTTAAAAGATTAGATAATGCTAAACTGGAAATCAGGATCGATTTTTTATCAACTTCATACATGTACTTCTTTCAAAATAAATTATTATATCCGAAGCTAAGGAAAGGTGCCGATTTACTAGTCACAAAGGAGGTAGAGGGGAAAGTAATTCTAGAGGAATTATATCCTTGAAATAAAACTCATTAAGCTAATCATAACAACAATATCTCCGTTCTCGAGGTTAATGCTTGGGTTGTGATAAACATTGTAATCAGGGACTTTTCATAAGCTTTGATACACGGAAAAGTATCTGAAAGGTTGTGATTGTCCAATACTGTCGTTCCAAGCCCTCGCTGCGGTGGCTCCACGGTTAACTACATAGCGACCTTGTTATTTATTTCACTCCTATACGTAGCCCCCACGCTAATCATAGCAGATGGGCGTTTAGGCTGGCGTATATTTGATTGAGCCGATCACCTTGGGGATAAAGAAAAGCACTTTGACCATTTAGGTGACGTGAAAATTCGTATAATTAGGCCATGTATCATTTTCCGTTACCGAAAGATAAATAAATCACGCCTTTGCATTAAGCGAATATATGACTTTGAGGGCTGGTTGATTTGGAACTATCCTTTTTTATATTGCAACTCCCGCAAATTTAAAATAGTTAAATAGTGCCTCATGGTGCGAAAAGAATAGGGGTGACACCTCAATCAACTTACTCTCAACTGTAGGATGTGAGATCCTATGATGGCCATCCGTGTACACTTTTACACTTTGGTCAGCTAGCATTTTGGCTACCTGTAGTATAATGAAGGCTTTGCCTTTCTAGAACATTCCTAGTAAGGTTTCCGGAAATGGAATGGGAGATCAAAATGTATCAAAGCCTTTTTGTTCTGAGAAAAAAATTGCTTCCTTCATAGTGGTATGACACACGTTTGCTTGCCTCTACTGGTTTTCAGGTGGAAATCAGTTTAAATGAGAGATAGTTTGTCATTCATATTATTGTTTACTCTCGTGACCCACTTTGTCAAAACCTTACTCCGCTCAGGAATTTCACTATCATGCAAAATTTTAATTATTACAAAATTTGTTTTCTCCTTTGGCAGACGAAATATAACAGTGACAGGTGAAATTTAGGTGATTTTTAGGTGATTTTTACTTTCCCTAAGAGTGAATAACTCTCTCAAGGATCCAACTGGTAGACACACAGGTTGCCCCTGACACAGTGGAAGAGTTGAATGTCGCCGGGGGGGAGGTGAGAGGGCATCCCACTGCAGTGAAAGGTCTAATCACAAGTGATTATATTCCACAAACAGATGACATAATTGGGTTAGGTGAGCTCCCATACACGCAACCGGGTACTTGGAAACAACAGGGCTCGCCTGGTCCGAGAACAACACCTTGAGGAACTCCTGTATTGCATTTTATGCGTGAGAACGTTCGCTTTTCTTTGGCTACTATCAGTCACTGAAAGTGTTCTTGGAATTATAAGTTCTAGATAATTTACGCTGTTGCCAATTGTATTTCTGCTGATCATTTTACGCAGTTAATTCAAAAAATTGTTAAATCTTCATAATTCAAGAGTGGAACAAATATTATTGTCGAAACTGCATACTTTGTTCTAAAATATTAAAACCTTTTTCTCAATGATTTTTTAGTAGATAAGGACGTTTTTCGTAAACGGTACTAAAATTTTTAATGTCTTATTTTGTATTAATTCTCCCTTCCATTTTGTTGGTATGAACCTGAGGGTTGGTAAATATCTTAGTGACTTTTAAAATTTTTACTTGGGCAATATTATGTAAGCTATCGAAATATCCACGCTCTTTACTACTTGACTTGGTTGTCTTTTCATTTCATTTTATGAAAGTTTAAAATGTTTTCAAAATGTTTCTTCTAGAATGACCAAAAGGATGTGGTTATTTGCTTTAAAAATTACAAGGTTTGTCACAACAAGTTGGCAACCCTGTCCTAAACCAACAGCTGACTTTTTATCAGCTGGGCCGGATGTAAAACAGCTCGTGACATAACCTTTTATCTTGTGTTCACAAGAGGTGGGAATTTATTGCCCCCAGGTCCTCAAACACTAGCTCGAATTCTTCTCCCTATTCGGGCTTCTTGTCGGATCAACTTTCGACGCAACTGTTGCAATGCTCACTCGAGTCGCTGGAATTCGATCCGGTTATAGCATTAGTTGTGACATCCTTCTCGTGATGTTACGCTGCGCGTCTCTGGGTTGTTTTCTTTTGGTAACACTATGGAATCCAGGAAATAGCATTCATTTTAGCAATGCCACAGCTTATTTTAAAAATTACATATAATAAAATTTATTAATTTGCAAGGGTTGACGTATTTTATTATTGTAATTTCCCAACGTATTGTGAATAGAAAAATTATTATGTAATTATAATTCATCTGCTGGTTTATTTACAGTCTTTAAATTTTTCTTTCTTTGCAGACAGATAATCTGTACACCATGGGCTGTGTCAATTTCAAATGCTTTATTGGTTTTCGCATTTATGTGGTTTTGGGAAGTAAGTAATAACTGAACTTCCATAACACTACTAATGTAAATTACGGTAGGAGTCCTTTATAAGTATAAAAATCACCTTTACAAATTTCTCCCAGAAGTAGTAGGATTTATGATTTACGTACAGCTGGTATATTATAATACCGTGGAGGTTCGCGATATCTTTCAACATTAAATAAATAACAAAGATACCTCTAGTGCACATCGTTAATTGACAGTTACTCTGATAGTAAAATGAAGAACATTAAAGCTCGTTTTAGCGCCCATCCATTTTAACCCTTGAGCCTCCTTATAGGCAAGATTTACAGCCTACGTCCACAAGTGCGGCTTGAAAAAATAAAACAGTAAATCACCAGGTGCACCGCCCCGCCGCGTCTGTGACAGAACAGCCATCTGTCTTCGGCTGACACCCCGTATTGGCGAAAAGAATAGAACTCTCTTTTGCACTTCTAGGAATTTTACTTTTTTACCTTTCCCAAACTATTCGAAAGGGCTTTCAAACGCTCGAATTGCTGAATAACACAAATCACAACTTCAAAACGCGGGTAGTAAGGGTGAGACTAAATTAAGACTCTAAACTAAAATTATTGTAGAATTACTGTATGTTACAAAATTCTCTATTTATCTTTCAACTGTTTCTGCTATTATTTGTAAACACATCGACCCTAGAGAGGTCACGAAACACTATATTCGTTAATAACAAATCAATATTTCTTATCTTGAATTTTAAGAGATTCAATTAGTATGATGTCCCACAGTATTTTTTTCTTTATCCGTCACGTTGAAATATTATAAATTCTTTTCAATGAATTAAAATTTATAAGTTAATTACTATACATGTATGTTATTCATTGATTAAACTGGATTGAATATTATTTTACTTCAACTATAGCCTAACATGATGACTAATTTGTATCAAAAGTTTCTATATTTGGGATTTTTCTATGTTTAAAACATGTTTGAAGTGGACAGTGCATAAATGAAAATTGGTATTATTTTCATACGATTTGTTTGGTAAATTCAGTGAAAAAGGATAAAAGATTTTGCTCTTGAGTCAACGTGCGTTTTCATCTCCACATGGTGTGACGGACAGCCTTTTCTCTTCATGTTGCTCCTGAAATGGTACAGCCAAAGATACTAGTGCTGTGCCAAACATGTATTTGGCACGTTCTAATACTTGGACTTTTCTTACACTTTGCACACACACTTTTAAAGGATTACTTTGGAATGGTCAATTCCAATGGTCGGTTCCAAATCAGCTTTCAAAAATGAATATATCGTACCAAGCCATGTATAGCGTGGTTAGCAGCTGGTTGGCAAGAGTTTGGCATTCTTCTGCTTCCAGGACGAAGTGAACAACACATGTTTACAGCTGACGGATGTCCTAGTTTCCTGGTATTATGGGTCACGTACTGCAACAGTTACTCCTGGCTCGAGCCCTGATGACTTCACCCATTGTCCTGAGGCCGGTGGTGTTAACGGGAGCTGTTGGCCTCTAATACCCGCCTCGCCCAGTCACCGGCGGCATCTTGCTGATGACATCAGTCCAGAGGTCGCTGACGTGCTTGTTAGTTGCTGCATTTTACAGCAGCCCCGTGGACCGTTAGGACTTCTTTATACAGGGCAACAGCCTGTTCATTGTTCACGGAGCGTAATCAAGATTGTCCACAACCTTATTACACAATCAGCGGTGGTTCTGTTGTAAATGTTCTTTTTGACTCTCTTGGATTCTTCATAATGTACTGTTTCTCTACTCTCTGTGCATGGAAACGCCAATATTTTCCTAACTTATAAATAAAAATATGAAACATCTGTTTATTAACAATCATCATTACGCTTTTTAGCTCATACACTTATGGAACTGAAATGGTTTTGTTAGGTCCTATTCTTTAAACATCCTTTGACGGGGAATTCTTTTCATTACATTATTTGTACTGATACAGTCTCGAGAATCCATTCAGTAACAATCTTCTTGTAAATATTTTGATAATCGTCGAAATGGACGGTCTAAAAGATATGTTGATGCACTTCCATCTCTTTGAGATGATCAGAGATCTTCGGTGGTAGTCGTAATCCTTGAGATCAAAAAGTCCTGGAGGTACTGGCCGCTTGAGAATTTTGATTCTACATATATTCTTGCATAAACCAAAACATTGTATTCCCCACTATTGGGTAATGGCATGGGAAGTTCAATTCACAATTTCAGAGGAGGCTTTGATCCGACCCACCTCCAAGCACTGCAGACTCATCCGAACTCTCAAGTAATGGAGATGAATCAGCACACATTCCTGCAGCATGAGCTAATGGTTGCAGTGTGGATGCCCAAACCGCGGCGAACACTCGGCATGAAGCATGAATGGGCACTGTTCAGACAGAGATTAGCGGAGGGGCTCATGCATATGCATGCACAATTAACAGAACGGACCATCCAACACGTCTAGGGACTGCTTTCAGTACACAAACACGCGTGAACACTGACTATGAACGCGTGGGAGAGAATGTTCTTGCGCAAGTGCAATCGTCTTGAGAGCAACTTAGTTTCGTAAAACCCTTCCAGATAGTATCTTTCAAGAACTAACCAAACAACAAACAAATTTTACAAAAATATTCACACGGATTTACTGTTGCCAATTAAAATAAGATGATGAAGAATCACTATAAGACACAGTGCTGTCAGGCTGAAAAGTATTGCTTACATTTTATGTAAAAATTTGAGAAAATATTGCGTTGTAAAAAATCGTAAAAAAATTATTGTTTCTTTGAAAAATGTGTATGTCCAGTGAGGAAGATGACAACTGGACGTTCTGCATTTCAAATGCAGTCCAAAATATAAAAATACTGGTGGGCTGTTGAGATTCATCTTTTATTGGCAAGTTCCTCATTTCGCTAATAAAATGTGACTTGAGCACACGTATGGATCCATGTCGTCCACGGAATTAATTCTAAAACCCATATCAATACATTACATCTTCAAACCGTTCTACAGCCCAAAATTAAGTAACTCCATACAAAAGAACATTAACAGAATTTAACATCAATGAATGTTAAGACTGTCGGAGTTTGCCCGAATTTGATCAAAAATTTACATTGCTCGTAGAGTTGTAGATATTATTGAACGAACCTGGTAGCACAGAGAATGGTTCGTTTTGTACACGGCCTGGCTGACTTGCCATTGAGGCTATCAGTTGTATCTGAAAGCTGGAGTATCCTCCGGAACCTCCCCGCTTTCCTCAGAAACCTCTTGCAAAATTGTCGCTTTCAGTGTGCTAAACCACCCACATTTTAGGACCTCCAAGAGGAAATTTCCAAGTTTCCAGCGTTGAATCATCTTTAACTAAAAATATGAAGTCCGATACGACTATTTGAAAGTGAGTAACTGTGACTCTAAATGGCATCTTATTATTGGTCAGTGTTTTTGTCTCCAGCCTCGAGATGGTACATGAATAGTTTGACCTTGACTAAACTTTCCAGGCGGATGTGCTCGTGTGAACCAATACGAGTTTTCCTCCCAGATTTACGGCCAGTTCATTGCCTGTTTACGGTTATGCGCTGCATCGTTTATTATAGCTATTCATTATGCGTACTCAGTTATGATATTTGCTCTATGGTATTTCTATTTTTCAGGAGTTCCTTCAACGCCAATTTTTAATTGAGGGTACCAAACATATTTATAGGAAAACGATCCAAACGCATTTGCAGTATAAATTGTATTGATCCCTCTAGAGTCGAACCTCTATTAGAGCCGTAGCCATACTGCGGCTAGGCTGTGGGGAAGGTCTTCTATATTTAAAATGCCACCGGTTCTTTGTACTCTATGACGTTTGCGTTTTACTTCGTTATAGTCAATGAAATTACAATAATTGTGTGAAGAACATAGGTTCTTCTACACATAAATGCACAAATGTTTTAAAACAAGTGCTTTTTTAAAATTAATATTATGTATATAGAATAATTTATTTCATTTCAAATGTTCGTAGGTAAAATGGACTATTGGGTCTGCCGCTGTAGTAATACAATTTTTAAGCAATTATCTTTCAGTACATCGAAAAATCCGAAAAAAATGGCTAAATACGTATTATGGGTAGTGTTGAAGGATTTACACTGATATAACATAACTGTGGATACCATGCTGTGGCTTCCATGTGAAAACAAATCATTTCTTGTAGCATAGAGGCAACGAATGTATAAATTTGTTTTAGGTACCGACAAAACTTAGGGTTCAGTGTGTTGGTTACCTAATACATTCGGGCATTTGCTCCAACATGTTAACGCTTGCAAGCCTTATACCATTACAGTACAACTGAAATTTATTCGCCCCAAATAAATCTTTATACAATTAAATCTTTAAGAATTCTCTAGCAGCGTAGTATATTAGTGGACAACAGAGAGAGTTTCTTTTGTTATGAAGTAATGATGAACAACACGATGATGTACTTTGAATCTCCCCATTCTATTCAAGTCATTACATCGCCCCTTCAATAATAACTCTATTATCTAAGCATTCCTCCCGCAATAATCACCATTGTTCAGCGGTAGATAAGAAAATGTGAGTTCCAGTTAATACCATACATTCATATTGAAAACTAAAACAGTGAATAATTTTTAGTGTTCCTAAAATAAAGTGTTAAACTGTCCTGTTCTGCTTAACGGATTATAGTAAAACATATGTTATAAATAATAGGCAATAAATCATTAGCCAAGCCATAGTTTATTATCAATTCACAACAAAAATATCATATGAGCACCATAATCATTCTAATTGTGCAACTCAATACAAATAAAAAAATAGTTTACTGTATTTCAATGAAATTATTTGAAGCTGATGTATTCAATAATGGTGGTTACACTAATTCACATATAGACTGTAGGCTATTTAAAGTGTATTTTCGGATGAACGGAAATTTATTTTAACCATGTTATTATTGAGAGGACGGAATTTCTGAGTAACTGAAAGTTTACATTACAGAAATAGTTGTCTTCTGATCTGAATCTGGGGCAATATTTCATTCATCAAAACGGCATTTCACAAAACCCAATAAACTGCGAGTTATTGGTGATTGAGACAATGCCCAAGATCTGGATCAGTTGCGAAAGTTCGTTTGGCCAATAAGTCGCCATGGCCACTCGCTCGTAGGGTGAAAGGTGCTTATATAATCAGCTGTTAATGAATTAACGCTCCGCTACCATGGCCACCGGCCCGCCATATTGCTCTCCAGGAATACCGCTACAAACAGCGAAAGTGATCTTTATCTAATCAAAACAAATACATTCTAATACGAATAACTGACAATCGGTGGACTTTGTAAGATTGCATTTAAAACTAAGCATGACTAAAACCTTTTTGAAATATTTACCACTTTATGATGCGCTAGTGTGGTTATACTAAATAACGTTATCAATGAATAACTTTACACAAGGTTTTTGTGATTCTGACATATATACATATATTTATTTATCCCATATCCTATACAGCCGTATGTGTTCATACGTATAAGCCTGTACTTTAAAAGTCGCAGTGTATATTTATAATCTAAAATATATATATATATATATATATATATATATATATATATATATATATATATCGGATACAGACAGATGTTTTTTAGGTAGTAGTAGTTATATCAGTATTGAACAATTTTATTTTCGCAGTGGTCTTTAATAGTGAATTTTTAAAATATTATTAATAATTATCACGTAGAGGTTCCAAGATGTATATTTTAAGATTTTGACTCATGTGTAGGCTATATTAGGTAATTGGGAATTACATAAATTAAATAACCTATGTAAATCGTTAACCTTAAGAGCATGTCATATAAGTGTATTTCCCATATGTATTGGTAGAAAAAAGTAAATCTTAAAAGAGTATTAAATTAGGACGTAACCGCCAAAAGTATTTATTCTTGGACAACAACCGTTTTTAAGCATTAGTATACTTTTTATTTAATGCGTAAACATTTTATGATATTTTGATTATTTCTTCACCCGGAGTAATATGATACTAACATGTACAGTAATAAATTCAATTTAGTGCTATAATAATTCAGTAATAATAATCATGTCTCATTAGGAGTAGAATACAACTTTTACTAAACTGATCATTGACAAATTTAATAACACAAATTTACCAATACCAAATAATTTTTTAATATTTATATAATTCTTTCAAATAGTATTTGAACACAATAAGTTTAGGTCAAATCTTTCCTACATTTATAAAATAATAAATTCTATTAAACAGCTAACAGCTTTATTTCACACATGACATTTAAAAGTCAAATACTGCACAATTTAATGTATTGAAGTAAAGAATAAAGTAGATTAGATACAGGATCTAGTAACAAGAGTTAACTTCACCTAGAAATCGTTTGTTTCATAATGTAAACCGTTACTAAGCTGTTAACTGGTTTGAAAAAAATTGTAAAATGTTTATGATCTAAACCTGCGTTAATTGCTACTGGTACAGTGTTTTATCATGTAGTGATAGTTCTAGGTTACAGCAGACCAGGCAGTTATAGCTACCACGCCCTTCGCTATTGTAACACATTACACTGGTCTACTACTCTGTGTACAATGTAGAATGTACCTGTATTTTCATACATATACTACCAAGTACAGCATATAGAAACTATAGAACTTATAGTATTCCATCCGTAGCTGAGTGAAACTAGCATCTTTATCTATAACGATAAGATAAGAAAGGAGATGAGGGAGAGATAAGATAAGGATATAGATAAGAAATTTTGTTCTGCAAAGGAGTAAACCTGTTTCTTATGATTGTTTCTTTGTTGCAGCAAAAATGAAGATAGTTTTGCCGCTAGTCGTGTGGATAACAATATTTACAAATTATGTAAGTATTTGTGTTACTTTTTTAATAGCTATAATTTAGAAGGGTTAGGGCTGTACATGCATTATTTCATCAGAAACTTTGTACTTGTTTACAGTAGGTTAATATAGCTTTACTTCTATGTTCACCTGGTTAAGGAATGAATTTATTTTTAGCTTATCGAAAGTAAGTCTATCTTTGTTGTGTATTCACTATACTGTATACCCGTATATGGTATAATATTATTCCGCTTTGTTCAAACAAGTAGAGAGGCTACTGGAGTAGTTAAAATTTTGCGTATTTTCTGTGTTGGCTAAGTGTAAATGGTAGGAATGGTGCACAAAACATAATGTGACATAAATTGTTACTCTCACATCGTCATAGTTATAACATACCGGAAAATTTAAATCACAGAAAAAAGTAATAGGGGTGGTGTTTCCACCGGCCATCGATCCTTACTTGAATGAAGGTAATAATTTTGTACTGAACAATTATCGCCCAATTTCAATACTATAAGTTTTTATAAAAATCTTATAAAATACTGTTTTGAAAGAAGTAAGTTTTTCAGTTACTTTTCTCCGATCGGCATTTTTATCCTGTACGCATAAATGTTGTATGAGATTAAATTGAAGAAACCCCCATTTATTATTGGACATCGTCATGTATTGGACGCAAAACAATTTAGAAAGCTTTTGGGTTATTTTGTAAAGAAATGATTTCCATGGTTTTTTAGAATTAAACTCAGCTACTATGGCCGTGTAGGAACCCCACCAAATAGTGTCAGTGGGTCAATAATACACCTTCTTTTATTCGTGGTGATCACGAAAAGAAACTATTCCAAAGGTTTCTTTTTCCGCCCCCAATGTCCTTCGCCGGTTGCAGCGACGGAGAGTGCCACAAACAATAGACCACTTGACAGCAAATTATCGCCATTACAGGAGAGATCAGAGCGGGCTTCACACCTCTGAAGAAACGGCGCAAGAAACAAGCCTTTCTATTGCCGTTGCAAATTTACAAGTGCATCTAACTTTCACTGGGGCGCTTGCATTGACCGGTAATATGCTCTGTAGGGGTCATCACAATAATTTCCCTGGGGCTTAATTTGTGTGGTGAATAACTACCGGAGAAACCGATGTAATGAGCTCATTGCAGGAAGTACCTTGGCCAAACCCACAACTAAGTACTGTACTGCCATGTAGACGAACAGAATGCAACACTGTCGCACGTACATGGCCGCGGTGAATGTCTCGCAAGGTGTAAGAGGGGGGCGGGTGGTGGGGAAGGGGCAAATGTCAGGGGGAACGATGCCCCCCAGCTATTCTAACTGGAGCACTAATCCGCAGCCAGAAATACACCTTTTACTTTTTCTGCCATTTCAGTGGTGGTTTGTAATCAATTAGGCCATTCGAATGATATTATCTTCTAATTCTTTTACTATTTCAATGTGAAGTAAAGAATTACATTTCGATGTGTAAATACTTCCTACCAAAGTTACAGTATACTGCTGCCATACACATACATTTGATTTTATGCTATATAAAAATTTCAATACGTGTAGTTGTTGGATATGAGAGATTATTTAAATCTGAAAGAGTACTGAAAATAAATCTCTTTTGATTATTTTGTACTAACTAGAAATTAACAAAAAATGTAAATTAAGTCGCTATAAATTATGCGCAGTCTTATACGAAACTGATCCAAATCTGTAACTGTGTCCCAAATGAAACAGGACAAATTTAGCCGTCTAAAACCATATATTAACAATAATAGTAGTTTTCTCGACATCTATCGTCACAAATTCTTACTTAATTAAAAAACTTATTATTAATATCTTGAACTTATTTCTTATTCTTCTTTTGAATAAAAAACTATAATCATTGTTCTATAGCCTTCATTAATGAGTAAAGAGCGTTTCCTACGCGAATATGGAACTGCGTCGAGGCAGACGAAGAATGAGTGCTTCTAGTATAATTTAATGACGATTTACTTATCGTACAGAATTAAGAAGTTTCTTAGTGCAAAAAAACCGACGTAGAGCTGTAATTAGCCACCACAGCCGTCGCTGCTGCAACTCTCGCTGGGTAGAAAGCATATCACCTCCTCCCTGGAATGCTCGTTATTCCCGTAATTAGGCTGAATAGATCTTACGAGGGCAGAAGAAGTATTGACTGAATACCAGAAGCTGTTTAGACAGTATTTCATCATTGATTAAGTGAAACTGACTTAGGTGAATGGAAAAATTGCATCTCTCTCTCTCTCTCTCTCTCTCTCTCTCTCCCCCCTCTCCTCTCTCCCTCTCCCTCTGCCTCTCCCTCTCCCCAAATAATGCCTCGAAAACTCTTTGAGGTAGTATTCATATTCAAAACTGTATCCACTTGTCATTTAACATTGAAAGATCCTCTTTAACTTGCAGTATTCTCAAACCCATGAAATACTGAATACACGTGAAGCTGAATATAAACGTTGTGGTCATGGTTAATCAACAACATTGATTTTATCATAAAGAAATTTGGACAATTGGAACAAAAATTGCTGAGAAAGTGTTACATTTCAGGTAATTTAATTTGCATGATATATTTTATTTATTCTGAGTCAGTTTATCGCCTTTAAGGAAGCCACAAGGTCAAACTGTCAATAAACTTCACGAAAAATACCGATAATATAATATGAATAAGGTTATTACTAGAAATTTAGTAACTATAAAGCGACAACTCTAAGACACTGCAAAGAATAGTTTTAAAATATTTATGGATATAATTTTAGGCTGTTTGGTTGAACAGTAATATTAAGATTCTATAAATGTGATGAATTATCAAGAATATGATGATTTCCAATAGCATTTTGAAGATACTAAAACATGACTTATACATATGTATTTAATGGCTTTAAATACATGCTAGAGAGCATACAGTATTTAATGGCTTTCGATACATACTAGGGGGCATGTCTACGAATAATGGAAGGTGAACATGGAAGATTAAACCACCATATCATAATTGAAATGAAATAATTAATACCAATCTAAGTTGTATACCACAAAAAAATTTGAATGAGAAAAACATATTCAAGATTACCCTATCCATCCTATTGAATTCTGGCCATGTACTTTATGATAAATTATTGAACTACATTTTCTGTAGATAGGTTTTGACCTATTAATCTTATGATGTAGATAGAGGGAGACATATATATATATATATATATATATATATATATATATATATATATATATATATATATATATTGTAAAATGACATTTTTGGCTGCGCAAAAAAGTTCTCAGCCTTTACGGGAAGAATATGCGCACCACTCATTTAATAATTAAGACTATTCAATTATATACACATAATAAGAATGTGACTATGTTTAAGGGTTGGTAACAACAAATGTTCAGTTGTATAAAATAACATTTTGAAAAAAATTTTCCTCATTTCTCCACTCCTCAGTTTCATATTTCCAATTCATCAATTTGGAGCCCACAACAATTTGTAGCACCGTACTTTCATAAACTGAAGCAGGACGGACTGAATACATGTCATATCGAGAAAATGAACGGTAGCGTTTTCAGTTACGTAATATTCCATTCAGATTGAATTGGGTGAGTGCTCCGATCACTGCAATTATACCTGAAAAGTGTAATTTTGATTGCCAACTTGACAGACTCAGCGGTCGACTGCAGCTCTACTCAGAGTCGTGACCGACTCAACCTTGGTCACTCTCTCCAACCTCGCGGAAGGCCTCGATATAGGCAGGCGGTTGCAGGCAAATGGTGAATTCATACCTATCTCTCAACAATTTGGTACAGAAATTGAACTTTCCCCACGTGACCGATGTTTTAAAGGTTAGTGGCACTGAGCTGCGTGTTCTTCAAATAATGACGTAAGATGATGCTACTGTACGTCATCACTTTTTGATAGGATCAATTGTGCAGTCGGCGATTCCACATAGCGTCGTTAAGTTACCCGTGTTACTTCTATATTCAATACTTCACCACACCAAATTGTTACGTAGAAGTAACATTTAAACAAGAGCGTATCGAGCCAGTTGTAATCTGAAAGCTTAAAACTTTCATCTAGAATTCATGCTAAATAGATCATTCTTAAGACCCTAAGCTCGATCTAACCAAACTAATTGCACTAATTAAGTAATCAAAACTAACGGCGTTTTTTAAGTGGAATTCGAACTAAGAGGGAACTAGACATACGGTAAGCTTCCCAATTTTAAGTGGCGCCAAATTAAATCTGTTCAACTCAAAAATGGTATTTGAGACTCTTAAACCATTCTGAAATTCCAACTACAATGATGCATTATCAATTTTATTCCTTAATGATCGTTGTTGTTTTTGTAAACAGTATCAGACCTACACGTATCTCCATAAATTTCCCATACCCTTAGAAACTTTTTTAACACTCGATCGAAACTCCAGTCCACGCCCTCCTATTTATTCGCTCGTGTCGTCGACTGTCACTTTTGTAGAGGTTACTCAATAAAGCTCCAATTACAGACAGCTTCTTTAAAATCGGCCGTTTCCAACCGCACGACCCGTAGCAGCCCCCATTGTTCAGTCATGGCTGCCAGATGTCAAAAGTAGGCCATGGAACGGGTCCAGAAGGGCGTGGCAGTGGGTGGACCAGGCTAAAGGTCATACGCCACTTCACTACTTTTACTTTTGCATATACCCGCTCTCCTATCTCGGTCTGAGAGCCTATTGTCACAGTCCCACTGACGGAGATAGAAAGTGAGTCTCCAACTGTATTTGGGCGTCACTGACGTTCGCTGCCAGACAGACGCCCTCGAGGAAAGTGAATCCGGAGGCGCACCTTTTTCTGATCCCGATTCTGATCTAGTGGCAACGCCAGATTGCTGCCGAATCATTGGCATCTGAACTCATTTTGTTGACCATCACGTAGATCCAAAATACTTACAATTGACATCAAGCACATATTACTAAACTATTGTAACTAATACGATTTGTTTCATCTCTAACACAGAAACTCCAAATAATCTTGATTGATGTTTGCTTGTTTCATATCACAGATTCATCCAGGAGAAGGCTAACTTCTCTTGATGTAAATAGACACCAGCTGTCCTAATCAGTATTTCAAAATCCTCAATCCGTCCATCACGGCATTAATTGTCAGACGATTTCTCCTCCACGGCGTAAAAAACTACCAATGTAAATTTTTGATGCAAATTAGATGTTTTTGTTCGTTTTAACTGTTCCGAACCAAAGTTATCTAAAAAACACGAGGGTGTGCTCTTTCATCCATAATTGCGAGCTGATAGATCTTTTGTAGATAACTGACAAGATTTTGCACGTCTTTTCACAAGAAGTCATCTGTCTTTGGACGCGACAGGACTCCACCTCCAACATTCTTGCGCTCCTCAACTGTCACCATCCTCCTCTATTTATCTACTCTTGCAGACATTCATCTTCCTTCCTTGACGTTTTGCTCTTCTGCAGTTGGAGTTACAGATGGCACTATTATAACAACAAAGAGCAGTCTTTTAGAAACCACCTGTGTAATGGTATTATAATAAACAGTTTGAACACATTGTTGTTTTCACATTTCATCTTTTCTTTTTTACTAAATACAAGATATTTGATTTTAATAGGTGTAGATTTTTCCATTTGTACTCATGTTATACGTTACGAAATGGACTACCCACATTAGGTTCATGAAATAATCTACTAGGTTTTGTCGTTTTAACAATTTTGCGTGTTTATATATTCTGATAGACTTCCAGGAAATCAACTTAGTTATCAATAATTATTTTGCCAATTCAGTGGCTCATTATACGAATGAAAGAGTTATGATTTTATCATCTGATTTTAATCTCTATTGACTTATTGTGAAGAAAAATGAAAGTGGTTTCCTTGTGCAAAGGTCCTTGCTGTTTTTACAACACGTAAATGTCGTAACTCATGTACATCCCCCATAGGAGAAAGCCCGTGGTCGTAAGCGCAGACCTGGTGTAATGCCAACTGGTCGTAAAGTGTGATCTCTGCCCTCCTCCTCTCATCTTGCCAAGGCACGTCCGAACCTGTCACTCTTGAGTAGTAATGGACAGATGGGAGAGAAATGTGGAATGTTGTGTGCTCCAGCATTCATAGTACCTGGCAAATACAGCCCATTCTCACCACTGTCACTCAAGATAATTCCTCAATAAATTACCAGATCCGAGTCTGAACACATATTCCTGCGAGCTGTGTGGTCCGCATACGAGCTAAACTCAAGGTTTTGGAAAGATACAGATAAGCTTTACGACTTACTCCTTGTAATACCGAATTGTTCCTTTTTTCAATTCAGCTAGGGTACTGTCCAGCTGATAAACTGTGAAGGTTTCAAAATTATAAGGCCGTTTTTTGTGGTATAATGTTACTCTGTGGTATAATTTAACGTTTTTGGCGATTTAAACCATGCATCGGTTTTTCGTAAATACCAACGAAACAATATCTGTTGACAGCAATGGATGATAGAAGACACAAAATTGTGCATTTGGTAGCGAAGCATTGTGCAACAATTGGTGCAAAGTTACTCGATTTTTATTTGAGCATTTGAAAATGGCTTTGAAATGAATGATGATTGAGTGACTTCTTCAGTGAATTGTTAAAATGTCACAATGTGAAAGTATCTCATGGAATCATTCAATTACTTTATCATCAATGTTTATGTCCTTGATGTTTCTGGGTAAACACTTTTTATAAAGCTAAGATGCTGCTGCTGTTAAAGAGTCATATGCTACATACAAATTACGTAGGCTATAAATGAGTGAAATTTACAGCTTTTTATATTTGCAAACATAAAGTGAGAATTGTTTATAAATGATCGCGGTACTACGCGCGCACGTAACTCGAGCAGACCGTCACACCAGGAACCGCTGCGCCCACCAGGAGACCGCAGCCCCGGGCGACATCTGGGCCACCGAATGAATTGTACTCACGACTGGAATTAAGTAAGATTTAATTCCCAAATACAGTCACAGCGAGCCAAGTCACGCTGTATTATGTGTTCGGCGTGGCTTACTTCACTTTCTAAATCGCGCCGAATCCGAAATAAGTCCGGCTGCTGTCCCATTCCATCCTGGAACCCACCGTAGTGAGGAATACGAGCCGGAGGGAACATCTGGTTCTTTGCTGAGCGTAAGCGAAGCCTATCCCTCAGGGTTGTCAAAATGTTTGCAAAAACTCGATCTTGCGTTCGCGGAAATTGAATTTGATAATAGTGTACTCCCCTCCATGACATTTAGCTTTGCTATTACTCAGGGAGATATCGCGTGAATAAAATTGCTACCATTTAGTTTGAAACTCCATGTCTACTTAGACGAGATTGAGTTCGATAATAGTGCATGCTCCTCTGCGAGGCTATAGTACAGAGGATACACCAGGTACAACGCAAGTTTGGATTGAAACATTATGTGGGTGTAAATAACATGGTCATCTTATTTGCTATGTTAAAATAAAATTTGTAATGTTATACGATTAAGTTGTTGTTATTTCTTACAGTACAAAACTTCTTACAGTATATCTCTTTGAGTAATTATCTCGAGAGTTAGGAAAATTAAGTTTAACTCCTTAATTTGGGGAAGGATTTGATGACTTAATGAAACATTTTATTTATATAAATGGGCCCACACTTAACAAATATAATAAAGAAATAAATAAGTTCAAATTTATTCGCACACAACTGAATTGAAAACGATAGTACAAATGATGTAGCTCAAATTATTATAATTTATTCATATTGAATAGACGCTTTTCTTGAAACATTTATAACTCTCTCAGATTTTAATTTATAAGTTTCAATGTATTCATTTTGTACCTGAAGAATTTTATGTTTTTACTCTTAGTGTAGATATAAAATAAGTTTTTTACACCTATTTGATCTGTAGACGTTGTAAGTTAAAAGTCAATTCATTCTAATTTCTTTCAATTCAAAAGTTATGGGTTGGTTCAGCTTAGTTGTTATTTTCGGTTTTACTGACTTTTTATCTACAACTATTATAATATTTATTTTTTCTTTGAGTACCGGTAATTATTTTATATTTTCTTTAAAAAAACTTTTGTTTTTCATAAAAACTATAAACGTTTAATAAAATGCAGTTGGATTCTCCACATTTAAATTTCAATATTTCCTCCTCTGTTTATACTGTAGATAAAAATTAAAACCACATTGTTCGGATATTTTCATCTTTGGTACGCTAGTTAATATATTATGATATCTCTTTCCTAAATAAACATTATTTACCGTATGGAAAATGAACATATTGTGATGATATTTCATTTAGTTTTAATTTTTTTATTTTCTAAAAATGTTCTGAACTACACTACAGCATCACTAAAACTACCACAGTTTTCATATTTTGTAATTTCATTTCAAATAGTTTAAAAACTTTGGTGCTAATACAAGAAATTTTGACTGAAAGGGAGATAAACCTCTTAACACCTTTGTAAATGTTTTCCTTAGTCCTTGGATCCCCAGTTTACTTGGAGTAAACTACGCTTTTATGACTCTCCCCACAGATTCTTCCCGAGTCACTGCAATGGGATTGTACATGACTGGTTTTCAAACTGCAGCAACGTTTGACGGAGTTTTTTCCATGACTCTGTACGTGTCTAATCCTTATGATTGAGCAGAACCCGGTTCCAGTAAAAAGCCCAACAAGGTTTCCCCATGTGGTTATGTAAGGAATATTGTTTTCACAGTGAGAGGTCTCCCGAATTCTCCGCAATTGTGTGCGAATTGTAGCGACTACTTTTGGCAACAGGATTTCACCGTCACATAAGATTAAATTGGTCGCGTCGGGGAACGAACACTCGATCGAAGCACTGGGCCTTCCGCTTCCCTGGTGACAGCGATAATTATTCCCGCTTTTCTGATTGCGCCTGATGAAAACCCCCGTTTTCTTGTAACTCCTAACGTGAATTCTCAAAACTCAAAAAACTGTTACGTGGAAAACGACTCATCTCTTCTCCAGTGACCCTCAGCTCGCAATTGTCGACTTCCTTACAAATTATCCACAGCACCTAGCGTGAAATTGTGAAGACAAAACGTTATTAATTCAACCTTGAAGAAAATATTGTCCCTAGACAACTACAATACCCGCTGACCGAATATGATATAATACAACAAAAATTGTACACTTGTAGTGGTTTCCGCTTATAAACTAAAAGTAATAAGTAGCATTTGCGGTTTCCTTTAATCCTCCTTCCCTGAACAGGAGGTTGTTGGTGAAGGTTGGCCAGTACTTGTGCAGTTCTTTCCCAAGGAAAATGCCATGGATTCCGTTAGTTTAATATATTGCTCGTTTGTGCGACGTAAATAGTGTCTGAATATTTTAAATGTGCAATGTTTTATAATCAGAGATTACGTAACCAACCTATAGTTTGCCTTATTTTTTAATGCTTCAAAGGTCAAAAATTTCATTTGCATCAAAAATTAATATTGATGAGCTTTGTTAGTTTTAGAATAGAATTTAACTGACAATGAAGCCTTGGATGGACGTATTAAAGATCTTGTGAAGCAGATTAATGTTTTGAGATATCAGATGTCAATTGGCCTCAATAGGCAGTCAGCCTTCCCAGACAACTTTTGAGCAGGCTTTGAGCACTTTTTGTCACATATCTTGGTGATTTAAAATGTTATGCAAAGTATCCTTTTTTAATGTCATTTACTTAGTAAAACTACTCATTTTCAGAATTAATCCATCAGAATAATTGTTATTAGTAATTTAACTTCTTGACTAAAACTTCATATTACTATGATTACAAAAGAAGACTAATTCATCTATTCGGATAATGATTCTCACACTTACATCACAAACAGGAATGGGATGGGAATGATGGCTCTGATGAGGCAATTCACGATCTCTCTGATTGAAAGTTCGATTGATTTCATCGCCATATCCACCGCTTTTCGTGATTAATGGTGGTGTTATGATCGTAAAAAGTTCACTCCTCGGACATCAACCATCAATCACGCCTCTCACTCCATTTCTTACTGATTCACAGGCGGTAAGTATATTTTCGCCTTCATGTCTATCAATCACACGTCTATTGTTCTGAGGCCTAAGTGAGCCTTTCCACTTTCTCTGGACGATGGGTTTTGCGAGCAGACGATCTCTTAGTGGTCAATGACCTTGCGATCAGTTGACTCCATTCTTTCTCGGTACTGGAAGTATTAAACCCTACCCACTCAAGAACATTCTTTATCCCCAAAATATGAAAAGATTATTCACTTAACGTACGCTAACAGTATAAATATAAAGAAAGAAGGGAACCCATATCATTAGGAACTTTCACTTAACATCTACTCTTGGATAATATAGAAGCTACCTAAGCCCCTGCACCTCTGGTAATCATTCTTTTACTCCACCTGTTCACATGAACACGAAGAACCATCATTTCACTTAACTTCTACTCTTGGATAATATGGACGCTACCTAAGCCCCTGTACCTCTGGTAATGATTCTCTTACTCCAACTGTTTACATTACCAGAAGAACCGTCATTTTACTTAACTTCTACTCTTGGATAATATGGACGCTACCTAAGCCCCTGTACCTCTGGTAATGATTCTCTTACTCCAACTGTTTACATTACCAGAAGAACCATCATTTTACTTAACTTCTACTCTTGGATAATATTGAAGCTATCTAAGCCCCTGCACCTCTGGTAATCATTCTTTTATTCCATCTGTTCAAATGACCACGTAGAAGAACCTCAGGCTTGATTGATCAGAAGTCTACCAGGACTTGTGCATTGTGAGATAACGTCGGAGTTTTGACAAACAGCAAACTGTTAACTCTGACACCTCATAAAAATAAATTCCAGATCATCACCTCATTTACAGATCGGGTTTATGACTTTCCACTGCAGAACTCATGTACCACGGTCCAACCAACACCGAGTAAAACCCACCCACCGTGTCGCATCGTATTGCGGCCACAGTGTCATGGCGTTGATGTAACCATCATGAGTTCAGTAAAACAATGAGTCACGTGATCGGCTGTCTGTACCCACTGCTAACCAGCTCAAAGTTGGCTATACAAATGTCGCCTTTCTCTTGTACTTTTATAGTTAACCAATTTCAACGTGAGAGAACAGATAATTTCAAACGCTTTCTTTCAGGACCACAGAAAGTCTAAGCAAGAAGTTGGAATTGACATTCGTACTCTCCTTGAAGTCCAAACATCTCTGCTCTGCTCTTGTGGGGAGTTATAGCTCTTCACTTACGTTAGAACCATGAAAATAGCTGTTGTAAATATAACACAACAATAATATCCTTCGGCAAACCTTTCTCTTTCAACAGTATAGTTTATTTTCTTTAAATCATATCTTTGAAAGGTTCTCTTCCAATTCTGTTTAATTACATTCAGACATTAGGCTCCAGGATCCTGAACTAATTCATTTGATCAATCAAACTGTAAGGTCCAAAAATAACTGAACACTTCAAGATCGTGTCGGCCAGATTCCATGTAATTAGAAATGTACACAAAGATAAAATGTATAAGAAATTAATCCTTGCTTTCTGGGTAAGGTGGAGGATGATGAGTTAGTCTGGATCCATTTGCATTTTATCTTATTCCTTTTTCCTTGGCCATATTTAAGGGTGTAATGTATTGCGAGATTAAAATAAACTAGGAGAACTTTTAATGCGTATTTTAGTATGAAACAGTAATTGAACTAAATCGATCATTAATATTCTGTTGAAGACGCTTGGAGGTTCAGAACAAGGAAACTTTCCAGGACAATCTATGTCAGCCATCTGCTTGAATGCAAAAACCACAGTAGGTTTCTGTTGGCAATCAGCGTTTGAACTATCATCCATTACCGTCGCCTCATTGCCATCATAACGCTGAATACTCATTAAGAAATGATAAATAATGTGTATAAATCTTCGCAGCAATTACTCGGTGAGTTAGCAGTGATGTAGAACAGTGATGGATGAGGGCAGGATAAATACCCCCACGCGGTGATCGTCTAACTGTCCACGAGATGGACTCCATGACTCGCACTCCTGGTGGTATCCAGGTACACCACTACAGTCGGTCATGATTACCATGGTTACCACCGCTAAGCTCTCCTGTCAGTCACCATTAGCCATCCAAATCAGCTGTAGTGACGACGATTATTCGCGCCAATTCTCGCTTTCACTCCCGCGCTTGCGTCACCACAGCGCCTGCGCGCGCCGCGGCGGCGAAACCGATAGACCGAGTTATCTGATCTACTTATCCGTCTGATTATCGGAATTGATAGCCATCCCGTGGAACCAATCCAATGAGCATGCTTGCACTGAGGAAACCTCAAGATTTCCCTCTGTGTGTATAACACAGTCCCTTGTTTGTTTGTTTGCTTGTGCCGTTATATTATAATATGTTGTTTGTTTTGACGTACCTTCCATCAAAAAATGAACTTTTTTAGAAGTTGTATACTTAATTAAAAAAGAATCATATTTGTAAAATTAATATAATTCTTTTCATATAAATACATTTTTAAATTCTTAATTGTCCCGAAGAAAACAATTTTCATGTGCCGTAATATTACGAAAAATACTTCACTTGTCTAATTCCAACGTCTAACACCTTAGCTAAAATAATAATAATAAATATAATTTATTTTATGACACTATATTAGCTGATAAGCCCCTCTGACACATACACTGTGAAATGACAAAGGGTACAATTTTTCATCATAAACAAGTTTTATCAATAATACAATGAAACCTAAAGTATGGTACAACATGTGCTATTCATTCAGCAAGGCGGTAATTTAAAGTGGAAGAGCTCAAAATCACAAATTAACCCTACTAAATTATCGCGAGTGATTCAGCTAATAATAGATATAAGGAAATAAATAAGCCCGGCTATTATTCATGTTATTCAACAGAACTAATCAACAGGTTTCGATATTATTCAGTTGAGGTTGAGTACCCCTCTCTCCTTGTTTAATAAATTGATATTTTAATTATTTTTTCACAATTTGATTAGAATAAAATAATGTACTTTACTTTTTACGGAAAGAATATTTTATGCACACTATAATCAATATGAAGTGACCGCACCTAAATTAAGCAAGCATCGCAAAATGATTTGAAAACATCTTCGGGTGTTCAGACGCAGGAAGGGTCAGATAGGAACGTATACGAAGACGACTAGAAGATGGGCCCGCACCTGTACTTGCTCACTAGAGGTCAACCACCTCCTCACGTTTATGGAGATTAGATCGGGCCGAAGAAAATAAAAACTCCAGTTTTGATTCACCTGACCGGTCTAATAGCCTGGGTCCACCACAAGGTCCTGCATTTAGTGAAGCTGTCTCTAGCCCTAGACTCGGGTCGCAGTTACTGAGGTATTCTATCGACATTCCAGACCCCTTTCTCAAGAGTTGTTGCGTGAAGGGTTCTAGCAAATCTCGACGAGAAAATTTATTACTTCATTTGCTGCATAGGTCCTAAAAATCATTTTATTACTATTATATTTTAACGCAGCCGTAAAGTATATTTATCATCCGGGTTTTAATAATGTGCATAATGAGAATTTACAACCTCCATCATAATATGTGGAAATAATGACCACGTTCACTGATGCTACTTAAACGACCATTAGTTTATTAAGCTCCTCAACGATAAGTTATTATTCAAGATATGCTAGATGTTTGTAAAATATGGTTAAAACAATTTTAATGGTGTTAAGACTCTCGAGTATTCATAGCTTGACCTTGATTATAGTTTCTGCTTCCAGACCCAACAAAAGTTTTGTACATGTTGTCTTCTTTTTACTGACAATACTACGAAATTGTTTATTTCATTTTACTTGTCGTTAACTAAACGTAAGACCCATAGTAAATCGCCATTGGAAATATTTAAAGCATTAACAATTTGCGTTGAGTTACGTTTACAATCCTTAACAGGCGGCAATGTAATGCAGTTTCAAAAGGTTATATCACTATCAAGTTGGCTATGGCTATTAAACTAACTTTCGCCTATGCTGGTGTGAAGTGTTCTTGCGCTCTTGGATTTTCGTACTCGAGATTTGTGCTCGGGACAGAACTCCAAGCAGGTGTGTCTGAACCCTTTTCTTTCCCTTCTTTTCTTCTTCTGGTCTTTATTTTTGTATGTATATAACACCCCCACCTGACAAAGAGGATAGATTCTAAACCTCGAAACGTTGTTTTATATCTGGTGTAACATTTAACGATAGCAAATGTTAGAAATCCTGTTATTCTTTCAAACCTTCCATCGACAATAACAAACTTAAAACAAAGAGTATTAAACTATGTTGTAATTGCTCTAAAACGTAAGAATGGATCGTATTTTTATGTCTATTATTATACGCTGATAACAATATGCTCTAGAATGTGAAAGGAGTTCCTAAGCTTTTACATTTGCCCAACTGTACAATTTGGCTGCAGCAACCCACGGTCCACGAATCAGGCCAACTATGGATAGAGTAGCTCCAGTTGGCTAATGCCTCCAGCCTACCTCAACTAACGTGAGCGATCATGTGCCGTTGCCAAACCCTCGGCATGCAAACACAATGATTCGGCGACCCGTGCCGTGATTACATGCACAATCTTGCTGATTTTATTACGATACAGTTTCACAAGAGCTTGCTCTGCATGGGCTGTTGGACGTGTGATGGTGGTGTCGGTGTCGTATTGGAAAATTCCACAACGATTTTGTCTCTGCATGAGTAAGATTTGTTCTGCAGGCAGGAGACAATAATGTTATGTAACTTCAGGTCGATGATGACTATAATATGATGTCATTACCACTACGATGATCCCCAGATATGAAAAGAACCTTTAACCTCTTCTAAAATTGAGACGTTAAAATATGCCTTGGTTCCATGACATTCTCAAGGATAGAATCGTCCTCTGTTAAAATATTTCGGATTTCTTCTGTAGCTTGAAAACGAAGAAAGAAAGTCACAGTATAGAACGTTCCAGAATATAGGTGACGACTGTAAAAGCCGTCTAGTTTTCAGGATTATACGAATTAAGTATGCTATTACTACGCTAGTGTAACTCATGTGCCCATAGTTCCAATATCGAAGCTGGAAGGAATCTTCAGTAAGTGGCCGATGGATATAAAGTCCTCTAGGTATTATGTTGAATCCGTTATATACAAGGGAAAGGAAAAACATTACCGTCTTGATCTGCAGATAACGTTTACAGAGTTAGGTACTTAAAAAGGATCTTGAATATTGTTGGGAACGCTTCAGGAAAGATAAGTCTTGCAATAGGTGTTGGACATAAATCGGTTGTTTGCTGCTAACGCGGTTTAGAGCAGGTACACTGTATTATCAGCAGATAAGATAGCGGCAGACCTCAGTTGGGCTGCAGTTGCTGCTAGAGGCACGAGCACGCTCTCACTCTGTACCCTTGTTAACTAGAAGATAATAACCAGTTTAACAGCTGTTTAACAATTATACTTAAGATAATGATTTCCCCAATTATGAGTGTGGTCGTTTCAGTGTTCTTGTGGTGGGTGTTAAAATAAGAGTATTTATAGAAGACTACCTTGTACTCTAATATAATGTATAATTGAATGAAAATATATTTAAACTATTCTGATTTACATTCCTTACGTGCTTTTGTGCATAGTGATAAACAAATAATTGGCTTTTTACAGCTTTATTTCATAAAATTATGTATTTACCGCAAGATTACTCGTAGTGTAAATCACTCAGAAAAAGTAATGATGATAAAACGGTTGAGAGTTAAAAAATTGAATTGATTTAAGTGTAAACTTATTTTCTTCCAACCACCCACAATGACACAATGCTCTTCTGTCTTCACTAAGAAGGGCTTTCCCATGTAGGCCTATTGTAAAGTCAAACAAGTCCTGTGACAATTAGTAAACTTTCTTCTGCAAGGCAAAACATCATTTACACTCTTGAAAGAGAAAACACATCAGCCAGCATCGCAGACAGCTAATTTGCTTCTTCCGGACATGATGAAAGCAGATGATTAGCAGGCGCAATAAATTACACTGGAGCTCTTCTTAAGCTACATCTCGCCCCTGTTGACCGTAAGACAGAACTGCAAGAGATCATAACCACAGCAGGACAATCATAATTTGGCAAGAAGGAATTGAGTAAAAGATAGATTTTAGTGGATCAAAGAGAAAGGATCTGATAATCTCACGATATGTCTGCTAAGTAATGCTGTCTCTAGAGATACAGTTAGGATGACCTTAATGTAAAACAATGTGATCATCTGGAGATACTAAGCGTTGTTGTTGAGGTCAGCCTGTTCGATGGTTGCCATAGTGTATCACTCGTGAAAAAAGAAAGTGGTTGAGCTCCTGGGCATAACCACTAGCAGATGGTGCAGTGATGTAAGGTCGGGACAAGTTGATGATGAAAGTTCAAAGTCCATAGAGTATTTCCTGCCCGTTGAGCCAAGTTTCCTTACCGGTATTCATAGTTTCTCCGCTCGAGGTCTCTGTTGATGAACGTCTTCACGCCAACAACCTGCCGCAAGGACTTGCTTTGGTCCCATAGGTAAAACTTTTTTCTAAAGGGCATTAAGAATGTGTTAACGGTGATTCCTGAAAAGGGATTAAATATAAATACATTTTCTGTTGATATGTCATCTCAATAGAAATGTTGGCACAAGAGGAAATTCTGTATATTTATTTCACAAATGAACCATCCGTCGTCCTCGCCCTAAGAGACTTTAATTGCTAGAGGAATCAGTACACAAAGCGATCTAATGTGGAGAGTTCGGCACAGAAATCTGATGCGTGTCAAACCGCAGATTGTGCAAGCCAGGCCAAGATTTCACCTACCACAAAAGCCAATCTATTCTAAGGCGGAATCAGCACTTCATCCATGTTCTTTGACCTTGAAGATCTAAGGATTACTCGGTTCCCAACCGATGTTGGTAAAACTCCGGGAACATTACCAAACCTCCAGTCGATGGCGATATCACCGCACGAGCGCGGATGTGGGTGCCCTTGAACGCCAGAAAAGGAAAGAGTCGCCGAGGTTTAACGGGACATGGAACTTGTAACCTTTCGATTGATGAGGACTGGTTTCAGCCCGCGAGTACAGTCCAAAACCGAGCTCTCGGCGGCGAATCGCACCGTTTAATTTGTTAAGACTTGTTTGTGGTATCGCGTCGTGAATCAGCTCTTGATTAATTAGGTCCCCTCTTCCTCGTTCAACATGCTCAAGACCGTTAGAATAATTGGGGGTTTGAGTATGTTATTATTGGAACAAGAAATAATTGTGATCGTAGTTTTTACTTTAATACTTGCTGATACTGACTTTTAATAACAAAATGAAAATTAGATTCATTATAGTAAAGCTAGAGCCCAAGAGAGTGAAGTGTGCACCGATCTTAAGCTCTATAACACAGAGGATGTTTTCAAATCTCGTGTGAGTGTTCTTCGTACAAGTTCTCAATTTCGAGAAGTCTAGTAGAAGTCATTTTCAGCCAATGTTCAAATTCTGTAATGCAATCGACGCCCAATCAATCAAACACTTATTACGTGCTGGCTACTGACTTGACGAACAATACATATTGACTCAGATGAGCAACCAGCGACCAGCGGGATGCCGCTGGAACAATGGTACCCGGCGTGAGATGATTGGGAGCAACGGGCCGATTGGCGACGGTCAGGGAGCGCCAGGGCGAGGGCCGTGTCACGTCCAAAGATGGACACTCATGCGTCACGTCGGGGACCGTTCACGTGTCGCAAGAGTCCCTGGAGTAACGGAGAGTCCTGGTGACCCTCTCATCACCACAGCTGCTGCATCATCCCGAGATGTCACCTCTGCTCTGCCAAGTGGGCCGTGAAATCTGGTAATGTCCTTCTGTAACAGGACGGAAATGTGATGAAGAATGTGAGATGCGATAATGTTACGTGAACAGTTATAACAGCAGGTAATGTGCAGTAGTTATTCTTCATACAGTACTACCTGCGCCATAATAAGCTGAAACGTTACACCATTTTAGGTGAATCATTTCAACTCTGTATTTCTTCCGTCCTCGTGTAGTTAATAATGTAATTATTAACAATTTAAAGAAAAAGTGCTTATTATATTTCAGTTATATATACTCTTTTGCCGTATTTCACCATGCATATGTAACATTTATCATGCTATAATTAATTATTCTAAAATGAACTGACTTGTAGACTTTGAATTATGCATGAAGCTTCATTTCGATAGGAGGAACGCTGTGTTCGACGATGATGTTTGCCACTCCATGGGATTTGTCTGAGCGTTAGTGAATATTTTTATATTGGTCTTATGCGTAACTATGATGGCAACGACAAAATCACTTCACTCACTCAAAGACATTTCTTTGACACACTTCTTACACACATAGAGATGTACACTTCTTACACACTTCTTTTAACATGTAATGTATTAGTACCTGTAGTCCAACTATAAGAGATCTTATGGTGACAATGTGTAGAATTTCGTTGTTTAAACACTCATGCGAAACCCGATAATGAACAAAATGTGAATGACTCATAGTGTAATAACATTATGTGTCTGTATTTTACTTGATAACTTATAACATAATGTGTCCAATGTATCCAATTGCCAAAATTGTCAGTAATCCTTGGTACTAATACATGTCAATTACCTGTAACGCTTAAACTCACAGGAACTAATGAGTTTGTGAGTTTACGAATGGTATGACTGTGAGAAGCCTCCAAACCCGGACTTTGTTGAAATTCATTTGTTCTGCAAGAAGAGGACTGTCCAGTGATCTATCGGAGGCGAGCGTGAGTCAGTGGTTTACCTCCCTTTATGATGATGCACCTCGTGCGCAGATCTGCATCTGACGTAACAGCAAGGTCGTGCTGTTCCCATCACGCCGCTGCCTCCCCGTGAACTTGAACACTGAGAGTCCACTAACCATTCTCATCACCATCCAGTTGGGTTGATGGCTCCTTGACAACCCATCAATTCCTCACGATTCAGTCTTTTAATTTCATGATTCGTTGTTGTCGTTTCATTACGTTTATTATTAATTATCTACTGGTACATTAAAAATTTGTCTACAGTTCTTACCAATGAACTATTACTATGTAAAGTAAACCACCCATCATCATTTGAACATTTCTAATGATACCAAAAGTCTTCGGCTATGCTGTTGGATTTTGTTGGAAATTTGTGACCGTTAAATTCATTATGTTCAAGATAAGCTAAAACAACCATGAGTGACTTTGTTTACTACGCATGTGCTCTAAACCATACATTGTTTGGCTATATATTTCAATGGAGGAGGGCTAGTTTCTACTGATGAAGAGATTTCTCAGATATTTTATGATGAAGTTGCGTGACGATAATTCCAGAGGGCAGTTTAGGTTGTTTATGAATTGAAATAATGGTGATATAATGCCAGGGTTTTAGCCACCGGAGAGCGGCTAAGGTTTGGTGTCCTTGTAGGGCGAGGGCGCACCGCCCTCTCATCAGTATTAAAAGGACCGACCGATGTAAGGGGGGGAGGGTATCTGTAACACCCCCTGTGGGCTAAAAGTGTGTCAAATCGGCAAAACAGCGGCCTTTGCGCCTTTGTAGTTGTGAAAGTTTTGACAGTGCATCACCTTTTGGTGATTTTAAAAGGTGAGATCATCACCAAAAACTTTTCAATTGAAGTGAAGTGCTCTTGAATTATCTTCTAATAAGAGGTTAAGTTATGGTGATATTGTTTTTCACCCCTACTGCACA
Organism: Homalodisca vitripennis; assembly: GCF_021130785.1. Taxonomy (NCBI): domain Eukaryota; kingdom Metazoa; phylum Arthropoda; class Insecta; order Hemiptera; family Cicadellidae; genus Homalodisca; species Homalodisca vitripennis. The sequence continues at coordinate 33,424,701 of NC_060214.1, read as the reverse complement.
AATCGCCCTAACCGGCAAATCATGAAACATAACTATATATGCGCGAAGGTATTCTATAAACGCCCGTTCGTCCAATGACTACAACTGCAACGGGTTGAGAAAAACCTCCCGTGTACATCGCTTTCGTGACCATAGAGCACGATCTCTGCAGAACATCAGTAATACATCACACGGCAGAAATATGGACGTGCCGTCCTGAGGGCGGGTGGTCAGCCACGCTTGAAGAAATATTACACTCGCAGAAGACACCCCGATGGGTTCTAATCCATTCGGTACGATATTACAGAAGCTATAAGGAAGTTCGCGTTTCATTCCGTCTTTAATACACTGAACTGATGAAAAGGTAATTCAATTTGTATGCTTTTCAAGAGCGCATAGTAAAACAGACCTGTGTCAATAAAAGTTTAATACTTGCGGAAAATTTATTTCTTCAATCGTTGGACAAAAGTTGCAAATTTTATGATGTAATTTTTTAATCTATTGATCATTGTAAAATTTTTCACACTAATTGATATGCTACTAAAGTTATTTGACCGTTTCAATTGGTCACTATACACTTTACAATTACACTGTTTATGTTTTATCTCAGAGCTACTAACCGTTCTATACAGACTTCCAGCAAAATTTCAACGTCGGATTTATCATCACTGTAACAATCACAGTTCTCAGCCTTCGTTTATCATAACCGTTCCGACGAAGTTCAACCCCATAATGGCTGGTCGTACTCGTTTTTGTTGAAAGCTAGAGAAGTCTCCATAGATGTCGACGCGGCGGCAAAGAATGCCTCTTCTTGGAGACGCGCCGCGTTCGTTGACCTCTTCTTCTTCTCCGGTGTTATTTAACCCTCTGCAACCATGACGGCCAGCCAACCAAATATGAGGAAAAAATATGAATGGGGACCAGACCATGCGTTAAGAGTCACTTGAAAGCGTTGTTGCCGGTGTGGTAACGGGTTTCGCCCTCCACCTCTTCGACCTTGGCTGACCGATCGGTCTGAATAGATTACCGTTCTAGAAACAGCCGTATATTAAGTGGGTGGTATATATCTTCGCCATTATAACAAGAGCTGTTATTCGTTTTCCAACTTGCAAATTTGCATTTGCTGCTTTGCTCCACTAATTTATGTTTTCAGCTGATATGGGTTAACCGTAAATACAACCAAATTATAAAATGGCGAACAAAATTACAATGAGATGTAATGTAATTGCTATTCGTTTGTTTCAAAGTCCATTGACACCTTTTTGGGATAACGGGATGAACAGAAACGAGCAGGTTTAGAATTACAGCTTATTCGAAGAGCAAACACCAATTTCGCAGAGGAATTCGAGTCCCGTGCATGTTGTGTGCTAAAACATGCAAATCAAGTTTGTATTACAGGCCATCCTGGCAACTTCGAGTCACAGCTAACAAGTACCTGGAGGATGCCACACTAACGTGTACGCCCGTAACACACGCAGTGTCAACAATTACCTTGACATGTGAAGCGGCCTGCCCAACCGCACCTCTTCAGCTTGTGTAATTGCCCTTGATGCTTTAACCTCAAGTAACGGCATCTCTCCACACTCGCCGCTTGGACAGCACAATGCTGCGCAAGGTGAAATGATAATTGCCGTAATCATATCATCAGGTGTTCCGGAAGAAGTAGAAGTCGGAATTATGTGTGATCTTGTCTTGGGTACCGTACTGTTCGTGGAATCTTTACAAGCATGTGTTATTCGTGACGGTGACGGTTCCGCTGGATGATAAATCTAATTACTGTATACTATGCATTGTGTGGGACTAAATTGAAAAGTCGTGTATTGTGATGTTTCAGTACACATATACATGTAACATTTGTAAATGTATAAAATTTGAGCTTGTATGTATAAAACTTTATCTGGATCTTCTTTAGTACTGAGAATTACAGGATTTTAAAATCAATTGTACCCCAAATTACAACCGGCTCAAAGTTAGCGTACCGACCGTAGACTCCGATTGTTCATGCCAAACGTGATTCCGAATTCCAAAATGTGGACCCAAGTAAAGTATAGGGCCTAAAAGATAACCTTGTGGTCATCTTTGCTAATGACACGTTCCCCCCGCAGATGAGGCAGATTATAGACCCTCGGTGTCCACCAGCTCGTTCGCGCTGTCCCAGCAGCCAATTATTCATTCTCCACACGTAGCATTTCCTGGACACGAGTGCGCCGCTGGCCGCTCCTATAATCTGAGGATCCGTGGTGCACCCCTCGGCGACAAACTGAGCCGGGCGTTCTTCCTTGCGGAATCTACCAAAATTGTGTTTTCTCCGGTACTGCACGATTGCCTTCCGTTGTCTCGAAGCTGGTTATCCCATTCATTTTGGATGAAACATCAGAATCCACATCACATCCTTTATGAAAAGGGCGTTGATGTGATCCCGTTTTTTCGGGTACGTTTGTCATAACTGAAAAATGTACACATGTACAGATGTACACATATTGGTATATATTTTTAGATCATTTAAATGATCTGTTACTGGATTACTGATTTGCTGACTCTAAGGTTGAGAAACCAAATCAGAGTACTCAAGCAAATATTGAGTTTAGCTTAGTGTAGCGTCTGAAATCTGACACTTTGTCAATCTCTACCACTCAACCTGAATCAGTGCCAAATTTCAGATACTGCATTAAGCGGAAGGTAAAATGGAATTAAACTCAATATTTGCATTGACTCAACCCTTCCAACGATAGTTATACCATGAGTAAACTACTGATATGCAAGCGTAGCAATAGTCAAGATTTGAATCATTATCCTTAGATTACTACTATTATCCTTAGAATCAAGGCGAACTATTTGTGATTTAGTGTCGAAATCTCCGCTTGTGTCGGAATGCATATAACAGAATATGTTATTTGAGGGGTTTCGTTATAAAAGTGCGTCTGTTTTTGTATTCAAATCTTCCATCGGCAACAGCAAGTTTTGTTCAGAGAGTATTCTATTAGTTGTTTTGGTCTAACACGTGCAGGAATAAAAGCCGATATGACTCACAAAGAGAATCATTAGCTCCAAGCAAGGATGACTGAAGAATACAAGGGCCGATCATTAATAATGACACAGATGCCGAGAGTAGGAGCAAGGTCGGGGGTGTTTCTGGGGCACTAGCCTCGCGGGGGGTGAAGACAAAGCCAACGCGGCTGCCTTTATTATGCTCCTTACAGAGCACTTGCTTATGTAACGATGTGATACAGCCTCCTACTGGGCATTGTTCCCGACTGTCCAAGGCCTCCAATGGCACTACTGAACCATAATTGATCCGTGTTTTTCAAATTCACCATCAATATAATCAAGTGTGAAGGACTGCATACCTGCAGTTTAATCTAATCAGGTAATATTGACCAATCAGAAGGAAATGTTTTTAATTACCTTGGTAAATTGAATGACTCACATTTTTCTTAGTGGCAATTAACTTATTGTTTGGCTTCATTGGTGAGTTACTAGTGGATTATTTTGTTGATTGGATGTCTATAGAAAGGTAACTTGCTAAACGTACTTCAGAAATAAACAACAAAATTAAATGCTCTTATGTATCGTTAAGGTAATCCAAAAGCTTCTTGATCACTTTGTCGTTCTCTTCCTGAACTTCAAATAATTAGTGATTTTGTCTGTTAATTTAATATAAATAATTATTATTGAAAACCTTTTTTCAATATTTAATATTGTTTCTACATTTCAAAATTCTATTCTAAACGGATGTTGCATTAGTTTGCTAAAATTAACCATCCATGCTTGTCAATAAATGTAATGTTCTATAAATGCTCTTGAGAAATCAAACGTAAAGGATATTTCCTCTAGCAAAGAATAATACTGAATCTATTGGACAACGCACATACTTGTTGCACTAACCCATGAGTCAATCATATTCTATGATGATGAGTTAGAACACATTTCATCTGCAGCTTTTTTACTACACAGTTTAGCGAGACTAGAGGACGTATTAGCTTACCTCAATCTGCTGTAAAAGCAAGTTCAGTTCTTAAACTTCCGAGGCTAATTAGGAGCGTAAATCAGCCCTCTTACTTCGCCATGAAATGAAATGGTACCCCAGAACAGCGCTTAGTAATAACTCCGGAGTAATGGCTCGGCCTGCAGAGTTTAGAGGCTAATTACCAACTGCTCCTGCTGAAGAAGGGTTTAGTAGTAGTGCCCTATAAATCCTGGAAACCGTGGCTAGATAGTGCGCTACCGACGTGTGATTATGAGCGCTGGGCTGGAGGTACCGGTCCGCGTTCCACCGTTCCAGTCTGCAACTCGGCTCTGGACACTGTTCCGTCCTGCGACCAGTTCTATAACGTTACCTCTGGCGGCAATTTAATACTCCTCGCGTAACTGGTTCTCCGCCGCCGCGAGTTGGAATTGCGTCATGGGGGGAAATGTGTTCTAGTAGTTGCAATTAATGTAGTGAAGTGGTGTTTCTGTCACGGCCACACCGCCTTATTTTGTAGGAGTCGTTATATTATGGTCTCTAAAGGTCAGTTTAAAATTAAAACGTTATGATTAACGCTGAATGTAAACGTGAAACCTCTATCCGCAGTGTCCCCATTGTGGGCGATGGCATGGTGCAGAGCTAGCTTGTCAAGTTATGACCTCCATGGGACAATTTTCAGACGTTAAAAATTACGATCGACGTTGGATCCTAGGATGATGTTTTATACCGTTACAAAGCAGCAATTCCAATAGTTTCCAGTAGGATTAAAAGAAACTGAAGCTGACCTTTGTATTTTATATTAAGAACTTGAGTTGTTACTGCATCATCAGTAGAAATAATCTTCTGCTGATTGATTATATGATGATACAAACAAAGTGGAAATGTAAAAATTTAGTTATATTTTAGTTTAGAAGAAAATACTACAGTACAAGATTATACAGGGCTAGGTACAGCTGTAGCACTGCAAAACCTGTCTCTAGGTGGAACCTTTCACTCTCCCGACTTATGGTAGTAGACTATATAGTAGCAATGTAACTGGAAACGCGCTGCAATATAGCTTGCCAATAAGGTTAAGTGTTGTCATATGAATTTCTCAATGCCGCATCCGGTTGTAATCGACTATTAAAAGAGAACTCCGACACACATCATCAGATACGGTAGCGGAAGAGTCGATTCACAAAATATCATCTTTTACCTATGTCAATCGATTCTCTACCAGGCGTTAAAGTCTCCAAGACAGAATTTCAGTACACAGATTTTAATTCACTTACCGACAATTAGATAGAAGAATACACTAATTCGATCATCTCAATTAAGTGATATTCATTCTGTTAAATCATTGGAAAGCAACCTAGATTGTATATATGGGTGTCTATGACAGTGTATGCACAATAGGTTCAATGATCTCTAACGGTTTCTGTAGATCCTGTCTTTGAGCCTTCACACCTATAGAAGAGCTCTTGATGTGCATCGTGACGAGTAGGCGACTGGTATTATGCACCCAGACTCTCTCACACTCATACCAGTTTTGTTTGACCACGCCAACACGCCGCAGGAGTGCGGTGGCCACACCCGTGGTTACTGACGGGACGGCCTTCCCGTGGCTTTTATGGCTTCTTCATCGCCACTCCCGCCCTGGGAGGAGCGATTTTATTGGCATGGTGGCTTCGAGGGATTTGCGGGCTCGGCAGTATCGCATCTTAACCTGTAATGTTTCACAACACCAATGAAATAGTTCATCCTACATAGCAAAAGTTTTAGGTTTGCACCTTGGCAAAATTATCCTAAAAGATTATCCTACATGGTGCAAAAATCGTATCACTAAACCAGAATTATCTTATCACTAAACAAAAGCAACAAATTTCCTGAAGAAACGTAGACCGTATTTTACTCCTGGGTACTACTCTATGGTTACACTGATGGACTATTACTCTGTGCCCGGCAATCTTGTACCTGAGCATATCAAGAGGAGGTTTCACACCTGTTATTATGTACCTTGTCGTGATATTTTCACTGCCTTCGACATAAAGCCTATATCGGTTTTACTCACCTTGTTTTGGCCGGTCGCATTTCATCGGTACCCAGAATTCTGGCAGGGCACAGCACACCTGAAGAACATGTGATCTTTCCCATGGATACCAACTGGTAAAGGTCTAGCACCATATGGTTCTACTATTTCTTTCCGATTCTTTTCTTATGTTACTAATTGGAAACCAGTCAATGAAAATGGTGTTGAATCTCTATCAATTGGAAATCAAAGATCAATAGCAAAGCGACATATATGGAGAAACCAATTGATGTTAACCATTGCTGACATTACGGTCAGTTTTACATCATAAATTACATTAATAAAGTACCACTTGTTTTTCCTTCTTTTTATGGTTTTTATCATCGAACATCTCGTAAAAGGGAAACCATAAGTTAGATCTTCCTTACTTAATAAATTCCATATTGTATTTATTTCTAAAATTAGGATCCAAGGAGAAATGAATTGCCAATTAACTCTTGCAAACCCAAAAAAATCAAAAGTCGGAAGGTAATCATCTGTTGACAGCCTCCTCCACCATCCTCTCCCCGACTTTCCCACCCACTCAACACTGATTACTGTTAATAAAAACGGCGACGACGTTGACAACCTGTTAAAATATGATCGAGCTAGGAAGCTGATCGGCTTTCACCCCTGGAAAGTCTTCCATTAATGGAATCAGAACGTGTTAGCCTATCTGATGTCGTGGTGAACGTCTTGTCAGAAACGTCCATCATTTCTTTTAAGTGTATTATTCCAAGCTGATTTGATAACATCTCCTGGACATTGTTGTTATATCATTGGTCCTATTAATAGTTGTTCGCTTTGTAAAGTTTCAGCTGCATAGAATTATACACTTATTTTTTATTAAATACACGTATACAACACTTCTTTCTTTTGGGAAAACAAAATGTATTTATCTACCATTATAAATTTAATGCTTATGTGATTTCATCCAACTATAACATATGTGATGTTCTAAAAAATATTAACGTTTTTTTTCTTTTTTCAGGTGAGTAATGATGCATTAACACGCTTTTTTCACGATCTTGGTAAGGTAAGCAATTATATTTTACCGACACAACACGATGGTCTGAACCACGATTTTTTTGCCAAGCAAAATATTTTTAAAAACAGACCGACCATGTTTTTTAATTTAAAATAAAATTCAAAGAACTGACTAGTGTGTGATTTTTAGAATATTTGAGTTTTGGTTGTGGTTTCAAAAACACTATTAGTTACTGATGCGTAAACTCCATTACCTCAAATGTTACATTCACGATAAGTATTGTTTTTGTACAAATTGACACTTTTACTTTGGAGAGGATAACATTAAAGTATAGAAATCCCGTTTCTTATTTCGTTTTGTTATTTCCATTAAAAACACTCTAATTACTCTTAATGACAAGATAGTATTATTTTCACTATAGAAAACGTTTAATCGATATTTCATGTTTCGTCATGTTTGGCATGTTTTTTCATTTATGGCATGTTTCACGGTTGTTCTTAAAGATTTATGATGACGCAAGCCTGCATTCTAAATTATGATTTAGAAGGGAACAGGAAAAATCCTTCCATAGTCAAAAACCAACTCCAAACAAAAAAACGAGTAAGAAACCATGATCAGGCTTAAGAACTGGAGTTCTTAACAAATAGAAATCAATGGTGAAATTCATATACTAGAATTTGTTGCATCTTTGTCATGTCGTTTCATTATCATAACTGATTAAATTATTACTTTTTACACTGCTTGAATTTAGTTAATATGCATCCAAACAGAGTATGTTACTATTAGTTATTTTTAGTTATTTTTAAATCATGCAATTTTAATTTTGTTCTAAAATTTACATTGTATATTAGTATTATTGTGATTGCAAACTCGAGTGAAGATGGACTCGGTTCTCACACACAGGCTTTTGCCCATGTGGGTACCTTCTCGTGTATATTATTATCACTATACTGTATTTGTATTATATGTAAATGAGATAAATAAATGAAAATGAAATGAATTAATAGGTTTTACTTATAAAAAGACCTTGTTGATGAAGCTGAAAAATTCTATAACGCTGCTCATAGAAATACGGCACTAGGCTTGCTCAAAGCAATATTGAGAGATCTGGTGGAGCCATGTAAAGGTTATACCCGTACCACGTGGTACACGCTCACCTCTGTACATGTTGCACTATAATAGATTCACCACGCCACACTAGCTGTTGTACTTGGTGTTTATCTCTCTCCTTTGCGTATTCTATTACAGCAACAACATTAAAACCCGTTACACCTTACTACACTGTAGTCGCTTAACAGGTTATTTAACCAAACAGTATTATAATGAGATTGAGAAAAAGTTAAATCTCACAAGAAAGATAACTAGTGACATTTCATGCCTGTCAGTTCCGAAGGAGCCGATAGGATTGAAAGGAAAAGTGAACGGAACTTCACTTTTTGTATTACTGTGATTCCTGTACCTGACAGCATAGTTTCTCCTGTGCATTTTGTTTTGAAAGGGACCGTTTTTAATTTTAAGGCAACGAATCCGAGGATTACAACTCTTTTTTGGCGGGTAGGAACAAAAAGGAAAATAATTTATTAACGGTTATCAACATAACTGTAACTTAATTTATTTCTTAATATTACGCAAGTATCTATAGACTTATTCTACAAAATGTGTAATATACTTATATATTCCCTTCAAAAAAATAGTTAAAATAATTGTACATGATCATTTATTTTCGGTTATAAATTAATAAATAGGCGAACAAAAAGTAATTTAAAGTATTATTATTACAACTGTGCCTTAAGATGTTCGAATAGTGGGATTTAGATTATTGTATTAGCAAGAATTTCGTCAATTGTATGTTGGTTTAAGGTATTGTTTGTAACTTTTTATTAAAAATTGTTATTTTTAAAAGTACTATATGATATTATCTGTCATCCTTCACTTTTGGGTATGTTCAGCGATTTTTGCTGTGTTTTTACTTCACAAAAGTTTTTCTAAGGATTCAACTTCTCACCAATGCGTTAGAATTATCCTAACTTATTTTATTATGAAACGGTTATCACAATATGACATATAATTCCTGCAAAATAGAATAATTTTAGGAATATAATTCATATTTACATTTTGCAACCATTCGATTCCACTTCTACACGCCCTCCGCAGGTCACGAAAGCCTGAGATATCTTTCCGCGTCATTAATATACCTCACGTGAAGAGTTTGAAGATTTCACATTCCTCGAAATGCGGCTGAAACACATGTTTTTTAATCCCTAATTCGCGTAAATAGAGGAATAACCTCTTTTTACTAAGTATTTGTTAATTGTCATAATTATTAACGTTTGCAGCAGTAAAATCAATTATGGCGTGGTACGAATTCTAACATTTCCAAAGGCCTTCTCAAAATCGGGTCGGTGTCTGTCCGTAATAATTGAAATTCCTTGAAACTTTTGGTTTCCTCTTGGTCTTAGAAGAACTCTATTTAGTTTTAAATTAAATGTAGGAATACGCATCTTATATATTTATTTGGGTCTATGTAGAACCATGAAGGTAATTAAAAAACACGTAGGATAAATAAATGTTTAAAAAAATCTAGTCAATCATAGTTTCTCATATGAAGTAGTTGCAAATGTGATGAAGTTACTTTATTAAATTGGTTAGTAAGTTTTTGTTTCTGTCGGGACTTTTGCTGTTCCGTTGTAAAGATTTATTGACACTCATTTTTCTTTAATCCAAGTTCAAAAAACTCTTACAATGGTCCCCTTAAAGTCAGATTGCTAAGACGATTGAAGCAAAACTGTTATAGATGTTCAGATACTATTAGTTAGGGAATAATTTCTTCCTGCAGGAACTTTAAAAGAACGGTTTTGATACATCTGGAAAACATCCGTAATGGGAATTTAGAGCAGTAATAATCCTTCTATGTCTCCCGCCGTTGCTTTAATTATAGTGAGAGGATGTGAAGGCCGTACTGAGGTACAGTAATATCGTCACTTTTTACACGCCACCATTACAACACCGTTCTGCAAGCCGTGCCAGTATTTCCTCAATCACAAATCCATTGCGGGCAGTTAGATACCATCACCGTGTCCCTTCGTGACGTCACGTCGCGGTCTATTGCCTAACTTCTCATTCGAACCCCAGGACACGATGTTTATGTATAGGAGCCGATAATTACTATAAGCATTAGGGGCTTTAAAAACAGTGAAAGTGGATTGCAACTTGAACGGTAAAACTGAACTGGAGATAATAACAGTGTGGTACCAAAGAAAATTATTACGCGGCTCTACTGACGAGGAATCCACACAGCTAAATATACTGTCCACACCCCTGATTTTATAATTACGTTTGTATTGTTTAAAGCTGGACAATCAGATTAACAAAGAAAAGGTGCTGTAGGTGGTTGGTAGACGAATGCAGACGTATTGTGACCTTCAGTTTTAATGATTAGTGTTGTGTATAATTTTTTTTATTAAGTGCATGTTTTAGAGTTAGTGAAGTTGACACACAACACGGTGGTTGTGATTCCTGACTTAGGCGTGTCACAACGCATTGGTGTGATTTGTTTATTTTAACTTTGATTGTAATTGTGTATTAGGTTAGTTATTTACCTGAAGAAGAGATCAGATTGCAGATCTCGAAATGTAGTGTTATTGACTTTTTTGTGTATTAACTTTAGATTTGTGTATTGTTTTTTTTGTTTGAACGACGGCAAATGTCCGTCAAAAATAAACTGCAAACAAAGAAAAGGTGCTGGATAAGACAAATGATTCGGGACTAAAAATTCCATGTACTCCGATTTCTGAGTTTTAGAACTTTGAACCGGGAAGTTAAGGTCACCAACAGACAGTGATGGAAAGAGATATGAAATTAATAACCTGGATCTCAGACGCCAATATTTCCATAACCATTGGTTCGGTCTCCAGGTTAAACTGTATGATTCCACATTAGTTTATTACATTAGAAATTAACTTGCTATACTAAACTCAAGAGACACAACAACAAAACACAGACAAAAAATAATAAACATAGGATGACGCAAGCTTCTAAATCAATTTATAATGGTCGTGAATAATTTAAGCTAGCTTCACTTCCAGAATAGCAGCAAAAACTTACAAGACAAGTGGGTAGACCATAAAGTGATAAAATTTTAAATGGTCTACAACGTTCAATATCACAAAAAGTGGTCAAATAAGTGCTGCCAACTTTTTGATATTTCCACGCTGTCTTCTTTTTTTATGTTAGATTCCCATGATTGGTTTTGTAGTTTTTCATATTGGGGCAGTATTAAAACATTTTTGCTAGTACCTTTGTATTGTTATACCTCTTGCGTGGTCAGTTTTTTAACGGTGTTCCGCTGTTCGATTTTCCGCATCTAGAAGTTCAGTATCTGAGTTCGGTTTCAAGATGAGAGTGACATTTTCTCAACGATCGGCGACATGGCGCGCGTCACAGGAGTGGGCAGGCGACCTTGCAGTGTATCCGTCTCCCCACGCGGCACCTTATATAGCCAGCTAGCGGTCCTGCCCCGGCCCACACCGGCCACTCAGCTGCAGCTGCTGAGGCAATTTTGTTTGCTAAGCAAGTTTGAGGCAAGCAAGCCTTGTCCTGCTAACTCTTCACACATATTCCAACTCGTACAACTATGTTTTTGTTAACATTTGTCAAAATTCCACACACACACACACACATTGGACATTATCATTTAAATCATCGTTATACGAAAATATAGTACTTTATCAATGCTCTTTTTCAAGTGTTTAATTTGTAGGAATGGCCTACCCAGATTTGCACGTCAAAAACTCGTGCATAAACCTTTTTGCGTTCAACTTGTTCTGTGAGTAACCATGGTTTGGACACGTTGATTGCATCACACTAATAATATTTTGGTTTTTTTTTATTTTTTACGCAAGAAGAAGAGTATAGGTTACATTTCCATGAAACTTAGTGCTCAATTTTTGTAAATATTATTTTTAATTATTCTGTATTCTAAAGAGATAAGGCAAAGAATTATACTATATTTCCTCTGTAAGCTAGAGCGCCCGATGGAAGTTTCAACAAGCTCTTGACCATTTTAAGATCAGTATGAAAAACACCATACCATAATATGTCGCGTAACAGGCTTCTCTGAGGTTGCATGAAAAATTTCACTTTCCAAATATCCTGTGGATAGACAGACAGACATTCAATAATACAGAACAGACCATTTTACTCCTACTCGCAGACAAAAGAAACATTGTGCCAGCCTACTGAGTAATATGCAGACTAGAGTGGTAGTGACGCTCAGCCAAATCCCGTGGATGGACGTGCACCAACTCATTCCTGTCTATGTAGAAATTAAGTTTCATAAAAATGAAATCTAGGAACTTCAGCCGTATTCTGTAGATCTGATTTAATATGTCCCATGCCTCTAAATGACCTACTCTTGGAATGATTAAGGAACGTTTTTCAACATTTTGTCTTCAGGAAAGGTATCATAACAAAGTGTGACTAAAGATTAGTTAAACTGAAAAAAAGAACTCAACCGAAAACCGATTGGACTATCTTGAGGAATCTTCGCGGTCGTTGAATTGAGTCATTTCTCAATCAAGAGGGCGTTGGCCAGAAATTTTCATCAGCCCATTCCTGTTTGACCCCTTAGACAATCAGTTTGACCTCGATTACCTTTTGCTCTACGATATGTCAAGCTTGTCCGAGCTTGTCTGATACCCTGTATATCAGAACCCACTCAAGAGATCAGGGTCGTTTTGGCGGCCGTTTATCACTCGAGGGCCAAGGCTTACCGGAACAGTTTCGCTGGAGGATTTATGATTCAGAATCGTTGGCTCTGTTCAATTACTTCTGAACTTCAACATAAAGGAACTCGCTATCGGTGCACTATTTCATAAGATGTTTGTTTCCTAATTCGGTAATTCCACCACTATTTTAGAGCCACCGAACACACGGTAGTACTAGTGATGATGTCACGAAATCAACTGTTGAAGACCTTTTATCCTTTAACTCTTTCATATTCCTCAAAGATCTGTTGTTCGACTTGAAATACAGTTAAACAGTTTGAGAGACAGAACACTCACTCTCGTGTGCCCTCATTTCGAGTATCCTCCAGGAAAAGATGTGTTACCATTGTGAACGCATTAAGATCCGATAAACGCCCAGACCGTCCCGATTAACCACGGTCAGTTCGAGTTTGGTCACGTTCATGCTGAATGGGTTGGCAGGCCTGACATTGGATTATTTATAGAATAACCGTTAACAGCCGCAAGGTCGCGGGACAATCGAAACACACCCACGTCGATTTAAATGGCCTGGCACAGTCTGGAATACATCAGTCTTTTTGGTGACTGGTCTGCCGTTCTGCTTGGTTAAGCGGCTTTGATACGCCTTAGTGACCTTAATTCTACTCCGCGTATTCTGCCTTATTTATATATAGTTTAGAGTAAAAGGAGACTATTCAAAAACCCAAATAGGAAACTTGTCTTCTTGTTTTTCTAATGTTGTTATTATTGTAACATTTCCAAGGTGCCAGTCCAAATGCGTTGCATGAAACGAATGATGTATACAATGAAGGTATATTGTATATTTATGTGTACTGCTATTCCTTAAAATCAACTGATCTTTTAAAAGTTCATTAATTCCAGTAACTGCAAAATTAAAGTATTCAGAATTCTTAGTTATATATTGGTCTGATGCACTGAACAACTGATAAATACTGATGCTCAAATGACTTTTGATAAATCCAGAAGGACTAAACTTCTCTTGCGATGATTAAATTGATCTTGGACGTTCTGCTAGCAGCATAAAAACACCACGGTCAAACATCGATACCTCGAATCTACCAAATATCTAACCCTCATGTAGTTGGATTGCAGCAGCATTAATAGCCGCCAGTGGCGGCCGATTCCTGTCAGAAGTGAAAGCTGTTACATTAACACAAGCACTAATCGCATTATAATAATTTCTACTTGACGGGTTGGGCAGTCAAGTGGAGTGAAAAGTGTAAAAAAGTTACCATAGTGCCTATAGACAGAAAGGGATAAAACTACGCTAAGCTATTACTAAAATGAGAAAGACCCATTCCATAAGAGAAAAATCACGAATGCGGGTTTAATGATTATGACATCTCATCCTGAAGTTTGTCAACATGGTCAAAGCTGCTCGTTCAATTCTGCATACAATTATTTCCTAGTTAAGTTGTAACGATACTGCGAGCGTATTTAGAAATTATATGAGTATCGTAAAAATGTAGCACACGTTGAACGAATTTTAGTGAATTTTGATTATAGCTTGCCTCAACATGGCATCAAATGAATATTTGGTCCATTCACAAAAACATTTGTCTCAACCTGGAAGATCGCCTTGAATTCAGTCACGTCAGTAATAAAAGTCCAAACGACCACTTTTATTTAAATTGAGCCGTCCCTACTACTCCCTCAAGAGATTCCTCCGACGCGACGTATGAAACCAAGATAGGGCGAACAGGATACGTGCCAGAGAACTATTCGCTAATGAGGTTCACAAGCGGGCACGAATGAGCCGAGTAAACAACCTAACTGTGGCCGGGGTCGTCGCCACAATCAAAAACGCCGCCACGTCTGGAGCGCCGCTATTTGGGGCTCACGCCCTCACATATGATTGCATTGTTCGTCCACTGGCCGTATTTGGGGGACCAGGATCGCCGCGAGCATACTAACTCTGTTCCGCGAATTGATCGCTTCCTTGTCGTCCATATGAGCGACCTACAGAAGAGGCGTGAATAATGTCGACATTCCTTGCAATATTGCAAAAGCCTTTGGCAAGAATCAAGTTTGTTGGCTTGCAATCGACATCCTACATGAGTTTAATTCTTTGATGTACTCATTAACCAGAAGCCTTGATTGAGATCATTGCATAATGCAAGGTCGATTAACCACGTTTCGTTAATGGCTTTAGGCTGGAGTTTGGATCTACAACTGGATGCCATCGCCTTATAAAGGATTGGTCAAAGTTATATTATGCGAGGAGTTTTAAAAATTGAAGGTGATCAAGGTATTAACAACCGTCCACATAAAGGCTTTCATAAAAGAAGAACCACATAAAATATTACCAAACTTACGATACCTTTTTATGTGGTCAACCCAGATTATTGCCAAATGACTAGTCTTTATTGAGCGTTTTGATCAATAGCTGGCGAAAAGCATCAATCATAATCAATTCATTTGATCAAGCTTGTTCAAATTTCATTAGAAGTGTCAATTTTGATCATATTTTGGATGATAGTGGATAGGTCAAGGCTGATAGAATTTTATAGTGTTCTTAAATGGTTTATCAAGTTTCATCTGGAGGTTTTCCGTAATTTCATCAAATTTTGATGGTTAACCTACGTTATAACACTCACATGGTTGACATTCGCCACTTTTTTATAAATTACACTATCTTCATAAAAAAAACCATTGATAAGAAAATGTAAGATACACCGCACTATGCGTCAAAACAAATCAAAATACATCACCGTTAATATTATTCGTTAAATTCTTATCGTATGTTTCAAAGATTTTAATTGTGACCAGCTTAGGAGGAGTAGGTCAAAAATGACTTCACAAAACCCAAAACGTACTCTTGGGTAAGAACAATTGATATGACCTTAATCTCGGAATGTCACCGGGTGCAACAGCCGCCAAGATGTTCCCAACCGCCGTTGACCGGCCTTGAACACAAAATAGCAAATAAAATAGCAGCCATTATGCGGTTAAATTGGCCTACGGTGAATGGGTCGGATTATGATGAACTTAGATAATAAATGTCCGAGCAGAGAGTGAAAGGAGGTCGCGGCGGCGCGTCACGGCGACGCGAGAATCTGCTGCCATCTACTCGTCAAATATTGCACTGAGTCACCGGCCGACAACGGTTATCAGCTGTTAACTGATCCGATACAGTGTTGCCAACACCGGCTGTTAGCTCGTCTAGCCACCTGTGAACATATGGCAGTTTGTCTATCATTCAATCTTTGCTGGAAATATCACTTCGGCAATTTTGTTGATTATAGGCCGAAAATGTCTGCAAAGGTTAAATTGATGTATATCAGCGACTAGTGGTTCATTATGTGATTTGTGTTATGGTTTGTGTGGACCATAAACACCAATCGTAATAGAGATAAGCAAAGACTGGATACTTACCTAGTAATAGATGTTTTGCGTCCTTAGTTTTGTCACCAAAACAACCATTTCTCCCTTATTTTAGTCATAGAGTATTTCATAATGGCCATCAGTACAGATATACCTGGCTATTGTGCCCCAAATGTATCTTGAATCCAAGAGCGAATGTTGTCAGATAAAAGACTTTAACGCACTTAAGAACTGAAGTACTAGGACATTCTGCTATCCTAAATATCCAAGGATGGTTCCTTATGTTATAGCCAAAAGGTAATTAAATAAATCTTCTAGTTATAAATATAACTAATATAAATAATCTATAATAAATATTCTAGTAGATACAGCTCTTGTGAAATCTTTAAAAAAAACTTGTAGTTCCTGACTTCCTAGTAGGCCATCAAGGACTTTTTTCTTGAGGCCTACATGAAAAGTTCTTGAAGCTGAGAGAACTCATTTACGCGATTATACTCCCACACTCAATTCCGCTTTTTCCACTTTATTATCATTTACAAGTACATGGTCGTTTGCTGTAGTATTCAATTTGCGATACTTGCACATCTAGGTGATCATCGCCAGCTTCTAATTGCATGCTTGTAATGGCCAAGGAAGCATTAATTGTTCGCCTTGTAATTAGCCAGATTACGCAACTGGCCCGCTACGCTACACATTAGCATATGACTGCCGCTATAGAAGATTGCCTGCCGCCGCTATAGCGTTGCTGCTAGCCTCGCACTCTTCCTCAGACGAACCCTGGAGGAAGTCCCTAATTGCCGCTATTCTTCTCTGTCTTCCCCCAAGGCTGTGTTGATTAGAAGACTTTATATTTCCGCTTCCCTGCAGATTACCTTGTTATGCAATGTGTAAAACGGTAAATGGTAATTAATGTTTTTATAACTTAGTTAGTAAAACAGGTGGATCTAAATTTCACAAGATAGCTCTTCATTTGTCTGAGCTGATGTTTTGAACGGTATATTGTGGTATTTTTATACGTTCTATAAGTGTTAAAAATGTAAGTAGAAGATGCCTGACTGTACAAAGCTGAATTAGAGTAAAGCCAGGGAAAGGAATTCTATAAATAATATAATACTTGTTTTCGAATGTAAACTGCCTAATAATTTCTTGATAATGCCAGCTTCTGATAAAATAATAGACCCTTTGTAAAAATGTATTATAAGCTATGAGATAGGTAAGTTAGTGTAGCAATTTATAATTAATAACTTTAGTAAATCCTTTGTCACCAAAAGAGCTATTTTAAGATCTAAATGCTAATATTAACGCACAATACAACATCCGCAAATTTTTTTTACCCAAATAGTAGTAATTTTAAAGCTGAGCAATTCGATTTTTAAAAATCTTCAAAAGAATAAAATTTGTAGGTCCTTTCACAGGACGAACTTTATTTGAGTGAAAACACATACGTTTTATAAAACCACTAATTATTGGCAGTATTATTATCAAGTGAATCATAATTTGATTTAGTTTAAAAATAAACGATATCCAAACAAAATTTGTTAAAAATAGACTTCCTGCTCTCCATAGTTATTTATCCTGAATAACGTTTCATATATACTTAAAGCATTTTCTTCGGAACTACATTTGCAAAGGCACAAAGAACTAATTTCGTATTCCTTTCCATGAATAAGGCTTTTAACCACTCCTGAGATTGGACAGGATTATATTTATGAAACACTTTTTAATTTGTCCTTTCGGTATATGAACCCATATATTATAAATGCAATATTAACTCGTTCTACTTTTGTGTACAAAATACGGTACATAACTACAATTCAAAAATGTACATTTGAATTTTTTTTATTAATTATTTAGGATTATATGGCAAACCTTTCCCATATAGAGGGCTGGTGCTATTGTAAAGTACTCGCAATTTTAAATAAATAAATTTCAGTTTTTTGCATTGAACTATTTTGTTACATCTCTGTCATATTTATTATTAATCAATTTTTATTTATCATTTACTTCGGTAAAATCCTAAACTCATGTTTGAAATGTACAAGGTTACAGCGGTCGTTGTATTTCAATATTCATAGCTCAAAAGAGTTGGGGAAGGAAACACACCATTGTGTACAAGAGGGAAAAACGAGACCTTCAGTGGCTAGCAGGGCCGAGGTTATCACAGCAGTGACGTAGGTCGTAACCCTTAATTTGTTGCACTCCCTGTACCTATCATCTATTAGGCGAGTCAGTATCAAGCAAACCGAGCCATATGCAAAAAATTAGAAATCATGATATGCCAAACTACTTGATCGTTGTTTTAAAACCCGCTCTTCAATTTTCAAACATCTCTGTGTGGGAAAGTATAGAGGACTGTTAATATACTTATATAAATGGATTGTTTGGGAAATTTTGTTCATTCCAATTTACTTATTATAACGTAAACACAATGAGGTTTAAACATTAATACTAACTATGTTGCTCAGTTAAAGGTGTCAGTTTCTCCAACATGCAAAACTTGTATGTAGACATTTTTATAATCAAAACTTATGTTTACATTTCAAAAGTTTCTGAAAAAAAATTTATTGTTTTAAATGTACTTATGTCCTAAATACACAGCATATTTCATTATGTGATCAAGTGATAAAGTTACTTTGTTGGATCGGTTGGTATTTCGTTACATCATATTGGGATAACCTATCGTATAGTTTATATTTTAGGAAAAGGAGATACCGATCTTATTTAGTCTTATTCTCCTCGTCCTCATGAGCCATTGGCCTGTGCGCGGGTCTTATCAAACAGGCCAAACAGGAGATTCGGTAAAGTACAAGGTTTACAGTGATACATATTGCAACGGTCTCAAGTCGCTCGAGAGAGCGCTCGACCAGACGCGGATTGAAGATTTGCCGCCCCTGGGCTATCCACAATTTGCCGCCCTCCCCCCCCCCAAACGATGTAGGCTTACCTTGGTACAGCGGTGGGTCGACGTGACGTCGGCGGCAGCGAGGCGGCCACGCTAAAGCTTGTAGCTTAATAAAACTGAAATTAAATAGTTTGAATTGTCAACATTGAAGTTACGCTTCTTGCAGTTGCAGTTATTGTTTTAATATAAAATATAAAACATTTATCAACTGGCAAATTACTAATATATCATGAAAAGAAAGTAGAAAATATCTGTTGGATTAAGGACAATCAAATTAAAGAAGGTATATTTAGGAATTACAATACATTAACTTAACTCTGATTTTAATAATACTTAGATTTAGGATTTAGGTCATCTGAAACTTTTTTGTAATTTGCACAAATTTATTTAGAAATTAAATTTGCCGCCTCCTGAATTCTGCCGCCCTGGCTATAGCCCATTCAGCCAACCCATATGTAAATCCAACCCTGCGCTGGACAACTTACTCTCCAGTTTACTTTGTGTTTGTTCTCAACGCATTTCATAAACGTATTAATGAATTACATATCAACTGTGTGTACATTTTATAGCAAACTCTTATAGCAGTGCTCTGCTGAGCGATAGCGGGTCATCCCGTTCCCAGATCCCACACCTCCGCGTCCCGCCAGGCGCTCTCCACTCGCCGCGGTATTATCTCCCATTATACTGTGTGGAGCTGTTAATGATGAGCTGCGTGATAACAAAAGAGCACCTTACACAGCAGCATGAGCCTACGGATAATGTAACACTTTATTGTTGTGTTCCCATCCGTTACTTTGGCACGTCGATGATGGTCATTTGATGACCGAAAATTGCTTGTTGGCAATGAAGTTAGGTGCTCCACCTTATTTTCTGCTCGAGGGCTTTTTATGGTCAGCAAGAAGCTTTGTTGTCTAATTATGGCTTCATTTTTATATTTGTTGGAACATAATTATGTGGCACCTTGGATAAAGTTTAGGTTCCTTACTAGCGCATAAGTTATTTGTTTCAATTTTTCAAGATGTTATAATACTACAATCAATAATAATTATTAAGACATTTCATAGTTATTTCATGTTATGTTAACTTTTTATATCCGATTTGCTAAGAATGCCTCATGTAAATTTTGCTTACCTATTTCATGCTTGCTTCTTACAGATGGAAATTTAACATTCAGATGAATTTATTTATTCTTTGGGTGATTTTGGGTGAAAAACGTTCTCCTACACTCATTTAAACACGATTTTACTTTTATAAATGCCTTTATCCGCATATAAATAGTGATCGCTAGATTCATCAAAATTTTAAAGGGTTTGGTGAGATTTAGTTAACCCCTAACACAGCGTAAAACTCGGCAATTCGTTAATAGTTTTCCAGATCACAACGCATAACTAATCTGCTTACATTGAAATCCACATGGGCAAACCAAAGTGTAGACTATTTAATCGAGTAACTTCATAACAATTAAAACCATAAATCTTTATCTTCATTTTTTACAATCCAGGAAGTAGTTCAGAGTAACTAATTTAATTATACAATTAGTAGGCTATTAATGAGGTTGAATTTATATCTTGACTTGAAAAGTTTGGACGGAGCAAGCACATGATTTAATGTCGGCATATCACAGAAAATATAAAACTCATAAGTCACACAGTAACAGCCGGTTACAGCGCTACCCGACGGCCAGTGCTAGTACTACCAAACTGGCACTGTTGAATAGTCGTGGGACTAACCTCGGCGAGATAGACGTCTGGGTTTGATCTTTGGCAATTGTTTCAGACCGATAATTCCAAGTTATTTAGAGCAGCACACACAATTTACTGTCTTTTTATTAGTGTTATTTTTAGCGGCCAGTTATAAGATTGGTGTCAAAATTAATTGAACTTTCAAAATCTCAGTGGATATAATTATATTAGTACTAAACAGGTTGTTCAAACTAATTTTCTCGTAATTTACATGTATTTGACCATGATTTGATGTCCGGCAACTATAAAAAACAAGTGAAATGAGTTCTAAGGTTCCACGATGATGTCATGCTCCAAGGTCGCCCCAGATCCTCTCCAGGACCGCCCGGTGAGTGGCATTGCCTCACCTCGCCACACTCCTGCGGGATACCTTTGATCAGCTGGTATAATATCATCAGCTGATCTGCAGTCAGCTTACAACAATAGGCTGTTTCAACTGTCACTCGTCCATCAGCCTCACTGCTACACACTCCTGTTATCCTGTTCTCCATATCCTCGCATTGTCTCTGGACATTCAGTCAGTCTTTATCGAATAGATCTGGTCACTCGCTCTCGTACGTTTGTAGTCCATGATTCGATTACTTGTTGAATTAATGTTATATATTGTCTATATTTAGCATTACTAGCTTACTTGTCGTTTGTGACAAAGAAGATAAAAACGTTTCCATCTTGTGCCGATGGCCCAGCGGTCTAAATCGTTGGATTTTGGGTCTGAGTTAGAGATAGCGCAGGTTCAAATCCTGTCTGTGACCGATGCACTTTTTATTAGTACCATCAACCTCGTATTGTATCGACTCTCTTCTGTTTGATAAGATCCTCGCACAGGCCAGTGGCCCATGAGGACGGACAGAATAAGGCTTAAAAGGAGATCGGTCTGTCTTTAAAACAAAGCTCGTGCTTTTTTAGCCCACAATGTAAATGTTGATGTTTATTCACTTGAGAAAACTGAAAATTACTAAATTTACGGAACGTTGATCAAGATTACGAACGCTTCATTAGCGTTATTGCAAAGACGTCTGTTGCATAACAACGACAAATTTTACAGAACGGTCGTTAAAATTGGCAACAGATACATTTTAGTATTCCAACGTCCTTTTTGCAAGAACGGAAAGTGTTACATGCAGGATTTAGAGCTCGTAAAGTAACAGCTACTTAATAAGGGTCCATGGCCAAATTGCGTTGTAGAGCAAACAGAGCAGCACAAGTAGCATGGAACGTGTTTATGAACGGTAACCTGGTTTTAGCAGTAAAAACATTAGCATTCATTAGCTCACTTGTCATTTTATTACGTTTATTTTTCAAGAGTTCAATGCCTTATGATCTCCGTATTCACAGCCAATTGTTTTTTACGTTAAATAATCACTTGGTATCAGAGCTTTTTTCCCAAATATCAATATATCACTTTCTGAACAAAATTTGACATAAAAAATGACATAACTACTTTAAAAATATTTAATATTTTTAATGTACTTATGTCCTAAAAATCGCAAAAAATTTTAAAAAACTTAAATTTAATATATAAATTATTGTATTTTTTTTTTTTTTTAATTTTGTTATTGATGATAGAGGGTTTGAAAGGATAATAGAATTTCGGACATTTACCTTCGTTATATGTTACTAAAAAATAATAACACTACGTTTCGAAGATTGAAATCTACTCTATTCTTCAGGTGAAAAAAAGTTATTGATGTGATCCCAGTCATGCACTTCTCGAAACGTTCAATAACTTGTAAAATTTAATTTTAATATATTACCTTATGAAGTATAATTATTAGACACAATGGTTTATATCCTCTTATGCAATTTTGTAACTGTTAGCTTTGATAGGTACTAAAAGTCTGCTTTTCCTAGTATACAGTTATTGCCATGTTTGACAAGAAATGATAGAGAATTATATACGTAAGGATTAATGTCACGTTCTGCACCTCAAACGCTACGAGTGAAAATCACTGACGAGCTTTAAATAGTCAAGAAAGAAAGAAGACAAGAGGATAAACATCATTTCATGTCTATGTTTTTGTCAGCCACCTGATCACAGTTGTGGCAGTTATGACTCAGGTGGCAACTACCTCCGTTGCCGCCGCGGGCGCTGAACAGGCGGAAGAAGAAGTAAAGAGAGCAGAAGAAGATTAGAGACTGGAGGAGAATTGATGAACTCCTTGTCGGGGTAATTGCCGCTGTAGTGAGTGCGAGTAACAGTATACGCGATTATGCAGATTGTATCCCCTGGGTAACTGTACCTCTCTGTACCATACTATGGCCCGTGGCAGCCCCGCAGCCTAGAGCAGAGCACGACTTGACTTTCACCGAAATAGTTGGCCAATCACACTATTGTTTTAGTTGCCCGCATTCGTAAATCTGCGTTGCGGGTGTGGCTCTCTTAGCCATTGCGTTCACCACTTGAGACTTTTCTGGTCTAAGGTCCTGACCGGGTTTTATTGGCACGGATAAATGGCGCATTGTGGGAGTAAGCTGATACCGATCTAATGACTAGTTATCGAAAAAGGTGTAAATTATTTTGCTGACTTCCAAAACCAAACTGATCGTCTCTTGAACGAATTTTACGAATATCTGAACAAAATCCATAGTACAGACGTGGGTCTCAAAATCATTGACAGGCCAACAAATTTTTTAAATGCAAACTTTCACCTTTTTAAACTCTCCACGATGCAATTCTCCAAACCCACGCGAAAATCCCACAGTGTTGACAGTGTGCCAATTAGAAAACTTAAGACACCCATGAGAGGGGCGGCTCGCCTACAGGACTTTCTCGTGTCCTGGTTATGATCGTGGGGGCTGGGTGTTCCGCAACTAGTCTGCTGAAGGTAGGAGTCGAGAGGCCTTTGGGGTGGTCAGGGATAGATTTTTAACTTAGGTTAGGTCGAGGTGCTACGATTACTCTGCTTGGCAATAAACTGTGGAAGTCTTTCTGTATATACCAAATGGGCTATGAAGATTTAGTTTTTTGGGATATAGCTGGAGAGTCTCAAGAAAGGGGAAGTTCACCAGGATCATCTATCCCCAGAACAAGGCACTCATATTGGAATAAGCTTGCATTGTGGTCCAGGCGAGATTCTTTACTGTGGAATTCTGGGAGGGGGGTTACTTTATCCTTCCAGAAATCAGTAGATGACATATGATATTTTTGATCCATAACTTCATCGCAGTAACCTTTTATCGCTAACAGCGTTTTTTGTTAAATTTAACCATCGTAAAATCAATTTGGTAAGGAATACTTAACCTTTTCAAGTCATATGAGTGCTGTAATGAGAAAGATCAAGATCAATCAATTAATTTGATCATTTAAAAATAGACTATTTTTAATCTTACACATTTTTTCTAAAGTAATTTATTATTATCATCTGGATATATCCACTACTATATTCTGTTCTATTCCTTTAGGACCACCAATAAAAAATATTCAATTCCTGTCAAAACTAAAATCGCCGTCGCCCGAAAGTGAGGAGAAATCAATCGATTTGTTGTAAATCCGAATGGAAAAAGTGTATAGAAATTTATGTTACAATAAACATACGGTAGGCTACCTACGAGGAACATTTTGTTGAGATAATTATTTATTGAGTTAAAGGTTACAATTTTCATTACGTGATTACTGTAACAGAATCTTAAAACGTGCTTCACTTTCTAGCCCTTTATAGTAAATTGTATGGACTTTAAATATCTAAGACATCTATCTCATCTATCAAACACTCTATTTGCTACCATTTCCATCTTTCATTTTCTCTCCTTTTAACCTATTTGGGGTTAATGATGTTTAGGTGGAACCCATACATAAAATTTTGATTTATTCAACTTAAAACCTATTTTCCAAGAAATAAGCGTGTTAATTATATAGGTGTATAAGAGCGTCTTCTTACAAAGCAGAATATTCCAAAGGAACGGTCTAGGGATCAAAGCGTGTAGTGTCAGCCTAAAATTGTTAACCATGAACGGCTATATGATAAGAAGGGGCACCTTTTGTTTATGGGTAAATAATATACATTTTAGTACTCTTTGGACACTTAAATATAGTACAACTAATGTTTTCAGTTTACTCAAATAGTTGGTCTCTGAAATCAACAAATCATCCTTTCGGAGTGAAAAGATTTCTTTAGTTCTAGAGTTGTCTTCAAGGGTAATTGCTCGCAGTAACATAGAGGTCCGGAGTGGTGTGCAGGGAAACACTCCACAATTTGCCCAGTGCCCGTCACGAGTCCAAGGTGACCGACTAGTGGCCGACGCGTCGTCCCGTAGACTTAGATGTCGAAACCCAGACCAGCTTTCTCTCTCAGTTGTCTGTCAGACACCGACCAGTTATTGCACCTAAGTCTTATCTGGCATTATCGAAATGACTTGCACGGCCTAGCAGATTCCGATCTCCCATCATCCTTGCATATAGGACAGTCCCTTATCGGACAAATTAGGTGATAAAATCTTGAAATAGTGCTTCTTTTGCTAATCAATAGATTAGCTTTAGATGTCCAGCATCAGTGATTATTCCGTTGACAGACAAGATTTAAGGCGTGTTATTCTAGACATGTTTAACGATTACGTTTATTGTCTGCTTGTAATGAGACAGTTTTTGCCCATTCACAGTTTACTGCGGTTGCGCAACTTCTAACAAGTTTCTCCACTCTCCTGGTCAGGTTGGAAACTAGACATTCAATCTTTAAACCCATCAAGTTCACCGTGAGTAACAGGATTTTTAACACTGCCACCGACATGAAAGAAAACGAATGAAAAGAGAGTACATAATAAAAGATAAAATTAACTAAAATATTGGCGCTTGGTCCCATAACATCAACTTTTTTAAATTAACTTACTCGTGGGTAATGGGTAAAAGGAACTAAATTAAAGCGGAGATTGAATTTCTGTGTTTAAATTGTACATTTAACGCAATAATACACTTCTGCAGAGAGGACATTTATAATACATTGCGTAGTCATCTTAAGCAAAAACGATCCAAACCGAATCGAATCACTGAGCGTAATCTAGCGTAGTCTTGGTCAACAGGACGCGCTAGTTATGCGTAATGCCCGACCCGTGATATAGTAGTACATATATCACGCTGTAAAAATGTCTAGTGGAATATCTATTTTATCCTGTTTTTTAATTATTTATATATTCATTATATATCTTCTGTATTAACAGGGTTTTAGGTTGAATTTTATCCACTGAAGACGTATATGTAGGGCGTTCCAGCAGCCAGAGTTAATGAAATTATTTGAGCGTTTCCTTAAATACATGAGCAAGAGTATGAAGAAAACTGTTTCTCTATTGAAAGTTTATCCAAATACGTTTATATTACATTGTTAAGGAGGAATTTCTTATTGTTTTCGGTGTTGTAAGGGTTTCTATCGAATGTGCCAAAGACCAAGAGGGTTATCTTTTCGATGTATACTCTTGTCTGTAAAAGTTCTCCGATTCGTCAGGGTCGCTCAGCATGTGAACTAATCTTTTTGGACAAAGAGGTGTATAGAATATAGCCTTCTGTATCGTTCTGAACAGCCAGGCTTCATGGCGGGGTAAATCCGTAATAAGTACTTTATGTGTAACTGTAACCACGGTAATCAGAGGGGCTATTAAACAGTAGATACAGCAACCGAACGGTTAGCAGTCCATAAATTACCGCAGATGTGCAACAATGGTGATTGTTCCAATCGTCTCGCAGTTACTGCAAGTGTTGAGTATAGAGCAAGGGCAGTTGTAATTCCCACCAGCACGCCGCCCCGCACCGTGAGCCTGGACATTATCTTTACGGCCGTCGCTCGACAGTGGTAGCAGAGCAGGTTCTGTTTGCAAGGCTGAGCAGAGTTCAGAGCTGCTGAGGTTATTAAATTAACTACCACTCACATCACTCGTAATGCTGAGCCATTATCGGAGCACCAATTCTCCTGAATGTCACTCCACCGTCGAGTAATCGACATTTCCTTTGAGAGAATGAACCGGATCTGGAACCGGACACAGTTGATTGGGAAAAGTCATAGTAGTTTCATCTTCGATAAAGGTAAAGAGGCTTCAAACTCTGGTTTTTGTATTATACGAAATCCTAATTTCAGAACGATATCTAATGCCTTTCTTTGTTTCTTTTTGGCGATGGAAGGATTGTGAAGGAAACAGGATTTTCCGGACATTTGCCATCGTTCCGGTAAAATTTTGTCTTCTGCTTCTAAATCTTTACTTAAAGAAAGTATTGCATATCATCATCGTGAAAGATGCCTCCACCAAAATAGTACTGAGTGTAAAAAACTGAATTAAAACCCCCTGATCGGTGCAGAATTCAACAACATTCTCGAAAGCATTGAAATTTGATGAAAAAAGTCTCTGAAATAGACATATATCTAGTGGTTTCTGGTGATAGATTTTTAAGTGGAGATTTAGAATCAAAGCAACAGAGAAGATCTAGAGAGAAGTTCATCGAAGATAAAAATTTGTATTTGATCGATTTTTTAAAATACTGCTATTTTAATCTGAACTAAAGTTGATTTTGAATGAGATGAATGCAACGATTACGAATACAAGAACTTCAAATTTCTGAAATTCGCCGAGCCGTTCATTGAGCAAGAAAGTTCAAGGACATATTCAACCAGATTCCATAGTTTGCTTTAGAATCTCAATAAAACCAGTGCGTAAGAAGTGTAGCTTGCATCCGGCGATAAAAAGACGACAGGCCATCATTTCAGCCTGGGAATCCAAATTACTGTTAGCCGTTCTAGAGGCATCCGGCGAAGAGTGACTCAGCGAATAATGAAGGCTGGGGCCTTGTGTTCTCTGAACCCCTCGGAGGTTCCGCTCGATAATTCGAAACAAAGGGCTTACGATGCAAAAATAATTACTTACATAATCCGCGCGGCAAGTGTGAAAATTGATTAGTTCAAGGTTCCGGCGAACATCGTCGGGCAGGTCCTCTTTCAGAGGTTCACGGCTCAAGGTTCGCCGAGTAATAACCGAGGAAGATAAACAATCGATCGCTTAAGGCTCTGAGCGTACAATCCGAGTTACACTGGGTTCTGTAATTAGGCTAGAGACGCAGACGACGCGCCGGCTCTGGGCACCTCGCCCCTCTCTTGATTGTGGAGAGACGCCGGGGGCTCGACTGTTTACCAGCTGCATACAATGGTGCCTGACAATGACCGACAATTGGTTTCGGAATGGGTCTCGGACTCGAGTGGGCATCGAAATTCGTCTCACTTATGCCACATGGCAGTAAATTTCTTTGTGGAAAAATATTTTTTTTAATCCTTGATATTTGAGATATTATGATTTTGAAACACGATCGTAACTAATGTATAAAATGGATCTCAATGTATTACTTTTTTGATGTTAGTGCACGTTTTTGGCAACTATTTGACCAAAGTCAACTTTCTTATACATGTCCAAAAACCACCACCCAGTTTGGAAGTGATCCTTCAGCAGCTTTCCTGTTTCTTTACCGCCAACACGGAATATGACGTGGTAATTAGGAAACTAATTTTGCGCTCTTCGAGGTCAGTACGTGTTCGCCCATCCGAGCCCAGCCTTGCCCAGTCCGGGAGCGCCGCCCTGGTCATCAGACCGTCAGCGTCAGCTGGATAACGGGCCACGCTTAGCGCCACTTACGTCTACGACCCATCCTCAACAATAGCGTGTCCAGTGAGTGCATGTTCCTCCCATGCTAATTCCCCCACAACTGTTCCTCAGTCCGGTAACGGCGCAAACCACTCCTCCCACTAACTGGACTCTTACTCCTACAAGACACCTACTCCAGTTTTCCAGTAATCCTACAGCGCGCGACCGGTTCACCTTGGTGTCACCGCTAATGTATGCCGAGATGGGAGGTTTTCGAAGCCATTTTGCCCGGCCCCGCCCTGAACTTCCCACTTTGTCAGATGCTGGTTTATTTTTCGCCGACATTTGGTCCACGAAGGTCGTTACCAGCGGCTACTGGACGACCTTGGCTAATGGCTCCAGACGGACGAATTAATTGATGGTTTCCACTTACAACCGTATGGTCACTGCAGTAACGGATCCTTCATGAACTCAACCAGTCATCATCGTCTCAGAGGATTTGTGACATCAGAGCTAAACTGTACATCAGCTTGGAGATAACTGCTTTCTATTTGCCTCACACTACCCATTTCACATAGGCTAAACTATAATCATATCCACATTTGGGACCTTAAAGTGCATGACGAGAAAATAAGTTCACATTGCTCTTCCTCTTAGACGGACCTGATGGAATTGCCAAGGAACATCGAATTTTTCCTTAACTCTGTGTTAAGTTCAATCATAACTTAGACCTGTATGTCGGTCAGGCCTTTCATAGCTATGTTTTTGACAACATACATTTTGAAAAGAACCTTTACATATACCTTCACTTTTGCAATAACAACTGCTTTGCCAAAACCCACCATTGATTCAGAAAGATCCAAAGGACTCTCCAACCGTACGTTCCACCTATCCTCTCTCAAGCCGCCGCAGCGCCCCCTCGCGTGATCCTCGGTTCTGGTTCGCAGGCACCACGGTCCGTCATCACGACTCTACAAGACCCGTTGCTCCGACTGAATAATGAGTCAAATATCGCCGAGGATCTGCTAATCGTATTCGCCAGGATGGACCGTTATCGAGCTGTTTTATGTGGTCTGCCCTAGACCCTGCCCTGCTGCTGCCGCGGGTAACGGAACTTTTATGCGGTTGTGATGAGGGACCCTCACCACCATAAAGATGACAATGAAACAGGGGACAGATTAGAGAAATGGCTTCTGATTACCGGGTGTAAATTTACTGTAAATGAACTTGCAGTTTTTGCCAGTGAAAGAAATTTAGGTGACAGAAATTGCGTTGCGCTTTTTTTAAAGTATTTATTTTTTGTTTTTGTAAAATATCTACAGTATTTATTTGTTGTCTTTTATATGTCGTCAATATATTATAAAAACATACCATTGAGCTGTTGTACTTATTTGGAAGAAAGCACAACTAATGTTTTATTATGTTTTAATGTAAAGTATATAATTCAATATTTGAAGTAAACAAGTTTAAGAAGCATTCATATAAAGGTTTTGCCTCAAAATTCAATGCTCGAAGCAAACACCCAAGTTTAAGAAACATTAATGGCTCCCTTTGTACACCTTAATAAGGTTCTCGATTACAATCGAGTTTCAGTATTTTGAATGTAAGTTCTGATAGAATATTTTAATTCTTGACAGATCGCTTGAATTCAATAACACGTCTTCAAGGTTCAATATACGAACGAAGAATATATATGATCTAAGAATTTGAATGCATATGCAGCAATATTGTTTCTGAGAGAACGCTTGCACTTTAACGCAAGGCAACGTCGTGTAGCAAGCGTTGCTTCAAGGCCGTTGTTTCCCCATTTAATTCATTATTGGCCTATTGATCACGTTCACCTGCCCTTTCAAACCGTTGTTGCTAGCCCGGGCCTGCCTAATGCTTTCAACAGGCTAGTTTTAGAAAGACAGGTGTGATAATTAGTGTTGATCAAGACAAAATACAGTAAAAGTGGTCTCAAGTGTGGGTCATTTCAGAGTGTAGCGTTTCATAATATTAGGGACCTTCGAATTTCAAATTAAATCAAATTTTCTTACAAAAGAAACTAGAAGTGAAATAGGGCGAAAATTTGTAAAGTGCATTTTGTTGAAGCATGTTTTGCAAACTATTTCGTACAACTAATGGAGGAAAAATAGGATACTCAAAATATACCCAACCGAGTTACGAGTACGATTAACTATATTTAAGTTCTAGGAAATATTCTGTGATTATCAAGTTAACACATTTACTACCTGAGGTTACACTGGTTTTGTATAGTGACAACACCAAAATTAATTAATTGCCGCCTATCAGCCAAATCGTTTAGTATATAAAAGGGCAACTCATTGATGTGAATGATCAAGTGTATGTTAGATTATTAGATGTTGCATTCCATTCTAACTCAAACGTTTCGTTGTTCAAATGAAACAATCCTACTCTTGGACAGAATGGATCGTATCCAAAGCTGTTCATTTGGAGCTCACACAACTAAAATTTCAAATCTGATAAACAATTTATGGCCCGATTGAATCTCTTAACTCAACATAGTCTGAGTCACGTTTCGGGTGTTTGAAGGTTCCACGATAGACGATCTCACACCATGTCCGGCCGTCCTCTAACATTGTATGATCACGATTACCATCGTGTCAGACCAGTTTATTCTGAGCTCGGTTACACAATATTGCTCGGTGTCACGAATTCCTGCCCAGAAGCCATTTCTTCTTATCCCTCGGTTATCTTGCCAAAACAATAATCACGAAGCGGTTCCTATACGGAACGTGACTTAGGATGCGCTAATTTCTAACCGCCTCCAGATTGGTTTTGGTGTGAGTATGACCATCTATTTCGTTCTTGACCTTTGCCGTATTGTCTGAGCAGTATCTAGTCGAAGGATCCAATTTGTCTTAAAACTAAATCGGTTTGTTTGTTTCCAGACTCTATCCGTTAACGGAATTGGCTAATTACATTAAGTTTGTTTTGTCTTTATTTTTTCTGTTAGCAAAAAATCAGTATTTGTGTTAAAGAGATTTCTTGTTTGTATACACATATAAACTAAAAATGTTAGTCTTTATCTGATAAAACGGGAGTGTAAGCTATACAAATGAGGTGGACGAACTCGCCATGGTAGGGGTGGTATCCATATTTTCGATCTTTCACTCCCAAGCTTGATGAAAGTGTCTAGCAGAGTCTTACGATAGCCCTGAGTCTTAGCAGTCTTACGAAAACTGACATTTCCGCCCTTACAGACCCGATGATAAGCACATTCATGAAGCACAATCAAAATGGTAAATACTTATATGCTTACTTTCACGGTTCAATCGGTAACAGTGAAAGTTGTAGAAAAAAGGTTACAAAATATCCTCGAATTACGCCAGACACAGGCGGACAACTGACGGTGGTGGCTGAAACAATGAGAGAACGTTCCGACTTCCTGCCAGCCGCCTGGTCGTCGCGCGCCATGGTTGATGCGCCCGGGATCCGTCAAGGTCCCCAAACAAAGGATAGGGTTCCAGCGGTCAATGCGATTCGTGAGGTCGGCGGATGTGTCTAGTTGAGATTGGCTGGGAGTTGTGATGCATCACTGACCTGTTTGGAGATGTGCTCAAAAATCATCTTGGAATACCCCAAGGTACTGTACTGATACTGACCTAGAAATTTTCAATGAATGCAACAATTGTGTCAATTTCTATTGTTTTTCCAAGAAGATTTTTTATATACTGACCATACCATATTTAATACTGAAAATCTTCATTGTTCTGGAATGTTCCCCATAAGAATTCTGTATGAAAGGAAAATTAATTCTACAGCCAGATGTGTTTTGTAATGTGTGATGTACTCGTAGTATAGTGGATGTATTGTAACAGTAATTAGTCTTAAGATTCTTTTCAATAATCTTCGTGAAATATCCTAAAGCTCAACTCTTCATTATATTATATATCTACAACAATATCCTTGCTTTGTAAGGTATTCAGGTTTTATTAGTTGCTTAGAGATTGTTCTTGTACTGAATAATTCGTTAAAACATCTTAGTGCTTCAAAATGTTTCACTGTAAAATACTACTGGAGCGGAAATTACATTTTTATATCTGGATACATAACACCTTTCCGATGTACATCGTTGGGTTTAAGTATTGATCAGTGCTTAATAGGAACTGAAATATGATGTTAAGTTTTATAGAATCGGCTTTATTCCAACAAAACATATCCTCCTGACAATAATCATCTGAAGGACGTTGTTTTAGTGCTAGACAGTTCATATTGGCTTTTACGAGTAAGACTTTCACAGATTTCTCCACCGAGAGCGGCAATTTTCTTCTGTTTATCCTCAGCCAAGTATGTGTAATATACATTGGGCAAGGTCTGCAGCGAGCGATGTTTCTAATAAACATCTATCACTATAAATAAAACATTCAACAACCTGTTTGCGAATTAATTGGCGGCGGGCGGTGATCTCAAACTAACGGTACAGGGGTGCCAACCAAAGCTGCGCAGAGTTGCTTCGGCCTGTTTTCTTGGACGGGTGCCAGGAGAAAGGAGTAAGCTTTTTGCAACGGTTGGCGGATGTTAGCAGCAGTGGTGACGCGATAACGGTAACGTACCTGGTTGAGTGCACAACGAAAAGTTCACGGGCCCTGTATTTCTTACAACTTTAAATTCTTGTCATAAAAGCCTTTCGCGATTTCTCGAGAAGTAACTGTCTCGTAAAACTCTGAAGCAATTACCGATTAGCGGTGCAGTAAACGTCAAACAATACCAAAATTGCTTAGGTACAATTACTTACAATAATATGTACTTAGTATGTCACATAACGTGGCCCGTAAGAAACTTCGTTGAGGTACATGCAAAATGTTAAATGTACAATTCATCTACAGCCAGTTAGACTGGCCATTATACAGAATAGAAAATTTAGATACATTCATTAGATACAAATGAAAAGTCATACGTACTTCTTAAAGGTGTATTCTAATTTTGATACATTACAATCCTACGTCTTCCATCTTTAAAACCAAATTTTGTCTTAGTTGTTCAGGAAGTCCATCATCAATATAGCAGCCGACAGAATAGTTTTCTTGTAGGCAGTAACAAACCATATTAGGGAATCCAGTATTCTCTCTATGCTATCATACATTGCAGTATTTTTATGTTAGTAATTTTGCAGTACAACTTTAACCGAGTAAATTTTAAAGTTCTAGGATTTCTTGGTTTCTATGGCTATAATAGGTATCCAAATTTATTGTTCCTGTCTAACAATGCTACTATTACATTACGGTTATAGCATAGTAATGTATAATTTATGAATAATCTATGTAGCGATTTCAATTCTGAACAAATTTGTATCTAATAGAATAAAAGAAAACAAGAAAAACACTATGAGTAATATTACTTCCTTTAGAACCAGAAATAAAGAGAATAATATAAGAGAAAATAAAGTACGATGTCGGTTCAATACCGCAGACCTGTAAAAATATTCGCTAATTTATTATTTAACATCGAATAACATGTTAATGTACTTCAACATTGCTCACAGTTACATATAGTTTATACAAGTTTGTTCACAATTAAATTTCCTGAGCGATTCATTTACAGGTTGTATGCTTTTACTAGTTTAATTTTAGATCTCAGCTTGAGTGTAATGCCAAACATGCCAAGGGCCTAAGTAAAACTGAGTACCCTGGAATTTGTTTTATTCAACTTGCAGATCATAAAAATAATAAATCACAAATATTGGTGTGTAATTTTAACTATGGGAATTTTTATTTAGATGCATTTCACTCCAGAATTTAACATCTATGCATCATCTTTCTCCATCTCTAACTAACTCTTAAACTTTTTATGTTTTCTCGTAGGAGATTCAAAATGAAACTATCCAAACTCTTTGTGACTAAATGATGGAATCAGTTCAACTTGTCGAGTACTTTGGTACTTGTCCATAATTAATATCCCAAACTTCAAATATATGCACGCAAACTGAGGATGATAAACGAACACGTAGCTAATAAGGATACTCCAAATAGGTTAACAGAGTGCCAAATCGCTGTAACACTAAATGTCTGTGTTTTGATCAACGATATAGTATTATATTATTGTAAGGATGACAAAACACTTCAGGTTGACATATGAGGCAGCTCTGATTTTTTATTATTCTGAAGTATTTATTAAACAAGTCGTTATTTAACCATAGCACAGTACTGGCTAAAACACTCTAACCATGTATGTACCAGTTGCAAATAAAGAACAACCAAACCAACGCCAATACTGGATTGAAAACTCAGTGGTTGGCTGTATCCGAATATAGAAGACATTGTATTTGTATGATTCCTTAAAATTCTTCTCTCAAGGTAATTCTTCTCACAACGATAGGTGATAGATCTTGGCGACTATGGTGTGACCGGGAGTTCCACTTGGATCAGAACTAGTTCCTTCTCTATTTCTGTAACGTTAGATGCATCTACAAACCATTTCCACTCCGCTGATCCTCAGAGCCTGCAGCGACCACGGCGGCGTCCGCACGCACTCATTACCATCCCCGCTAATTTCATTTCCGTGCCGTCGACATCGTCCGAGGATACGTCCTCTGAGTGACGACGCGGTTGTCTCGGACAGCTGGGCACGGTAACCCGACTCCGACTATCTGATGAGACGAGCCAACAATATGAGTCCGCCGCCATTTAATTCGCACTCGACTAGCGGCTGCCGCGCCGCACCGCGGTTCTTCTTCTCGTGATTTATTCGCCTTTGTTTTGTCACCGAGTTTGCTCAAATTGCTCGGCCGTTGTTGCGGCAATTTACGGCGAACCCCGGCGATAAATATGGAATACCGTCTGTTTCCAGTGGAGTGTGACCATAATGTTCCGCACTGCGGTTATTATACATGGTTGTCGGTGTCTGGTGCGAAATACCGCACCTGCGCAGTACGTTCACCGCAGTTTGCGCTACCAGATTATTAATTGGACATTTATATATGCCGTGTAAGGACTGTTGGGTAATTCCACAAGCCTCTGCAACCTGTAACTCTTTAATTCACTTAGTTGTAGCGCCGGATCCACGGATGTAATGGTTGGAATAGTGGAATTGTGTATCCATCTTTCTTCTACCAGTTGTGTGCAACATCAAAGCATTAGGGTATTCAGATAAGAAAAGAAAGTTCAGTAGGCTATAACACAGTCATGGACTGTCCTTTGTTACCACTAGTGGATTGTATAGAGATAGCCCTTATTACTACAGTATAATGTCATACTGTACAGGGATTTTAGCAGATATCGCAATGCTTAAACCTATAATTTAACTTTAATTCGTACAAAATATTGTTGTGAGTTCCAAATTGTGTCAGCTGCTATTTTTTTAAAGGAGTAAACGAATCTAGGTAATGAGATATGGTGAAAAGAAATCTCACAATATATCTGAACTCAACCTCGTCAATCTTGGTGCCACCCCTAATATTCACTTGTATTAACACTGGTATTATGGTGCAAAATAAACATGACGTTGCCTTTTACATCTGGGCAAGCCAATAAATGATCAGGAGCTTGGATCGTAAATGTCGTAGGACTTAGATGGGATCGTAACTTTACTACTCCTTTTTCTACTTTACTATAAAGGATTGCGGTTGGAATATCAAACGCTATTACCAACTCTAGACGTAAGTCTGTTCTGACTGGCTAATGTTAGTAAATTACTTGTCCACAGTTGTTCCCATCTGGCAATGGCTAATATCAGGGATACCCCATAATCCCCCATGGGATCTCGACAAGAAGCTGTCCTACTCCCAAACCTACCCATTCTGAATATCCTGTAATTCCAAAAGCAGTGCAAAATACTTCAAGTGCTTGGAGGTGTACAGCTTCTTGCTTTGTAGACCATGAACGTAACATTAATTCCGAATAAGGTTAGAATTATTTACTTCATAAATGACCCGTAGCTTTGCACTATCTATTCACTACTGCGTCAGTTTAAAGACCAATCACAAGGAAGGATACAACTTA
This sequence comes from Homalodisca vitripennis, assembly GCF_021130785.1. NCBI lineage: Eukaryota > Metazoa > Arthropoda > Insecta > Hemiptera > Cicadellidae > Homalodisca > Homalodisca vitripennis. The sequence goes on along the minus strand of NC_060214.1, from coordinate 33,388,475 downwards.
CAAGTAGTAGTTCGAATTAATTAAGTCTACAATGTTGTGTACTAATACTAACATTTAAAATTTCTCTCTTCATGGAAAAGTGGAATTATCATACAGTTCACCAGACCTTGTTTGAAAAATAAAATATTCCTAAATAACGCTATGGCATCATTGATTAGACGTAGGAGGAGTACCGAAGTTCTGGTCATGTCTAGAGGCCGCGGCCGTGCAGCCAAGGGTGTCTCACAATTCACGAATAATATTCACTTATCTCCACACCTCATCTCCACTGACCTCTCTCTTTCTCCCTTCTCTCCTTCCATCCGTCCATCTCTATTACTCCCTCTACATTCATCTGCCTCCTCAACTAATTGTGGAGCGCGGGCCTTGACGCCTAATTGTGCTATGCAGATTCAAGGAGTTCCTTGTTCATAATTGTCCACTGTTCGTGACATTTTATTCGCCGGAATTACCCCATTATCCGGTTATGTAATGAAGTATGCTACCTTCGCACTAAGTGTCTGTCAAGGAAAGACGTTCCGTTGGCTTACTGTTTTGTTTTTGATAGCCTTAAGACCATTATGGACCTATGGTGTAACCGGGAGTTTCACTTGGATCAGAATTAGTTCCTTTTTTATTTCTGTAACAACATAGGCATCTACAAACCATTTCCACTTTGTTGGACCCTCAGCTTTAACATATTTTCAAATTTGGTCACAAGAGTGACAATTCACTTAACTGTTTCTTTCAAATCCAAATCATTGAAAGCTGCTTAAAACTAAATTGATTTAGTTGAAATAACATATAAACCTCATTTTATCCTAATGTTCCTCGTCCGGGCCTTTTCTTGAATAAATTAATTATTTTTCAAATTTTAACTATTGGTGCTTGCACATATCAAACTCCAAGAATACTCGGTTTGTTATGAAGATTCTTGCAACCCGAGTAGAGCTAGAAATCATTGCAAAGGAAAAGTCCAAACCACATTTTTTTGTTGCCTCCCGAGGAATCGACCCTATGCCTCGGTTGGAGAATTGCAGCCACGTGAAGGTATATTAGATAGGACGAAGAGGTTTCTTTATCTTTACAGAAAACTTGTGTTTCCTCTTCTTTTATTCCTGTACAATATGTCTTCCTTCCTGGCCGCCGCCTGTTACCTCCCCATGGACGCCCAGTGACACAGTTCGCTATCTAGCGGTCACTGGGTCTACGCCACGATCCGTACAATAACGGTCCGCGGACACATGTGGGCGGTCAATGCGAGTCATGTTTTCCTCTTCTCGTAAAACCCGAGCGTGTGAACCTGAACGTGCTCCCAGGAAATGAAAGTGGCCGCTTCGTCGTCGCCCGCGGGCGCGTGGGAGGTCGGCCCACAACGCGAATTTCGGGAGCCGGCAGTTGCAGAAACAATTATCTCTGTCAGGAATAATTTGTAATTAGCAATATTATAGTTTTCCGGCATGTTCTCATGGTGTAATTGCGCGTTAAGTTCTGTCGAGCGTAGCATTGCAAGCGCTTGCGACTGAGCAGCGGCGAGAGGTCGAGTTTCGTCAGTCCGCCCACAACTGACCAGTTGCTCAAAGTTCGCTTGGAACATTGCTTACCTTGGAACAGATAATAAATTATTGTACCAGTAATTGTTGGTCAATTACAGGTTGTTCAAATAGAGTCAATTGTATTATCTAAAAACGTCACATTCTCTTACTTCGTTTTGTAAGATGCCTATCAAGGAGAAGCTATTCAGCAAATAGTTATCCCCAAATAGGTAACCCTCCTGAGAGTCTGGACGTCCTCAATGTCTGGAGACTTCGTGCACAGTGAAACGCTAATTGTGAAGATCACTGAGGGTCAGATAACAAGGTACAACATCAATAATGGAAGCCGCTCATCCACGTGACGTCGGGGGAGTTTTTGCTCCGATGACTTGTGGCGATGTCAGGCCTATTGAAGCATGACCCTTCTATCCCTGGCCACCGCATCAGATCCGCAAGTCTATGCAAATCAGTGGGACCATCACTGGAACGCGGTCGTTCATCTTCCTCAGGCGTGCCGTCTACTGCTCATCAATTCCTATTATTCTTTGTTGAACATTTCGGTGATGAAATACATCAAAGGGTTGCTGAAATACTTCGTTATTGAATGAACAACAAAAACACTAAATTTTGGTCTTTTCAGTCAAACCTCCGCTAGGGATTGGCTTTTTATAATTTAAAATATAAAAAACGATAATACACATTCAAGACATGGGTGATACCACAGCATACAAATGCGCGTAACACAACAAAATACCGATCCACACATGTCACATCCGTAGGGAATTTTTATTTTTATTCTTTGCGTTTTGTGCATTGATTTAATTGGACTGGTTGAAGGCGGTAGTATGAGATCAGACTCCAGAGCTCAAAATGGAGGGCTTCTCGTTTTCAAGTCGATTAAGGAGGGCGGATGTCCACAACAATCCCTATGTCCAAAGACATTCTTCTATCACTTCTTTAGAATACGCAATAAAGTAAAGGGCAAGGTTCGACTTTCTCGCGTCAACCGCCATATGGTTGGCGTCAGCGTTGCGTAAATTATTGCGTAAGTAGAGGCCAGTCTTTATCTGAGACGTGAGTGGACACTCGTCATCTTTGCTCTGGTTTCCCCCTTGTCTGACGGTAATTAGCGGTCGTTGCGAGCACGTCCAGCACAACAATGTACTCGATTCCCTTCACAATCAATATATCACTTGGATTGTTCCTTGCAATTACTCCGTATCCGATAAATCTAAAGTACATTGGTTATGAATTACCTCTTTGTTTTTATCTTCTTTGGTACTATTATCTGAGTATTGAACATTCAAATTAACTATTCAACAACGAGAACTTTTTTTGAAAGATTTCCTCAAAACCTTTGATTTAGATTGCTGTTGAACTCATATGTCCACGCTAAAGCATCATCATTGCGGCAAAGAGATCTTCTGCAAGATTGGACGAGCAAATGAGCAAAGTAAATTAGACTTCAACGTCCATTTTAAATGCTAACACCGGGTACTAAGATTGTATCTTGTTGCAATGGGGAATGACATCACTTCCAAGAGTAAAGGAAAGATCATTATGGAAAATAGCACTTCTGCGCCGGAATTACAGAGATGGAACTCCGGCCGAGGATCAGGTGTCAGTAAGTCAGTGAGGTGCTGCTGCACAGTTACCTGCAAAATGACGGTATTGATGTCAGTGGGGCCATGACTGGACAGGCTGCAGCGGTATAGCACACAGCGGCGTCAGGCAGAGTCAGAGCTCACCCACGGCCGAGGTATGTGCAGGAAAGTAGGACGGCATTATGTATGCAGACGGCATACACAGAACTGCATCTTTTTGTCTCCAGCCTCCAACATACTCCACATTGTTTCACTTTTACTCTGTCCTCTTCTACATGTCCGCTGTTGAATAAACCTGTCCCTTCTTTGATGGTTTATTTTTGGCTGTAGTTCGTAAGAAAAATCTTTTTCCTAAAAATTCGTCTCCTGTAAAAAAATATTAATTGCACATTTATCATAAACTGTAAGGCATACTTAATGGCTCCTCGCTTTTGAATTCGTCCTTTTTGTGTACTTGTGTTTTTGAACGTTTTATATAGTAAAATCTATTTTAACTATGACACTACAAGTAGTACTCTATGAGTAACGTGGGTATTATATTCTGTAGCCTCTCTCAGCATGATCATTGTAGTCAGAAAATATTGATTTTGGAATTGTTTAGATTACTATCATTAATGTTTACTAGCAATGCAATCTTGCGTGAAATAATAACATGCACATCCTTACATACAGTTTGCACATTGCCGCGGAATGCGTGTCATCCACGTGTTGTGCGATGGACGGAGCGGCTGTGGTGGTGGTGGTGAGGGCTGGGAAGAACTTGCACGTCCCGTCAGATTGTAGGCCTACTCTGCTCCTTAATTAAGTGTCGCATCACGACTCCACTCTTCGATGACATCGCCATGTTTATTAACCGTCCTTTGTCTAGGAGGAACACCCTCGATCTCGCGTCGGCCAGTCACGAGTCTGCCGCCTCCGCAAGGGCAATGTCTTTCAGGATGACCTCTGCCAGATAGTGAGACAGCGTCTGACCGCATCTGAAGCCATTGATTAATTTCTGATTTGCAATACTACCAACATATTTTTGGACCATTAAAACTCCTTTTGTCGTCACTTGCATTAGCTCTATTTTAAAAATATGCTGCCTTATCTACTTAAGTTACTGTAACAAGTCTCCAATTCATCCTTCTGTTATCTAATCCGTTTTTCTCTTTTGTTTCAGGTACATGCTCAAGGCGGTATAGGTTTTGGAATTAGGAAAGAAATATTCTTTTTAAATTTAGAAGACGGTTATTTCGGGTGTCAAGTGAACGAGTCGACGGATGTCCTCCAACTCTACGAACTGTCGAGGATATGTGATGGAACACCGGACTGCTACAGAGGATCCGACGAACTCCGGAGGGAACTCAAATGCACGAGTGAGTAAATCCTATTTCTTATGAATTTTAAGGAGCAAAGACGTACGGTTATTGGAAGCGATGAAAGCAGCGACATCACTTAACACTTAAAGAGTTCCATTGGAATGTTGAAACGTTTGGAGTTGTCACCAACTTCTCAGAACCGGACGATTACCTGGTCAAATCACGTGATTCCTCCGATAGGCCTTCCATCTAGAGTCCAAAAGCCTCCCGTCCATTCCAATCAGCTTCCCGCCTTTTCCAGGGAATCCTCCATCCTCCTGTGGTCTCCAATTAAAGCTCATTCCTGGGAACAATAGAGCATTACCGGGACCGTTCACCGTCTATGGTCTCGTGAGTCAACCAGCGTTTACCTTCTCGAGAGAAGTAAAAATGACACCTTCAGCTAGGCAATTACGGGAAAACTCAATTCTATCAAGTTGCACCGCAATATTCCAACAGTTGTTGGCATTAAAAACTAATTCGCGGTTCAGAAAATAGACTTTGGACCCGCTGCCATTCTAACAGCTGAGAAAAACAGGAAGGTCGAGATTTATAGCACAATTTTATTGTTGGTGCAGAAGCGGTTCTTGACCTTTAAGGTCAAGAGTTCAAACACCCAACTGAATGCAGACGCTAATTGCATGTTAAACGGTTGCTAAAATTCGCATTCGGATTTGAAGGTGTACCTATCACTGAACGTTATGACGTTGAAGAAAGATAGCAAACTGTATATACTCGTATGTCATCAAATGTACGCAGAAGGACATAACTTTTTTTTAGTTACGTTTTAGTAAATAGAGTATTGAATTTACGATAACATATGGACATAACAATTTGTAAAATTTGTGGTTACAAAAAGTGGATCCGTTTGAATGTAAAACTAGCTGCATACTAATCACTCAGGATGTTACGATAGCCTTCCTTCTTCTTTTGCATCTTCCTATGTGTGTATGTTGCTAGAGTGCTTCACATTACCAACATATCAAGTATTGCACCCTATACCGTTATATCGCGCTCCTGTTGTGATTTCTTGTCTTAACTACACCAGTTAGTATTTTCTGAGGTGTGAGCAGGTAGAAATTTAAAAAAAAATTAATTCTTCCTTATATGAAGTCCTTTAACATTCTTAAGGGTTGTTATCGATTACGTTATCCTTCCGTAATTTTTTATTTCTTTGGATCCCAAATTGTTTGTGGTTTCCTGGCTGAGTCCCAGATGTACCTTATTTAAAATGTTGGAGTTGGGTAAAACTGCATAGCATTTTATGTAAAGATATTATTCACAACTATAAAACACATTACTTCTTATAATATACTATGATAAATATATAAGAATAAGTGTTTCTTATCATATTTATGAGAAATAGGTAGCCTACTCATCAATGGGTCTTTATCTTGACTTTTAGATTTTTAATGCATACAAACTGGGTTATTAAATTATATGTAAAAATTAAAATGAAATGAAATAAAATAAAATAGGAAAATCTGTTATTTTAGTATCACTGGTAGAACATAGTAAAAACAATATACAAGGGTCTAAAAATGTATTATATTAATTTATACATAATACTGAAACCGACCTAATTTACAGTTTGACTTTTATTCCAAAGTTTTTACTTCAAAAAATGCCTTATAAAAAGGTTAACTGTATTTTTTCATTTTCCATACGTAACCCTTTTCTTTTTGCCATCTGTTTTGTACTTATCACTCTGCATACACAGAAATTGTTTGGCTTTTATTAGGACTTTTATTAATAAAAAGAAAGAGATTAATATGTATTATAATAAGTGGTCTTTAAAAAAGAATTTTGGGGTCATATGCAAATACACACCACGTTCCAAAATAGGAAATTAGGTTCATAGGTAAATGCACATCACGCTGCAAAAATAGGACGTAAGCATCAAAAGTATTATAGATAAGTTCAGTATTCACTTTGGAATTCATTATAATTTATATTAGGTACCATATTTCTACCATGGGGTTCTTGTTGGTTATAAGTCTTATTTGATCTGTGACTGATTGATAATCTGCAACATCTTGGATATGATTGAAAAGACTATGAGCGACGAGAGGAAGAAGTTGTAAGAACCTAGTGAGTCAGCGCGAGAGGGAGGAAGCACGTGTGTCACCTCTGGAATACAGACTAGTCCATCAGCAGGAAGTCTAACGGACATCATTTCACTATTGTTCTCAGCAGGCGCTGTGAGGTGGGCGGGGACCAGTCATTGCTCCGTCGTCGTCGTCTCGTCCTGCGGCCACAGACGCGTATCGCACCTGCCTGCACCTGACCTGTCTGCCGATCTGGTTAATCTCTCCTAGATTTAGATTCACGGTTTAGATCACACCTGGACACACCAGTTGGTGGCACCTTTTCTGGACAGTACTCGTCGATACTTTCATAGTTCATATAATAGATACAGCAAAAATGTAAAGTCCTATAAGGTTGCCGCACCGAACTTCTATCTGCTGCCACATTTTCTGCCGAAATGTTCGTTCCTATGTGATACTGACACATCCGTTAACACATTCGGTTTCTTAGTCCACCAATGCTTGCGATCACTTGTCTATTGCTCAGAACTGATCTGTCTGCAGAACTGTTCCCAAAAGGAACTGACTAATTTCATCAAGGTTCATTTGGTCCAGCAATTCCTGCGGTCAATTGTCTGTTGCTCAGAACTGATCTGTCTGCAGAGCAGTTCCCAAGAAGAACTGGTCAATGTCATCAAGGTTCAAAATATTGATCCTCCAATGCCCACGGCCACTGTCTGTTGCTTAGAACTGATCTCGTCTGCAGAATTTTCTTTGCGAGAAAAGATAAAGGTTCAAGGTTCGGAACATTGCCCAGCAAGCAATGATTACGGAATTGCCTGTTGTTTTGGCTGATCTGTCTACGGCATTTTTCTCACAAAAAACTTACTAATGACTTCATGGTTTAGAAATTGGTCCAGTAATGCCTGAGATCACTCTTCTATTGCTTACATCTTATCTTTTTGAAGAACGAGCTAAGGTCTTCATGGAGCAATTCTTACAGTGACTCAGAATTCATCTGTTTGTGGAACTGTTCCCGAAAGAACTAGCTAATGCTTCCAGGGTTCAAAATATTTATCTAACAGTGCCTGTGGTCACATTCGTGCACTAACCTATATTTCCCACTTTTCGGACCTATTTCGAGAGAAACAGGCTATATATTCTCGACTACATACATGTTCCGTAATAATGGCACTCAAGCTGATCTCGATGTACCTCTGCGGAGCGGTTCTCAAGAGGATGTGACAGATCTATTCATCAATCAGTATCGTCAATCAAATGTTTGCGGTCACTGCCTCCACCTGACCTGCCTGCCGGTTTCTTCCCGAGCAGGACCGTCTGATCTCTCCGTGATTGAGGTCCTCGTCCCAGCAATACCTGTGGTGTGAGGCAACATCACGAAGCATCAACATCATGCGAAATGTGAATTTATCTGCTTACTTCCTTTATGGAAAAAAAGTATTTCGTTTAAAACTTCTAAAAAAATTATTACACAAAGTTAAGTTGGGTCCTGTACAAATTTTAAATTGTCTTGAAATATTAGACGTAAACTTGGAAATCGACAAATGTACGTGTCCTTGTGACCATTTCATTCAGAATATATGTTAATGCACTTACCAAAATATATTAAAATCCCCTAGTATATGCCACTCTTAAAATAAAACCCCGCTATACACAGGCCAACTTGATCACGATGCCCCAACTGTACCGAGCTTAAGATTCTTCTCTAATGATTAATAAAGGGTGCCGTTAACTTGAGCGTCTCAAATAGATGTTTTCACAGTTGAATTTCCATCCCAATTGTTCTTGTTATGGACAATTACCAGCATCTGCACCTTATAGCTGTAAAACTATCGAACCCAATATCACGGCTATTTCACAACACTTACATAAACAGTGGAAAGCCGTCGGGAAATGCTTATCTAATTAGAGTGCCGAAGGTTTTTGCTGGTGGAACTAACGCAAGCTGCGGTTCTTGCTTCGCAGCCTGCGCCGAATCGAACGCCTAGATATCTTTCCGCAACTTCATTGATTATTTATTTCCTTTTCTTCTCCATCCACAACGTTTGCGTTTGTTGTTAATTCGTAACGCTGGCCAATTTCCTCTTCCTTGTGCAATAGATTTCTTGCATTCGATTTCTGCATTTGTTACGACGCCTGCTGTGTGGAAAATTAAAAAGAAACAGGGCCGTTCAGGACAATAAAAATCCTTCAATAATCGATTAAATCGTGACAAGCTTATGTTCATAAGATCAAATTATAGTCTACCCCACTTAAAATCCTCGTGGACCCAATGACTTCGTATTAGTTTCGAAGTCGTATCTGTAAAGAAATAGGTCGGTAGTTAGCCCGTCTTTCAAGGGAACCATTAAGCTCGATTCTCTCCCGGTTGCAAAACGTATGATGACAAGCGGAACAAAACAAGTGTGGTGATTGTTAATGTAAACAGCTGATTGCAAATAATAGTCACTATTTCCGGAAGTGGCAGTGGCAGAGTATCCTCGACCTTCCGGTGCCACAGTTGCAGTTGCAGCAGCTCAGTGCACCGTGACTACTGTGTGAAGGTCGATGATTGTCCGCCTAGCGCCCAGGAAACGGGGTTTACACGTTAAACATGCCTCGTGTCAACCCGTCCTGTTATGTAACCGAGATGAGTCGGCTTTCCATAATTGACTTTGCCGAGAAAACTTGCCTCACGAGCGTGTTGCAAGACTTGGCGCCTCTGGTTGCATTTGTTTTATTGCTAAGAGTTGTCTACAAATAGGCAAATTGTTAATTAACTTAAACCACATTAACGAAGTTGAATTAGAACCTACCATTGGTATTCCGAAAACTTAACACAGCTCTAAAACCGACTTATATAGAGAAATATTAGAAAGTGATCCGTTTCTTTTTCACCTACTACTACAGTACTAAAAGTTTTGTTTAATCATCAAATACGCTAGACACTTCTCTTCGTGTGAATCATCAGTTAATAAGAGAATTCATTCAAGTTCTGAGATTACGTATATAATTCGAAGAAACGCTGAAAATAATCAGGGTTTGTAGCCTACTTCGAACAACATTAGAAACCACTACAACATTTACAAGGGAAGGAAATACAATCTATCAAGTATTACAAAGTATCGTATTAACCAATTTCGTTTCTTCATCACCACACTTAAATCCCACCATTCCTTTTGTGAACAATTCGTTTAGAGACATAAGAGCTTGAAAAATATATTACAGCCTAGCTCATGAAAAATGGCAGTAAGTTCGTCAAATGGATAAAAATACAATCATTTCAACGCCGCTCCTCGTAGCTCCCTCAAAAGTATTTGGGTCACGGTTTTCAGAACGAGTAAAAACAGATTTTCCTGAATTCCGCTTGACAGACACTATCAGGCTCACGGCCAGAAAAGTGAAAGTCTTGGAAGACGGACGGCACGGAGAGCCAACAGGTGCTGCCGAATGGTCTGGTCGAGAGGTGGGGAGAGAGGTCATCTGCATAGCACACGTCCTCGAGCAGAAAAAACTGGGCCAGTGAGCCCTGCGATAAAAAGTGATCCTTTGTCAGCTGGTGACGCCCTTGTCAAAACACTCGCCGATGTTTGTTTGAAGCGATCTGTGCCTCATTTCACATCTCACACTCCACCCCTCAAAGACCCCTAGGGTGAGTTGTGGGGTCGATGCTAATTAAAAATCAAAGTGATTTTTCTAGAAGGTTTTTGGTGTCCATGGAAACATCCTTTTTGCGTCCTCCATGTAGCTAATTATAGTTCACTTGTAAATGAACTAAAAACACGGGATTCGTCTGAATGGCAAAGAAGGCAAAAGTAACGTGACCGCGGAAAGGAGTGGGAAAAGAAACCACTGTTTGCCGAGAATCTACGATAATAGAAGGACCGTTAGAGATGAAAGTGATCCTGACCACTCTTGCGGTCCAGCCAGCCTGAACGTGAACTGTGAACAGGCTTTGTTTCCTTCGCAATCGTCTGCTAACTGTGTGCCCGGCCGTTACTTTAGGCAACATCGGCAACAACATTGTCCGATCTTCCGTTCCGCGGTCGTCCGTCGAAAATCAGTTAGAGCATCCTTCCCACAGGGTATTTGCCCAAATGCAGTACGCTTCTTCCTCTACGGCCCCTAAATAATTAAGAAAGCGTCTATTATTGGTCTTATTTCCAGATTTGTAACTTACAGTTCTCTTCACACAATGTTACATACTTTAGAGCTACACGTCACTTGAACTTAACCTTACTGCTTTTTCCGCCGATTTGTTGTTCAAGGTGGTCAAGGTCCATATCCTCATATTTCCTTCGCTACCGCCGCTTTCCAATGGAAATAGCTTACCTAGTTGGCCTCGCTCGAAGCAACAGGCAATCTCGAGGTGCTGACGTGACACAGACTGCAGTAAAGAAACCATCAACCAGATTAATAATAATTTCCCCCGATGAAATTTTTGTAGGGAATCTATATATACAAAAATTTGCCCTAAAGTTAAATGCGCCAAGAATTATTTTATTCACGAAAACAAGTTTACTTTATCTTAAGAAACTTACATATTTCTGTTATGTAAGAGGTGTGAAAATTACTCAATTGCTTGTGAAACCCATCGTCGTTGCGCTTACTCTGGTATTGTATGCTATGTTTAATTTATGAGACTATTATTCCGGACTACCCAGACACCATGGTGCAACAAAAAATCTGAATATGCCAAACTACCAATTATGGTATATTTTAAACTTTGGACGGTGGGTAAAACCATATATTGACTATTAATATTTTGGATGGAAAAATCTGGAATGATGTATTTAAATATATATATATTCTTAATCGCTGTTACACGGATGGACATTATGTGCTGTTATACATTTCTTATGAGGTATGTTAAAGAATTATAATTCGCTGTTATATTCGAATTCTCGAAGAACCGATTGCACAGTGAAGATCTGAATCTATCATTACTTGAAAACATATCATAGTTTAAGGTCCACACGTACCAACAGAAAAACTACGAGTATAACTATCGAACATTACATTAAAGTTAGCCTATTACTACTTGATAGATCTACGAAGACATTGGCTTCATACTACACTTGCAAAAGAACTTTGACCAGAACCATAACCTCAATGTTGTCTTTGGTTGAACCACAACTCTTGGGAAAGGTCAGTGCGACGGTTGCCAGTGTCATGAACACCACTCTGAGCCGTCCCTGACCGCAGAGACCGCGGGTCCCTCACTACCACCAACAGGAAGTGCACGGATACCCTCTCTCAGAATAGATGGAGTTCTTGGAATGTACAAGAGGAGATTAATCTAGCATGGAATCGACTACATGTAAATTCGTGTAGCATTATGCATTCCATAGGTTTACCATACAAGACCTTGGGAATGTGTTTGGTGCCAGTGGTGTGCTTCTCAGTACTGTCTACGATCTTAAAGGTAGACCACCTAGAAAATGCTGCATTCTCTAGGGCTACAATCGTGTAAGCCTACTTTACTATTTTTGATCCAAGAAGGGTTTGCCTTCACACAAGCACAAACAGGATCAATATACGAAAATGCTTCCCACAGAAACCTTGCCCCCGCAAATAACAACGACATTAACTTTGAATATCGAAATTGATTCAGATCAACATATGAAGAGAATATTCCGTGAGAGCTGTCTTTACGTTTGCCAAAGTCAAATTTTAAATAAACAGTAAGATAAGAATTATTGAAACATTTTACTTCATACAACATTGAGAATTTGTATATTTTTATGAGACCCATAAGTTGGTCTTCAGGTCTTGAGTCATCTTACCCCTAAGGAGAATTTTTTCATTCTCATTTTCCTTCTAGTCTCATTATTACACTTTCTTCAATTGGAAACAGTCATTAGGGTTGAATGTACCTTTACACAGTTACGAATGTGTTGCATCAGATCTTTTTCGTAAGATATCGTAGTCCATAAAGATTTTAATGGAGAGCCAGAGGGCAAAGATTCTGCATGTTGGATGTTGAACTATGTATTTACTGATTTTGGTAATTGCTTCGGCTTGTTAAAACTTATAAGGTCTGTAGGCAGTAAATCTAACGATGGTTGTATCCTACACCCGGGGTCATGCTGAGGGCTATCGAACTGCCATTGGCGCCCCAGGTGCAGCCCGCAGACTCGGACCACCGCAAGAGAAGACGAAGCGACGCAAGTGAACCGTATCGCTCGCCGCAGCAACAGCCACAACACAAGGCCGTGTCGCGTTTAATTGGATCGGTCCAGCAGAATACCGAGAGCCGATAGCTGCGAGATCTGTCGGTCAGCTCCTGGCCAATTAGTGCCGCCGGCTCGGTGAATAACCTCCACACCTAATTGACATCGGCACCGGAGCCTCCGCGTCGATCAGATGTAAACTCACCCGTTGATTAACCCCAGAGCGGTCATCGCAAATAACTATCCTTCGTCGTGAACAATTGTAACCACGCCTGGAGTCCCCGGTAACCGGACTGGACAATGGGTGACGCCACTTAGCTCCGGTGACTTATGATATCATGCTCTTGAATCGATCGTGCTTCCGCGACCATAATATTCGCCTGCTTTGTTGGCAGCTTTGATGGTGGCCGATTGGTATTTGTGGTTCACAATTGGACCTTGTTAGACCGTTATCGATGTAAGCAGTGATGAAAAGTCTTTGGGGATCAACCTCCCCTCCGTGTTCACTCTAAAGACCTATGCCACTGACTAGAACTTTTTCATTCACTTCGTTCTTCTAAATCTATTCTATAAAGGGCATCGCGATAGCGAGATCCTTGGTTAGCTGTTGTGATTTAGTTAACATTGTGTGCGTAGTGAATTGCCGTTCTTCGACTACGAAAATCTTCAATAAGAAGAAAGACTAGTTGTTCTGTTAAGAATACCCAACAACGATTTATTCTACTCTTTTAATTTTTTTATTTGGAATTCTTTCTACCCCAAACTGTACAGATTCATTTTAAAATTCGTGACCTTCCCAGAAACTGTTAAAAAGTTGCAGTATTTCCCATTTTTTGTCTTTTAAGCCTTAGCTATCATGCCGACTAATTGGGTACACTATTTTGGGATGTATTGTTTTACTCTTTTTTATGGCTTTCTCGGGATTAGAACCAAAGATCTCTCGGTTAGCGAGGCATGATCTTATCCATTAATCTATGGAGGAAGGTAAGCCTTACTTTGTGGTTTCATGTGTGCGTCATTTTACGGGTAGGGTACGATAAGCGGACCCGGTTTTTTATATCTAAATTGGCAAACGATATTACTTAATCATAACCATCGATATAACCAATCGGTACTGATTCATTATTCTGAACAATTAACTTAATCTATATCAACAGCTGCTGTAAACACTTTCAAATAATGCACGTAATCGTATTATCAATATTATACATATATATATATATATATATATATATTATATATATATATATATATATATATATATATAATTATGTGTGTATAATTATAAACAATTCAATAACAACGTAGACCATATGAATTATTGTGGCTCATAATTATTTATGAGTTTTCCTGTTTATCGATCTCGTTCTGGTTTGTTTATTATTTATGCAATGTCTTAATTATTTATGAGTTTTCCTATATTCCTATAAACTCATATTTTAATTCAAAACGTATGATTGCTATTTAGGACTATATATACTTTTATATCAATTGGTAGTCTAGGTAAATTCGAATATTATTTATCGATGATTTATATTCTTCGATATAAAAAACCGGGTCCGTTTATCGTACCCTACCCCATTTTACGTCCTGTGTCCTTCGGTCTTTGTGTTTTCCTCCTTAAAACGCAAAGCAGTTTATTGCATAAGTCCGCATATTTAGGTATTGATTATAATTTTTTGGGATTACTCTTTTAGAGAAAAATTCAGAATTTTAAGAGTGCATATTCTACGAAGATGGAGGATTTATCTATTAAAATTTGCAGATACAATTGTTAGAATTTATAATGTCAAAACCACACGAGTCTCCTCATTTTTCACTTTCAAAACAGTTATAGTCTTGAATGTAGGTTCCCAACGGTCGGAAAGTTGACCTACGTCCCCATCAGCGTGTGAGTGTCCAACTCATCTCCAGGAGGAAAGTGAAGCAGGAGTGAAAGCTGCGGTTAGGGTGCGCAGTGGCAGTGATGATAGCCCCTCCTAGACAGTGCAAGTGTATTGAGGCTTAGTCTGGACTCGTGGTCGTCCTGGTATTTGACCTTGAACTCACTAGTAAGGTCTCTTCACCACAGGCTTCGTCCTGCTGCCTTCATGTTGCGTGATGTTTGATGATAGAAGAGATTGTTTCTACTCGACTTTCTACGTGTAAATTTAAGGATTTAGGAATCTACCAAGATAAGTTGTTCTAGTTGCTTTGACGTCCAACAGATATGAAATATGGACATCCTCGTATATTTACAAGGCATTCACTATTCACAATTTCATTGTGGCATCATTTGTAAAATTCGAAAATTTTAAAATTATAACCTTACAAAGTTGCTGAATTCGGACTTTTATATGCAATAATATAAGAATACATAGATTCCTTCAACCACCACCAAAACGAATAGCCGAAATTTAGAAATTTGAGGCGAACCTTCCCACCGGTTTTATCACAGATTGCGACTATTTATAATTACACCAGAAACTAAAATATGTGCACCCGAAGCTGAAATCGTCCACGCACCAAATCAGCAGTGACCTTTTACTATTCCGGTACCATAAACACTGTTTTGAGGTTAGCGGTATAAATTAATTATTTAATTGTATATCAAATTAACAATTTATTAAAGGAAATGTGCTTCTAACCATATTTGGCACATTACAAATATGCCAATTGTGTATTGTTATAATTGTTTAATACTTAATTGTGTACTGATTTTGGTGTACTTGTTCAACAGAAAGCAATTAATTATTCAGTCAGATACGCAAAAGCATAGATTGTGTGACGATATATTCAACTCATGTAAGACACAAACTGCAGTTATCTCTCAACAGTGGTCACTGACGAACCAACTCCCCCATGGTCTACTGTCTGGGGTGCGACAAGCAATTAGTCCCCCTTGATGTAGGAATTCTACACCGAATGTGAGCAGGAAATGCGGTTATTTGCGCAGGATAATGAAATTCAGAACCGGCGCTGCGCACACGGCACCGTTAGCGCCGGTGTCGTTAACCTGCGTAATCACCGAACTGCTGCGTACCACCGACAAATTTGACAAGCTCCCGAAACGTAGCAGCTGTCGTGGGAATAGCTGCGGGATCCGCATTACCCGGTGTACTGCGTCGCGGCGGTCACGACGTAAAACATCTCTCTGAAATACAAACCACGGCTTAACTTGTCACAGATCATTTCAGAGGGAATGGCTCATAAGCGATCTTAACATTCGACTATCAATGGTACCATACTTTAGTTTAATTGCACTTTTGACAACATCGAATATTATTAATACAGTCCAATCTTTATAATCCGACAGATATGTCAGATGATACAGCACACTGTCGGATTACCAAGGAGTCCGGATTACCAAGGGTGCCATTTACACAATGCATAAATAACCTATAATCTGTAAGAAACGTGAAAATAAGTAAACACTAAACACTGTAAGAACAAACTTTTTTTATTGTACGTACCTAATTATAGTAGAATGAACAAACTGTGCATACATAATACATAAGTGAAAACTCTTAAAATACCATCTTTACACTTTAAAAAAAATCAAAAACAGTTTTTTCTTCTTTCTTAAAGATTCTCTTCACTTGTACAGTACTACAGTGGCCTGAGCGGCCAGCGCCGACTGCCGATAGCCTTTCTCGAGCGTGTCGGACTACCGAACGTCGTGTTGGCCTGGCAAATGTCGGATTATCAAGATTGGACTGTATTGTTTTTATTTTAATCAAGAAAATAGAGTACCACAACAATCGAGTGTCGCTAAATATGTTAATCGATTATTATAGTTTCGGTATTCATGATAATCGATAGATTCGGTTACTACTAATGCTTGATCCACATATCTCGAATAATCTGTTTTAATTACAACCCCAGATCGAGGTAAATCATTAACATTCCTTGATTTGTTTTCGACAGAACTATTGAAATCTTGATTAGTGCTCAACCGGCTCTCTCCTGGTTAGTTACATATATTCCAAATTCTTCAAATTCCGAACAGCTAGAATCAACTAGAGTTTTTTTTTTCATGTAATCATGCAACTTTATATTGTTTGTGCGAAGGAACGACGCGGCGGGAGGTTTCGGGTTCGATCCTGGTAAGGAAATTGTGAAATTAACCAGATTTTATGTTAATTTAACACTGATTAGACCAGAGCCTAATTATCTTAACCAGTCTTGACCGTTCGTTTACAAACTATTTCTGCCTCCAGAGAGCAAAAAGGCATACACGGCATGGTACCGCGTCTGCGGTGCGGTCACACCTGAGCGCGTAAAATGCCACAAGTAATGAGCGTGAACTCCTTGTCGATAAAACCGCGTAGCTGGACTTCCGGTGATGTTCCTAGAAGTCCGGTACAGTTAGTCGAGCCATCTTCGGCCAGAGTTTGTCATCAAGAGAAGATAAATAGTGGCGGGGCCGCGGACCGCTAATCGAGACTCCAGCAGCTGGTTCGGCCAGTTCCAGTCATGTAACAGCTGGAGTCTCCAGCGCAAATATCTTGTGGGCTATTATATAGTAGTTGCTATTAAAACCGCACGATATGACACTAAGTACGGACGGGAAATAATAGATGTTGTCATTAGCCTAACTGTTTTGTTATTAAAAACACTTCATATATTATATAAGACTACTTAATATTTAGATATTTTGATTAATTTGAAAACATAAGTTTAAAATACAAATGCCAAGGTAAATACAACATCGGGTGTAAAACACTACATTTCTTGCAATTATAAGCGGTTTTGCACTCATTTTGTCGCTGTAAACCATAAAGAGTTTCATAACCTATCTATGCCTTTTAAATCACATAATGATATAATACATTACCTTTGGAAGATTTCCCGTATCCGGGACGAGAAACTCAAGCCGGAACCCACGCAACCAGCCTTTTGTGCTATTCTCGTTTCCTTGGCTTGCAGACTTGGAAAGAATGTCTCATCTTGCTTTATTTTATTTTTCAAGAGGGAGTTTTCAATGGCAATGGCATTTTATTCATTACACTAAAGATGTTTAATAGAAAACGGATCAAACCCATTTACAAACTTTTATCGACCTCACTGGGAATCGAACCCGAGATCTCCCGGCTAAAAAGCCAGTTACACCACCACACTGCCTGATGAATTCAACCCTCGTACATTAATACGCATAAGAATCCTTGCTAGGTACACTCATGTTCTGTGGTCCGTGGAGATGTTTGGTACGGTCTGATCAATTTGCTATGGATTGTAAAATAATTGTACTTTTATCATATTTAAAATTTAATCTTTCAAGAAGATCTGTCAGATATAACACTGACCTAAACATTTTTATATGTAGCGACTCCAATGAGGCTATGCCCACTGGGAATGCAACATAGGCATCATCCATGGATGGAGGGGGTCAAGCATCCCCGAGTTAATTATGATCATTATGTCGGCCTCAACATTCACACCCTAATCATCTCATTCCACTAGGGACGGAAAATTACAAATCTAAATACACTGCACAGATTGTATTTATCATTTTATTAGTCTGTATTATTATCATCGCCGTCATTTTCTGGAACTATATAGCGTTATTCTAAAACTACTTCTTTGTTCCAGATGACTGTCATAAAAAGGATGGTGTAAGATGCCAGAATGGCGCATGCCTCGACTCCCAGTGCCACTGCAACGACGGGTATGGAGGCTGCTCCTGCGAGGTGCCAGGTCAGTCAATCTTAATATTCTTCAATCAATCTTTAATTCTGATTTGCTTCCGTATTGAATCAGAAACTCCAGGGCTCATCGATACTTAAAATGTAAAATGTACTAAAGTAAATTTAGATAATTATCAAAGTGTCTAAGGATAATTTATAAACCCTATCAAAATGATAATAACAATTCTCTAATTGCTTACAGATGAGAACGAGTGTAAATATCGACCTTGTGATGTGTTTGCTCACTGCACTAACTCGCTAGGCAGCTTCCACTGCTCCTGTTTCCCTGGATACCAAGGGGATGGCTTTTACTGTCAGGGTGAGTAGTGTTTTAGTGTTCAGCCGGTCCTAATACTAAAGAAAACATATTGAAATTTCGAACTTTCAGAAAAACAAAGAACGTTTGAAAATGCCATATTATCTTATTTGTTTCAAACTATCTGATTTCTAGTGATTCCTAGAAATGATATTAAGCAATAGACAAGTGTTTGTTGCTGTATCTTGTACGTAGTTTATTACAAGCAGTAATCTATATAAATAAAAATTAATTTCCGTTCGTTAGTCTCGCTAAAACTCGAGAACGGCTGAACCGATTTGGCTAATTTTGGTCTTGACATGTTTTTAGAAGTCCAGGGAAGGTTTAAAAGGTGAGAAACATTACAAAATTTTGTCAGAATATTTAATAATTCAGGAAAATAATTATATTATTTACACACGTAATCCAAATTTAACTGACCCTAAACAGCTGTTGATTTTGTCAGCTGAAGTTCACAAAAGTCACAGAAATATTTGTTTACATTAAAATTTTATAAAATGTTAAATAATTATACAATGCTTGATCAGTAGTGTGTTGATTACAAATACAAAATTATGATCTAATTCTTATTTTAGATTGCACCAATGAAGAATAAACCATATAATGCATTGAAAATTATATTTAAACGGTGTTCTAAAACCCACCTATAAGAAAGCTGTGAATGTTTTTTTTTGCACATAAGGTTGAAACGGGATATATCACTTAACAATTTTACTGTAGAAAAGCAAAGGGATGGCACATTCTTTCCCTAATATCAGAAGCTGAATACAAGCGACGGAAGTAGATGCATTATTACTAAAGTAGTCTTTTTAAACCTACGTAAGCACATATCAGGATAAAAACAATATTACTTATAGCACCTAAACATATCACATACCGCAAATAAACGCTTTTAAATCTAAGTTAGATTTCAAAGCTCATATATGTTTTTATTTTCTTGGCCAATGCTACAACATAAACTCAACTATGGAGCTGTAAACAAATTAGAGCGGAAGGGAATAATCGGTTGTATGCCTACCTGACTTTTTTAACCGCATTATTGTTTCAGTCGTACTTAAGTTATATATTTGATTTATTGGGACAAAAAGCAATTTGCCACTTGAATAATCTTAAACAGAAACTAAATAAAAATAGTCGAAAGTAAACGCTTTTTGTTGAACTTGGTTTGTTTTCTATATGACTTGAAAATGCTCAGATAGGAAATGATCTACAGAACAGACGGAAGTTGACGTTGACTAAATTATATTTTTAAGACTTATGTATGTCCATACAACAAAACCTAAATTAGAACCAATAAAAATTTTATTTACGTTTTGAATCTTTAAATTATTGATTCTGAAATAATATTTACCTGGAATGTCTACTTATGTTAAAAAAATTGTAGGGTTCCATCATATTACACCATAAATTCTTTCCAATTTAAATTGTTTATATAATTAATTTTTAATTTATAAATAAATTGTTGTTGATCTTGGAATATTTTACATTGGATCCGCCAGACTGCGCTACGACACGTAATACAAAGTGAACTATTACTTAACAGCTGTTAACACTTTCAGCTTAAGTTCAACAAAGAGGCTGAAAAATGTGCTTACATTTAAATTGTTGAAAATATTACGTTATTATAAAGTCCTCGATCAGTAGTGTAATGCAGATTGCAAAGATGAAGTTTCACTAATTGTTCTCTGTAAACATTATAATATTACAACACAGCCATATGTTTAATTAATTATAGTCT
Organism: Homalodisca vitripennis; assembly: GCF_021130785.1. NCBI lineage: Eukaryota > Metazoa > Arthropoda > Insecta > Hemiptera > Cicadellidae > Homalodisca > Homalodisca vitripennis. The sequence continues at coordinate 33,368,097 of NC_060214.1, read as the reverse complement.
TGAAAGCATAGACTAAGCATAAACATAAACAAATAACACCACTTCTTATTTCAATATATTCTGTACTCACTTTGGAGGGTAGAGGTTAAAATTTTCAAATTAAAGACGTGTGTACAGAACAACGTCTGTCGGGTCTGCTAGTTATTACTAATTTTGTTATGTTTGTTGCAAATAACTTGTAAAACCATCACAGAACCTTCAAATATTGTTGAGCACCATGCAGAAACCCTTAATAAAAGAGTTGTGACTTGTAGTAGTAATGTTAGAAAATTAAATTCTGTATTCAGCATCTTAAATTTATCTATTACAAAAAAATATTGTGGCATGTAAAACACGATATCCAAGGTTGTATGATATATTATGTTTCATAAGGAAAAATATTTTTGAAAAATAATCAGGCTTTCATAGAATACATGTTTACCATTGTACCATTCCAAAGCTATCCTTTCGAATAGAACAGTTCATTAAAACAGTCACTTTAAATCACAATTCTACAGAAAATATAAACTTCAAACAACTTAAAGAGTGGTGACTTTGCTTTTAGAGTTTTCAGTATTAAATTATTTATATTGTTTGATTAAAATTAATGTACTATGTTTATCTATTATTATTTTCAGGTATTTTAACGGTTTGCTCTTTACATAAATGCACGATAGAAGTCTTTTACTAGCACTCAAAAAGCCACTAGTATTATATGAATCCAATCAAATTTAGGATATTCAATTTATACGTTTATTCACCGTTCACGTTTTCTATATAGCGAAACTTTTATTTTGTTATTGGTTAAGTGAGAGTGACTCTGCAACTAAGCTGCAACATTTACAAGTTGGTGTCAACGGTAGTTGTTTCGCGAGGCTATTGTTTGCTCCATTCATATTCGGAACTAGAGAAAGTACACTTCCCTCCGAATGTTAATGAGACTAATTGCACATTCAAAAGTAGGCCAAACGAATTTCGCCTTGATGCAACTTCCTTTCTCTTTCTTACTGGCTCAAAAGTACACAACCTGCAACGTTGTTTACTATAGCTTTGTTGTGTATACAGTTTTGTTGTAAACAATGTGGAAAAATTTAATAAACCACGACTAAATCGAACTGCACCTTACTACTAAAATTGTATCTAATTTGTAAAGCGCTACTAAGGTTTTTATCAAGTAGATATACTTTTATAGATACCAGTGCTTCAAATAAGATTCGTGCTTAAACTTTATTTATTGCGTGATCGGACTAGAATTAAAAATAGTCGGTGAGTAAGTTCTCAACTGTATTAGTAATATTCGCGTGACGCTTCCTTCCGGAACTGACCTACAGCTACCTAAAGTGGAAGGGCGGAAGTTAGAAAGAAAGGGCGTTGATCCTCAAGGTTGATGCCCTGACGCTAGAAGCAAGACACCGGAGCGTGGCGCTCTCAGACCTGTTCTCAACCAACCGCCATCCAGGAAGCGGTTTGAATTAGTTGCGAACTAATCCGATGGAGCGCGTTATACACCGTACTTTTTAGTTGCCTGTGGTAGCCTCAAGTTGAAAGGACATTTCCATGTTCTATTACTGAGTGACTGATATTTGTACGCGGTCCTTGTTTTGAACTATCTCATTATTTTTTCCTAAATGATTACTGCAATATGCTAATTGCTTTATGTTAAGTACGCTGCTGAATAATCATAAAAGTATAAAACATGAATATTCGGAAATGATCAAAACATGGCATGTAATGTACTTGTAATATCATTGTGTTGATGATCCGTAATTCTGGGGTGAGACAGTTTGGTCTCAATAAATTGCTGAATGGTTAACTTAGTGCAATAAGAAACGGCCCGTTTCTTTAACTACAATCCGGCATGCAAAAACAGTCAACTTGTTGATAATAAGTAGATAAATGATGCAACACGGGTTAAAGAAACTAATAGAAAAGAATCCGATTTCTCTCGGGAAGGTTTAGAGATATTTTATTTTATACTGCATTCAGTTTCTAATTTCTAAATGTAAACTATATATCCGATTGTTTTGGAGAAGTCTTTCGTCAGAAGACTGTACGATATATTTATTATGAAAGCTCTGCAATACATAATTATTTTAAAATAATGGAGATGGGTTTGTTACTGTTGGTCAACCTGTTTATTTAGCCGATCTATAGATTAACCAACAAGCTTAACGTTTAAGATAACATAACAATACAGCTGATTTTGACGTTCGTGTCATAACCTATAAATAATAGAAAGTGTCAATATTAAAATCATTACAGCAAAGCTTGTCCATAAATAATATCAATATTATCATTGTACAACTACAAAATAACAGTCTAACGATAATGAAATTAAATGCTAAGGTCTGTGTGCACAATACATATTGCCTGACTCAATTTTAATGGGCCGGTTTGTTTATGTTTTGTTTACTTTTTTGTACTGATTACAACTACCCTAGTCTATTGTATATTTCATATAATTTACTAAATATCACTGTTTTATAAATGGAAATTCTTATGTTTTATTTACTGAACAATATTTCAAAATTTCCATTTCTTGTTATATAACAGTAAACCAAAACTTGCACAGAGCAAGTTTGCAGTGAGCTGCGGTACCTATTTAAGATAATTTAATTACCTCTGTCTTTTCTGTAAATATTGTACTGGCTTTTCTCATAAATCTGTAATTAATTAGAGGTAAGTATAATATATGTAATTTAATTTAATTATTTCAAGTGTATTTTTTTAGGGAAATAGATTGTTGTACATATTTGTACTTAGTTTGACATGGGATTTGTTATCATAAGTAGTTGTACTCCCTCACTCCTAGTTAAATGGTATTTGGTGGAGTGTCTGATCATTCACCCTCAACAAATTGGTAGGTAAGAAAAAGTGTAAGCAAAATTTGCCAAATTTTAAAAAGGAGACCAGACTCCCTCCACAAAAAATGCTGCCATGGAATTTGCAAATGAATCTTCCTTATATTTTTACTTCACATCTATACAGGTATTCACAAAGATGGTTTGCAAGAATTTTGGTAAAGATTCCACTTTGTAAGCTTCCTTTAAATGCAACCAAGAATATCAACTAGTTAAGTAAATTTGCACCAATGAAATTCTGTTAGTGTTAAAATGATAACAATGATCAGAGAGGACTGAAACCATATATTTTCTAAAATTCTGTTAGTGTGCAATAAAATCTGTCCCTGACTTCAAATGCTTTGAAATAAGTGGTGTGAACATTTCTGCATTTTTCTTATTGTTTGGGTATATAGAAAACTAGTGATCATTATTCATAATATTCCAGAAATTGAGTGTCAATTTGCACTGTACAAGCACACAACCTTCAATCAATCAATACAAAAATTTCAATTTTCTTGAAATTGATAAAAAAATTTGTCCGAAGAATGAAATCTGCACCTATTTAGAGTTAAATTCAGTACTCAACTTATTTAACCTACAAGGATGAAGTAAACTATGGAATGTATGTACATTTGTTTTAGGGCCTATTTGTCGAATTCACATTTCTTAAAAAAAACTTTACGTTACAGATATCAACGAATGTGAAGATCCAGCGATAGCTGCTCGATGTGTCGAAAACGCCGAATGTTGTAATTTACCAGCTCATTTTGTTTGCAAGTGTTTACCTGGATTTGAAGGTGACGGAGAAGAGGAATGTAGAGGTAAGTGTCTGTAGCTTATGTACCGTACGGTACTTATTAGTCACAGTTCGATGACATCAATAAAATTGTGCCAACTAACATAGTTAAGATTTATTAATCTTTAAAATAAAAAAATCATATTCAACAAGTGCAGGTTCTATTCCAAATTTTGTTTCAGTATTTTTCTCTGAAACTCGTTATTTTTCCCATAAATTCGTCTTGTTTATTATCATGATAAAATGTTTCCTTCTTATCCTGCAATCACTGGTTTTGAACAAGCTCATCCTAACCTTGAATACCTCAAGGTCACCCGAGTGTGGGAGCTGAATATAATAAAAGGTCGAGCCGTGTCGTATAATCACACACCATGAGATCATCACAAGGTCGTCACAGTTGATGTAACATACCAAAATAATCTGTTAAATCGTCATTTACTAATAACAATGTGATGATTACAACAAACTAACCTAACATCAAAATTTGGGTACTTTGGGATTATACCGACCACACCCAGACATGAATCGTTATTTCACATTTCGTTTCTACTGATTACTAGATTAGCGTAGAACAATATTTCGTCAATATAAAACAGGAATTGTCTTATCGCAAACCCCTCCCCATCCTCAGACAGAGGTCAAAGTCGAGCGTCTAGTAGATAACGTGATTGCAGAGTCTCGCCGCCCGTTCAGCTGGTGCATCGCTTTGTTGTACTTCGGTGTTTTACCTCTACATTTCTCCAAACACAAAAATTCAACAAAAAACAAACATTTACCAAACTAAACTCTTTATTAAAAAAACACTAAAAACTTGTTTTTATTCTTGATCACATTCCGCCACCCAAAATGCGAGTGCCTCCGGCCATCAGCGCGGGCTTTGGCAGCACCTTCGGTGCTGCCCCGCGCTGATGTCGACGAAAGAAAAACATCCCTCGAGATAGTACCTATCAGTAAAATATCAAATTCTAGAGGGGCTAATCAGAAATATAAATTGAATTGTAATGGAAAGGCAATTATGTACCATGCAAATCACGTGATGCCGCGCGGTCTGCCGTAATCAGGATTCTCGAGAAAGATAAGATAACAGCGACAACAATAACGATCACAATACCTGGAAATGCTTGTAAGTTTGTAATTTTGTAATTGAAGAGTTGTTTTTTCGTTCTATCATGTTTGTTTCTATAAATTTCTATTTTTGTGTTCTTCATACTAGTGTGGTCGGTATAATCCCAAAGTACCAAAATTTGTATACTACTATAGCCACAGAGTGCTCTGTTGAACAGGGGTTCCTCGAACTCTGATTAGTATAATATCCATCCATTAGTGGTTATTTAAAAAATATATATGTTGTTAGTCAATTAAATAAGTAATTTTCTAACCTGTCATCTTTAAAAAATGCTTACATATTTATTTTCCAAATTGTACAGATTACGTTTAAATTATGTAACACTGTCTGTTATATAACAAAATTAAAATCATCCTTTTTTAGTCTTATTACACCATTTCCTCAAAGAATAGATCTAAATGGGAACTTAAATGCAAAGTAAGGGGAAGAGTTGGTGGATCGTAATGTGAGAAAAAGTACTCTGGTCCAAGCAAGGTTTTTGAACTTTCTTTATCTCTAGCACAGGTTAAAAGTCCAATTCCTTGACTGTTCAGTGCTAGCTTTCCCAATTTATCCCTAAATCCTTAAATACTTTAACAAAAAGTTAAATTTTCTTATGTAGCATTTATTATATTATTCATATTATGGGCTACATGAAATAAATGACAAGATAATCTATATTATCAGTGTTTAATGTTATTTAAAACATTTCAGTTTATATTAGAGTATATTTATAGTAAATGTGTACATGTTATATATTATGACAGACCATATCAAAGTCATTGTTAGCGTTTCATTATATATTAAACAAGTTAATTCGTTATTTGTTCCAGACATAAATGAATGTGCTCAACCTGGCATTTGTGGCCACAATGCTGTATGTCACAATGTACCTGGAAACTATACTTGTCAATGCTTGGAAGGCTTCAATGGAAATCCCTTCGATGGGGTAAGACAATATTTGTCTTGTAATGTTGCATGATAAAACCTTTTGAAGGAATTAAATATCATTTTTAATAATAATAAAAAGAGTTTGAAGAATTTTGTTATGTGACAGAATGTTGTGGGTGTGACTTATTTGAGTTTTTATAAATTTTCTACAACTGTATAGAATTGTATTTTTAAAAACCCGAAAGATCCTTCTTACAAATCATGCCTTTGTTTATCTGCCTGTAATATCACTCTTGATATAAATGTAGACTTGAATCATAGATACATAGGTCCTCCTAGGCCAAGAAAAATTATAATGTACTCATACTTATTTATTCTGAACTATTAGAAAATTTGTTTGCTGTAATAGATGTGGCCATGGATGATTACTCATTGAATTTTATTATATAATAAATAACTAAGACAATATCCAATAAAAATAACTATAAATAAATTTATTATAATAAATGCATAGTAATATAAGCTGTTCTAATCACTACACACAACACACAGTCAACAAATTTTGTTATATTTTGACATTATTTATATATTGTGACAAAACAAGTTACTAGTCAATCAAGATTTATCACAGATTTAGCACTGTTAATATACAAGGTTACACTATAGGTTCTGATGATTTTGTGATTACTACCGTGTGTCCTTCTGAATTGACAGACAAAAACAATAACAGGACAAACATAAACAAGCTGTTTACAAGTGAGAATAAAAACACACATCGTGTATCGGGGAAGCAAATCACTGCATATGTGCTTAAATCACACAGTGTACAGATCTAAAAAAACTTACTTAGAACTTTGGGTTTGTAGGAATGTGGCACAAGTACCAAAAGTGTCAGCTAAACTAATTCAACTGATCATGGAGTATTACTCTAAAAGATATTAAAGGCACGTTTTTATTGTAAAACTGTATTCATAACAAAACAATAATGTGAAATTTAAATGGTGTTCTAAGAAATTCAATAAGTTTAAATTCAACAAATTTTTCTCATAATTATTCAGAAAAGTACCTGTAAAACTTTATTCTCAATGTGTAATACTTCCAATTTCACTAACAGTGTGAGGACGTGGACGAATGTGCTTACGAAGGAGCTTGTGCACCGGGTGCCATCTGTACCAATGTGCTCGGAGGTCACCGCTGCGCCTGCCCACCTGGCTTCGATGGTGATCCACTTGTCTCGGGCTGTGTGGACGCAAACGAGTGTGCAAGGAACCCTTGCGGTAGAGATGCGCTGTGCAGCAATGTCCCCGGTAGCTTCAAGTGCTCTTGCCCCCCAGGAAGTATTGGAGACCCCCTGCACTCTTGCACAGGTAAGTGCAAGTCCACCGACACGTGTAAATTCTCACAGTTGTACAAACGTTATTAACAAAACTTCAATGTGACTAATCGAAAATAACTTTTCTCCGCTAGCCCGTTTTTTAAGACTTGTGAGAAATTTTCTTTGTCTAGAAGTGGACCATTAGAATTCTTTTTAGTTCCATGATGTGTAAATAATTTTTATTGAAATGTAGTTTTTTGTGTTTTACTCGCTTTTAATTGGTTAATAGTCATTGTAGTTATTCATTACCAGTAGAGTAACCTTTGAAAGTAATATCATTAGAATCATTATGTTCTACTTCTCTCAGATTACAATCTATAGTCTTGCCGTCCTTGTTCAAACCGGTGTTTCGAAAAATTTTGTTTTTACTGTATATAAAAGCTTTAAATTAAATAAAAATATAAATGTATATTAATATAAGAAAATAAGCAATCAGAAACGTTTTAATCCGATTACTGTCAATCGTACAGAATTGTAAAACCGGTAATCTGAGAAAATGTAAATAGAAATAATGCTTTATGTGTGTTTGGTGATTGAGTATTAACCGAGGGTTTTGGCACTCTAATCCTGACTAGACATTAACGAATGCGAGTCATCACCTTGCGGAGCGAATGCTGACTGTATCAACACCAATGGAAGCTACACTTGCTCGTGTCCTGCGGGCTTCACAGGCCCTGCAGACAAAGAGTGTGTGGACATCAACGAGTGTGGGCGGCCCAACGCCTGCGGGGTCAACGCAAAGTGCTTCAATGTTCCAGGCTCATTCAAGTGCCTCTGTCCGCAAGGATTCAGCGGACAAGGACATACGTTCTGCCAAAGTTAGTGCTGGGGCGATTTTAACTCATATGCTACCATGTAACTGCTAATAACCTGGTCTCAAAGTACTAAATTCCTTTTTTTATGTTCTCAGTTCCATCTAAGCAGGATTTGTAAAGATTTTTCCAGTCATTTTTCAGATCTATAGTAGAATGATCCTACTTATATAATATTATTATTTTAGTACTTTGAGACAAAATTTCATTATTTTTATCCTAAACAGATTTTGGTAAATGACATCAATGTAATGGTGGAGTAAAATTGCAAAATTAAACCAAGATTGTATCGTGCATTGGTCCATTTAAAGTTTGGGTAACAAAGTAATATAATAATAAAATCTTTGAAGTGAATAAGTTATAACAATAGATATTTTTGTTCTTAAGAAGTTTGTAGTTTTTACGTAGTTCTCATCCATTATATTGAACCTTTTTACCAAAGTCTTTAATTTAGTTGCCAATTAAAAACGGATATGTGACTATCGTAAAATATTGAATATCCTACATATTATAACTATTAATCACGTATGTAAAAAAACATTCAATCTCTAATCAAGATTGAATTTGTCTTTATGTTCAAAATTAATGAATTTTTTTCCGTGTTAGAATGATTAAAGTCACATAACTATAACACCGCTTACGCTTTGTGTTTGTTTGCTTCATCGCTTGTTCTGCTTTGCTTCTTTCACACTCTTCTGTACATTTCAAGCACTTCTGTTTACCATCTGTACAGCACCTTTATTGGTAAACGTCTTATGTTCTTTTTCTCTTGCAGCCTAAATGTGTTCTTTCTGATTCCAGAATCTTCTACTGACGTTCTTTATTTATTTGTACAGTCGTCCATTTTCTACACTGCTACAAATAACAATTTTGATTGCAAAACCTACATTGAACAGTTTTTACAATTTTATTTCATTTCATCTCACAAATTTGTCTCATTATGTTGTAATCACAATTATTTTATTTGTTGAGTTGTAAATTAATTTAGCCTTTTTAAAACATTTTCAGGATTGTTGGTTTTTGCAGTCAACGCATTTCTATTACTAATAATCTGTGTCACCTTTTCTGCAAAACACAATTATTTTCGTGTTTTGCGTTGGTCTGTGCCTATGTTCTGTCTTGCTCAGCTTTCTTATCTTTCCACTGTGTCTGGAAGCGTTTTTCCACCGGCTTTCTCCGAGGTAATATCTCTTGGCTTTTTTTCCATAGAGGATCCAACAGGTAAGCACATTTACTTTTTATTTTCCTCTATATAATAGCTTTCATTATATTCTTTACACCACTTGCATTCAGTTCAAACTGTTCTTTTTTGACTGACGTTATTATCAACAGAGTTTAATTGTGTTTTGTCAATTTCACAATTATATTCAATAGTCTCAGTTTGTCTTTTAAACCGCTTTCAGCGACGTAACTAGGGGGGGGCACGCGGGCATGTGCCCCGGGCGCAAGTTGTTGGGGGGGGCGCCAACACGGCCACAGATTTTTTCTAATAAAAATTGTTGAAAAATATTTTTTAATGCGAGGTGTGTTGCAAAAGAAATCATTATATTTATTATTTTTATTTGATTTAAGTCTAAGAAAATGCAAAGTGAAATGATGAATGCTATCTGACTATTTACGAATCATGTTTATACGGTCTGCATGAACTTGTACAGAACGAGTATGGGCACACTGTGTTATCTGTGGAATGACTCACTAGGACCGGCGCGGCGTCAGACACTTCCTTCCCCTCCCGGCTCCCACCCGCAGCTCCCCATCCCTCTCACCGCACCACACATGCCACATTGCCACAAACACAACACATCGATGGCTCGCTGGCCTGACCTTGACTAACAACTAACTGCGTATGTTGTGCAGTTGTGCACTACTATTGTTGACAATAGTTCATACTTCTACTTCATTATATACATCATCAGTGGTTCGCGTTCACGTAAAGTGGTTGCGGAGCTGTTTCTTTGAGTGTTACTAGCAATATTATTTTCGTGTTTGTGAATATTAGTCATGTCGAAAAAAACTGTCTGGTGCGGAAAATCGCAAAAGAGCTAAAGAGAGAAAAAAAGAAGCACATCAATCCTCGTCTCTTCTATCATCATGGCTAAATGAAACAAACAGTAAAGGTAGGTAAGATAGATATACAGTACTTTGTTACTTTGTATTTATTAACTAATACAGATTAATGATTAACTTATTGAAACCTTAAAAATATATCCATAATTAACTTTTCTGTAACTGTAGCAGCGTACTATTGGATATGAATCTGTGTTTAAAAAATATATAATTGAACACAGGGTTTAAGCTTTTCTTCTTCTATAAGCTATTTCTTAGAAACCGCTAACAAGCAGCAAATCTAGTCATCGTCACACTTGAAGACGACATTTCGCTTTAACCAAGAACTAAGAACGTCATAATTTATTTTAAAAAAAATAGTATAGTAGGAGATGCTTTTGTCGGCAGTAAATTGTTTAATTTAGCGTTAAACTATGCTTTTAGATAAATACGGCACAATTATAAACAGCTAAGTTCTACCACAAATTGACAAATATACCAATAATATTATTTTATCGAATGAAGGTAACTCGAATTTTTTATTTTTTCAGATGAAATCAGCTGTAGTACAAGTACGACTTTTGAAGATGGAGGGTCATCAGCTGATGCAGTCCAAGACGTGTTTTCAACTAATGCTAATCTTGGTACGGAAAATCTTCAGCTGGAAGAACTTCCAGTTGTACCAACGGGTCACCCAGGATGACGTCGAGGGTGAAGAGATCGAGATGTTTCAACCGGAGCAAAAGTATAATAATGGTACGTCTACGATTTTGACAACTGATCCAACCCATGGTGAGTCTACTAAATCTATTGATCTAAAAGATCCGGGGAAGTGGCCTAATACCATTTCGGATGCAGACAGATGTTTTCTTCGTATCGAGATTATTGAATGAAGGGAAAATAGAACCTGATCTTAACAATACTTTAAGAGATGGGAGACAGTTGACTAAAGAGTGTTTACAAAAAATTATGCCTAATGGCTTAAAAGTACATCGAACATGGCTAGTCTATAGCAAATCAAACAATTCCTTGTATTGTATCCCATGCAAACTTTTTTCGCACACTGAACATCAACATCCACATAAGATTTCTGCTTTAGCCAAAGATGAAGGGTTCACTCAGTGGAAGAAATTGAGTGAACGGATTCCTGAGCATGAGAACTCCTTAAATCACAAACAGTGCTTTTGTGCTTGGAAAAATTTAGAATCTAGTTTAAGTAAAACGTTCTGGGCATTGACAAAGAACTACAAGACATGATTGCACTTGAAGAGGCACACTGGAAGGGTGTTTTGTATGCTATCATTGATGTAATCTTACACCTAGCAAAAGATGGCAGCCCATTACGAGGCTCCAATGAAAACCTGGATTTCAGTGACCCTAGATGCGGTAGGTTTTTGAACACTATTGAACTAGTATCTCATTACCATGCACCTCTGAAAGAGCACATTCTTCGCCATAAAAAAGGCCAAGTCAGTTACTTTTCGCCGCGCTCATCCCAGAATGAATTTTTAGACATTATTGCAGGAAAAGTCAGAGAAAACATATTTTGTGTGACATCAAGGCTTCAAAATACTTTTCAATTATGTTTGAACTGTACTCCCGACGTAAGTCATTTGGAGCAAATGTCTCAAGTCCTTCGTTATGTGAAAATCACCGAACAGGGTCCGGAGGTAGTGGAGAGTTTTATTGATTTTGTAAAAGTTGGTGAAAAAAACTGGATTGGGTCTTTCGCAAGAAATTTCAGAGAAAATCAAAAAAGATGGCTTAGATTTGAAGAACTGCCGGGGCCAGTGCTATGACAATGGTTCGAATATGGCTGGCAAATACAAAGGCGTCCAATCTAGGATTCTTGCCGAAAACAACCTGGCTTATTTTTGTGCCTTGCGCGGCTTATTCCTTAAATTTAGTAGGTGCAAATGCTGCTAGTATGTCAGGGGAGGTACAGTCATACTTTGGAACTCTTAACTGCTTGTACAATTTTATTTGCTTCCTCCTCGACCAATAGATGGGAGGTTTTATTAAAACATGTCCCTCTATCTCTAAAACTACAAAGTAACACCAGATGGTCGACTAAGAGGGAAGCTGTACAAGTTATATACAAGCATCTAGGTAAAATTATAAATGCTTTAAATGACCTCAGAACCAGCCTAACTACCTCAGATGAAACAAAAACTGAAGCAGCTAATCTTTTGAAAAATGTCAAGCAGTTTGAGTTTATAGTTCTCTCCTGTTTTTGGTACAAGCAATTGACCCGCATTGACATTGTGAACAAGCTCCTACAAGTGGAGAATATCACCATACATAGATCGGCCAAACACATCAGTCGATTGATCTCTGAACTAGACTCGGAAAGGGCAAACTATTCAAACGCTGCAATGAAAGAAGCCAAAGAAATGGCAACAAATCTTTGGCCTTGATCCTCATTTCAAAGTAGTTCGAAAGAGAAGAAAAAAAGCGCATGTTTGATGAGAATGCCGAAGATGAAAGCACCTGAATTCTCAGAAGAGAAGAAATTTCAAACAGCAGCTATTAGAAATCGTCGATCGCATTCTTTGTGAACTCAGAGAAAGATTCAACTCTATTCAAAACATAAAATCATTTGTTTGGTTTTCTCAACGGAGCTAGCTTTGGAACAATGAGTGGGGATGACCTAAAGGCTAAAGCAATTGAATTAGCCTCCAAATATAAAGAAGACTTGGACAAAGACGAATTGGCAAACTGAAGTGGAAAGTTTCAAATACCATGGTTTGGATTTAGTACCAAATATCCAAACAGCCAATTCGATTGGATCTTCTGAAATTTTGTGTGTGAACAAAATGGAGGATGTATATCCAAACATAATGACTGCCTTACGGATCTTCTTGACAATTCCGGTTTCAGTGGCTTCGAATGAAAGAAGTTTTAGTAAACTTAAAATAATAAAAAAATTATTTACGGAATTTGACAGGGCAACAGAGGCTGACAAACCTAGGGATTATTTCCATTGAGCACCAGGTAGCCTCAAAACTATGCTTCAGTGAGATTGTCAGTACATTTGCTGCAAGAAAAGCCCGAAAAGTTAAATTCTAAGAACAATTAAAATGTTTAAATCAATATTTTACATAATTTACTATCATAAGTGTTTTAGTATAAATGGTGTTGTTTTGAAATAAACTATTTGTTTTTGAAAATACGTATTCTATTATTTACCAAATATATTTAGGCCTATATACTTTGAACTTGAGGTTGAGTATTTTAAGATCAAGATTCAAGATAGTATTAATGTAGCGTACCCGGTACCGATGGACACACCACACTTTTTAAGAGGAGTTATAAGGAATTAGTTTCAGTTCAATTGGTGGGGGGGAGGGGCGCCAAAATAGGTGTTTTGCCCCGGGTGCTGAATAACCTAGTTACGTCGCTGACCGCTTTATGTTTTTAATTGAGTGTTAGTTTTTTGTAACTGTACAAATATTAGCTATTTAATACACTCTTAATTTCATAATATTATAATATGTAAAAATCTTGGATTGCAAAATATGAAATCTTCAACACAAATTAGCAGTTGTTAATTAATCACTGTTAAAGAAGAGCGTATTTAGTACAAAAATACTTGATTGTAAGTTTTGTAAATTTTTCAAAACAATTTAATTGTTGGGGCTTAAATAACACACACTATCAGTTTAAAAGATAAAGCCCAATCTTTTATTAAGGATTGTTACCTGTATTTAGAGTTTTTATTAGTTGCCCATTTTTGAGTACAGAAAAATAATGCACAATTGGAAGTTTAGTCAGAGAATATCTTGCAAGTTTTGAATGAAACAAGTGTACATTTAGATATTATTTTAAAATAGATTTCTGTCGAGATTGATAATTTTAAGAACACAGGACAGATATTTCAAGTATTTACTCTTTCTCTTCCACTCTGTCCTATTTTTTATTCTCCATAATACTTACCTTCAACTATTCTATCCTGCCTGTGCAACGCACTGACTTCAAATGTTTTTCTAACTTAATGCAGTTTTTTAGTTCACTACTAAGCAATGAAAAGATGTGATTCTATTATCTGTAATGTTTAGTGTTGTAAATCAAATTGAAATCATATAAGTAATTGAATTTTTATATTCATTAATAACCATTCAGTTTTCCAATATTGGAAATTGATAAAAATTTGAAGAACGAATATTAGTAATAAAAAATAATTGGTTATAACCAGATTAAAAGCGAAAATATCCACTGTAAGTGACATGTTTCTCCTACATAGATATCAACGAGTGCAAGCAGAACCCTTGTGGAGCGAACGCCATCTGCAAAGATACCGTCGGCAGTTTTGTATGTTCATGCAAGGAAGACTTCACAGGAGACCCGTTCAAAGGCTGTATTGGTATGTTACTTCTTCATTCCATATGTGATGTCAACTAGATTTAATTAATATTTATTAATTTTGATTAATATGCAATTTTTTTGACACTGAAAATTGTTAAATTACATGAAAAACATAAAACCAATATTTAAAACTTTTATTTGTTTTGTGAGGCCTTTCAATAGCGAGGCTATCATCTTCAGACACATCACAAACTTTTATGATGTGTCTGAAGATGATAGCCTCGCTATTGAAAGGCCTCACAAAACAAATAAAAGTTTTAAATATTGGTTTTATGTATTTCATGTAATTTAACAGTGACCAATATAAGCTCCATCTACAGCAGAAAATTGTTGGTTCAAATTGAATATAGGTTATTTTATGTTATTAATTATAGATCTTTCTCAAAAACTAAATTATCTGACACTTAATCAAATTTTTGTATGCTATTAAGCAGTTAAAAAACTGGAATGTATGAAAGCTGAATATTTTATTAGTGATTCAGAATAGAATTTTGACTGGGCTGTAACTTTTCAGTAGAACATAAACTGGGTACTGTGAAAATCCTGGGCAACGACGTTGATGCCCAAGCATGTTTCGGGGCAACAGCAAATAAGTCATGACGGTTGTAATGGGTGGAGCTCCCTCGATGCCAAAGGCTTTTAGCAACCGTAGGCCCGAAGTAGACCATCATTCCGTGCCTTCTTTGACTAGTGGAGGCTGGAACATCTCAAGCCTCCCCTTCTCCCAAAATGAGGATTAGCTAAGGCTTAGAGTGTCCAACAATCAAACCCTCCCCCCCCCCACATGGTGGCTGTTGGGGTTCCTTCAAGAGGCATTTTTCCAATCCCACTTACTGTACTAAGTGTCTCCTCACTTAAAACACATATAAATGATGTTTCATCTTTAGCTATAACGGAGGTAGTTACAGTACAGGACAGTCACTATGCTGAATTTTTCAAAACTATCTAATGAAACTTGTCTTCTGTTCCTAATGAATGTCGCTGTCCTGCAGATATAGACGAGTGTGTCACCCTAGACAGACCTTGTGGAACCAATGCAGTCTGTGAGAATGCAGTCCCAGGTTACAATTGTCTGTGTCCGCAAGGTTACTCTGCCAAGCCAGACGCCAAGGTCGCTTGTGAACAGGTATGTCTTTTTGTTGTCCTCTATTCAATTTAATTTTAATTAATTAAATTGAAGTTTATTGCTGTTTTCCTTGAAGTTTAGATTGACAAAGTAGTAAAAGTGTGTGGTAATAAAATTCAAAAGGCATGATTTTAAATAATTCATTGACCTTGTTAATAAAGTTCAAATTTTTTTTACAAGCAAAATGATTCAAGGCTGTGCATTTTGAAGCATCTCTTGAGAATAAAATAAAATTTCACAGTTTAATTTTTACAATTATTTTGTAAAAAGTAGATTTGTTAATGTAAAACATTTTATATACTAAAAGTCTGCATTTGCTTCAGTAAGAAAATACCTGAAATAAAGCAATTGCAGTGGTGTCCACCCTTTCCCTTGTTAAAACTTGAGAAGAAATAGTTAAGAACAATCTTTGTGTACACAGGTTGACGTGACAGTTCTGTGCAAGACCAAGTTTGACTGTGTTAACAATGCCGAGTGTGTGGAGGGTCAATGTTTCTGCCAGGACGGATTCAAGGCACAAGGTTCGGTGTGTGTGGATGTTGACGAGTGTGTGGGTCAACCATGTGGACCATACTCGACATGTCTAAACACGCCCGGAGGCTTCCAGTGTAACTGTCTGCCAGGCTATATCGGATCTCCGCCGACTATGTCCTGTAAAGGTAAGCGTTAGAAAGTAAACCAACAGTGCGGTTTCTTAAATTGAACTGTTTATGACAGAAATCGCTTAGGTGCCAAACTCTTAACCTTAGCTGAACACTAACATTTTTTGTTGTGCTGCAGTCATGATGTGCATCCTCACTGAATTAAGCTTCGTGAATAAGAAAATCATTATATTAAGATAACCAGTTGGTTTAATACACAAGTCTTCAGTTGGGTTTTTATAGATCTAATGCATTTGGTAATTATCACTGAATCCGTACATACCATGGGAGGCAACAATTTTATATGAACGGCAATTAGTCTGAATGATTTACAGGATTTGAGTATTGATATAGATCATGATTATAATAGATCAAATTTACCATTTTTGCACATTTTGATAGCATCATAAACCTTACAATCTGATAAGTAATTATTTATATCTGTTAATGATGTATATTGCTAATTTTCAATCATAAAATCATTATTTTTTTTTAATAACTAAAAGTTACACTACAAAAATCCATAAAAAAATGTAATGATTTGAATTTTTTCACGTCTTTCAAATCACCAATTCAGTTGTTTTCGGCAAATAATTTTTTTTTTTTATTGATTTGCAGTTTAATATACATGAAATATTGCTTTTAGAACCCTGTAAGGATATCACTTGTGGTGAACACGCCTTCTGTAAGCCTGATGGCAACGAGACGTACTGCATCTGCGAAGATGGCTGGACGTTCAATCCTCTTGATATCAGTGCTGGATGTATTGGTAAGTTTGGTAATTTTGTTTTGGAGCATTCATAGTAGTAACTTCCTAGTTTTTTGTATTTACATTAATATTTCAATACATAATAACATCTTTTCAAAGTATAAATTTTTAATTGTTAAGTGAATGATATTTGAAGTATGTTCACGTGAGTGAAAACATCTGCTTGATTCTTGAACATTTTTTTTCAGACATCGATGAGTGTGACAAGATAAATGGACCATATGGCCGTTGTGGACCGAATGCTGTCTGTACCAACACGCCCGGGGCATTCAGTTGTCAATGTCAACCTGGGTTTTCAGGCAACGCATTCAAGCAGTGTTTCGGTAAGTTTGTTCTGTAAAATCTGCGTCCGTTAATTTGTCTACACATTGCATAATTGATGCTTTTGTTGTATTGAAATAGACTCAGATGACATTTTCGTTTCCAGATGTAAACGAATGTTCGAGGGCAGATGCGTGTGGACCCGGGGCGGTATGCACCAACGCTCCTGGCTCATACTCGTGTAGATGCCCGGAAGGCTCACTCCCCGACCCTGACCCGTTCACCCGATGTGTGACTATTGTTACATGCAAGACCAATACTGACTGCCCCGGCAACGCTATATGTGATCCTCAGAACCGCTGTCTCTGTCCCGAGCCTAACATCGGAAATGAGTGTAGACGTAAGTGAAATTCTCAACCTTTAAAGTTACATTTAGTATTTTATATTTCATCAAAGAATTCTATTATTTGTTAAATGAATACTGACAGAAATGTATTTTTTAAAGTATTTTCTAATATTAAATAAATAACTTTTGTAAAAACTACATTTAAAGATTTAAATAATTATAGTAGTAAATTTTAATTTTAAATTTAAAGCAACATATTAATTTTAAGTTTCATTAACACAAACAGTTGAAGATTAAAGTATTATAAAAGTAAAGGATTCTTAATTCTGCTTTCTAATTTTTCAACACTCTTATAAATAGAGTATTAACTAGTTATAATACACGTGTGTAATTGTAACCTTAAATCGTTCTGAGAGAAATAAGAACAGTACATTCTTTACCATTTATAATTCAATTATAAATCTTTAAAAGTTACTATAAAAGTGTTTTGTATAAATTACAACTCATTTAACAGGCTTGGTTTTTTTCACTCTCAAACTTAATTATGACTGTTGCAATAAAAGTCAACATATTGTCTGAACTCCTTAGTTCACTTTATACATCCTTCTATATTCTGCCCCATGTATAGCCTTCTATACATAACCTGACTATAAATGTGTAATATCGCAATGGTTGTAAAGAAGTAATAGTTACTCATAAATAACAAAATTGGTTGCAGTGCCACAACTTCAGTGTATATGGTTGTATCAAAACAATGAATTTTTGAACTACCCACAATGTCATTGATAATTGCTCTGCACTAGAATTAATGCCTGTGCTTTCTCATTGTATAGATCCTTGTGAAGGGATGGCTTGTGGTCCCAACGCCCAGTGCATGCTTCTGAACGGAGAAGCCAAGTGCTTGTGTCGTGCCGGTTATACCGGCACAGTGCCGGCCGGCTGTGTGGACATAGACGAGTGCCAGGTCAACCCCTGCCCGCTGGGTGCAATCTGTAACAATGAGCCTGGCAGCTATTCCTGCCAATGTCCGGGTGGCTCAGGTGGTGACCCTTACAAGGACGGATGCTCCCAACTCAAGGTCAGTGTTAATGGTATTGCTTATGATCTAAGAATCTGCAATTGTAGGGCAAGGAAGAGGACGAAAGGTGTATGTGATGCCTAGCTAAAGAAGAATGCTGTGATAGAAAAGAAATGTTACAGATTATTCCACAAACGAATTATAGGAGTAATGTAAATTCAGTCAATTTCCTTTACAACGTAGTTTTGTCTTTTTTGTCGTGTTATATAGTGTAAAAGCTCAATACTATTAGAAGGAAAATTATTTACTACCCATAAATAATATTTTCATTGGTATGAATTTATTACAAAATAATATACTGCTTTAAGTTCAAGGTAAATTTATGGAGACAAATGAATCAATTATAATTTACAGTCGTTTTGGGAAGAAATATTCTAAGATTGTTTAGAGAAATTGTTAAATAACTGAATTTTTCATGAAAAGTGACACTTCTTAAATTGTATGCTACTAACAGATATAGTGAAATTGAAATTAGGGTCTGTGAAGACCTTCACTTTTTGATCCCTAAATATGTTATATTTAGTAAAATTAAAATGTGTAAAATATTTTAAATTTTTAACCAATATAGAAAATAAAACATGTAGGGAATAAAAAATAATACTGAGTAATTTGGCTACATTCACAACTCAACACCATTTCCATGTTTTCAATTTTGTATCAATGTAGCATTTTCTCTTTGAGCCGCAAGTAAAGAAATTATCTTGAAGAATAATTTCATTTTTTATGGACTGCTACAAATGACTAACCCAACCAAACGTCTGTCCAACAGGTGCCAGAGTCGTGCGGACCCAAAGTGCCGTGCCCAGGGACCGAGATGTGTGTGAAGGACGACTATGTAGGACACAATGTTTGTATCTGCCAAAGCGGCTACTCAAGGGATCCGAGCACGGGCCGATGCAAGGACATCAACGAGTGCAGTCCTACTCACGACCGACCTGCCTGCGGCCTCAATGCTATCTGCAAAAACATGCCAGGCAGTTACGAGTGTGTGTGCCCTCCAGGCTTCAACGGCAACCCCTTCTCTCTGTGCGAAGGTTAGTTCTTTCATTAGTAGAGCAGAGTAATATTCATTAATTTAATGTTTAACGCTACATGTAACCATCCAGAAACCGATCTAAGCATACTGTAGTTACTTTTCACTTATTTTCCTTTTGAAACTTATCAGACCTTTCAGGACTAACTAACTAGTAGTATCTATTTACCTAATATCACTAGTTTAGGTTCAAGGTAATAAAAAATGTATTATTAACTTTTATTCAATGAGATTTCAACCCCAAATCCACTAGTAGGGCTACTTTATTAAAAGTTTTTGATGTGAGTTTTGATTCAATCTACAACAATCTGAGAATGAAGAAATTATGTGGTTGGCAATGCTTGCCTGTTATCATACACACTATAGTTAGCTGGTCTAGGTTGTGTTGAATTTGTATTGGTTTTGTTTTAGCAGTGTTTACAATTAATTACCATGATTAAAGAAATTAGAATTCTCTCTTAATTTGATCATTATTTTCCAAAAGGTATGTAAAACAAGAAGTTATATTTTGAAAGCATCTTTGGTTACTGATAAATGTGTGCACACTGAATTGATCTTATAACGAGTTATAATTCTACAATTTGATTTCATGTAGTTATTGTGAGTTACAAACAAAATTATAGTGTGTATATGTAGAAGATAAGAACGATCAACCAAGTTAGTTCATTCATTTTATAAAAGTTTGATTTTTGGCACAGTACAATGATTTACAATTCCAGTACTCCTGTGAGAAATGTGATACAGTAGTCTACCTAATTTTTAATAGTATGTCCCTTGAGAATAAAAATTGAAATGATTACGCAAAATTGCATTGCAGTGTACTAAAACTCACCCTGTTCTTGTCTGGTCCCAGAATGCAACAGTTTGGAGTGCCAGTGCCAGCCGCCGAACCGCCTAGTGAAGGGTGAATGTGTGTTGGCCGATTGCTCCAAGGAAAGGTGCCCCACAGGCGCAGAGTGTATCACTATCGCAGGTGGCGTCAGCTATTGTGCCTGTCCCAGAGGATCCCGGCCTGCAGATGATTGGTCTTGTCAAGGTACGTGTACTCTCGAGGTGATTGCGTTTACCAGATTTGATTCTGTAATAAACTGATACTAATATTGTTTATTGGCTACATTAAATATTATTAATTCATATTTAAATTTTTAAAATGCTTATATAACATATGGATATAATTTGTTGCTTTGCAGATATCGACGAATGCATAGAGAACGGGCAGGTGTGTGGATATGGAGCGCAGTGTGTCAACGAACCTCTCGGTTACAAATGTGTGTGTCCACCTGGATATGGAGGTGACCCCCAGCGCTTCTGCTCACCCAGTCAGGTGCGCTGCGTGGCCGACACGGATTGCTCTGCAAACGAGAAATGTGTACAGCCAGGCGAGTGTGTGTGTCCACCACCATTCTTCACTGACGCAACCGACAGCAACAAATGCAAGAGTGAGTTTTATGATTGATATGATTGAAGGAACTTATTTTGATGACATTATACCACAATAATGGATATCAGTACAGATAACTTACATAACAGATGGAAAAAATGTATTTTATCATTTCTGTAACTGCTGTATGTGTGTAATAACTTATTATGATATGATAATCTGAATTTCTTACAAACAGAGTTAATATTTAAATGGCTAATACATTTTATTTTCCAACAAACTAAGAATCTGTTGATTCTTTTGCTTTTTTATAAATTAGTTCCACACAATGGTAATAAGTTAGCAGAGCTGGATTTATAATCAATACATTAACTGTTAAGTGACACATTCATGTTGACTTGCAAAACCAAATACAGGTAATTTAATTTCGAATGTAATATAGAAGGAAATCATTGTAATACTGGTATTCATGGATGATTTTTCCTCATTTTACTAATTCATTTAGGAATTTAAGGGTTAAATTATTTGGCTTCAGAATTTTAAAAGCATATGTTTATTATGGATTTTTAAAAATTATATTATCGTTTAACTTACGTGAAAATATGTTACTTGCACTTTAATAATAACATATTGTACTTTAAAATGGTTACATAATAGTTCCATTTATTAGCGTATTCTCCTGTCAAAGTTTGTACATCCTAATCACAATATGTGATGTGCAGGTCCTTGCGAGAGATTCCCGTGTGGTATGAATGCTCAATGTTCTCCAACTGACCCTCCACAGTGTTTGTGTCTGGCCGGCTACAAGGGCGATCCCCAACAGGGTTGTGTGGATGTCAACGAGTGTGCTAGTAACCCTTGTGCATACGCTGCGCGCTGCATCAATGAGAAGGGAGGCTTCAAGTGTATTTGCCCCCATGGGATGACTGGAGATCCGTACAGAGGCGGATGTAAGTTGGAAAATCTATTTCCGTATTTATTTTGATCGTTAAGTTTTAGTTATAATTTTAACCAAATAATTGTATTCTACACTTAAAATTAATGTAATACCAAAAACTTAACTTTGTGCTTTTCTGGCATTTATACTATTTTTTCCCTCACAGGTATCGGTACGATATCACCGAAGGGAGAGTGTGCTGTGGATGATGAGTGTGCTGGACAGCTGGCCTGCGTCAACAACGAGTGTGTGAATCCCTGTAATTCATTGCCATGCAGTGCCAATGCTTACTGCGAGGCTGAGAACCATGCTGCTTGGTGTCGTTGTTACCCTGGTTTCCGAGAGAACCAACGAGGTGATTGTGTCTCTCGTAAGTACCGACAGGATTGTCTCAATTGCATAATTGTGTTGATAATCGTTATATGCTGGTGAGAGGGCTCATGTAAAGTAATATAATCAATCTTTTCAAATTGTTAGGAAAAGTATTTTTCATTTGTGAATTTTTACCAAATTCATCTATTGTCCAATAACACTGAATTGTTTAAGATTGTAAATGTTATTGGGAATCAAAGTTACTAGTTTTCATTTTTTTATTATATCTGTAATATTGTTATTCATTATTAAATTCTAACAAAAGTATCTATCAAAGTGGTTGGTTGTAAAATATAATCAATTCATTTAACTTGAGTCCTGTCCCCGGTTAAGTGCTTTGTTTCACACTGACTTCTTATGTTGATTTATTTTTCCAATTAAAGTTCTAATGGAATTTTGTATAACCTTTTATTTTTTATCTTATTATTATACTATCATTTGTGTAAGCCGTTTCTCACTTGCTTTATTAGTAATAAACCTGTGTTTGACTTTTTCTGTAATAAAAACTAGTTAAAAAAGTGTATAAAAATTTAATAAAATTCAATGCTGTTTACAGAGTGCGAAGGAGTTATTTGTGGGCGAGACGCACAATGTATTGTGACAACAACTGGAGTAACATGCAAGTGTGCCGAGGGTCAGCGTGGTAACCCGTTCCCTGGTGGAGCATGTGTACCAGATGTCTGCTCTGCTGCCAGCCCCTGTGCGCCACCAACCGTCTGTATAGGTGGCCGGTGTAAAGAACGTTGCGAGGGCGTCGTCTGCGGTGTGGGTGCCACTTGCGATCCCAATACCAACCAATGTGTTTGTCTACCTCTCTTTGTCGGCAATCCAGACCTGCTTTGTATGCAACGTAAGTTTTATTTAGCGGTTCATACTCTTTTGTTTTCTAATTATGTCAATATTTTATTTAATATAACACGTATCACATAAAAATCCAAACAGTTTTTTTTATGTATGCAATTTTTAAATTGCTTTTTAAAATGCAATTTTAA
The DNA here is from genome assembly GCF_021130785.1 of Homalodisca vitripennis. Lineage (NCBI taxonomy): Eukaryota > Metazoa > Arthropoda > Insecta > Hemiptera > Cicadellidae > Homalodisca > Homalodisca vitripennis. Next base: position 33,344,949 of record NC_060214.1, on the reverse strand, counting down.
CTCAAAAGTAGCAAACAAAAAGAAAGTTTTTGTGTCTTTGACAACACCGTCTTTTGTGATTACAGCGTCAGCACCGCCCATATGTGTACCCGAATGTGGAGTCAATGCCCACTGCGAGTACGGAGCTGTCAACCAGTGCGTGTGCAACCCGAGCACCAGTGGCAACCCGTACCAGGAATGTGGCCCTCAGGACAAGAGAGCCTGCTCGCAGCAAGTGTGCGGCAAGGGGGCCCAGTGTCACGAGACTGTCGATGGTCTCACCTGCACCTGTCCTCAGGGCTTCCGTGGCAACCCATACATCAGCTGCGAAGGTACGTAGATGTTACATCATAGAGTATTAGAAGACGATAAGCACATCTCCAAAATAAGGTTTTGTATAGCCACCAAAAAGGAGATTCAGTTTACAATAAATTAGTAAGTAACGGTCATTGTCATCATTTGAAACAGATAGGAAATAGTATATAATAGACGGTGTATCACGAGTCAAAAAGATTTTCTCGTCAACAAACCTGAAGGTTTGATCAAACCTTTTGATCCCATTATATCTCTCAATATCCTCCTAGCACCATGTCCTCATGCTAAAGCCTCAACCAAACAATAAAATAAAGTAAACTGTATTGTGTGTGCCAAACCAATGCGGAAGTAATTTGGAGAAAGTAAGGTGAGAATGGATGTTGTTTATTATGAATGACTGGTCTATACTGGTTTAATAAATATATAGTAACTTACCTATTCGGTATTTTCCAAAAAAGTGTTTTTTTGTCGATTCCACAATTATATATTTCGAAATGAGAGTCCCAACCGTCAGGTTGTTAAAAAATTGTAAAGATGAAAAAAGTTAAAAACATATTAAAAATGTCAATAAAATACAGATTTAATAAATTAAACATAAACAAAATAAATATTTGATGTAATGCACACATAGTAGACTTAACCACACATGCTTAACCACCATGTGGCCTACTACTACGTTGGTGCTTTATGTAATGTTGTGTTAAAATAAAAAAGAATACTTTCTTTTATTGTAATACTTTCATGAGCTGTATTTCATAATCCATTATCCAGGCCAGATGTATCTAAAAACAGAATGTTTTTTTCAGATATTGATGAATGCATTGGCAACGCCTGTGGCAATAACGCTGTATGCATTAACACTCCTGGAAGTTTCGACTGCCGTTGTGTGGATGGTTACCTAGGCAACCCTTTCACGGGATGTTTGCCAGTGGCACCTCAACAATGTGGGGACCCCATCACCTGCGCCTGCAGCAGTGACAGGCCTTGTCCCTCTGGGTGAGTAATTAGGGTTTCTTGGGACATCAGTAGATTTAAGCTTACACTTTTTCTTATCAACCTCATATGAACCATACCGAAATTTTTACAGGTTTCAGAAACCCATCTTTAAAATTTAGTTTATTTTGTAGTGAATTGAAAAAATGTATTATGTTAATGTATATATTTCATTTTTAAGGTGTTTAAAGTTAGATGATTCATAACGTTGAGACGTCTTGTTTCAGTTACACATGCATGCGAGGCCACTGTAAGAACCGTTGTGATGGAGTGAAGTGTGGACCCAGAGCTGGATGTGTCAACGGGAAATGTGTCTGTCCACCTGGGCTAATCGGAAATCCCAGCAACCTCCAGTCTGGATGCCAGGTGGAGGGGCAGTGCAACAACGACTTTGACTGCAAGAGCGCTGAGATCTGTTTCCAGTTCAGTAAAAACGTGCGAAAGTGTGTGGACGCTTGCAGTAAACTCCAGTGTGGGCCCAATGCTCTCTGTGTAACCGAAAACCACAGGTCGTCCTGCATCTGCTCAGACGGCTACGAAGGCAATCCGGGAGATTTGAATATCGGGTGTCAACCAGAGAGATCAGTTACCCCTGAGTGTTCCAAGGATGAAGATTGCAAGCCTGGACTTGTCTGCGTGATAGATTCCAATGGCCAGAACATTTGTTCTAACCCTTGTGAAAATCTGGTTTGCGGCCAGAATGAAGAATGTCTCATCGATGACGACGACCACCCGATCTGTCAGTGTAAGGAGGGATTCAAATGGAACCCAATAAGCTCAACTTGTCAGAAACCATCTTTACCAGACTGCGAATCGAGCCAAGATTGTGCGGATACTGCTGAGTGTAGACCGGATCCACTCGGAGTGTTGAAATGTACTGGAATATGCTTAGAGTTCACTTGCCCTAGTAATGCAGCTTGTGTTGCTACTAACCATGCTGGCCACTGTCAGTGTTTACCGGGATTCACGGGAAATCCAAATGATAGGGAAGGATGCAAACCTGCTCTGAGAAACCAGTGCACTCAGGATAGCCAGTGTGCCGAAGCAGATACCTGTAGATTGGACTCAAGCTCTGGAGCCTTGTCGTGTCAACCAGCTTGTGATATGCTGAATTGTGGCCCCCAAGCTGTCTGTGTGGCTAACAATCATGTGGCGCAGTGCCAGTGCCCTCCAGGGTTGTTCACTGGTGACCCCAATACTTTTGGGTGCCAAGCAGTTCCGTGCGTCTACAATACTGACTGTCCTTCACACCAACTGTGCAACCGGTTGAGCCACACATGCCTTGACGTCTGCGAGGAGGACACTTGCGGAGCCAACGCCGTATGTATTGCCGAAGACCACAAATCTGTTTGCCAGTGCCCAAGTGGATTCAAGCCCAACCCACTTCCCGATATTGAGTGCGTTCTGACAGAAGTCTGCAACCCCAATCCTTGCCACCCTTCTGCTGTCTGTGAACCGACACCATCTGTGGGTCACACTTGCCGATGCCCTCCGAATCACGTCGGTGATCCTTTCACAGAAGGCTGCCGTCCAGAAGGAGATTGCCCCGAAGGGGACTCAGATTGTCCCGAACAGTCGGCTTGCGTCGGAGGTAAATGTGTAAACCCCTGTGATGGAGCTTGTGGACCGAACACTCTGTGCAATGTAGTGGAACGAAAACCCGTCTGTGAGTGTCTCCCGAAGTTCACACCTTTGTCGAAGAATGTTGGTGAGGGCTGCTTGAGACAACTCACGAGCTGCACTTCGGATGCCGACTGCCTCGGAGACGTCTGTATCAACGGGCAGTGCAAAGTGGTCTGTCGCAAGTCAGAAGATTGCTCGGAGGGCGAGAGGTGTGTCGCCAACAAGTGTCAAGTTCCTTGTGTTGGACACTCACAGTGTCAGTCTAGTCAAGCCTGCCTCAACAGTGTATGTGTCATAGGCTGCAGAAGCAACAAAGACTGCAAATCTAGTCATGCTTGTATCAACAGTAAATGTCAAGGTGCGTAATTAAATTTTGCCTTAGATAAGATATATAAATAAGAGTGAATTTCTAATAAGAGATACAATGACTGGAATGTTGATTTTAACCTTTCTATTATTCCACAGACCCTTGTGCTGCGGAGGGCGTATGCGGGCCGAACGCTCAATGTGCATGCGTGAACCACGAGACAATCTGCCGTTGTCCCGATGGGTTCCAGGGCAACCCGTCACCACAGCAAGGATGCGTGAGGGTACCGCAGTCGTGCCGCAGCAAGGACCAATGCCCAAGGGGCCAGATGTGTGTAGAGCATGTGTGCAAGCAACCCTGTCGCAGTGAGGGAGAGTGTGCGGCCGGTGAGAGGTGTGACAGTGGAATCTGTGTTCAGGTCTGCTACGGCGACAGTAACTGTCTAGCTGGAGAGCTCTGCGTGGCAGGAACCTGTAGGCCTGGCTGTGCCTCTGATACTGATTGTGATGTTAACCAGATCTGTGTTGACAACAAGTGCAGGTAATCTTGCAGCTATTTTGTTGGAATTTTTTTACAGTTTTTGTTTTCAGTAGGCATTCAAAAGCATCTTAAAGTTATTTACTTTGCTGCAAATATTTCTTTGAAATTCAAGATTAATTATAACAGTGATATAATTATTTAAACATCGAAATATAAATCATCAAAGAGTTTTGTCGGATTTTATAACTATTAAATGTAAACTAAAATTTTGTAATTATAAATATTTTTAATGTAGTAATGTTTCTTCATGTTTCAAAATGCGATAATGTTTTAGGTGTGGAACTGGCTTCAAAGTGACTGTCCGAGGGTGTCAGGACATCAATGAGTGTCTGCAGAATCCCTGCCATGAGAGTGCAGCATGCACTAACACTGTCGGTTCATTCCGTTGTTCCTGCCGTCCAGGCACTGTGGGCGACCCTTACCTCTCACCAGGATGTGTCCGACCAGATCAGTGTAAGGCGGATGTGGATTGCGCAGACAAACTCAGCTGTGTGCAAGGCCGGTGTACGGACCCGTGTACCACTGCTCACTGTGCACAGTCTGCGCTGTGTAGTGTAAAGAACCACCGAGCTGAATGTAGCTGTCCGCCTCTACATATTGGAGACCCCACAAACAAAGATATCGGCTGCTTCAGGGTGGAGTGTGTATTAGATAGTGACTGCCCCCAGGAGAGATACTGTGATGGTGAAAACAACAAATGTGCAAGTAAGTTTTGAAATCAGTTTATAAAATATTTTTTCTTTGCATTTTCTTTCTTATAGTACTCTTTTCCCTGCCCTTCTCTTCTTCTTATTATAATCCTGCACACTTCACACACTTTATCCTCTCTGTTCTTAGGTATATCTCATATTCTTCTGCTTTGAATTCATACTCAGGAGCTGTCTCGGCTTCCTATTTCTCATCATCCTTTTTGTATGTTCAACCATTTTTATTTATTTATTTAAAAACACAAAATTTTTCTATTTTCAGGCAAAATCGTATGAGATAAATGATGTACAGAATGAATGCGAGTTTTTAAATAAAATGTTATCCCTTTCTATTGTATATCTGTTATTCATTTTTATATCAGTTATCTATTTCTTTTTTTATCCCAATTCTAATACTCAAGAATTCTATTTTACTGGTTTATTCATGCTTTACTCTTTCTTTAACTTTCATACTTGATGTCTCTTCACCATAAATCAGTATGTGATTCATAATATATTAATGATTTCAATACAAATTTCGAATATCTAATCTCGAATGTTCCAAACTAGATGTCATGGAATTTCAGGGAGTATTCTGGAAGTTACGAGGGTAATTCGGAAAGTAAGGTCCGTTTTTTTATTTAAAAAAAAACCACACCATATTTTTTCAAAAAACTTGTTTTATTTGATTCCTGACATCAATCACTATTTTTCTACATAATTTCCACTTTTGTGTAAACACTTGTCATAACGATCTACAAGTTTTTGAATGCCGGTGTCATAGAAGTCGGCCGCCTGCGACGATAACCAGTCTTGTTAACCACTTTAACCGGTGACGTCGAGTGACACCACTCCATTGACTGGCGTTTCGTTTCTGGGGTTATGTGGGAAACCCATGTCTCGTCACCCATCACAATGTGGTCTAAAAGGTTATCCCCTTTCTGATGATATTGGATCAAAAATTCAAGAACAATACCCATTCTTTTTTTTTTGTGTTCCTCAGTAAGCAGCCTGGGAACCCAACGTGAGCACAATTTGCGAAAATCCAAAATTTCAGAATCAATTTTAAACAACGTGTTCACGTTTGGAAATTCTATTGCTGATGAAGAAACAGTGAATCGCCGATCTTCACAAATTTTTTCATCGACGGCTTTCACCAAATCTTCGGTGATCACTGATGGCCGACCAGATCGTGGTTCGTCATGGACATTTTCCCGTCCATCTTTAAAACCTCTCACCCACTTCCGCACTTTGCTGTCACTCATTGCATTTGGACAGTACACTTCACTTATCTGTCGATGAATATCCGCTGCTGAAACGTTCCTTGCTGTCAAAAACCGTATCACAGACCGTATTTCACAGTCGGCGGGACGTTCAATAGTTTTAAACATTTTAAAAAGGCACAGACAACAGCAGACTACAACGATTTCACTGCAAATGGCGTCGTTCTGCGCGCAATGCATACCGGGAGTCAGGGCGCATGCGCATTTCCCTGCTCGCTTACTGCTTGTCTGGTTAACGCGAATCGGACCTTACTTTCCGAATTACCCTCGTAAAATAAACTTTTTCCTGATATGAACACGTGTCTCAAATGTGTTTTTCTTTTAGGGTATGACAGATTCTTAATTTCAGATATAAAAATGTATAACCAACTAAAATAAACATTAGTTTGAAATAAATTATAGCACAGTACTTACGTTTGTTTAGATCCATGTGACAGACTGAACTGTGGTCGAGGCAGCTGCAGAGTAACTGACCACCAGGGCATCTGCGCATGCCATGATGGGTACCAATTCATTGATGGAACTTGCCAAGACGTGGACGAGTGTTTGAACAGCCCTTGTCACCAAACTGCTGTGTAAGTGGTTTTTTTTCAATCACATAGATGGAATCCAAGTAGTGCCTGATATTATGATTATAATATCATTTGGGAGAAAAGAGTTTAAAGAATGTTGTACATTTGCAGGTGTCGCAACATTCCAGGAAGCTTTCAGTGCGTCTGTCCAGACGGTTTGGTCGGTGACCCAGTGGTGAGTGGGTGCCGGAATCCTGGTGACTGCGCTTCCGATGTGGACTGCCCGACGACTGCCAGCTGTATCGACAGTCGCTGCCGTAACCCCTGTGACTCTCCTGCTGCCTGTGGTGTTAATGCAGAATGTACCCCAGTCAACCATGGTCCCCAGTGCCAGTGTCCGCCACAGACCAAGGGAGATGCCAAGGTAATTATCAGTTTATCTGAAAGGCGAGAATTTCAGAATCTTAGGATCACTGTGGAAATTTTCCTATTGAGAACGTAATCTGTGATTATTAGGACAAATGAAAGAAATTAATCAAATACCTATTGGTGTGCTAATTTATTTTATTTCATCTTTGAAAACTAATGATATGCAATTAAATTTTCAAATATTCCCAAAAATGTACTTAAATTAAACTTTCAGGTGGAGTGTGTGCGGGTCGAGTGTGAAGAGCATTCGGACTGTCCGAAGGCTTACGTCTGTCTTAACAATGCTTGCCAGGATCCATGCAGTGTGCCAAACTTGTGTGGAGACAATGCAGTGTGCAGTGCCGGATATGGTGCCGGCCAGACGGTATGCTCATGCCGGCCTGGCCACACCGGAGATCCAGACTTGGGGTGTGTGCCGATACAATACTGCGTAGCAGACAACCAGTGCCCTTCTGGCACCAAGTGTAGCAACGGCATCTGTCTCTGTAAGTGCCATTTTGCGTGTATCATATATAAAAATATACTGTTGTTTAACGTTACTTCAACGTGTAACGTATATGCTAAACTACTTGAGTAGAGGATGCTTATGTAATGGTGGACTCATTGTCATATGATTCAACTTGAAGAATGATTTAAGACTTTGGCAAAATATAAATGATTTCATTGTTTTATTTTCTGTGGTATTTTAATAATAGTCATGTACCATACTGGTCAACTTTAACTAATCATCATTACCAAATCTGAATTTAATGATAACTGACATAGAAGCAATAAATAAAACAGTAAAAATATTCTTCTTAAAAAGTGAGCACATAGAATGAACGGGTTTTGATTGAGAGGCTGACTTTAAAAGAAGTTAGAAACAGAGTGAGCCTCTAAAACTGAACAGTTTAATATTTTTTGCCAAAAGTGAACTCCTCAGCTGGAATTGAAATGTTTAACTGGAAGTCAGAAACTTTTACATAATTTATGAAATTTTTACTTTGTCTCAAATTCAGCAATAAGTATGACTATTATTTGTTTACAGCAATCTGTTTGACGTCCCGCGATTGTGTTGGTGAGCAAGTGTGTATCAGCGGCCTGTGTCAACCCACCTGCAAACACAACCAGACTTGTCCAGACCTGCAGTACTGCCTCAACGGAATCTGTGTGCAGGAGGTGCGATGTCGATCTAACGATGATTGCGAGGCCAGGGAGGCATGCAACGCAAACAGTGTCGGGCAGGTGAGTGTTAATAGTTTATGATCAATAAGATACTCCACAATGTGATGGAAATATTGATTTCTTCCCACTGTAGTGATGAAATATCATTTTTTGGACCGTTCAGGTTAAAAATTTTACAAAGTAGTTTTATGGAACAGAATACATGTATTGGTATAATTGAACTTTTTGTGTGTTTTCTGTACGAATCATTGGCAAATTATACATGATAAATATATGGCCATTTTCGAACCAATAATTACATGTAACTAATTTTTGAACTAAAATTTAATCATAACAGATGTTTAGAAAACCCTTTCAATAATAAAATTATAGATGTTATAATTTTTGTAACAATCAGTATATACGAGTTATTTTATAACAACTTGAGAGAAACACAACAGTGAACTTCCACAGTGCTTGTTATTAAATAATACTACTTGTTAACTTAACAAAACTAGCTGAAAACATTGTAAATTACAAACAAATAATATTTCAGAAAACTGAGATTTATTATTTGACCAAACCAAGGGTCTCATTGCAAGTAAAGAAAGACAGTACTTTCATTCAATAACAATGTTTAAATTTTTTTTAAACTTAAGTTTTTAATTGTGGTTTATTATTTAAGATATTTTATATGATTTCAGGCCGAGTGTAAACCAGTGTGTGACGGTGCGCCTTGTGGCCGCAATGCAGAATGCTCTGCTTCCAACCACCAAGCCAAATGTGCATGCAAATCTGGTTACCACGGCAACCCTCAGATTGGCTGCCAGCCCATCGAGTGTCGCTCCAACGATGACTGCTCTAAAGATAAGCTCTGTGAAGACTTCATGTGCAAGATTTCCTGCCTCGCCAACAACCCCTGTGGCCAGAACTCCCTGTGCTCTGCAGAGAACCACAAACAGGTATTGGTTCAGTTTCAGAGAATCCCGTCATCTTTGAATTTACCAATAAGATTGAGGTTATAACTATTTATTTTTGTGACTTTTACTAGAGTTCAACTTATTGAGGGTGAAAACATTGTAACTAATTGAAGACTTATTTTTATAACCAAAATGTTCAAGAAAATCTAAGCTCTGTCACTTTTCCGTTTTTAAGTGGAATAAAATCATATTCCAAATATTCTGTGATTGGTGTGATCCTACAGTCCAATATACCGGATGGGCCATAAGTCACTTGATACTATCGGTTACTTGTACAATTTGACTATTGTTGTAGCTATTCAGCTGTTCGTTACAAAAATACTGTTTTTAGGTTATGTTGAACAGTAAATTATACTTGTTAGAAGTGATTTTATATGGGAAATAAATACAATAATTGTAAACATTAATAATGACTGTCACAATGTTTTTTTCAAGTGACTTATGGTGTGTGACTTATGGTGTGGTACCCACTTGGTGTTTTTGTAGGTTAAATTTTGACTATTGTTTCATACATAGATGTGATGTATTATATTTGTATTTCTGTACCATATAAATAACCACTAGGAGCATATGTAACCTGTTTCCTTTTGAATTGAGAAGGATAGGAGTTTTGGTACTGTATCAGAAACATAATTTCAAGAACCTACTAATAAAGCCAAGACTGGAATCGTCAAGCTAGTTAAAGTAAGCAAATCAGAGCATAAGGTTGTGTTGAGTAGAATTTTGGATTTACAATCAACTATTCGGGGAAAAGGTGACCATGTTGTTGGTTAGTCATAGCTATTCGATGAGATTAAAATGTGATCATACTTCAAAATATACATGAAACATACAAAGAGAGATAAAAATCTGACCTTTGAAATTTATCAGTTACAACAATACAATCTGGAATTTCTATTTTAATTTAGTGCCAAATTATTATTCTGATTATAAATAATTTTTTGAAGTAAGGACTTGACTGCTTATCTATATTCTCAATGATTATACAAGGAGATGTTAACATCACTTTTTCCAGTTGTTTTTGTGCTTTATTTTTGTTTGTGATTAAGTAGGCTATCTGTTATTTTTTCAAGTAAATTCCATCTACATTTTAACACACACACAAAATTATTCAGAAATAAGAAATTTAAGTAATTGTCAAAGTATAAATTCCAATTTGAATATTTACTCTTTGTCAATGATGATTTACTGTCAGGTTTCTTATTTTTAGTCCACTGATCTTCTAGCCATAGTCTTAGTACTTCATCTTTTTATACAAACTGACGATGTCTGTTGACAGGTCTGCTACTGTCAACCCGGTTACACGGGTGACCCTCACCTAGGCTGTTCGCTTGTAGACTTCTGTGCGTCTGCGCCTTGCGGACCGGGCGCCCACTGTGACAATTCGCGTGGCAGCTACAAGTGTCTCTGTCCACTGGGGACTGTTGGGGACCCGTACCGAGATGGCTGCCATCCCCCTGTCGAGTGCGAGACAGACCTGGACTGTCCGGCCGCCACCAAGTGTGTCAAGGACAATGGAGTACCCAAGTGCAAAGGTAGTTAGATTTTCTCTCTACAAATTCTACTTCGATGAAATAAGCTATTTAAATTCAATTTAATTATTGGTAAACCTTTACAAAACATGTATCCTGTTTGTATCTACCCTCAACGGCATGACTCACTCACTATAGACGGCTCAATAAAAATTTATACTAAGATTTATAATACTTTACCCAGGAAAATGTTGAGTTAAAAAATTTGTGTTCCTTTTCAAACTTTGAGTTGTTTAGTTTAGGCTACCATATAATAATTGTTTAACTAATATAGATTTTACTAATTTCATACCAAGTTTCATCCAGACTGGGGTTCTGATGAGTTTGTAAAAATAACAACAACATTTTGGGAAATAAAACCCAATGTTTTTCTTTGTCTCTGTTTTTTTTTATGTATAAATAATATAAAGTTTATTTAGTATATACCACGTGCGTTCATGGTTGGTTATATACCACTGAGGAGTATAGCTTGCCAAATTGTTATATATTTAAAATAAATCTACACATTTCGCTATGTACCATCATCATACAGAAGTAAGATATGTACAGCAACATTACTGGATTAACTGAAAGAGTTAAAAAAAACTCTCTTCTAAATGTCACAATATGTCAGTAAATTGATTTTTATTGTAATTTATTAGCAAAATTAATTATGTTCCGTATGAACCTTCAGTCTATGTTTCGTGACATAAAAAATTAGTACCTAACAATTCTCGATGTTTGTTTTGCAGACGTGTGCGAGGGAGTGGTGTGTGGTCCCAGTGCTGAGTGTGTGTCTGCAGACCACACAGGCTCGTGTCAGTGTGTGGCCGGGTACGAAGGGTCTCCCAGCGACCTAACCCTCGGCTGCCACCCCACCCCTGTGCACTGTGAAGCCAATAGCGACTGTCCCCAGGACACCTACTGCTACCAGCTGACCTGTAGACGTAAGTATCCTAAACGATGCAACAAATGTTTTCAAAGTAACTTTACTAATCTCAAGTGTTTAAGGTAAATTTTTATACGCAGTCTTCTTTCTTCCATGAAAAAATCAATGCTTTGATATTTATTGTTAGATCACACTGATCATGTTTATTGATATATTACTACATTCAAGGCAAACTGCCTTATTTTATTAAAGCTGTTATGGTTTCCTCCCCCTTAAAATTATAAGAAGTTGTTCACAAAAATTTACAATTAGAACATTTTCCCCACAAACATGTTTATTTACAAGTTTAGCAATCACTTTAAAAGTTAAAAGTAGAAGTTTAATCAAAGAAGTTAAATGATTTTTAATGAATGCAATAGAACAAACTATCCTCTAATAGAAACATTTTTTCTTTTGTTGACTTAATATAACTAATTCTTATGAAAGTATTTGTTATTTTCCTTTTTAAAAGAATTTTTGACTTAATTTGTAAAACAATTAAAATAAATTACAATTCTTAAGCATCTGTAAAAAGCTATATTTTTTATCAGTCTTTCCTAAACTAAACCTGTTTCCTAGTAGTCATGCATTGCTAGACACTCCCAATCATATGCGCAGTAGAGTCTTTGTCATATCTCAGAAATGAATCTGTTGTGTTGTGTCTCCTGTAGCGTGGTGTCAGTCGGACAACGAGTGTGGATTGACAGAACAGTGTGTGCAAGGCCAGTGTATGAAGCCCTGCGAGACGCCGGGGGCATGCGGGATAAACGCAGAGTGCCGCATCTACAACCACGTCAAGCAGTGCAGTTGTCCACCCGGCTTCACTGGTGATCAAATCGAGTGTGTCAGAAGTAAGTCAGCCACTTGTAGGGTGGATTCTGTGAAATTATTACGAGTGGTTCCTCTTTGGGTGTTGCAATGAGCATAAACATCAGGACACAGTTTGTTAAATTTATAGGAACTTATTGAAGGTCAAAAATGTTTGTTTCTCTAGTTCTTCTAGAGCTCTTTTAGAACACACTAATAGTTGTTGGCAATCCTGTTCTCTAGTCTGAGTTGAATTTTGTGAACCCACCAAAAAGAGTTGGCAAACTTGTTGTTTACTGCTAGCAATTTTTTTTATTTACATTATTTGTAGTGCTGTAGACATATTAATGTTTTCATTTAGTACAGGACAGGATAAAATAACACATGTACAGTCGTGATATGGTATTAAGTGTTCTCTAAAACTGTTATCATACATCTCGATACTGCATTTTTATGAGTTAGAATTAATTATAATGTAATCATAAAATTGTTAGTGTTTTGATTTGGAATTTTTATTTAACTGTGGCATGAACTGTATCAGTCTATTAGCAGTGGCACTAACAAACCCCGTCTTGTTACAGTCCCAGTGTCATGTTCGTCAGATGCTGAGTGTGACGAGGACAGTCGCTGCGAGAACAGCATGTGCCGACCTGTCTGTCAGACAGACAACGATTGTGCCTTAAATGAGAAGTGCCTCAAAGGCAGTTGTATTTGTAAGTATTATATTGTTATCAGTAGTTCCATGGTAGAACTCAAATCTCAATATAGTTTGATACTTAGTTTGGTACTCAGGTTCTAAATAAAACAATATAATTTTATCATGCATATTTGAAGTGGACCGATGTTTCTAGGTGTCGAACGAGGCGACTCATCTCTTGTGAATTACATTACTGTATTCTCACCCCAAAATGTTGTTAATTAAATGATTATGATTAATGATTATGATATAATAATGAAGTATTCTTGGCTAAGGATAATAATTATGCAAATCTGGAAAAAAATGTGAATTCCTTTTAGGTTGCGTATTAGTTCATAACTAAGTAATTTTCTTTATTCAAAATAATTTCAGGGAATATTAAATGTCCAAATTTGTAAAATTGTATTAAAAATTTAAACTAATCAGAATTGTTTTTAGTCTTTAATAGGTCTGCATTTAGAAAATGGAAAATTTTTAACTAGAATTTCTGTACATATTTACTTGAACATGATAGTGCAACATCATACGGCAAAATTTTGAACTTTGTTATGGAATCAAATAGTACATCTTTAAATCACTTAAATACTAAATAGTTTTATTTTGTATTTTAATACAAACTATTAAAAAAATGGCTAGTGAATAATCACTTTTTTTAGATGATAAAATATTACTATTAATTTTAAGGCCAATCATTCAATCAAGTATGAAGTAGTTTAATGCTGACTAAGTAAAAGTATCATCTGAAAACAAACATATTTTATTTCATCCAACTGAGAAAAGCCATTGATAAATAATAAGAACCGCACTGATCCTTTGAGAATCCCTTGGAGGCAACAAAAATCTCAACCCATATACAGGTTTTCTATATTGTTTTTTTGTATTTTCTTTACTATATCAATTTACAAATTTAAAATATCAATCCACAAACAAGGGATTCTCTCATTCCTAGCACCCTGAGCTCGCTCAGTAATAGTCATGTATCACTAATTTGGAGTTTTTCATTGGAAATTAGCATTGATTACTAAGGAGTTTAAATAGTTCATTAGGTTGGTTAGTGATTTTGTTTTTCATAAAACTAAACTTGTTTCTTTATAGCCTGTTGTTTCTACCAATGTAATATAGTAGTCTAGACATGAATGTTCTTTAAAAACATTTAAAGAAATATTGAAATAAAGCAATGGGTTTGTAGTTCTTAAATTCCAATTTGCATTTTTAGACTTTCATAGTTTTTCTACTAATTTAATTATTATATTCTGATTTTCTTGGCACCGTTTTATTTTAGTTGTTGATAGTTTTACACATTATGTTTTTTTTTATTACAGTGACATGCCGTGTCGACCATGATTGTTTCCTGGGTCACATATGTCTCCACAACATGTGCATCTTCGGCTGTCACTCTGACGAGGACTGCTCAGCCAGCGAGGCGTGCCGGGACAACAGATGCTCAAGCCCCTGCCTAAGCTCCCCATGTGGGCCCAATGCTGTGTGTGCCGTGACCAACCATCGTGCCACTTGCTCCTGTAGGGCTGGTCTTGTGCCCAACCCTTCCGCTCAGGTCAGCACATACATCTTATACGCAAATTTCATGTGATACTCTAATATAAAGAGCATTCATCAATTAGAAATAATGTAAATTTGATCAGTATTCTTGGATTTATTTTTATTAAAAAATATAGATTTTGGTGATCTAGAAGAGTTTAAAAATATAATGTGTACTAATTAACATATTGATGATTTTTTCTTTGTGTGCAGATTACTAAAAGTGGATACCTCAGACAATTAAAAGTTTAATTTTTAACATTTATTATATATTTTAGTATTTTATTTTAAATACTCTCAATACAGCAAAATTATAAATTGTAAAAGGATATGCCAAATTATGAGTTATATTGTGTCCACAATAGAAGTAATATTCATATCGAAACTCTGTTTTTCAAATACAAAACAATTTTGATTGCAGGTGGCATGTGTAAGGGCACCAGCACCGCCTTGTTCCTCCAACCGTGACTGCGGTACCGGTGCCACTTGCCAAGACGCTGTGTGCCGTCCAGTCTGTTCCTCCAGTGCCGGTTGTCTTAGTAACGAGCAGTGTGACACGACGGGTGGCGTGTGCAAGCCGCTGTGCCGCAGGGATGATGACTGCCGCAGTGGTGAGGTGTGTGACAACCTCATGTGCACGGTCGGCTGCCGCAGCGACAACAGTTGCCCGGAGGACAAGGCTTGTGTCAACAGCAAGTGTATTGGTAAGTGGTTATTTTTCATCTTGTCTCCACTATGTGACATAGTCTACTTTGTTCCTAAATCAGATTGTTACTAAAATGCGTTGTTGTTGGAATAGATTTGTGTGCGTCACCGACAGCCTGTGGGACGAATGCTGGGTGCATGATGCATCGCCACCAGAAGCACTGTGCTTGTCCCCCTCCACTCCTGGGAAATCCTGAGATCGGTTGTCACCACGTCGTCACTCCTTGTGTCACCCAGGAGGATTGTGAACCTACCCAGGCCTGTCACGCTCTCACTTGCACCGCCCGTTGTCAAACGTCAGTTTTTTAACAGCTCCTTTAAGAATAAATTAACTCAAAGTATCTGTTTAAATCCATCTGAAATACAACTTAATCTATTTTTGTTAATAATAATAAGATTGAAACAGTAGTTTTAGTTTGGTAGAACCGTGTAAGTACAAAAGTAAGTTTCTAGTAACATAAAATATAAACTTTTATTGGTACCTATTCCAGTTTTTTAAATTTTCTACAATCAAGAAATATTTTAAAATAATGTATTTTCATTTGTAAAATGTTTTTCACTATTTTCAGTTGTCCTTAAAAATCACTAGTTAAGCAATAAGAGCTAAGTCTTGGGTGTCAGATAGGGGATTTTTTAGTAAGGGTTAAAAAGAATTTTTGAACGTGATATTCAGTGGTGTTTGAATGTGCAACGGTTACAGGGACTTCAACTGCTTGTCAGACGAGAGATGTGTGAAGGGAATTTGCACGACTATCTGCAACTCCGATGCCAAATGCGGCAGCAACCAGATCTGTGAGAACCGCCTGTGTGTGGTCGGCTGTCGTAGTGACAACTCCTGTCCGGACGACCAAGCATGCATCAATAAACAGTGCAGAGGTGAGGGTGTTGCTAAATAAGTTGTAAAAAAGGAATAAAATAGGGAAAGCCCTCTAAGTGCTCTTTTTGTATCACTTAAAAAGTAATTTATTTTATGAATTTTGCAAGCTCTAATTAAAGAGAACGTGTATTTTTTATGATGGGTACTAACAACATAACTGTTACAGACCCTTGCGATGGAGCAACTACATGCGGATCGTGCGCGGAATGTCGTGTAGTGAACCACGGAGTGCAATGTCGCTGCCCCACAGGCACCATAGGCAACCCGCAGATCACCTGCGTTAAGCCGCCGGTGCGTTGTGACGGATCATGCAACTGTGACCAGTCCACCGGCTTCTGTACCGTTGCGTGTGACAACAACAAGGAGTGCTCCTGCGGTGAGGTGTGCATGGCAGGCGTGTGCAGCATGAAGTGTTCCTCCAATATCGCTTGTCCGCAGGTACGATCTGGTTCAGTTCCATTTGTCAGTTCAGTATGAAAACATTAATTAATTCTAAGCACAATATGTTTCTAATAATGTTTCCAAAACTGTTTTAATGGAGAGTATAGGATCAAACATGTTTTAAATGTATTTTTTGTTTCGTCCGCAATGAAATTTACTTTCATGAGAGTCCCCAATGTTATAAGTGCTGGTTGCTCTTATTATTTTGGATTATGATATTTAAGTATATTTTAAAAATGTTTCTAGGAAACCTACTCATATTTTGGAATTTAACAAATTGTTTAGCCCAATAAAATGGAAACAATATTAAATCAATAGAGTAACACATATTACTGTACACTAAAAACATGCATCAATAAATAAAACATTAAGTAAAAATAAATGGTTTTTCTTGTTATAAATATCACTTTATAAAACAATATTTATGCTAGTATGTATAGTAGTATACATTTCGTAGCAGGTAAAAAAATTTGATTATGACCTAAAATGTTGCAAATTAGATAAAATTATACAAGTTGGACAACTAACTGAAAATGGAAATAAAACTAAATATTAAAAAGTTCTGTTAATGACTATCTATTAACTCGTGTTTTTTCCATTTACATTTTTAATGTGTAATCTTGTTGTGTGGGAAACTTTGTAGGAACTAAGTATATATGTTTCTTAGCTTGGAATAGTGTAACAAGTGTTAATTTAAATCATGAAGGTAAAGGATTCAGGAAGATAGATGAGTTGTAAAGATAAGCAGTAAGAACTGCTTGATTGTTGAATTCAATAGATTATCCCATCACTAGTTATTCTTCGGTTACATCTGGAAACACCGCGCCACACCTAGGCTTGCATTGATATATCTCGTACTATATAATTATCCCCCAGAACAGTTCACTTTAGACTGGTTTGTACTTGCCAGTAGAGCCTATACTTGATATGGCTATACTCAGTCCCTGGTACCGTCCCTTGCCTGCCTTGGCTGGAAGAGGCTAGATCAGAGCTAGCCTTTTTCTTCAAGGTGGCATTACTGTGATAGTGGATGTTCTATAACATGGGATCTCAGCAGAAGGTGGCTTTTACTCTAACCCTTAACAGAATATCCTGTTACTCTGTAAGCAATACAGAGATCTTAAGTTGAATAAGAGATATCCTCAACTTTTTATCCTAACTGTGCAAAAAAAATTAAAATTACAATCCAACGTATGTAACTATTATAAAGCAATGTTGGAAGTTTCCCTCACAAATAAAAATCAGCACTTTAATGTATGTAGAAATTTATTTACTTATGTATTCATTGAGGTGGCATACCTAAAATTTTGTACTGTATATGTATAAATTAGTTATATTACTACTCCTAGTACTGTGTTTGACACATTGAGAAACTGTGAGTAAGAATTTTACTCTGACATTGTCAAGTCGTATTTTAGTAACTTTTGTCATGATCAGTAGTGTATATTTATTATTGATGCGTAGGGATATGTGTGCGAGGATGGGGCGTGTCGCAGCGGATGTCACGTGACAGCAGACTGTCCGGTTACCAAGGCTTGCTTCTCAGGGCAGTGCCAGGATCCATGTGGTCCAGACAGCCCTTGTGGCACCAATGCCCTTTGTCGTGTGTCAGACCATCGTCCTGTGTGCCTGTGTCCTGAAGGCTACCAAGGGGAACCAAGTCAGGCGTGTGTCAAAGCGGTGTGCACAGCAGACGACGACTGTGAGGGCAACCAACACTGTGCGCCTGATGGAGCCTGTCGCAACCCCTGTCTTGAAGCTGGCGTTTGTGGAATCAATGCACAGTGCAAAGTCATCGGCAAGCGGCCCCAGTGCTCCTGCCCTCCAGGGTATCAGGGCAATCCTCATGTTGAATGCAAGCAAGGTTAGTACTCTGTTCTAAAACTTTTGAATTAGAAAATATGAAAGTTCAAAATACTATAACTTAAAAGTTGTAGAATCGAATACATAAATTATAAAAAGACAAACTTAATTTTGATATTTTGTATCAATAGACCGGCTTAAAATTTGGCAGGGGTGTGGTATTCAATAACAATGTGTACTTAAATGCTTTTTGTCATGGACTTGGAAGGTGTTGAACCTTCTCAGCTTCTCCTATTTTCATTCAAGAAGATCTAAAACTTATGTTAAATTAATAAAAGATTAAATGCCAAACTCCTAAGAAACTTATTTATTCATTGCTAATAAGTAAATTAATTTGTCTGCTTGGATGTTGTCATTAAAGCTTGGGTTCAAAATGGGATTTAATAGCATTTCTTTGTAAATGTAAAATTTAGTATTTATTTGTGTCAAATATTTAATTTCAGTCACTTTAAGAATTATTTGCACTGGTCAGGTACATTCTGAATTATTTTAGTGAGTGGTACATTTCTGATTGTGACGACAACAACTTATGTTGCAGGAGGTGAGAGTTGCAGTCAGAACCCCTGCGGAGAGAACACACAGTGCCGCAACGTGCCAGGCGGTGTGGCTTGTATGTGTGAATCAGGCTGTACCGGAGACCCATACCAAGGCTGCGTGTGTGCCAAGTCAGCCAACTCATGCCAGGACCTCAAGTGTGGCACTAATGCAGCTTGTAAAATGCGCGACAATAAACCTCTCTGCTTCTGTCCACAGAAATATCCGTTGGGTGACCCTTTAACTCAATGTGAGTACTCACTTATCTCATTACTCTTTGTCCTGCCAATTCATTACTCCATTGGAGAGGATTCTAAGTTATGAATTAAAAAACAAGTGAATAGAAACCTTCATGGAATAAAAACAGAAATGGACTAGTTATGATGGATTGAACATAACAAACTATTGATATTTTACAATTACTCCGTTACAGTCAAAAGTCTGTTTTAGAGCTTAGGAGAGAAGAGCACATTAAAAGTAAGGTTAGACTACTGCTTGCTACTTTTGCACAGCAGCATGAAGAAAATTTAAACAGTAATGCCAATTTTGCACACTAAAATTTGGTGTTACTATAGTAGAGTAAGTGATTGGCAGTTAGCAAACTGGTTTACAAAAGTTAGCATCAAATCTTACTCGTATTCATGATCAGCAAAGAATCATTATTGACAGCAAGTCATCTCTGATCCATTTAGCTTAATTTTACTGTATTTTTTTCTTTCTAATACAATACGAAGGCTCTATTACACGGACACTTTAAACTTCTACATTCATTCTTCTTCAACAACATCTAACAAACTGTGATCATCAAATGTTAATTTATTCACAGTAAAATTCATTGATTAAAATGTTTAGACGAGTAAAAATGATTTTTATAAAATCTATGAAATAATTTAATGTTAACTATACTGTGTATTATGTCCTGTGGTCTTATATTATTATCCTTTTATAAGATTTAATTAACGTTTTTATGAGTGATTATTAAAAGTATATATAAGAGTATTTATCTGCATTATTGGATTTCAACATGCTTTGACAACGATTTAATAATAAAGATTTAATAATATCTTTCATCTCTAGAGCAATGTGATAAACAAGAATAGTAAAATAATAATTTTTCACATCACTATTCATATGTAAATGTTTTTTAGTATAGATTTAGGCCTTTTTGAAATATATTTACAAGACCTGCATAATTATTTCAATATGTAACAATAGGGATTTTATCTATGATAAGTAAAAGTTATAATTGAATGTTTAAACATGTGTAATGAATGACGTTTGTGCAGGTTCCGCTCCAGTATTGCCCAAAGACTGTCGTACGATGGGCTGCGGTAAACACGGGGAGTGCGTGGCCGTGCAGGACAGCTATGCCTGTCAGTGTCCCAGCGGCATGGTTGGTAACCCTGAGGTTGAGTGCAGTCCAGGTAAGTCCACTTTCCCAAAATCCTGTGCTAATTTGGAAGGTACCGTGCAGGCACAAATACCGATCGCACTGTTTCCACCGAGTTACAGTCCGTTCCTTGTTTCAAAATCGGTGAATACTACGTGCTTTAGATGTTTCTAAAATCAATATGAATTGTTTCATTAGGAAAGAACGTTTTTATGTTGGTAACTAAATTGCACTTTTAAAATGACTAATTTTTTCTCCCCTACTACAGTTGTTAACAAAACATTACAAAACTTTATTAAGAAACTGAATAAGATTTCTTTTAGCACTCTGGAAATATCAACGGATTCAATGTATCTGTGAAAATGACATAATCTACAACATGTTTATGTTTTACACAACAGTTTGCGAACAAACCCAAATGTGTATAACCAAACTCCATTACTTCCGTTGACATTACAATCAAGCAGGTCCATCACACTACATCCCAAGTGCTTTCATGTTTATAACAAGTATAACAGATAACGTGGAGTCGCACAAATTCAACCTCTCTGGACCCGGTTTGGAAGCAGTAGGTGATCCGTACTTGTGTCTATAGTGAGCATGCCTAGGCCTAAATCCACTGTAAAATAGTGCTGTATTTAACACGGGGGCTCTTGTATATATTGTAAATGTTTTGTTCCATGTCCACATCGCCATCCGCTTTGTCATGTGGAATGTCAAACAGTCCCAATCTGCCTTGTCGGTTAACACCTCTCGCTCCACTCAACATCCGTAACTTGTGGGACAGACAAGGTTCAATTTCAGTTGCTTTACTGTTTTGTTATTTCAGAAATCATTGTTAAATTCTGTTTGGCACAAAAAGAAAGATGAGTTAGAAATATGTATTATAAAATATTGTTCAAGTGTGCTGTTTAACTAAATCATTTTTTTTATTCGAGCCGTGTTTATCTGTAATAAAGAAAACATTTTAAAATTCATCAGTTTGTTTCTTGGAAAGTTAAATTTTAAACTGTGCAAAATTAACTATATTCAAAGAGCCCTGTAGGAGTACAATTTCTGTTTCGTCTACATCTTATCTTTTGTTTTATTTAAGATCTTGAAAAGTCAGATTGGGAACTGTGAAAGGGAACATTCTCACAATTATACTGCCCCTCAATGCATTTCTTAAAATTTAGGCCTTTTGCTATCCGAGTGGTTTTTTTATAATCTTAAGTGTACAGCTTCTTCTGAAATTCTATCTTAAGCATGATTGTGAGAAATATTTCACTTTCACAGTTCTTCCAATCACTGTTCTCTCTGTCATTCCCACTGTATATTTCATCCTGTGCACTGTTTGCACCCCAGAGAGCACTTGCTCCGCAGACTTGGACTGCCCTAACGAGAAGGCTTGCATCAATAGACAGTGTCTGGAGGTGTGTAGTGTACGGGGGGCGTGTGGGGACAATGCATTGTGTCGACCAGTGCAGCATCGTCCACAGTGTTCGTGTCCCGAGTGTCACACAGGGACTCCAGAGATATCCTGTCAGCCGGACCCCAAGTGTGAGGAGATTCATCCGCGACCCACCGTCCCCATCCCTTGCTCGTCTGACTCGGACTGTCCGTCCACCATGGCGTGTTTCACTGACAACTGTCGTAATCCCTGCCTCATGGCCACTCTCAAGTGCGAAGTCAACAAGAAATGTGAAGTGAGACATCACCGACCCATGTGCGTTTGCAAAAACGGCTTCTCCGTCAGTGAATCGGGAGAACTCAGCTGTGCTCCAGACAGTTCAGAATGCAGCTTCGACGATCAGTGCACTTCTAACTTGGCCTGTATTAAGGGTAAATGCTCGAGTCCGTGTTCCTCATTGACGTGTCCTGTCGAGAAGATCTGTGAAGTCGTCAACCACCGCCCTGTCTGCCTCTGCACCAAGGACTGCAATCCTTCCTTGTCCATCTGCCTGAGGGACAATGGCTGTCCTCCACAACAAGCCTGTGTCAACTTCCAGTGTATCGACCCTTGCTTAAACACGACCTGCCCACAAGATACTCCATGCTTTGTTGAGGACCACAAGCCACTCTGCAAGTTCTGCCCTCTTGGGTTCACTACAGATCCAAAATATGGATGCCTCAAAGGTAAACCACCCCGCCATAGAAATGAATTTCAGATTAAATACAGATTAAGCGATACCCAGTCAAGAAAAATTTGGAACCAAACACTGGAAAATTATAGCAAACGAAAGAGATAACATGATGAGGATTTTGCAAAACAGTGCACCTTTTTCTTGATTTTATCCAACTCACTTGCTAATTGTTCAAAACAACTCAGTCTGTACTTTCCCTTCATTGTCTGTCTCACTTCTACCACTTACCCTTATTAGAGGTGGCTCTAATGATAATACATACATGTTTAACATGTGTTTTGTGTAAATAATCAGAGAGTATCAAATGCATGAATTTAAGTATTTTATTATAAAATATAACAAGTTGAATTATTAAAGAACAGTAGTAAAACTGCTGCGGCAACTCTAATTTTTAATACTAGTAGAAAATTTTTAAACACTTAACCAATTTGCTTGTGCTCCAGTAGTGTGTCACAAAACAATACGACACAAAGCACTGTAATTCCACATGCAGTTGATCTCCTAATTTGTAAATATTGTTGTGGTTTGCATCATTGCAGTCTAACATCTCATCTTGTCTCACTCTGTCATCTCACTCACTCATCTCATGTCTCATCCATCAGTAGTATAGTGTAAGTTGTATATATTTATATATAACCATGTATGTAGTTGTTGTACATATTTTGTTTGTATATAAATGGTTTCACAGAGAATAAAGTGGTCTGCACTGAGGATAAGGAGTGCACAGCCACACAATCCTGCATTGGCGGAGAATGCAAGCACCAATGCACCAACGTTACCTGCGGTCTGAACGCTAAGTGTAAAACACAAGCAAACATTACAGTATGTTTTTGTCCTTACCCTTTTATCGGCAATCCTTATGATAAGTGTTATTTAAGCCGTGAAATACCAGAAAATGAAACAAAAGGTACAACAGATAAGGTAAGTACACAACTTTCAGACGCAACTGACTCGCCTCTGGAAACAACATTATCAGAAACCAAATCCTATCCTGATATTTACACAACAATAAAAGAATTTTTTACTCCATTTTTCACCACTCAACAAAGCACTAGTAATGAAGACGTGACTACAACTGAAAACCAAATTGGTATCGATAGTCCAACACAGTCATCAGTTAGTTCACATAAAACCCCAGAAACAGTGCCAACATCACAACCAATGACTACAAATACACTTGATGCCGTGAACACAAACAATAACACAAACGACACTGACATAAGAATAGGCAGCGTACCTCCTCAACAAACACAAACCACACATGCAATTACTGGGAAGGAACCTAACCCTGCTGGATATACAACTCTTCAACCAGAAGGAGAAACAGGCAAAACCCCAGGTTACCCATCTTTTACTAGTGGGAAGGAAACAGTCACTATCCCTGGATATACAACACTACATCCAGAAGGCGAAAGAGACAAAACTACAGATTACCCATATAATACAACTAATAGGAAAGAAACTGTCACTACTCCTGAATATACTAGTCTACAACCAGAAAAAGAAACAGGCAAAACTGCAGAATATCCACACGTTACTACTATTGTAAAGGAAACTGTCACCACCCCTGGCTATAATACTATTCAACCAGAAAAAGAAACAACAGGTTACCCATCTATTACAACTACTGGAACAGAAACAGTCCCCACTCTGGAGTATACAACTCCACAAGAAGCAGAAACAGTCAAAACTGCAGAATATCCTCATGTTACAACTATTGTAAAGGAAACTGTCACCACCCCTGGCTATACTACTCTTCAACCAGAAAAAGAAACAGACAAAACAACAGGTTACCCATCTATTACAACTACTGGAACAGAAACTGTCTCCACTCCGGAGTATACAACTCCACAAGAAGCAGAAACAGTCAAAACTGCAGAATATCCTCATGTTACAACTATTGTAAAGGAAACTGTCACCACCCCTGGCTATACTACTCTTCAACCAGAAAAAGAAACAGACAAAACAACAGGTTACCCATCTATTACAACTACTGGAACAGAAACTGTGTCCACTCCGGAGTATACAACTCCCCAAGACGCAGAAACAGGTAAAACTGCAGATTACCCATACATTACAACTAGTGAGAGGGAAACTATGTCCACTCCGGAGTATACAACTCCACAAGAAGCAGAAACAGGCAAAACCGCAGAATATCCTCATGTTACAACTATTCTAAAGGAAACTGTCACCACCCCTGGCTATACTACTCTTCAACCAGAAAAAGAAACAGACAAAACAACAGGTTACCCATCTATTACAACTACTGTAATAGAAACTGTCTCCACTCCGGAGTATACAACTCCACAAGATGTAGAAACAGGTAAAACTGCAGGTTACCCATCCATTACAACTAGTGAGAGGGAAACTATGTCCACTCCGAAGTATACAACTCCACAAGAAGCAGAAACAGGCAAAACCGCAGAATATCCTCATGTTACAACTATTCTAAAGGAAACTGTCACCACCCCTGGCTATACTACTCTTCAACCAGAAAAAGAAACAGACAAAACAACAGGTTACCCATCTATTACAAGTACTGGAACAGAAACTGTGTCCACTCCGGAGTATACAACTCCACAAGACGCAGAAACAGGTAAAACTGCAGATTACCCATACATTACAACTAGTGAGAGGGAAACTATGTCCACTCCGGAGTATACAACTCCACAAGAAGCAGAAACAGGCAAAACCGCAGAATATCCTCATGTTACAACTATTCTAAAGGAAACTGTCACCACCCCTGGCTATACTACTCTTCAACCAGAAAAAGAAACAGACAAAACAACAGGTTACCCATCTATTACAAGTACTGGAACAGAAACTGTGTCCACTCCGAAGTATACAACTCCCCAAGACGCAGAAACAGGTAAAACTGCAGATTACCCATACCATTACAACTAGTGAGAGGGAAACTATGTCCACTCCGGAGTATACAACTCCACAAGAAGCAGAAACAGGCAAAACCGCAGAATATCCTCATGTTACAACTATTCTAAAGGAAACTGTCACCACCCCTGGCTATACTACTCTTCAACCAGAAAAAGAAACAGACAAAACAACAGGTTACCCATCTATTACAAGTACTGGAACAGAAACTGTGTCTCCACTCCGGAGTATACAACTCCCCAAGACGCAGAAACAGGTAAAACTGCAGATTACCCATACATTACAACTAGTGAGAGGGAAACTATGTCCACTCCGGAGTATACAACTCCACAAGAAGCAGAAACAGGCAAAACCGCAGAATATCCTCATGTTACAACTATTCTAAAGGAAACTGTCACCACCCCTGGCTATACTACTCTTCAACCAGAAAAAGAAACAGACAAAACAACAGGTTACCCATCTATTACAACTACTGTAATAGAAACTGTCTCCACTCCGGAGTATACAACTCCACAAGATGTAGAAACAGGTAAAACTGCAGGTTACCCATCCATTACAACTAGTGAGAGGGAAACTATGTCCACTCCGAAGTATACAACTCCACAAGAAGCAGAAACAGGCAAAACCGCAGAATATCCTCATGTTACAACTATTGTAAAGGAAACTTTCACCACCCCTGGCTATACTACTCTTCAACCAGAAAAAGAAACGGACAAAACAACAGGTTACCCATCTATTACAACTACTGGAACAGAAATTGTCTCCACTCCGGAGTATACAACTCCCCAAGACGCAGAAACAGGTAAAACTGCAGGTTACGCATCTATTACAACTAGTGAGGGGGAAACTGTCTCCACTCCAGAGTATACAACTCAACCAGAAGGAGAAAAAAGAAAAACTGCAGATTATCCGTCTATTACAATTAGTTCGAAAAACACTGTCACTGTTCCTGGTTATACTACTTTACTACCAGGAGGGGAAACAGCCAAAATATCTTTGATGGAATCAGTAACAACTACTGGATATACCACTGTTGTGCCAGAGGATGATATAAGCAGATCTACGGAATACTTCACAATTGCGGGTAGTGAAAAGGGTACAGTAACAACCCCTGGAAAAATCATTTTAGATCCAATGGATGAAACAAGCGAAACAACTACACATACGCGTACAACAACAATTAGTATTCCCACCCAACATAATAATACTAATGATTATAACCCGGAACAAGATCTTTCAGACAATTCTAATTATGTTACCTCTAATTACGATGACTTATCGGAGGATGAATTACCTAAAACTACAGAGAGTATTGCGACCGGTATTTATAACATGTTCTCTACTATGTTTCCTCTAAATCTTATAACATCAAATTATGACAATACTATAAACTTAACGAGCAAAAGTGAAGAAACAACTGATAACTTACATAGTACAACTATAACTAAACAAGAAATAAGTACTCCTTTATATACCTCTCTACAGCCCAGTGATCAATCAACTCAAAAAATAACAGAAAGTGCGCACTACGGAACAGCTACTAGTAGTGTGAAAGAAACTGTAACCACTCCGAGCTATACCACTTTTACGCTGGAGGATGCACCAAAAAGCTCTACAAGTTATGTATCAATTACAACTAGTAGCAAGGAAACAATGACAACTCCTGGTTACACTACTTTATTGCCAGAGGGTGAGACAAGCAAAACTGCAGGTTACCCTTCAGTGACAACTAGTGGCAAGGAAACAATGACAACTCCTGGTTACACTACTTTATTGCCAGAGGGTGAGACAAGCAAAACTGCAGGTTACCCTGCAATTACAACTAGTGGCAAGGAAACAATGACAACTCCTGTTTACACTACTTTATTGCCAGAGGGTGAGACAAGCAAGACCCCAGGATACCCTGCAATTACAACTAGTGGCAAGGAAACAATAACAACTCCTGGTTACACTACTTTATTGCCAGAGGGTGAGACAAGCAAAACTGCAGGTTACCCTTCAGTGACAACTAGTGGCAAGGAAACAATGACAACTCCTGGTTACACTACTTTATTGCCAGAGGGTGAGACAAGCAAAACTGCAGGTTACCCTTCAATTACAACTAGTGGCAAGGAAACAATGACAACTCCTGGTTACACTACTTTATTGCCAGAGGGTGAGACAAGCAAAACTGCAGGTTACCCTTCAATTACAACTAGTGGCAAGGAAACCGAGACAACTCCTGGTTACACTACTTTATTGCCAGAGGGTGAGACAAGCAGAACTGCAGGTTACCCTTCAATGACAACTAGTGGCAAGGAAACAATGACAACTCCTGGTTACACTACTTTATTGCCAGAGGGTGAGGCAAGCAAAACTGCAGGTTACCCTTCAGTGACAACTAGTGGCAAGGAAACAATGACAACTCCTGGTTACACTACTTTATTGCCAGAGGGTGAGACAAGCAAAACTGCAGGTTACCCTTCAAGTGACAACTAGTGGCAAGGAAACCGAGACAACTCCTGGTTACACTACTTTATTGCCAGAGGGTGAAACAAGCAGAACTGCAGGTTACCCTTCAGTGACAACTAGTGGCAAGGAAACCGAGACAACACTTGGTTACACTACGTTATTGCCAGAGAGTGAGACAAGCAGAACTGCAGGTTACCCTTCAGTGACAACTAGTGGCAAGGAAACAATGACAACTCCTGGTTACACTACTTTATTGCCAGAGGGTGAGACAAGCAAAACTGCAGGTTACCCTTCAGTGACAACTAGTGGCAAGGAAACAATGACAACTCCTGGTTACACTACTTTATTGCCAGAGGGTGAGACAAGCAAAACTGCAGGTTACCCTTCAATTACAACTAGTGGCAAGGAAACAATGACAACTCCTGGTTACACTACTTTATTGCCAGAGGGTGAGACAAGCAAGACCCAGGATACCCTTCAATTACAACTAGTGGCAAGGAAACAATGACAACTCCTGGTTACACTACTTTATTGCCAGAGGGTGAGACAAGCAAGACTGCAGGTTACCCTTCAATTACAACTAGTGGCAAGGAAACAATGACAACTCCTGGTTACACTACTTTATTGCCAGAGGGTGAGACAAGCAAGACCCCAGGATACCCTTCAATGACAACTAGTGGCAAGGAAACAATGACAACTCCTGGTTACACTACTTTATTGCCAGAGGGTGAGACAAGCAGAACTGCAGGTTACCCTTCAGTGACAACTAGTGGCAAGGAAACAATGACAACTCCTGGTTACACTACTTTATTGCCAGAGGGTGAGACAAGCAGAACTGCAGGTTACCCTTCAGTGACAACTAGTGGCAAGGAAACAATGACAACTCCTGGTTACACTACTTTATTGCCAGAGGGTGAGACAAGCAAAACTGCAGGTTACCCTTCAGTGACAACTAGTGGCAAGGAAACAATGACAACTCCTGGTTACACTACTTTATTGCCAGAGGGTGAGACAAGCAGAACTGCAGGTTACCCTTCAATGACAACTAGTGGCAAGGAAACAATGACAACTCCTGGTTACACTACTTTATTGCCAGAGGGTGAGACAAGCAAGACCCCAGGATACCCTTCAATGACAACTAGTGGCAAGGAAACAATGACACAACTCCTGGTTACACTACTTTATTGCCAGAGGGTGAAACAAGCAAGACCCCAGGTTACCCTTCAATGACAACTAGTGGCAAGGAAACAATGACAACTCCTGGTTACACTACTTTATTGCCAGAGGGTGAGACAAGCAAAACTGCAGGTTACCCTTCAATGACAACTAGTGGCAAGGAAACAATGACAACTCCTGGTTACACTACTTTATTGCCAGAGGGTGAGACAAGCAAGAACTGCAGGATACCCTTCAATGACAACTAGTGGCAAGGAAACAATGACAACTCCTGGTTACACTACTTTATTGCCAGAGGGTGAGACAAGCAAGACCCCAGGATACCCTTCAATTACAACTAGTGGCAAGGAAACAATGACAACTCCTGGTTACACTACTTTATTGCCAGAGGGTGAGACAAGCAAAACTGCAGGTTACCCTTCAATGACAACTAGTGGCAAGGAAACAATGAGACAACTCCTGGTTACACTACTTTATTGCCAGAGGGTGAAACAAGCAAGACCCCAGGTACCCTTCAGTGACAACTAGTGGCAAGGAAACAATGACAACTCCTGGTTACACTACTTTATTGCCAGAGGGTGAAACAAGCAGAACTGCAGGTTACCCTTCAGTGACAACTAGTGGCAAGGAAACAATGACAACACTCCTGGTTACACTACTTTATTGCCAGAGGGTGAGACAAGCAGAACTGCAGGTTACCCTTCAATGACAACTAGTGGCAAGGAAACAATGACAACTCCTGGTTACACTACTTTATTGCCAGAGGGTGAGACAAGCAAGGCCCCAGGATACCCTTCAATGACAACTAGTGGCAAGGAAACAATGACAACTCCTGGTTACACTACTTTATTGCCAGAGGGTGAGACAAGCAAGACCCCAGATACCCTTCAATGACAACTAGTGGCGAAGAAACAATAACAACTCCTGGTTACACTACTTTATTGCCAGAGGGTGAGAAACAAGCAGAACTGCAGGTTATTCTTCCATTATAACTAGTGGCAAACAGGAAACAGTGAACAACACCTGGTTACACTACTTTATTGCCAGAGGGTGAGTGAAACAAGCAGAACTGCAGGTTACCCTTCAATTACAACTAGTGGCAAGGAAACAATGACAACTCCTGGTTACACTACTTTATTGCCAGAGGGTGAGACAAGCAGGACTGCAGGTTACCCTTCAATGACAACTAGTGGCAAGGAAACAATGACAACTCCTGGTTACACTACTTTATTGCCAGAGGGTGAGACAAGCAAGACCTGCAGGATATACCCTTCAATGACAACTAGTGGCAAGGAAACAATGACAACTCCTGGTTACACTACTTTATTGCCAGAGGGTGAAACAAGCAGAACTGCAGGTTACCCTTCAGTGACAACTAGTGGCAAGGAAACAATGACAACTCCTGGTTACACTACTTTATTGCCAGAGGGTGAGACAAGCAAACTGCAGGTTACCCTTCAATGACAACTAGTGGCAAGGAAACAATGACAACTCCTGGTTACACTACTTTATTGCCAGAGGGTGAGACAAGCAGGACTGCTAGTCACCCTTCAATGACAACAATTGGCCAAGAAACAATTACACCCCCTGGCTACACGACTTTATTGCCAGAGAGAGAAACAAGCAGAACTCCGGGATATACTTCAATGACAACTAATAGTAAGGAAATAGACACAACAGCTGGTTACACAACTTTATTGCCAGAGGGTGAAACAAGGAGAACTGAAGGTTACCCTTCGATGGCAACCAGTGGCAAGGAAACAATGACAACTCCTGGTTACACTACTTTATTGCCAGAGGGTGAGACAAGCAAGACCTGCAGGATACCCTTCAATGACAACTAGTGGCGAAGAAACAATGACAACTCCTGGTTACACTACTTTATTGCCAGAGGGTGAGACAAGCAGAACTGCAGGTTACCCTTCAATGACAACTAGTGGCAAGGAAACAATAACAACTCCTGGTTACACGACTTTATTGCCAGAGGGTGAAACAAGCAGAACTGCAGGTTACCCTTCAATTACAACTAGTGGCAAGGAAACAATGACAACTCCTGGTTACACTACTTTATTGCCAGAGGGTGAGACAAGCAAGACCCCAGGATACCCTTCAATGACAACTAGTGGCAAGGAAACAATGACAACTCCTGGTTACACTACTTTATTGCCAGAGGGTGAGAC
This sequence comes from Homalodisca vitripennis, assembly GCF_021130785.1. NCBI lineage: Eukaryota > Metazoa > Arthropoda > Insecta > Hemiptera > Cicadellidae > Homalodisca > Homalodisca vitripennis. The sequence goes on along the minus strand of NC_060214.1, from coordinate 33,314,048 downwards.
AAGCAGAGACCCCAGGTTACCCTTCAATGACAACTAGTGGCAAGGAAACAATGACAACTCCTGGTTACACTACTTTATTGCCAGAGGGTGAGACAAGCAAGACCCCAGGATACCCTTCAATGACAACTAGTGGCGAAGAAACAATAACAACTCCTGGTTACACTACTTTATTGCCAGAGGGTGAAACAAGCAGAACTGAAGGTTACCCTTCAATGACAACTAGTGGCAAGGAAACAATGACAACTCCTGGTTACACTACTTTATTGCCAGAGGGTGAGACAAGCAAAACCCCAGGATACCCTTCAATGACAACTAGTGGCGAAGAAACAAAAACAACTCCTGGTTACACTACTTTATTGCCAGAGGGTGAGACAAGCAAGACCCCAGGATACCCTTCAATGACAACTAGTGGCAAGGAAACAATGACAACTCCTGGTTACACTACTTTATTGCCAGAGGGTGAGACAAGCAAGACCCCAGGATACCCTTCAATGACAACTAGTGGCGAAGAAACAAAGACAACTCCTAGTTACACTACTTTATTGCCAGAGGGTGAAACAAGCAGAACTGCAGGTTACCCTTCAATTACAACAATTGGCAAGGAAACAGTAACACCCCCTGGTTACACGACTTTATTGCCAGAGGGTGAAACAAGCAGAATTCCGGCATATACTTCAATGACAACTAGTGGCAAGGAAACAGTGACAACACCTGGTTACACAACTTTATTGCCGAAGGGTGAAACAAGCAGAACTGAAGGTTACCCTTCGATTACAACTAGTGGACAGGAAACAGTGACAACTCCTGGTTACACTACTTTATTACCAGAGAGTGAAACAAGTAGAACTGCAAGTTACCCTTCCATTACAACTAGTGGACAGGTAACAGTGACAACTCCTGGTTACACTACTTTATTGCCAGAGAGTGAAACAAGCAGGACTGCTAGTCACCCTTCAATGACAACAATTGGCCAAGAAACAGTTACACCCCTGGCTACACGACTTTATTGCCAGAGAGAGAAACAAGCAGAACTCCGGGATATACTTCAATGACAACTAGTGGCAAGGAAATAGTGACAACACTCCTGGTTACACTACTTTATTGCCAGAGGGTGAGACAAGCAGAACCCCAGGTTACCCTTCAATGACAACTAGTGGCAAGGAAACAATAACAACTCCTGGTTACACTACTTTATTGCCAGAGGGTGAAACAAGTGAGACCCCAGGATACCCTTCAATGACAACTAGTGGCAAGGAAACAGTGACAACTCTTGGTTACACTACTTTATTGCCAGAGGGTGAGACAAGCAGAACTGCAGGTTACCCTTCAATGACAACTAGTGGCAAGGAAACAACAACAACTCCTGGTTACACTACTTTATTGCCAGAGGGTGAAACAAGCAAGACCCCAGGATACCCTTCAATGAAAACTAGTGGCAAGGAAACAGTGACAACACTTGGTTACACTACCTTATTGCCAGAGGATGAAACAAGGGAAACTGGAGATTACTCTTCAATTACATCTAGTGGCAAGGAAACCGTGACAACTCCTGGTTATGCCAATTTTATGACTGAGAGTGAAACAAGCAGACCTACTGATAACCCATTAACTCTAGTTAGTGGTAAAGAAACTGTCACTACTTCTGTTTATACTTCCATACATCCAGGTAATGGATCAGTAGGTTATTCAACAATGAGTTCAAATATAAAAGGATCAGTCACTTTATCTGTCTCTACAACTCAATTAGCTGAGGTTGACACTAGTAGTTCTACAACTTATTCAACATTGTCAGATAAAATTACTGAGGCTTCTGCTGGTTCAAACGAGGGCAGTGATAGAACTGAGTTTTATTCATCTGCTGTGCCCACTGAAAAAGAAAGTTCTATTACACAACGATTTACTATTATGACAACTGTAGAAGATGTTTCTTTGACTTCTGCTGGGTTTTCAACAGAAGAAACTAAGAGAACTAAAGGGATTATGGTTCCTACATCTAGAGATGAAAAAGGCAAAAATGAACACCAAGCAACTTTAAGTTACTCATTTACAACACAACCTGTATTTGATACAACATTGGATGGTTTAGACGATAAATTAGGTTCAGACATAGGTTCAAATAATTTAAACACTTTGACAACATCTTCCACTTATACTTCCAATGGTCCTTTTGATACCACAACAGAAATTTCCCCACCTGAAATTGTTTATCCTGATCAAGGTCCTAATGATTTTACCTCAACTACACTTCCTCCTGAATTTATTCCAAAGATTCCTTCTTGTCTCTCCGACTCTGACTGTCTGTCATCTGAAAGTTGTGTCAACTTTACTTGTACAAACCCCTGTAAAGTTTTCAATCCCTGTGAAGAAGGTGTGGTCTGCAATGTCATCGACAACACCGTTGTTTGCTTGTGTTTTCGCTTGAACCAGACGGCAGGGATGCTCGGTTGTAACAGAACACCAGGTAAACACTACAACACACTCTTGAGCATCATTCCGGCATTGTGCGTTGCTCGCTGATGCTCGACCATACATTCGGTACACACAAAAACATGACACTGTGTGTTAGGCTTGGAATGGACACTCTGAATGTGATGCTATCCTTAGTGGTGTGGTGATTGTAATATTCTTTGCAACTGTTGTTTGAATAATTTAATTTTCTTAGTTTACCTTTATTACAATACTGTTTTATCAATATCTATTTTTGCTTGCACTTTATATAGACTTAATGTAATTTGGATATTTTCTTGTTATTTTAGTTTTCTTAATTATCAGGTTGAAACTTGAGAATGTCAACTTTATCGTGCTTTGCATCCACAAATAAATATGTTCCACACATTGTTAGTTTCCTTCAAATGATAATTAATGTAATCACATTTTATAATTTAGCTTTTGATAAATTTACATTCTTTTAGTAATCTCTAGTACTGTCTTGTAGTAATGTTCTACACCTTTGTAGTTAAATACACCTGTTTTTGGCTTACAATAAGTGTTTCCTCTCTATATCAATTCTTACAGGAATGCCATTTAAAAAGCTCTGTCAACCTAACGTGTTTGATCAAATAATAATTTTTCCACAATTTTTGAGATTTTGCTTGTAATGCAAATGAGTGCCATAGTGTGCTCACCCTATTAGTTGCGATAATTTACATACTCCTATGTCTTTATTGGACAGAGTCCAATCTATTGCATGTACCCTGTGTCTTCTTCATAAATTATTTTCAAGCCTTGTTTTTATTTCAGTGCTTCCGTTCGTCTGCATGTAGCTCCAGAGGTTGCCGACTTGACGCTGGACAAGCTCCTGGATACGCTACCGTACTTCTGTTCACCTCTTGGAATCTGATTGAATGCCTTTTTCATTATGTTGTCTGTTTCTGTTGTCTTACCTGTTATACTGACTTGTTACGTGTAATGGAGGTGGTGGTGGGAATATTGTCGAGTAGCGAGTGTGAATATAACATTCACACTCGTTACAGAACTAATGTTTCATGTTCACTAACATCTCAGTTGGTTGTGGGTTGTATTTTTGTAAAGTATGTCATTCTAAATGAAAACTAATGGTCCATTTGTCAGAATGTGTTTTATTTGAAGATAAAACTTGACTATACTTGTCAAAAATGTCTATGTTAGAGATTGCGATCATCATACCTATTTTTAGGGTAATTACTCTGATCATTCTAATATAAGAATTTAAATCAAAATCATTCAGAAACGATTTTAATAAAATGTTAGGGACTCACTTTTATAAATTTTTTCAATTAACCCTTGATTTATTTTTAATTTTACACGTGAAAATATATACTTACATATAATATATTCACATATTCTCAAATTAATTTCTGAATGAAATTCAAATTGATATTCTTGTACCTTGTAAAAGTATATTTGTATACCATCCATCAGATTATTTAAACCTTAAAGATCAACTTCAAGTTTAATTACAGTTACAAGATATTTCTGTTGTGTTTAACGTCAATAGACATTGTTGATACTTGCAGTGTTGGGATGTGTGTCAAACGATGAGTGTTCACACCAACAAGCTTGTGTCAACGGCGCCTGTCAGAACCCTTGTCATGTTGCCAACCCTTGCGCACCCCACCATACTTGCCAAGTCGACCACCACAACCCTGTCTGCGTCAAAGGTAACATATGAGTATTGTTGTGTGAAAAACTATATCCATTGGAATATTCCAGTGTTTTAATTATTGACCTTTAACCCTCTCCCGCTCGCAAGGCATGAATCGGCACGGCCACAACGTAGCCACTGCAGCCTAAACGGCACAGATCGGCATGCACTGCTTTATCTACTAGAGCCGATAAGTGCTGCTCTCGAGTAGCAATAGTTTGTCTACTACGGGTTGTTTGCTATCAGGAGACCATTTACTTTACTCTTACAGTAGATTTATTCCATTATTTTGCTATTTATATTAGTTGTGCGGAAACAATGGCGGGTTGTAGTCGTACACTTCGTGACAGTGAAATCGATCTCGTTATTAGTAGTGATTGCGACGATTCAAGTGAGTGTAGTGAGGTACCAGAGCTTTGTGAAGTGGTTGGTGGCATTGAGGATGTAGTTCGGAGTGATCACAGTGGCAGGGGCAGTGACGGCGAGCCAGACAATGACCTTCACCAAGTAACTACGCAACAAACAACCCGGCGCCCTGCTGTCCGTGTGCCCCCTCCCTGGTCTCGTACAATCAACTTCATTGAACCAATATATAGTAAAATAATTAATATATATAATTATAGTTAATTACAATGACAGAACGTATGCAAGTTGAGACGCCGTGTATTTTGACCGAGCCCGACCGGCAGAGCAAATTAATTGAGGTTAGAAGCACCGTGAGCGCCTGGAAACAATGGGAGCGGGAGAGGGTTAATAATGTTATAATCTGGCCAACAAAAAATGTGTATCAAGTAGCTTACCCATATAATGGTATTGGTTATTTGTAACAAGATACCACAAAAATTGTACTTTAGACCGTAATTGTCTACAAATTATTTGTCATTCCTTATTAATTTTGGCATTACATTTGTTACTGTTGAAAAGGTTGGTAATTTATGAATACATACTTGAAAACTGTCACCGAAGACTCAACATGCAGTGTAGGCTTATTGAGACAAATAAAGTTTCATAAAAAACAGATTTATTCTTCAAAAACTGTAAATATTAACCAAGCATAATTCTTATAACTCATTGAAACTATTTGACTACTACATGAGGTAGAACTGTTAAATGGTAGGTTTGAAAGGGTAAACAGTTTTGAATTGCTATGAGCTGGATTGAACATTTGAAATATTAGAAAGTTTTGGGATAGTTTTATTTAACAAATTAAGGTTTGTTTTGAAGTATTATTTGGTTTTAATCCTTTTCTCAAGATTGATGGGAAGACAGTAACTTAAACCATGTGCGCTGTATTAACTAGTGGGCATTTTTAAATTTCAATTCAATGTCACTTAGAAAAATTGTTACCAAGTCACTATAAAATATGTGTCCAAATTAAATGTTATGCTCTTTAGTTTGGTTTTTAAAATAGCAGAACCCATTTTGGGAAGAGGGAATGTGCTATTTTGAACGTTTAGGTAGTTAGTGTATGGTGTTAATTTTCTTAACATTAAGTAGTTAGTTGTATGCTAATAACTTTACTAGGTATTTATCTAATTTCAATAGTTATTATGCTTGAAACTATATTTATTTTACATATTTATTTATTATAAAACATCACACCACATATTGTACATGACTGGTGACTTGACTTCCAAAATCCTAATCGGTTGTTTGTCATTTCATTCAAAATGTACATTCAAGTAATTTACAAATACTTCACTACTATTTCCCTAATTTTTTACAAGGAACATAATTATGGGATAGTCAGAAACAAATTTCAGGTAGACTATTCAGTAAATGTTCCTAAATAGATTTTTACATAAGTTCACTTAAAAACAGGATATTTTATTTATTTTTTTAATACTTAGCACATTTTTTTCTGGTTTCCTATTGATTACATGGTTTGATGTGTCAACTAACATAAGAATCAAACCCTTTAGTCCAAGTTCAAATCCTATCTGTACTGGAGCCTTTTTGTAACATTACTGTAAAACTTATTTAGTACAGAATGTTTGCTTTACCTTCTTTGTTAAATTTTCCATGCAAGTCTGTATTCTTTGGGGAATGGATAAAGCAAGGTTATAGAGAAAGGTTGAAAAAATAGAAAGACAAAATTAGAGAATTTAATCTCATATCTCCCCTTAAAATCCCAATACACCAAATCACATACGTTTCTCTTTTCTATCTGGTACTTGTATGTTTATATAAACTATAATCCTGCTCTGAATGTTGCAGTTTGCGAATGTCAACACTCCACCGACTGCAGGCCTCATTATCACTGTGACGGATGCGCTTGTATACCAGACTGTGAGTACCTATGAGATTATGAAAATGTACCGTTGAAAAATAATGGTCAAAGTGTACACTCCCGCTTTTGTAGTGCTGAGACTTCCTTCAATGCTTCAAAGATAAAGTGTAGTAACATAAAAAAGCAAGTGCAATAAAGAAGGTAGTGTCCAATTATCAAACATTAGCAGCATCTGGTAAGGAAGCAATATTGATCGATTTTGGTCAAATTGGTCATTGACTGGTGAAGCTGCAGGCAATTAGGATCCATCCCTTCAACTCATCTCTATAAGTGGATATATTTACGTTGGTTTCAGTTTAACATCTTTTAACTAATAATAGTTCCCAGAGTAAGGTCAAAATATTTCAAATATTTAATTTTATTGACAATTTTTCATATCTTGACCGTGATAACACAAATTTCACTGTCACAAATTTCCTGTACAACAACTTTTCATTAGTTTATTGAGATTTGCATCATCAAAGTCTCATTTTATCTGTAGTAAGTATTCTATTTTTCTCCTTGAAATAGAAAAAGATTAAACTTGTACGGGTAGAAATGATTGAACAGTGTGGTCAATAATAGCTCAAGAGTGTATATCTAGAATAGTATCCAAACTAGTGTGATTAAGACTGTAAAAAACACCAAATTTAAATACTTGTATTGGGGTTGCACAGTTACAAAGAAGAAAGTTGTATCTTTGAGTCTATATTCACCACTCGTGTATGGTTTAGAATTCAGATAAACTCAACAATAATGGTGTCACAGTATCTTAGTTGTTCTATTATTGAATTTCAGCTGAAGGAGTTCCATCATGCAACTGTGGTCCAGGAATACTCTGTGACTCTATCACTGGAGCCTGTTTAGGACCTGGCAAAGGTAGGACGGCCCCAGTGCCCCATCAGTGGTTCTATTTCTTTTATAAATTGAAGTTTATTTTGTGTTATATTAAGTCGATTCAAGTAACAGCGTTTTTTGTTGTAGGTAAATTTACAAATGTGCAATATGATTGTTACCACCAGTTTTTCACCATCGTTTCACTAATATTTGTGAAAAGTCATTGATATTAATTTTGGTAAAGTAGCAAAAAATACACAAATAAAATAAATGATTAGAGTGTTGTTAGGAGAAATGGTGTGTTGCTGTTTTGTCACCCATCCCGTAGAATCCTGTTGGTACCCGAGCTTGTTTAGCCGCACTAACAGGGAGGCGCCACCGTAGCTGGGAACATCGCAGACATCGGACAGTACTCTACTGTTGACTCACGTTTTTCTCCTACGTCTATTATTTCCCTCTTGCTTTCTTTTCCTCTATCCTGGTGTGTTTGAACAAAGGAGCAACACACCTCTATTATCTTTCAGACTTTTGATTCTTTGTATATATTAAACAATCATACTGTTCTGTTTTATTTTCCGTTTCATTTTATTTGGATTTCTGTTGAATGTAAAAATGTTATGTAAAAACAAAAGACTTGACGGAGCAGGTGATTTTTGCGCTGAAGCACAGACTGCAGCATGGGGATACTTCAGCATGTAGTTTGTGGCAATTTTACCAAGAAAGCAATACATGTCTTGTTGGTAATATTTTATGTCAGTCGATAGTTCTCCGAATGAATACGCTTATAGTTTAGAGAAGAGCATCTCTTCCTTACCAACTATCTTTTGGCTGAAAATCATTAAGGGCAAGACATTTGGATGGAGAACATATCTTCAGTACACTCAATATTGAGCTTATGTCATGAGGTTTTGGTGAGAAAAAGCATCACAAAATATTGATTGGTTAAATACTCAAGTGCTTGGTGTGATGCGTTTTTGGGATGTATGAGTGTTATTGTGTGTGTGTTGCACCTCCTTGCATGGTATAACACTATTGCATGCTTGGTAAAAGGTAAAACTGCTTTTAAATCCTTCTCCACAAGTCTATGATTAAATCAGACTGACTTTTGTAAATAATACATAGTAAACCAAAGTTTATTATTCTTTGCTAAAATTCTCAATATATCTTTTTTCTGATCTTACCTCTTTAACTTCAAAGAATGTAAATAAGATTTTGTAAATATCTTAGAATTTGCACAATAGTTGATTTATATGAAAGCATTTTGCACTGCTCTTGCATCTTATACCTCACTAACTTTGGCCTTTGTGTGATTTCTCTGTGTTTCTCTTGGGCCGGCTAACAGAAGCTGGCGGCACGCTCTCTCCTTCCGCTCCAGCTGAGACTGAAACCACTACTCTCTCATTGGACACTTTTACTACTGGTGTAATAGACCAGGGGTTTCCCACTATTCCCACAGTAACACAGTCTGTCTCAGAAACGTTTAAAACAGGCCTTGAAACAACACTTTCTCCTACACTTAACCCTCCTGTAGACCTTAAAACTACATTGGGATCTGAAAGTGTATTAAGTACAGAACCACCAACATTAACTACTGAAGAGGCTCAGTTACCTGGAGGAGATGGAGGTACTTTATTTTCGGACACTACAACAACTGAAAAGATTTTTCAAACCACTGACGGCTTTCAACAAGATATACTCACAACATCTGATAGAACATTTTCTTCAACAATGTCAGACGAAGATACTCAAATGCCAATTGAAGTAACAACACTTAATTTTGAAAGTACCTTGAGTACCACATCTAATATAGTAAGTGAAGGTACTACAATCAGTCCACAAACAACACCACAACCAGAAGAAATAGAAACTACAAGGAGTTTAAGTGAAATTACAACCAGGTTTGAAGATGAGCCCACCACATCTACATCTAAAATTCCAACAGATGTCATTTCAGAAGTTGAAATCACAACGAGAAGAATTTCAGATGAGATAACCACATTAGAACCGACCACGTTTAGTATAGGAACCACCACAATGTCTAGTACTATAGTAGAGGTTACTACTCCTGCTGAGACTAACACTGCCTCAGAAGCTCCTAAAGTAGGAGTGTCTGCCAAAATGCCAAAGAATGGTGTTGAACCTGTTGTTCCTGGGAGAGAAGAGCCAGTCACAACTGAAAATGTTCCTGAGATAGTTACCACAACTCAAGATGTTGATGTTATTCAAGGTTCAGATGAAAGCACCAAAGATTTACCTGAATCTGATGAATCTAAAACTGAAATAATCCCACCTGATGACAGATTAAGCTCACTCCCAGATATGTCATCAACACCATCACCTACGTTTGAGACAACAATAAGAGAAGAAATACTTACATCTGAAAAATCAACTAAGTTTCCTGAAATAATTCAGCCTACAGATGAAATAGATACAATGAAGACCACTATATCATCAGTAGGGGTAGAAGAAAGAGTAACTGAACCTAGTGTTCAAATATCTCAACCTACTACATTTAACCCCTTTGAAACCACTAGTCAGGAAGTAATATTTAAGACTGAAATAAATACTACACCTGTTGGAACTGATATGATAAAATTGGATCAAACCACTTTACCAATTTCAGGTGTAACAACAATAAAGACTGAGACTGAGCCTAGCATTAATGAAGAAACTACAATCAGTGAGAAACAAGGTTCACTTGTCACCACCATTCAAGGATCTCAAACAATACCAATAAGCTCAGAATTCACAACATTAGAAAATCTACCAGAAAGCACAACAGTTAGATCTCCAGAAATTATACCAGAAATAACCACAAATACTTTATCAGAAGTTTCAATTAATACATCCCCAAATATAATAACTTCAGAAATATTTCAAGAAACTACAACTGTCAGTTTGCCTGAAATAACAAATTTACCAGTTACAACTACTTCAGTACCAGAAATAATATCAGAAAGAGTCTTGGAAACTACAACAAATATTTTGAAAGAAACAACATTTAGTAATCTACCAGACATAACAAATAAAAACATTCCTGACGTGACGACTCTCAGAAATTTTCAACAAACGTCTGTTGGAGTTCTACCAGGGGTAACATCAGGTTTTCCAGAAACTACTGAAAGTTTATCAGGTATAACGACATTAAGATCATTGTCAGAAACCACCAATATAGTACCAGAAATAACAACCTCTGACGTTTTTACAGAAGCTACTACAACTTTACCAGGAATAACTACTTTAAGAAGTTTTCCAAAAGAAACTAGTGACAGTCTAGCAGAAATTACAACATCAAGCAGTATTTCTGAAACTGCAGAAATATTACCAGATATTACAACTTCTAGAGGTTTTCAAGAAGCAACTACTGGTCTATTGCCAGAAGTAACAACATCAAGGAGTGATTCTGAAACAACCACTGAGAAATTTCTAGAAATAACAACATCTAGAAGTTTGCCAGAAAGTACTACTAGTAGTTTACCAGAAATCACGACATCGGGTACTGTTTCAGAAACAACAACTGAGAAATTGCCAGAAATAACTACGTTTAGAAGTTTATCAGAAGAAACTATAAGTAATTTGCCAGAAGTAACAACAACAGGTAGTATTTCAGAAACGACAACTGAGAAATTTCCAGAAATAAGCACTTTTAGAAGTTTGCCAGAAACTACTAGTGGTAATTTACCAGAAATCACAACATCAGGTAGTATTTCAGAAATGACAACTGAAAAATTGCCAGAAATAACCACTTTTAAAACTTTGTCAGAAACTACTAGTGGCAGTTTACCAGAAATCACAACATCAGGTAGTATTTCAGAAATTACAACTGAAGGTTTTCCAGAAATAACCACTTTTAGAAGCTTGTCAGAAGCAACTACGGGCGGTTTACCAGAAATCACAACATCAGGTAGTATTTCAGAAATTACAACTGAAGGTTTTCCAGAAATAACCACTTTTAGAAGCTTATCAGAAGCAACTACTGGCGGTTTACCAGAAATCACAACATCAGGTAGTGTTTCAGAAACAACTGAGAAATTGCCAGAAATAACCACTTTTAGAAGTTTGTCAGAAACTACTACTGGCGGTTTACCAGAAATCACAACATCAGGTAGTGTTTCAGAAACAACTGAGAAATTGCCAGAAATAACCACTTTTAGAAGTTTGTCAGAAAATACTAGTGGCAGTTTACCAGAAATCACAACATCAGGTAGTTTTTTAGAAACGACAACTGAGAAATTGCCAGAAATAACCACTTTTAGGAGTTTGTCAGAAACTACCAGTGGAGGTTTACCAGAAATCACAACATCAGGTAGTGTTTTAGAAACGACAACTGAGAAATTGCCAGAAATAACCACTTTTAGAGGTTCACAAGAAACAACTACTGGCAATTTACCAGAAATTACATCAAGTATTATTTCAGAAATTACAACTGAAGGTTTTCCAGAAATAACCACTTTTAGAAGCTTATCAGAAGCAACTACTGGCGGTTTACCAGAAATCACAACATCAGGTAGTGTTTCAGAAACAACTGAGAAATTGCCAGAAATAACCACTTTTAGAAGTTTGTCAGAAACTACTCGTGGTGGTTTACCAGAAACGACAACATCAGGTAGTATTTTAGAAACAACAACTGAGGTTTTGCCAGAAATAACCACTTTTAGAAGTTCACAAGAAACAACTACTGGCAGTTTACCAGAAATAACTACATCAGGTAGTGTTTCAGAAACAACAACTGAGCAGTTAATTGCAGTAACAACTTCAAAGAGCTTGCCAGAAGCAACTACTGGTAATTTACCAGAAATAACAACATCAGACATGATGATTCCAGCCACAATTATGACAAAAGATTTACTAGGAACTACCACTGATATTTTTCAAGAAACCACCACCTCAAGCGGTGTTCCTGTAGAGCCATTATTTCCAACTGAATCACCTTTTACAACAGCAGAGGCCACCACTAATATAGTTTCAGAAACAACTACTTCAGCTTTGGAAACAAATATTGAGGTGACTACTTCCAGTGTGCTTTCAGATACTATTACTTCACCTCCTAGTTTAGAAACAACCACAGTAGAGGAGGATGAACAAATTACTGAAGGTAAAACCGAAACAGATTTACAACAAACAACTACTTCCCAATCTATACTGGAACAGACTGAATCTTTTACCACTGAAATCATCAGTACTGTATCTCAAGAAACTGATCAGATCACAACTACACAGTTGACTAGCCAACCAACACCAGCACCTACAACAGAAATTTTTGGTGAAGTGACTACTACTGAACCAGCAACTACTGTGGTTACAATGACGAAAAGCACTAGTGGTTTGACAAACTGTACTGATGACAAAGATTGCCTTGTTGGGGAGACGTGCAGGCAAGGAGCGTGCTCAGCCAGCTGTCAGGACGCCACTCAGTGTACGGTAACTCCACAAGTCTGTCCACCCGGCACCACCGGCAGATACCCACAATGCCAAAGAGGTATTATATATACTTGCACTCTATTGTAATATAGTTCTTTATCTAATCAAATAGTCTTCTCTTCTCTATTTCAACTAAGCCTATTATCTTTTGTGAATATTTATGTCGGTTGTAAATTTATAAATTTTGTTGACTATTTTTATTGGAAAGTGCATGAGTTTTGACTACACATTGTATATTTTTAAGTGAATTGTTTGTAAATATTACAAATGCATGGACATTGTTGAAGTTTTGCTATTGCACTTCCGTTTCGTTACTGCACAGAGTAATTTTTTAAAATTTTTCTTCGTGTTAAGTACTTTCACTATTAAATTTTGAAGCATGAACTCTTTTCATAGAATTTTGTATTCTAGTTGAAGTTGTTTGTTGAGTTAATAGAGCTCATTATATCAGTATTGAAATTTATTTATTTTATTTACAGCATGAGGGTCTTAATTTTCAGGTATTAAACTTTATCCTTGCTGATTTTTACAGAGCAATAATTTTGTAATCCAATATTTAGGAAATTCCAAATTAGTATTTTTATTTTTAAAGAAAGTTATTTGATGTCATACTTTTTCAAAGATTTTTACTTGACTTTATAAAATAATATACTGTTTTCGCTTATATATGGATAAATTATATAATTAAAATGTAGGTTATCTCTTCAGTTGAAGTTAAAATTTAAGACAGTAAGTCAATATTATAGTTTAACAGTGGTATAACTAAGAATGTTGATAGTAAAATATTGTGGTAGTCAGTTATTTATTGCAAATGAATGATAGTAATATTTTTTATTGAGTTGTATTTACTGCATTAGTTTTGCAGCTAAAATTTAAAATGAATTGTTTACTGAACAATTTTTTATAAATAATTTTATGTAATGATTTTATTTTTCCACAGTATACTGTATATCTGACAAAGTTAAATATTTCTCTAAATGATGCAGTTGTCTTCAAGCAGGAGTTTCACAAAAGAGTTAACATTTTCACAGCGTAATACATTAATACCTGTAACCCCTTGATAACCCAATTGTCTTGAGCTTACTCAATAATATAAAGAGAATGACCGTAACCATGTGACTAATACGATGTAACATGGTGGGCGGCAGTGCCGGGAGGGAGTCCGAAACGGCCACGTCCCTGCGAGTGGGACTCAGAGTGCCTCGACACGGAAGCGTGTTATAAAGGCGTGTGTGAGGATTTGTGTGGCCTAGCTAATCTGTGCGCACCCTCAGCCAGGTGCCACGTCGTCAAACACAGGCCCGTCTGCACATGCCCTCCTGGCTACCAGGGAAACCCTGCGCTAAAATGCTTCTTGCCGCAGCCATGTAAGATTTGACACCGCCACAGTCGTTTGTTGCGCTTGTCATGTGTTGCAACTACCTTGTTTGATTTTTTAATGGTTTCATTGTTAATGTTACCAAAAAATATTTTATTAGTTCCATTGCCCACACAGGAAATCAACACTGTTGTCTAAATTACTTTTGAAGCAATAATATAGTAGTGTATCCAGAAATAAAAAATTCTTGAGTGTGTTTCCTTTTAGTCAAATTAAGGATGTTTATCTTTGAAACAGATTTCTACCATTAGTGCATTTCGAATTTAAGCTTAAACGTCCTAACGTTGTTGGAAGAAAATGGAAAAATAATAAGGGAATAGAAAATGTTGTAAGCTTGATTACATTGAAAAAGATTTATAAAAACAGAAAACAGAGGTATTCATTTACCAGGTACTAAGAGTGGTTTGAATAGTACATGTAAAGTCAGACCCAAATTAATGGAATTGGAATTAATACTAGTGCATATCAAGGCTGCTTTCATTTGATACCATCTCTTGTAGTAAGTCACACCAATTATTCTCCATATTACAATGTGATAACTACTTATTTTGCAACTTGAATGATTAAAAAGTGGAGTTTTCACCAAAGATCATTACAGCTAAAGAATAAGAATAGTTTTTTATTTGTTTTGAGTGTAAACCAGAGGGACTTTTATAATAGATTTATCACCACACACCTGAAGTCAAGAGAATAGTCTAAACAAAGGTTTACTGAAGGATGAACTCATAAAGCCATCTCAAAAATGCACCAGCTCATTTCTTTGTTATTGTTACCACAAAATTGAAAGACTTGTAACCATTTACTCTCTGGATTTTGCTTGATGGTATCTGCACTCTGTATAAAAAATATATAAAGATTTTGTTCAATCGAGAATTAAACGTGGAACCAAATGCCTATTTTGAGGTCTTTTCAAAGATGATTCAAACAAGTGCTTAACTCAGATTAATGGTTAAGAATTATGTGAATTCATCCTAGACATACTAGTAATTGAATATAACATTGACACACACCGGTCCCTTATCACACACAAGGACTTGTCAAATCACCCATGTAATTTGCTGATTAATTATGAACAAAGCAGAACACTACCGTTATAATCTTAGCCTTAACTTCCTTAAATTTATTTTGACACCAAATGATACCTCATTAAAAAAATGTATACTTTTTATATTTTAGTCCAGAATTTTTAATCTAGTTATTCAAACTTTACTTTTAAATATTTTCCCCTAAACTTCTAAAACAGTACTATCCTTTAGAAGAAATATCATGCAACAATATTTAAATTTACCAAATTGTACTTATTTTAAATTGTAATTTAGATTAAAATGATGCAAAAATTGCATTTTTCAAAATCTTAAGGGAACTTTTATGATCAATTATGGATGATATGAAAGAATAATAGGATATTGAATATTTGCTATCATATTTTGCAAAATATATAGAAACATACATATGCTTCCTCAAGGGAAGTACTAGTATGAAATTAATCTTGTTTGGTCATGTGTTAATAGACCAATAAATTTGTTTAATGGTAAATACCCATTTAACATATTTTCATTGAGGTAAAGGACAGGCAGTATGTATACACCTGTATAAGAAAACATCATTATATTTCCAGAACACACTCTACAGTAATTTTAGTGTCATATAACCTAACAACTTTATTCCTAAACTGACAAAATTATTTGTAAATTTAATGAACTATTCTATTCATATTGATGAATATGAACAGGAGTGTAAAAATACTAATACCTAACAGTTAATCCTCCTGTGGTATGAGTATTATTTGTGGTATTTCAATGCTATTCTGATTAAAAATGAAATGTACTCATAATTTTACAATTCGATTTGTTGTAACATGACAAGTGCAACTAACGTCGTAGTGCTCTAGAAATAGAGTGATTGAAAGAGAATGGTGCAAAATAAATGATTTTAATTTATTGTAGGTTAATCCAGTTTGCATTGACTAGTTAATCCACAATGATAATAGTAATAGTAATGGGGTCAAAAAGTTTTTTAAAATTGGTAGTCTAGTTCAATGTGCGGTTCCTCACCGTGGTTCAGCGGACTAAGTTCTTTGTGACTTATTTTTCATTCCTTTTATATCTCTTCTTTAATCTAGTAAAGGATTTGACAAGAATACAGGACGTTATAGGCATTTGCTGTTGTTAAACGTAAAAAGTAATATGAATTTAGCGTTTCCAGATATCTGCTCTCTTTTTCAATTAGCTATACTTAATGCAAAACATTAAACCTGAAAACAATAACAAGTTAAGAATGTGTTGAATACGTCAATGTAATGACAAAACAAAGTTATGTCAAAACCGATCATGAAACACCGTGTGCTATGAAATACAAAAACAATATGATTTGTACAGTTAGTTTGTGGTGACCATGTTTGGTGAGTTATCTTACTGTCTTTGGCGTGTTATGTACCAAGTTTCTTGCTTTGCTTAATATTTTTGCAGGTTTAACTTGTGTTTTTGTTACTTGAAGAAGGAGGCTGATCTAATTTCTTTAAATGGCATATCTTGTCACGCTCAATTCGGATACTTCGGTTGTCCTTTTGATCTTGTTATTTTATTTTCAGTGTGAGTCTCACTAGGAAATAAATCAATACAAATAAATAGATTCAAGAAGTAAAGTTTATTTCTGTACCATTCTTTTTTAATCACCCTGTAATGTACCATAGTTAAAAAAATAACAATGGTCTAAGTCCTGTATAAACACTAACCTAACCTATCCTGAGTGTGTGTGAGTGTGTATATATCACATTTTGTAATAAGTCACCACTGTAGGAGCAATAGTTATTAATTTGCACAATAGCTAGTTTCATAGTGATCATAGTATGGTTGTAACCATTTCAAATCATAGGCTAGTAACATTGTTCGATGATTAGAATATTGATTCGTACCATTTAATGCCTTCTACAATGACTAATCCATGACTAATGTAATATTCTACAGTTCTTAGCGGAAAATCGTGGAAACCCTTTTGAAGAAGTGAGTAAATTATTTATGTAAATCGACCACTGTACGTTAATGATGACGTATTGTATGTATGAGGTTGTGTTTGAAATGGTTAAATCAGCTGTAAATACAGTACAGTTTGCAGTTTTGTAACGAACAAGGAGTGTAAAAAAGTAAGTGCTGTTTGCACACGTTCTTGGGTCCACTGTTGTATGTAATGTATATAATGCGTCTACTCTTACCTGTCTCTTGACTCTTCCTCTGGTGTCCCCACTCTTGTAGTGGTGTGCCACGTCAACGAGGACTGCGGCCTGACAGAAGCGTGCATCAGCGGCGTGTGTCAGCATCCCTGCAGTGTGCACAACCCTTGTGCACAGTACGCCATCTGCGTCAATACCAACCACGGCAGCGAGTGCAGTTGTGCTGAGGGCTACCATGGAAACGGTTTCGTCGGTTGTCTGCCTGGTGAGTTCTGGTATCGCTGTTTATAAAGAAGCACATTTAGTTAGGAAATAAAATATGTGTGTGACAAACCAACACCGTACAATGATTTTGATATTTTCCTGATAGAAGTTAGGGTTGTTCTTAGCCTTGAAATCACTAATTTAACTATTTAAATTTTATAATATTTTCCATGGCTATACAACTAAAAACCATCTATGCAGTATTTACAATTTTTAGTATCAAAATGTTTATCTAGAGATGGAAAATGTCAGAAAATATAATATATGTACAAATGTAATTCACAAGGCATTTCACAAAGAATGTCTAGAAAATAACTGAACCATTAATACAATAGAGGATTTCTGATCACAATAAGGCTTACAATGAAAGTACCAACTCTTTCATATCTTCTACTCGAATTTCATTTTCCGGGATATTTCAGCCTGTTGGTGCTAGTTCAAAAGAGTATATAATTTGATATTGTGTTAATATTAAGCTTTCAGAAAAATAATGTTGTGTTCCATTCAAAATTGGGAAAAAAACCAATTCAAAAAATTAAACATGCTACAAGTAAGAATATTTTTGAAAACAAATCTTAAAGTTGTTTTATTACACAAAAACAATTAAAATAATATTTGTGCACAGTTCAAAATATTAGAAATTTAAATTTCGTTAAACAAAGTTAACAGTGCAATAGACAGTGTAAATTGTAATAAAATTGTACAATAAAATTTGCTAGTCTAAGTAGGCCTACTCACATTTACAAGTCATACTAGATTGCCCACAAGCTCTTCAATTGAGTAGTTGCCCTTTTTTTTTTTTAAATATTTTCCATAATTTTTTTAAATTTCCCATAGGGCATATATTTGTATAATGGCAACCTATTAAAAATGGCTTATGCTGAATTTAGATTTCTCTAGCATAATGTAGTTACAATCAAATTTCTCCTTGTTTCTTGTATTATGTTTATGTTCATCAGATCATGGTTAATTCATTAAAATGGTATCATACAGTAGGATATAAAGTATAAATATACAAGGTAAAATGAAAATATTTAGGCTTATGAAGTGATTCTTACAAGATTTTCTATTTGTAGCAATCTTGTAGCATTAATAAATGAGAGTTAAAAAAATGTATTAATGTTGTAAGTAAACACAAGACACGCATAGACACACATGCTATATATTTTATTAATATTCCCATATTCCTGTGTTTGTTACTATTACTGTACAGAGGTGAGTTTCCATGTATTGTTCACCATTTTCCAATATTATCATACACAGAGCTAACAATATGATATTATTTCAGTTGGAGACTCACGTGCTCCTGTCTGTCAATACAATGAGGACTGCCCCCCTGACAAGCTGTGCGACAGGCTCAATCGCGTCTGTATCAACCCTTGTGCAGAGGATTCGTGTGGGGACAACGCTGAGTGCATACCAACTAATCATGGTGTAACTTGTTCATGCCTGCCTGGTCATCAGGGCAATGCCTACATCGAATGTGAAGCAGGTAATCATTTTTGTGTCTTCTAAAGGTGAGCTCTTCGCTTGATTGAGTCTCAGTAGCTACAAGCTTGATTTTGTTGCTGCAGTGACCGGATGTAAGAGCAACCGGGAATGTCCGAGGAATGAGGCTTGTATCAACGGCCACTGTACAAATCCTTGCCGCTGCGGTCCCAATGCTGTGTGTGATGTGGTGAACCATCGGGCCACTTGCAAATGTCCACCTGGCTACACAGGCAACCCTTCATCTGGTTGCAGAGGTATCTTCCGTAGAAAACCAATTTTAAATACTAACCAATAGTTTTAACTCACCAACATACTTGCATGGGTACAAAACGCACAGTGCCATACATGCTGAATACTTGGTAATGTGTGCTATTTTGTTAACTGACATCACATGTAGTTTTCTATTTCCCTACTAAATTTTATCGAGCTACACTCTCGTGCAATAACAGTTGGCCATTCTGACTGTCTCAAAGCAGGAGTAGGCCTAAAGTCTTGGTGATATGAATTACCTAATTTCTAATAACTTTTATATAAGTAATTTTATTTTTATTAAACTTTTGTATTTAATTACACAGACAAACAGTACAAAAGCTGCTAAGCCTAAAATATTAATTCAAATAATAATAAAAAGAATTAGTAGTGAAATTTATTAACTATGCTCAACTACCAATTAATCGCTAAAGACTATAAATTATTATTATCTACTTTACTTAGAACAATCTGTTTATAAACATAATCTGTATTTATTGAATACATTTTAATACCATAAAAATGTACTAACATAAATAGAATTTATAGTACTTTTTCAAACCACTGCAAAATCCTCTGATAGGCCGATTGGATTTTCAGGTTGTGTTTAATGATAAATATTGCTGGATCAATCGGTTAAATATTTTATATTTGTAATACACGTAAGAAAAGCTCTACATTTTATATTGCAATATGTATGTGAAAAAAAATAATTCTTTTCCTTTTTAGGACCTCAAAATCCATGTAATCCTAATCCATGTGGCATCCAAGCTCTTTGTGAGATTGACAACGGAAATCCCATCTGCTTCTGTCCAAAAGGAATGACTGGAAATCCATTCAAGAATTGCAGTAAGTAAATTAGAAATTCATTGCTGTTTCACTAACACAACAAATTGTACTAAGTGAGAATTTTTGTGATGGAAAATGTCTTCTGTTACAGTACCAGAAGGAGATGACTGCACCCCAAACCCTTGTGGCCCCAACTCAGGGTGCAGAATGGTTCATGGAGGACCTCAATGTTTCTGTCTGCCAGAGTTTGAGGGCAACCCTCCGTCCAAGGCTTGTGCTCTGCCAACTCACCCCTGTGACCCTTCCCCTTGTGGTCCTAACACACAGTGTGCCATCCTCAGCAACGGCTTCGCCAAGTGCACTTGCCTCCCTGGATACCTCGAGAGCCCAAACACAATACGGGGTTGTGTGGAGAAAAGAAACCAATGTCAGCCTAACCCGTGTGGACCCGGCGCCATCTGCGATCCCAACAGACAACCTGCCTGCTTCTGCCCCGAACCTCTTGTCGGCAATCCGTACAAACAATGTGCACGTAAGTGCTTAAATTTTCTTACAACTACTATTTGAAAATGCTAGAATAAAAGTAACAGGTATTATATTATGGTAAATATAATACTAAATAATTTGTTACATTGGAACGTTGCAGAACCAGTCAAGTCTCTGTGCCAGCCCGGACCGTGTGGGCCCAACGCTGATTGCTATGTCACGGGTAACACCGAGCAGTGTTTCTGTCGAGCGGGATACGTGGGAGACGCGTATTCCGGTTGTCTCCTGCCTCCTGCCAGCCCTTGCCAGCCCAACCCCTGTGGTCCTCTGGCTCTCTGCAGTGTTACACATGAAGGTACTGACAGTAGCAGTGTAATATGGCCTACCAAAAATGTTTGTCAAAATAAATGTTTGTTAGAACGTTGTAACTCACATTGATAAAGAATTGTGTACCAAAACACGATTGATGGAATCGAATAGTCAGACCACTTTGACTATATCACAAGCAGTTATCCATTTTATGAGAAAGCTGAAAGGCATAATTATATTGATTGCAAGGCATAATTTTTAATTAATTATATTAAGTGTTTTACCATGAATTTTATTACCAGTTTGGTTCATTTTAGATGGTAAACTTTACATCTCACTGTACTAAAAGATCTATGAACAATTTGCAACCAGGCCATCCCATGTGTGTGTGCCCTGATGGAATGGCTGGAGATCCCACATCCGGATGCTCAGGACCGGAGTGCCGACAAGATGACGAGTGCCCCCTCCATCTGGCCTGTATGGGCTACCGTTGCCGTGACCCGTGCCCCGGCTCTTGTGGCGCCGGCGCGTCCTGTCGTGTCGAGAAGCACCATCCTGTCTGTACCTGCAACCACGGTCTCACCGGCAACCCTCTTGTTAGATGCTACCGTTTGCCAGGTAATATGCCAGAAAATGACAATGACATTCGCAAAATTCTAGTAAAATAGATTGAAATTTGTCTTACTTTTATTTCTATTTTTCATCTCTATGCTTGTAGTAGTTTGATAATTTTATTAATATTGAGGACTACTCAAGATTCAAAAGTAGGAACAGCCTTAACAGCCTTAAAAGGGTAAATCCCTTATTTTTTGTGAAGCTTCAAGACTTTAAACTTCCTTGAAATTATGGACTGAACATGCTTGATATGTTCTCATGTTGTTTACTTTAATGGCTCAAGACATTTAACCTATTACAATAATAGTTTGGTCAGTGATTCAGGGACTGAGTATAAAGATGACATAATGTGTAATTATCAAAACATTACAGGAAGTGATTTGGTGATTTGTCTATAACATCAATAGTGTTTTTATTTCAATTTTTTGTAATATCAGTTTATTTATTTATTGGAAAGGAAGGAGTTATTATTTAACGTTCCTAAATTTATTTGATAAAAAATTATCTTAGTTTGCAGGTTACTTTCTTAGAGTAGTGATTAAAATACACTAGGTCATTGTAAGGATAATTATATTGTAGTCTCTGTAACAAACAAAACGTTTAGCTGTTCAAGTATGTTAAGGATATTAAATTGTTAAAGATCACACACCAATTGGCAACCCTTGCATTCCGAGCCCTTGCGGACTCAATACGCTGTGTGAGGTGAGAGGAGGGCGAGCTGTGTGCTCCTGCCTGCCCGACACCGTAGGGGACCCCCACACTGGCTGTCGGCCCGAGTGTGTGCTCAACAGTGATTGTGCACCGAACCAAGCGTGTGTGCACCAACACTGTGTCGACCCCTGCACGCTGGGTAGTGTGTGCGGACTTGGCGCAGTCTGCTCCTGTCGTGACCACACCGCCAGCTGTACCTGTCTCGAGGGATTCAGTGGCGACCCATTCATACAGTGTATTCCCATCCGTAAGTCGTGTTCAGCTGTTTAGCATACTGTTTAAGACATGCCAAAAATAGTAAGCTGTCCTTACATTCACAAAAAGAAAATATATTTTTAGGTAGAATGACTTTCCCTGAATTAAATCTTAAAAAAGAAAAACTTTGATTTACAATGTTAATTTTGAAAATTATTATTCGTACATTTATTTTTATATAACCATATTTCTACCAATGGTTACAAATAATGAATAATTATTATAATTAAATGACAAAATTTATCAATATTGCAATAACAATGTTTTCAGTCTGTTTGCAAGCAGAAACTTGGCTTTTCCAGAAGAGATTTATTGCAGTATGGCTTTTACTGTACTAAAGTGTTGATACACTAAAACAATATATAATTTTTATTTTAAGAAATCAAATATTTAAGAAACTTAAATTAACTTTTTGTTGATATTAGTTAATTTAGTTAAAATTAACATGAATCTATTGTTTTACCAATGAGTAATTAAATACTAAACCATTATGAATGTTAACGCAACTATAAATGATATATCCTCATTGGTGGCTAGATGCACTGTCATATTATAAATATACATTTTTTAAACACAATGTAATTTAAAGAACATTAGTCAGTTGCTGGTGGTCCATCCGAGGATCTGCTTTAAACACGGGGCTAAAGTTTAAAACTGTGTTATAAGTAGGACCTCGTCTCAAATCCATAAATGTTTCACTTAAAAAAACTTGGACTTAAATGTTTCAATGCTAATGAACTGTTAAAAATACCATTATCTGTTTAAACTTGTTTATAATGTATATTCAAAATAAATGTTCTTATAGGAAAATGTATACTGAACATAAATTATGAGCAGTTTGTATTAACAAGTAATCATATTATTAAAAATTCATTAGCATCAAGACACTAAAGTTTCTATTGTGAAAAATTATGAATTTGAGATAATTCCTATTTATGAGACAGTTTTAAACATAATCACTAGTGTTAAAAGCCAAGAGCTGGAAGCTTACTAGAATTCCCTCTTAACTATATCTTTAATAATATCAAGCTAAATTCATTGACATCTTGATACGGATTCAGCTTTAAATTTATATAAAACATTTTAATGGTTACAGTAATTTGTAACTTACAAATTTGAAAACATTTATTTCTATGATTAAATGTAAACAATGCTCTTGTAATGTATGTGCCCACTGCTTTATTTATGAACAATAATTTCTTACACAAGTGATTGTGTTTAATGTAGAGCCAGTGGTAGTGGTAGGAAGCAACACCAGCCTACCATGTCAGCCGTCACCCTGTGGACCACACACAACCTGCAGTGTGTACAGCCCTACCGTTGCCATGTGTGACCCGTGCGGTGGTCCAGGGGCTGCCTACAGCCCCGCCTGCTACCCTGAATGTCTCACAGACTCGGATTGTCCTTTCGACCGCGCCTGTATGGGTCACACCTGCCGTGACCCTTGTCCTGGTTCATGTGGCGTCAACGCCCAATGTGCGGTTTGGCACCATCATCCGATCTGCTCGTGCCCTCATCCGCTGGCCGGCAACCCATTTGAACACTGCCTACCTCAAGCACCTGGTAAGTTGAGGCCTGACTTGCCAGTGAGTTTAAAACTACATCTTCTAATCACTTTGTCCCTGTTGATATTTATACATAACTACTGTTGTTTGGTTTTTGAGTGAGAAATTGTAGCAATTTCCAATTTTGCTCTTTTTAGAAACACTATATTCTTTGTATTTGTTTCAGATAGAAATGTACTATTTCTTTTTATTTTTCATTTGTTTCATTTTCAAACTGTGCCAATGTAAGAGATTTGGCCAAATCATTTATAAAATTAAAATTAAACTTATAAAGGTTGATATAGAAACCCGTAGAGAGATCATGAATCTCTATGATGGACTACTGGAATCCTACATTAATATTGAAATAAAAACAAAAACCAAGTTTTTGAAAATAATATGGCTTCATATTTTCAAAACAGATTACCAACCACCGCCCTGTCAACTGGCACAGTGTGGACCTAATACTGACTGCCACGATAGCAATGGGATGGTCACCTGCATTTGTCGACCTGGCACCTACGGCAACCCGTACGTAGGCTGCCGACCCGAGTGCGTGCTCAACTCAGACTGCCCTGCCAAACAGGCTTGTGTCAACAATAAGTGTGCGGACCCGTGTGTGGGAGCGTGTGGTGTCAGTTCCCACTGTCAAGTTGTCAACCATGTACCCGTATGCTACTGCCCTCAGGACTATTCCGGGGACCCCTTCGTCTCCTGCTATCCTTTCAAGCCAGGTACAAATTTACTAAATCATTATAGCGCCAAGGTTTGGAGTTCTTTATTTTCAGTTTTGTCATTTATACGTTTTAAGTATTTTTTCTATGCAGTACTAGAGTGACTTTCTGTACTCACAATGAATAATTTCTCTTTTCACTAAGCTGTAAATTTTACTTTCTACACTTTAAGTTTATGTCAATTTTCTCTTTTTTCTCTACACTGATCAATGCAATCTGTTATTTTTGTAGTTGAACTATTTAAAATATTTGTGTCAAAATTAAAATGCTTCATTTAAAAACTGTAATAAAATTTAATTACATTGTTAATAAAATATAAATAAACTTCTACATTTCAATTGCCAATAAAATTTACTTTCCTTGTATTATTGCTGATTTTAAAAATATACTAAAGAGTGGAGTTATAGCAGTGTTTAATACTATTAAATATTTCAAATGATTATAAAAATCAAAAATTGTAATGTTATACCCTTCAAATTTTAATGAATTAAGAATATTTGTATGGACTGAGACAGTGTGTTCCTAAGATCTTACTTAAGATAAAATGATAAAACAATAAATGATTTGTGTAAATACTTTAATCAAGAAAAATAATTAATGTATTGTAAATTATTTATTGAAACATTCATTATAGAAATGAGTGATATTTCATGCATAAATATCTGAAGGTTGTTACATAAGATAAAAAATCAAACTATTCCTGTTTAAGCTTCAACAAAAGAAGTCAATATTTCAGTCACTAGATGTAAACCATTAACATTAAACCCTTGCAGATTTCTCATTCAGAATCTTTAATGTGATGGGTGTTACAGACTATCCAGTCATCGGGGATATGGGCCATCCTGGCAACCCTTGTGACCCATCACCCTGTGGACCCAACTCGAGGTGTCTGATCACGCCAGTGGGTGCAGCTGCGTGTTCCTGCCTGCCCGGCTACCGCGGTGTCCCACCCATCTGCAAACCTGAATGCGTGGTGAGCAGTGAGTGCCCACAGACCCAGGCCTGTATCAACCAGAAATGTGCCGACCCGTGTCCAGGTGTCTGTGGTCTCAATGCGCGCTGTCTTGTCGTCAATCACAATCCCATCTGCAGCTGTCCTGTCGGCTATGTGGGCAACCCTTTCACCAGCTGTCAACTACATGCTGGTAGGTTGGAGTTGACTCAGCATAAGTGATCTTTCTTATTGAAATGTTTGAACAGTAATTTATGATATTAAGGGTTGAAAACAGTGACAGAGTTAGGACCAAGTTACTTTTGTAATGTCTAGCCATAAACCTCTTACACTCACCTTTGATAAACCAATACTTTATGACTTGACATTACTTTAAAGTAGGTCTCTTTACTTTACTTACTTACTGTATGGTGGTTTTAAGTTTTCGTTACATATTTCTTAGTTAATATTTATAATCAAGTAGTATATGAGCCATGGAACATTTTTCTTCAACCTGCCGCCCCTATTACTGGAATATAATATCATATCTGAAATAATAACTACAGTCTAGAGACAAATTAGAAAGCGGTGCTCATCCAAATTTGTCGTCCTCTACTCACCACTCATTCCCGACTGCCTTGAAGTATATATCCGCTCAAGAGACATCTCTTCTCTCCTAATGACTGTTATCCGACATGTAGGTCCCCAAAAAAATACCCATAGCCATGAAAAAAGAACCGACATTAATCAGGTAATTTTAAGAGCGGGCAATTCAGATATGGCTATCTACAATCCAAAATTGACTATAAAACCTAAACTTTCCAATTAATTTGTTTTATTATGAGGTGAGGATTAAAACTTAAAATTATTAATGATGTTTCATGTAGCTGCGGAAGAACCTAAAGTGCCTGGAGGAAACCCATGTCAACCGTCGCCTTGTGGACCAAATTCCATCTGCCTGGTGAAGCAAGGTCGGCCGGTATGTTCGTGTAGTGCCAACTATATTGGTAGCCCACCGTTCTGCAGACCTGAGTGTGTGATGAGTCAGGAGTGTCCCCACGATAAGGCCTGCATACAGGAGAAGTGTCGCAACCCTTGCAAGCAGAGCTGCGGTCTCAATGCCAAATGTGATGTCGTCAACCATACACCATTCTGTAGTTGCCTGCCAGGCTACCAGGGCGACGCTTTCATCGGCTGCTCTAAAATACCAGCAGGTAAGTCTAAAATACTATTATTAGTTACCTTTCTTCCAGAACAGTGTGATTTATTCCTTGAAACATTGTGGATTAAACAATAAAATTGTTGTATCTTGACAGAGAGACCTCAACCGACCGACCCTTGCTCTCCATCACCTTGTGGTGAGAATGCACAGTGCTCCAGTCCGGACGGGGTGGCACGATGTACCTGTATCCCTCCTTACGTGGGCAACCCGTATGCAGGCGGGTGTAGACCAGAATGTGTCATCAGTGCTGACTGTCCTGCCCACTTGGCCTGTTTGGTGAGCCACTGCAGAGATCCTTGTCCAGGCGTATGCGGTATCAATGCTCAGTGCAGCGTCGTCAATCATATAGCTGTCTGCTCCTGTCTCCCTGGCTTTACGGGTGATCCTTTCAAGTCCTGCCGACAAGAAGTGGTTGCTGGTGAGTGAAAACGGCTTGCTAGCTGAAAACTTGTAATTATCTCTTACTCGTTTTGTGTTCATGACAGGGTTTATCGATGTTCATTTAAGTGTATGTTTATAGCAATGTTTATGTATACTTGTAACCATCTCACAACTGCAGAGAAAATCTTATAGAAATCAAATAAAAACATAAAAATATCATATAGTTTTGATTTTCGTTTTAATAATAGATTAACATTAAAGAAGACTGCTCAAGAAATTTAAGCATTGTTTTGTGTACAGTGGATCCGCCCAGAAATCCCTGCGATCCCAGCCCTTGTGGCCCTAACAGCCAGTGCCGAGTGTTGAATGGTAACGCTGCCTGCTCGTGTGTCAGCGGCTACATAGGTAGCCCGCCCAATTGTCGACCCGAGTGTGTAGCCAGCTCAGAGTGCCCCCAGACCCGAGCCTGTATTAACCAAAAGTGCAAGGACCCTTGTCCCGGCACTTGCGGTCTGCATGCTCGCTGCCAGGTCGTCAACCACAACCCCATCTGCAGTTGCCCGCCCAAAACTAATGGAGACCCGTTTGTGCGATGTGTGGAAGAATGTGAGTAGTGCAATTTAGCTACAGTAAACTGATTTATGAATTAACTTAGGAAATTAATATTCTGACATTACATTCTCATTCATTATTTAATTTTATGAACTATACATATTTCATTTATCTGACGTTGGATCTAAGTTAGAGATACGTTCTGTGGTCTTAACACTTTTATCATATATATTGTAATGTTCTGACTCTACCCCCCTTTTCCATTTGATGAGATCCTCGCACAGGCTAGAGGCATTAGAATACTGATAAATTAAAAATAAAAAGGATACCAGACTCCCGTTTTTCTTTTTCTACATGTTGATCGTTTTATGATATTTTGAGTTGTTCTCACATCTTTATGTTGAATTTATAATATATACTAGTGTTTCAACTGAAATTTGTGTCATAGCGTGTTGGTTTGAATATATATTGTGATATTATAAAGAATTTGACTTGATAAAATAACATTTTTTTACAGCTCCAAAAATTCCATCACCAGCCAACCCATGCATGCCATCACCTTGCGGTTCTAATGCAGAGTGCCGGGTGATTGACAAGCGGCCAGTATGCTCATGTCTAAGTGGTATGCTCGGTGCTCCGCCAAACTGTCGCCCTGAGTGTATTATCCATGCCGATTGTCCCACGAAGTTGGCCTGTGTACAGAATAAGTGCCGTGATCCTTGTGCTGGATCGTGCGGCTTCAATGCACAGTGTACCGTCGTCAACCACCAGCCAGTCTGTGCTTGCAACGCGGGCTTTCAGGGTGACCCGTTCTCCGGCTGCAATCCCACACCAGGTAAGGCTTTTCACTGTGTCGGTGTCAGTTAGTTTATTCTCTTGCAACAAGAGTTTTGTTATTTTTATGCTTTTTGGATGATCGGTTTGTTAGCAAAGGCACCATGAGTGGCTTTGACATCACACAGCTTGTGTTTTTATTCATGCTTGTTTGCTGAATGTTGTTTGGCTTGTGATGGCCATTGTGACTGGGAATAGCTCAGCTGGAGCTTGTTCATTTTCTCTGCACTATTGTGTTCAGGTACAAGGTGAGTATACTGTGTAATTTTAAACTAATTAGAAGCGTCAATGTGCAAACACTGGTTAAATGTTCACGATTGTATGACCGACGCAGTTCGACTGAAGGAGACGAAGCGACCGTGTTCACCCTCGCCATGTGGGTCGAACACTGTGTGCAAGGAACGTAATGGCTCCGGGTCCTGCCGGTGTCGGGCCAACTACTCCGGGGACCCGTACACCGGGTGTAGGCCCGAGTGTGTGCTGACCACTGACTGTCCCCCGTCCCGTGCCTGCGTCAGCAATCGCTGCGTGGACCCGTGTCCCGGCGTCTGTGGCGTCAACGCGCAGTGTCAGGTCATCAACCACGTCCCGGTCTGCTCCTGCGTGGCAGGTTTCACCGGCAACCCCCTGACCTCGTGCCAACTCATCCCTCCTTGTAAGCTTTACTAACTCTCTCTCATTCATTATTTGGTACATTGGTGTCCTATCAGTTTCATCTTCTTGTCTGTACTGTTTCTTTTCATTAACATTACTAATTGACACAATCATGATAGTTAAATGTGTTATTTTATTCAAAACTATTTAAAACATACTATATAACTAGTAATAACAAAATGAATTAGGAGTGTATTTCATTATTTAAATTTGTATGTACTAAATTTGTTTTTTATATAAAAGTTTCAATAATTCTTTTATGATATGGTACTGTATTATATGACTCCTCTCACCACCTGTTGCCTGAGGTGGAGATGTAGTAAATTTTAAATTAGAGAACACACTAAAATTATACATCATACAATAAAAAAAATAAACAAACACATTTACTTTATTTAAGCTTCGATCTTTCACAAGAGACAAAATTAAAGTATCATGTCTTCAGGCAAAGAACCTCTTGATCTGGTCTCTTTGCTTACTATACAGTGCAGAACTAACTGGAACTATAAATTCCAACTGCCCCACGGAGGTAAATTATGCGTTGCTGTACATAGGACAGGGGAAGATTTACATATTTTTTGTTAATAACACACGATGACCATTATCGATCTGGACTTTATTTCTTATCTTACAACATAAATAGGACTAATGTCACTAAGTAGCTGGGAGAAGGGATCTGATTCGACCATCAAGAAAAGGAATCATGGAAACGTCAATACTTGACTGAATTGATGTATTTGTGTTGGTTTTTTTTATAGCTTGATGTATAATTTTAGTGTCTCCTTGTGTATTTCAAACTTGAATACACTTTGAGTTGATGTATTAACATCATTTTTGCTTTTACAAAAGTAGAATTATATACTATTTTTAAACATTTAAAAGTGAAATAATAACAGTAATAGTTGAATTACTCATTACAGTTTTTAATTGGGGAAAATTACGTTTTGGATCTGTGCAAGTTTAATTTTTCCAAATACATAAAAGTTGTTTTAAAGCAAAAAATAGATTTTCTCTCATATTTACTATCAATTATAATATTTAGATCTATTGGAAAATGTTGTTTCGTCTAAAATTTAAATTCTATTTCTATCATCATCTTCAATTAATTAATGTAACACATTCTTCTCACACAACTGTACTAACTCATCTCATCTCTGGTGTGGTGTAACACAGCTGCCCCGCTCAGGCCCCAAAGGCCCACTAACCCCTGTATTCCCAGCCCCTGTGGGCCCATGAGCGCGTGCCGACCTGTCGGTGCCATGGCAATCTGCTCGTGCCAGCCCGGCTATGTCAGCATGCCACCCACGTGCCGGCCAGAGTGTGTGGTTAGCTCTCAGTGTCCACTGAACCGAGCATGTACCAACCAGAAGTGCGTGGACCCTTGCCCTGGCACCTGCGGGCTCAACGCCATCTGTAAGGTGGTCAACCACGCACCGATGTGCAACTGCAACCCTGGCTTCACTGGGGATCCCTTCACACGCTGTCTCAAACCTGACAGTAAGCATGGCTTTCCTCACTGGACAGAGGTGTCTGGTTTCCACCATGAATAATTTACATAACCAAAGTTGAACAACTAGACTGTTTCCTATAAGCTACATGGTGTTTAAACCACACATCTCTTTCATTACTAACTTTAATCTGGCTATCATCACTATTCATATTCACTCGCTATACTTTATCTTAATGGAGATGGAATAACTCTTTTAAAACTGTAACAGTGCTAATGGTATCACCTCTTTCCATCATTTTGTCTAATAAAAATTCTCAACTAATCCTGAACTCTGGGTGGTATTTCACCAGCCATAACACGTTATCACACTTTAATTTCATGTTATGGTTTTAAATTGTTGGAATTACATTAGTTTCCACCTGGATCTTTTGTTATTGCACCAAATAATAAAAATCTCGGGTTAAAATATAAAAATTGGAGATTGTAAGTTTTCTTTTATAAAATAGTAGAAAACTAAGTAAAGATGTTAACACACAAATTACTTTTTTTACGTGTTGTGCTGATAACAACGTGTTCCAACAATTGCAGACCTAACCACATACTCAGTCACTTCTAACACACTAATGCTTGTTAACTGTCTTGCTCTGTCTCTGTCACACCATCAGAGTGTCCAGTGATGCTCCCCATCGATCCCTGCATGCCCTCCCCATGTGGCCCCAACTCACAGTGCCGAGTGATCTCCAACCAGCCCGCATGTTCCTGCCTGCCCAACTACTCGGGCCGCCCGCCAAACTGTCGCCCCGAGTGCACCATTAGTGCTGAGTGTCCCGGGAATCTCGCTTGTCAGCAGGAGCGCTGCACTAACCCCTGTCCCGGCTCCTGTGGTCCCGGAGCCACTTGTAGGCCGGTCAACCATAAACCGGTCTGTGCCTGTTCGGCCGGATTCACTGGAGACCCTTTTGCCGGATGCGTTCCTCAACGTAAGCAAAGCTCTTGGTTTTTATTTCGCAACATACAAATGGATTTATTTATATTTTATGTCTTCATTAACTTGCAGATGAAGATTTTATTTTTATTGTTTTCAGGTTAGCCAACTAAAATTATTATTTTACTGTATTACTTCACTTAATTCAATGGATTTTCTTAGTGTATTATAAAGGGTTTGTGCTTTCAGCAATGTTATGAATCCTTGAGTTGTTACTTTATTATTTCACATGAATTTATTGTTGTATTTATTTTGACAGATCATTTGTTGATGGCTTACGTGCTACTGAAGCTGTTCACTGGGTTGTTCTCAAAATTTTTCTTTTCCGTCGTTGGGTTGTCACAGTTATTGTGTGAGTCGTTTGCCTGACAGCATGTTGTTTGTAGTTGTGGAGTGTGTAGCCGAGGTGACTTTGGAGACCCCGAGGGATCCCTGTGTGCCGTCGCCCTGTGGCCCCAATGCCGTGTGCAAGGAACGTCAGGGAGCTGGTGCTTGTGCCTGTATGCCCGGTTACCATGGGGACCCCTGGGGCGGCTGTAGGCCCGAATGTGTCCTCAACTCTGACTGCCCCCGAGACCGTGCATGTGTCAACAATAAATGCCGGGACCCGTGTCCGGGTGCCTGTGGACTCAACGCAGACTGCCATGTCAGCCACCATACTCCCGTCTGCTTCTGTAAACAAGGACACACGGGCGACCCCCTCTCTTCCTGTAGACCCGTTGTTGTTGAATACTGTAAGCCTTTCTGCCTTAGCATGCCCTTGCTTCTGCTTGCTTGTGTTAGTACCAAAACCCTGTTCCCTATTTTTTTCTTTAACGTTTTATAAAAGTTCTTTAAAAATGTTAGGAAATTAATTATTTTAAAATACACGGACCCTAAATTCAACTGATAATGTAAAGTAACAAGACTACTACCAAGACTACCAATTTAACCATAGTTTGGTAATTTTTCATATTACATAACAACCACAGTAATATGTTAATTTAGAATTTTAAATCACATAAATATTATAATATAAATTAAACCACTGCAGATTACTGACAAAAAATCTCATATGCAGTAACTGGAAATAAGCACGGTAAAGAATTTATTTTGCACTATGTAGCACTATGCTGTTAAATTGGGAAAAAATATGATTATACGAATTTGATCAATTCTGTGTGGCATTACTATTCTGCTACCAACGCAAAAATTAATTCGGTCCACTAGGATACTCACGTGAAACAAATCTTTCTGAAAAAAATAATCCATGACTCAGCTGTTAATTTTGCAATCAAAAACTAAGATAACAACCACTAATAAAATGTAATACAGTAACAAAAATTAACCATTGTAATATTATTTTTGATTAGTCTATGTTTAAAATTCTAAAGAAATCATATAAATTATTAAAATGTATATTCTTTTACATTTTTGTTTCAAATTAATTTTTGTTCTATCATATAAACATACTTTTTGCCATTTTTATGAATGAGAGTAAAACTCAATGTTTTCAATAGTACCCATCTTCCTATGTAAAGCTCTGTTTGGGATATTTGGTATGAGGTGATGGTATGTTGGCAGTACCGCCCATGCTCGGTCACCCCTGTGTCCCCTCTCCCTGCGGCCCGTACAGCATGTGTAGGCCCATCAACGACTATCCTGTCTGCTCATGCCAGCCTGGATACTACGGCAGCGCACCCCATTGCAGGCCGGAGTGTGTGGTCAGTGCTGACTGCCCTCAGGACAAAGCGTGTGTGAGCCAGACGTGTGTGGACCCGTGTCCAGGCACGTGTGGTCTTGCAGCTCGCTGCCAAGTCGTCAACCACAACGCGATCTGCAGTTGCCCGCATGGTCTTGTCGGCGATCCATTTTTGCATTGCTTTAAAGAAGAAAGTAAGCATGCTGTCATTTGTCTGTTCTGGCTTTTTGTGCATGAATTTCTAGTTTCATTCATTTTACGCTCAAACTCAATTTTCTTTGAATTACATATTTGATTTAATTTACAAATATAAAGTTAATACATTCAAATTTTAAAAGTCTACTGTGTACCTAACCATACAATAGGCAATCTATTTTACAAATTCATTCATTTATATTTGTTCTTAAGACATTGTAGATTTATTAATTAACATTTAACATTTTTTTAAACAATTTGTAAACATTGTCACTAATTTAAATGTACTTTCTAATCTAGATAAAGTTTACTTAATATATATTTATATATAATACTAATGATTATGAAAATGTTTACTTTTTGAAGAAAATGGTAAAACCCAAAGTAATTGGTTCAATAATTTTATCATTAACATTGAAATATTTTATAGCTATAAAAAATAATATTAAATTATCCTTTACAAATTTTGTTCTTTTTAATTTTAACAGCCTACATTTGTTTTATTAATAGAAAAATCTTCTTTTATTTCAAACACTGTTATTTTGAATAAGTAAATATAATTTCTTGAAATTGGTATATTGAGATTTATTTTCCAACCACTTATCTTCATCTTTTTTGAACTTTTCATTCATTCATTTTTTACAAAAGCACTTTTTTCTGTTATACTATAGTTTTTTGCAATATGCATTTACTTTTCTCTGGCTTGATTTCTGGGGTGTTTATGCATGTGTAGCATACTTTCCTGCATGATTGTTGAGCTGTGATTGTTGCTTGCTGTAGAGACACCTGTCATCGTAGAGAGCAAAGACCCCTGTATCCCATCGCCTTGTGGGCCCAACGCAAACTGCCGTGCAATAGGGAATACCCCAGCATGTTCGTGCCTCCCTTCGTATGTCGGCCGACCACCCAACTGTCGACCAGAATGCACCAACAACGCTGAGTGTCCTGGCCATCTGGCCTGTCAGAACGAGAAGTGTAAAGATCCCTGTCCAGGCTCCTGTGGAGTCCACACCAATTGTGTTGTTATCAAACATTCGCCTGTGTGCTCATGCAATGAAGGATATACCGGTGATCCGTTCTATGGCTGTTCTGTCATCCTGCAAGGTTCGTGTTTGAGTCCACTGATGTTGCTGACTAATCCTGCATTCTCACTCCAACTGACATACCGGATTAATCCTACTAATTTTATCTGTTTTATCTAGTTTTAAACATGTTCTTTGCAGGTTGGAGTCTTTCGATTCTCCTGAGAATGATGCTGTTTCGAGACTATAGTTTAATCAGAGAGTTCAACATTTTCCAGTCCACGAATCTGGAATAATGTGAAAACATTACTTTGTCCTCTTTCCTAAAACTGCTTACATTGGATATTTTTGTCCACTTAAAACTGGATTGAAACTTATGTTTTGAACTCTCTGTATCTTTGTTAAGCATTACCGTATTAAAACCATTTTGTAAAATATACAGTATAAAATTCAAGCTTACTAAAAACTTATTTACTTACAAAACTGACAATACTCGCATTATGTAACTGTGTCATCAGAATCACGAGTGGAACTGCTAATTAATTTGATTTACTTAATGAATCTTTACTTGTTTCATGGTCTAATTTCCTAAATAGAGTCTATATTTAAAACCACTCCTAGATCTATGCTAGGAAGATCATGATTCTGATGACACATCTAACTAATTAACTGGAAACAATTAATTGTTGAAAAATAATTCTAATGAGTAAAATTGCAAATTAAGTGATTAAATTGTACTGAAAAATAAAATATATAGGTATACAATAATTTGTTTTGTACCAAGTTCTAAAATCAGGGTTAAGTGAATGGTGGTGAGTTGATCCTGATTACCGAATGGTACAGTGCGTAACGTTTGGTGACACATCACATACTGCAACTGTAACCTTCTGTAGCACATATTTAAAACTTGTGTCTAACAGGAGTAGTCTTGATTGAAGACAGAGAACAACGATGCTTGATATTCAACATATATGATTGTATTGTAGCGCCTGCACCTGAGGCACCTCGTAATCCCTGCAACCCTTCACCGTGCGGTGGTAACGCAGTGTGTAAGGAGCGTAACGGGGCAGGCTCATGCACATGTCTGCCCGAGTACATGGGAGACCCTTACGCCGGATGTAGGCCTGAGTGTGTCCTCAACACCGACTGCCCTCGTGATCGAGCGTGTGCCAACAACAAGTGCGTTGACCCATGCCCAGGCATGTGTGGCCTCAACGCCGAATGTCGTGTTGTCAATCACGCCCCATCTTGCACGTGCCTGCCAGGTTTCACTGGCAACCCTCTCTCTGCATGCCAACAACCCCCTCCACCATGTAAGCCCACTTTGCATGTTCTAACACTCATTTCACTCCACTGTTACTTTTAAGTTCTGCCACTGTGCATTTTGCTTTAAAAAGAAATAAATCGGTTCTTAATATAAACAAATTACAACTTTTGTGTGGTTCACTACAAAATGGTGCCACTGTGATCAGATCACCCGAAATAGAACCTTCCTCTGCAGCAGTCAAAAGTAATCAACAATTACTTGTATTATACTTCTGGAGTAATTGTTAAATCTTATAATCAAGAATGATTTTCAAATTATTTCCTCATTAAAACTATAGTTGTTACAGTATATCACTGTTTAGTTATATACTGTAGTGATTGGTTATTGTGTTTTTCACTGAAACACTTTTTTTAAAGACAAATTTTTATCTTTGAATAAACTTAATTTTTTTATAAGTAAACCACAGTAGTAATTAATTTATATATGGTTATTTCTTTATCTAATCATTTTATTTGGCGATTTCAAATAGTATCTATTATAACGTTCATTTGAATACAGTTCCCCTATGTTTCCTATTCAATTTGTTTGGAAATGTTACAGTGGCTTTAATCTTATTCTTGAATGTCTGTCACTTTCACTTCATCTCCGTTCTGTTTTGTTAGAGAAGTGTGGGCCTGAAAATCTTATTCCAATTTGAGTTGATGTAATATAAAAATAAATTCTTATTGGTTCAAGTAACTTATATATGTTTGGTTTATTTAAATCATATTTTGGAAAAGTAATTTGTTATACACACAAAATATTTTAAACTTATCAATTCCACAACAAAAGAATATCCTGAAAGATTACAATGTTTATATAAAAGTAAAATATTTTAAACGTTATAAGGAAATTATAATAATATAAACAAAATTTTAATTTATGAAACCACTTCTCTGACAAAGTTGCATGTCGACTGACTCGCATGTTTCTCTCACAGCGCCGACACCCCTACCCAAGAACCCATGTGTGCCCTCCCCTTGTGGTCAGTATAGCATGTGCCGGGCAGTGAATGGTCACGCCGTCTGCTCGTGCCAGCCTAACTACATCGGCTCTCCCCCCTCGTGCCGGCCAGAGTGTATGGTCAGTGCCGACTGTCCCCAGAACAGAGCCTGTATCAACCAGAAGTGTGCCGACCCGTGTCCTGGCACTTGTGGCCTCAATGCCAGGTGCCAGGTCGTCAACCACAACCCCATCTGTAGCTGTGCCCCTGGCTTTACTGGAGACCCTTTTGCTCGATGTGTTCAACAGAGTAAGCATGCACTCTCTTTCATCCTTTTCATTTTGCATTTCCATTTACAGTTTTCTTCCTTTTCTGTTATTCTTTTAACAATGTCAATAATAATAATAAAAAGAAACTTCAAAAATCGATTACTTATTTTTTGTGTTGCTAAACTTACTCTAAATAGCTATTAGAAGTTTTAGAAGCTTTTGTTTTCAAAGCAATGCATTCTATGTAGGCTTCAAATACAAATATGTATACAATAGATTACTCAGATAACTTGAGCCATTATTATCTGAAATGGTTTTTGCTCATACAGAATAATTATGTACAAGTTTAAATGCTTTGACAATGAAGTCCATTAGATCTCAGTTTAAGAAAGAGCCCCAATTAGATACATGTTGAACTGTTATAGAATATATTGAATAGAATATGAGAAGCCAAAAACTAAAGCGTAAAAATACCAAATGTTGGTAATGTACCTAAGTATTTAATTTCTTATTTCTTAAATTGAAGTTTTGTAAAACATTATGTACACATCTTTTACACTACTTTAATTTTATAATAGTATTTTTTCATTAATGGTTCTATTTTTCTGAAGAGAAAGCCAGTAGGTAATGTAATTTTTTAATGAAACATTTATAGTAATTCATATTAATTAATTGTGATAATTAATACAGATTACACAGATATCATCATGTAATGAACTTCACATTTCAATCATATTCATATCTTCAATATTCCTTCTTTTGCATGACGGTTTTCTTTTGACTAACTTGTGTGTTTTAACAACTTATCCAGAACTTGAAGGGAGTAGTAGAGCAATGATTCCTGCTTGCCTGGGACTAAATGTTTACCGAATTTCATTAATATTTGTTACCTTAGTTATTGGACTTAAGGTTAAGTATTGTATGAGGCAGATGGGTTCATTGTTATTGAGGACTCTCAAAACACAATGAGAACAATGGGGTTCTCTTAAGTCCTATCACAGTCTATTAAGATTGAATATTGTACACTTTTACGATTTCAATATTTTCTGAGTGTCCAAACAAACTAAAATAATTTACTATGTATTAATGTATTTCACAAGATACACACCAGTATTAGTGAAGACTAAAGCGAGACTGAACCTGAATACATGTAAATTACAACATATGTCACATTATGTTGAACCACATCTATACTAGTTTTGTTAAGCTTTTTTTAACTTTTTCTTTGAATTTTAGAAAGAAGAGAAGCTTCAGAAAAGCTTAGAAAAAAGTTTACTTCTGAGCTTATTGAACAGTTGTGGGTTGATATGGTTTATTGGGGTACATGACAGTTTTGTATTATTATTAAATCTGTAGCAGATACAGAGAAATATAATCCAAATTTTATGGAAATAGAGAGAGCATTTGGATGCACAGTCTATAGGGTGTTGGGCTTTAAGCCTGGGATAGAAACAATGTATTTTCCTCCTTTTTTTCTGTTTCTTTTTTAAGATTCCTATCAGACATCAGGTGATTTGTGAGTAGGGGAAGTAGGGATAAACGTTTAGTCCGCAGGCAGCGAGTAACATTCACTCTAATCTCCCTTCGACTAACTTGCATGTGAGCTAAATGTGATGCATGTGTGGCATGTCCAGAGATGCCTTTACCCATCCCGCCCAGCAGTAACCCCTGTGTGCCGTCCCCCTGCGGACCCAACTCTGCGTGCCGCGTGGTCGGCAGTCAACCAGCGTGCTCGTGTCAGACCAACTATGTCGGTCGGCCCCCCAGCTGCCGACCGGAGTGTACCATCAACGCCGAGTGTCCAGGCAACCTAGCGTGTCAGAATGAACGTTGCCGAGACCCGTGTCCGGGCTCGTGCGGTGCTCAGACGACCTGCACTGTGGTCAAACACGCGCCTCAGTGCGCCTGTCAACCGGGCTACAGTGGTGACCCGTTCGCAGGTTGTGTCATCGTGCAGCAGAGTAAGGCCATATTCACTTTACCCTGACTTGAGTTGATTTGTGTATCAATCAATGTTTGTCACAGTATTTTGTGCATTATTTGTTTTTCCCATTTTATTTAGTTATTATCTTTATCTTCTAAGCCACCATTGTTCATTAAGCATGTGAAAGAATTTTATTTAATTTGTATACTGTGTTTTTTCCAGCATTGAAGCAACATGGTGTATTAAAACAAATTTTACCATTTTGTGTTTTGCTCTTTTTATGAATGAAGTTTTCTTTTTATCTGTTTTTATTTTTTACATTCACTTTGCTTTTCTTTGTTTGGTAAGATAAAAAATAATACATAATAATTTATTGTATATTTAACCACTACAGGACATTCTGTGTGTTTGGTTAAAAATAAAAATACCACTTGCAGTAACACCGACAGAAGGACCGAGACAACCTTGCAACCCGTCACCTTGCGGAGCTAACGCAGTATGCAAGGAACGTAATGGTGCAGGCTCCTGCGTGTGCCTACCCGAGTATTTCGGTGACCCTTACACCGGCTGTAGGCCAGAGTGTGTCATCAACTCCGACTGTGATCGCAGCAAGGCTTGTGTCAACAACAAGTGTCGAGACCCCTGCCCTGGAACTTGTGGTCTCAACGCTGAGTGTCGTGTTGTCAATCACGCACCGTCCTGCTCTTGCTTGCCTGGTTTCACTGGGGACCCCTTGAGTGCATGTCGACAACCTCCTCCTCCACCCAGTAAGCTTACTCTATCTGTCATTCTCTCTGTTTTTTCCATCTTTTGGTTGTTTCACTGTCACTTTGGGTGTGCTGAATGTCACCGTTGTCGGGTTCCACTGCATCTGTCAGTCGCATGGTTGTGGGTTTGGTTTAAAATGTAAAAATCCATGTTCAAAATGGAATATTTGGAAAATATGTAATTCATTTAGAGACAAATAAACCTTTGGTTTAAATTAAGATCGGTCAAATAACTTTGTTTAAATGGTTTACTGGAATATATAAACCTCAGACAAGGTTTATTAGGCATTGTACTGTTTGTACTGTTTGTCGCTGTTATGTTCTTGAAGTAATAAAATCAGTTATTGTAACCTATTTAGCATTTTAAAGCATGACTCAAAAATAATGGCAGGGACCAAAATGTGTAATTTTGTGAAAAGACATTTATCAGTACAAACAACAAGCTATTTACAAATGCCTCTTATTTAAAAATGTATAAATCTCCAATTAAAAATGAAGGATTGAATAATAATTTTGAAATGTACTGAATGTTAATGGACTTTATGTATTACAATTTTTCTATTGCAGTACATTTTAGTAAGATTATAGAACTACAAAATTATTCTAAAAATGGAAATAAATAATTTAGGTTTCATCCAATCAGTTATTTAACTAAAATTATCTTACTCTATCTTAATCTTCTGGAACATATTTGGTAAAATGAAGATTAGATTTGGTTTTTTCCAAACAGTTTTTTTTTTTTTTTTTTTTTTTTTTTTTTTTATTCACTAATTTCTCTTTGTAATCATAAAGTCCTGTATGTTGTAATTAAAACTAAAGAAGTCAAACAAATTCTCAACCATAAGGCTATTCTGCTTGACTTGGTTGTAGAATGTTAGTAACATATTAACACCTATCATTGTGTTTATTATTTTTTTTTATATTTTTAACATACAGGCGGTTGATTATTATTCGAATAGAGCGTATTGGTTGTATCATTATAAAAAGTTATTTGCACTATGAGGAATCGGTTAACAGAGTTTTTCTGAACAAACTTATTTAAAAATTAAATGGAGCTTTAGGAACTTCTCTTTGCTTCTAAAACCTGTGCATCTTTTATACTTGTTCTTTCTATTCTTTACATTTCTCTCTTCACCGCAGTGACACCATCCAAACCGAAGAACCCGTGTGTGCCATCACCCTGTGGACCCTATAGTGTGTGCCGGGCAGTAAACGGTCATGCCGTCTGCTCGTGCCAAGCTAACTACATTGGCTCTCCCCCATCGTGCCGACCAGAGTGTATGGTCAGTGCCGACTGTCCCCAGGACAGAGCTTGTATCAACCAGAAGTGTGCCGACCCGTGTCCTGGCACTTGTGGCCTCAACGCCAGGTGCCAGGTCGTCAACCACAACCCCATCTGTAGCTGTGCCCCTGGCTTTACCGGAGATCCTTTTGTCCGTTGCTTGCAAGAGAGTAAGCCTTCCTCTTCTATCTTTCTATTTTATTATTTCATCAATAATTATTATTCTTAAATGTGCCTTAATTGTCTATGAATTATTCAATCTCTTTTTACTATGTTTCTTACTTGATCTGTTTCTGTAATTAAAAACTTTATGAAGTAAACACTAAGTAACGTATATACACAAATTAAAAAAAATTCTACTGTATTCTTATTTGTTGTATTGAAATTAACTTGTCGATCAACATTTAAACAATGACAATGATCTTGTATCGATCACAACTTTCAGTTTTTCTATATTATTTTTATTGTAAACGCAGGAAGCAAACTAATATATGTCTCCTGTGTTAAAAATCTGTTAGTTTTGCTTCAATTACATTTATAATTTTGGGAAGCAAACATGTTTTGACTAAATTCGTTAAAGTGTCATCATCAAGTACTATGTTTTGCATAAGACCATGTATAAAATCTTTTATTTAATTAAAAAAATGCATTTATTAATATATTATTAGCAAGTATGATATGTATTAAATTGTACTTAAGAAATTGCATATAAATGACAAATAAGCATCTACAAATCAAAAAAGCTAAAGCTAGAACATAAATGCATCTAGTATTTATCAAATTAAAATGCTTGTGAAATAAGTAAATAACCTTCTTTCTCGTAACTTGTATTGATTGATTGGTTCAGTTAAAAAATGAAAATTGGCAGTAAAGTCTTCAAAATCTGTATTTTCAATTCCTTTTATGTCTTATAAAACTTCTGTGTGCCTATTTTTAATCCATTTCTTTATGTGTTCTTGTGGCCTCTATGTCTGACTTCTGCTCTATATCTATGCATGCTCTACTATCCTCTGTGTTGCCTGTGCTATGCAGAGCCTGCTGTACAACCACCCAGTGGAAACCCCTGCGTTCCCTCCCCGTGTGGCCCCAACTCTCAGTGTCGTGTGGTAGCCAACAACCCTGCCTGCTCATGTCTCCCCAACTATGTCGGGCGTCCACCCAACTGTCGCCCGGAGTGTACCATCAATGCCGAGTGTGCGGGTAACTTGGCATGTCAGAACGAGCGATGCCGAGATCCGTGTCCAGGGTCGTGTGGCACCAGAGCCACTTGTGTCGTCGTCAATCATGCCCCGCAATGCTCTTGTGAGCCAGGCTTCACCGGCGATCCCTTCGCCGGATGTAGGCAGATACTAGAAAGTAAGAAACGCAGCTTTTCAACATCTCGCTTCCGCTAGGTATTGAAGGGCAGTTTTAACAGGTTTGTGTATTGCAGTTCCTCCAACGGAAGGCCCGAGACAACCTTGCAACCCGTCTCCTTGTGGAGCTAATGCAGTGTGTAAGGAACGCAATGGTGCAGGCTCCTGCGTGTGCCTACCCGAGTATTTCGGTGACCCTTACACCGGCTGTAGGCCAGAGTGTGTCATCAACTCCGACTGTGATCGCAGCAAGGCTTGTGTCAACAACAAGTGTCGAGACCCCTGCCCTGGAACTTGTGGCCTCAACGCTGAGTGCCGCGTAATAAATCATGCACCGTCTTGTTCTTGCTTGCCTGGTTTCACTGGAGAACCCATGAGTGCATGCCATCGTCCTCCTCGTAAGAATACGCTTCCTTCTTTTTGTTTATATATGTTTCTTTTTTCTGTATCTTCTTTTTTCAGAAATTATTTCTTATAACACTTTATGGTTCGATACCAATTGAAATTTGAGTGTTTGTAATAATATGAGGCATGTCCAAAATAAAAGTAGTTTTGAAATAAAAAATAAAAAACCTTTTTCAAGTAATTTTTTTACACAAATGTTGTATCTTTTAAACTATTTTCAACATATTTTCTTCCATTGTTCAGGCACGTGTAATAGATGAGCAGATCATATATACCTTCCACGAAGGAACATTCTACTTGTAAAGACAACATTATCTGTACTCCATTTTGTGCTTCGTTATCACATTTAAAGTTCTTACTATTTACCTACCATTTTGTATAAGTATATTTGTTTTTAGCATATGCAAGGACAAGAGATAGTCAAAGTGTACCAGCTTTGGCCTCTATGGCATGTGATTGAATTGTTTCTAACTGAACTGTTCAATAGTGCGGAAACACATTTTGTGATAACCTAACCCATCTGGTTATGTTACAATCTCATTCAAAATCTTTCTTGTAATTTGTAAAAATTCATTTTGAATTATCTGTCCTCTATAATTTTATATCACTCAGAGGGCCTCCCACTTTGCATTTCACCATGGTCACTTTGTATTCTCTATCCTTCATTGAACTCACTTCCGCACCATTCATCAATCATTGCTCTTTCACTGTAGATCTCTGTAATATCACAATAGATTTCTGCTATCTTAACATTCCTTGTATCCAAAAACTGAATTTTATATCCAGTGGGATTATCAGCTGTTTTAAACAGATATAATAAAAAAAAAATTAATCAACCATAATGATGGTCTTAATGAAACTGATCAACTATAGAAATAAGTGATCACGTGCAGAGTGTAACCAGTGCTGCAACGACACTTCAGTGATCAGTACTTACTTTCTGGACATGCCTCATATTCAGATACTTCATCTATCCTTTAGATATTTTTGGGAACTTTGATATTAATTATGTAAACTTTGACGATTTAAAAAAAAATAACTTAATAAAACTATGTAAATGATAAGTTACCCATGATGTTTAGTGATTATTTCAATCACTGGTTGAGAATTAATTATTATTACTTAAATGTCAATTAAAACCTATTTTATACTGACCTAAATAAATTTACATCAAGTTTTTGCAAACATCTGAATCTAAATGTTTAGTACAAGGACTTGCTTTGATGCAATACAACTTCTAGACTCTCTACCTTGTTTACTTTTGTTATTTTATCTTGCATTACTGTGCTGTGTCTTTTTTCTGTTCTCCATGCATGTTTTCCATTGCAATGTTTGCTTGTAGCTGAGACTGTGGTTCCTCTAAACCCATGTGAACCGTCACCATGTGGACCCTATAGTGTGTGCCGGGCAGTGAACGGTCACGCCGTCTGTTCTTGCCAGCCTAACTACATCGGCTCTCCCCCCTCGTGCCGGCCAGAGTGTATGGTCAGTGCCGACTGTCCCCAGGACAAAGCCTGTATCAACCAGAAGTGTGCCGACCCGTGTCCTGGCACTTGTGGCCTCAATGCCAGGTGCCAGGTCGTCAACCACAACCCCATCTGTAGCTGTGCCCCTGGCTTTACCGGGGATCCTTTTGCCCAGTGTGTCAGGGATCAAAGTAAGCACCTTGCTGTCACTGTCCTTTACCCTTTATCTTCTCTTTTTAATTGTGTTGTTCTCATTCGGTGTGTTGCGAAATAAAGTAGAACTAGTTTCACAATGTAGATTTGCTTCAAAACATTTGGGGAACGATTGCTAAAATATTTCTTTCTTTCAGTTCTTTATGTTACCAAAATGTACTAGATAAAATATACTATCATTTCTAATCAGTCTCCAAATTATTGGTAAATTGAAAATTAATATGGATCCAAATGCTATTTATTTCTTTTATAGTGTGTATAATTTTTTAATATTTAAGCGATAAAGTTTAAAAATTTGAGTTTTTCTGAATAACCAATAATAATATTGAAAAAACATGAAGTGTTTGGATGAGTATAAATTATATCTTTAAGAGACATCTCCCATAACTCTACAACCAAAACTAATGGTGTGATTTTTTTGAATTTTGACATTGTTCTTATGGAGATAAAATCAAGATGGCCACCAGTACAGG
The DNA here is from genome assembly GCF_021130785.1 of Homalodisca vitripennis. Classification (NCBI taxonomy): domain Eukaryota; kingdom Metazoa; phylum Arthropoda; class Insecta; order Hemiptera; family Cicadellidae; genus Homalodisca; species Homalodisca vitripennis. Next base: position 33,269,094 of record NC_060214.1, on the reverse strand, counting down.
CAAGAAAAGAACACCATGCAGTTCAATATATACACAGAGATTATATAGTGGTAGTTATTTAAAATATCAAGGAGTTTTGTAATGTAAATTATAAAATTAACAGTAACTATTTTTAAATCAGGAACATATTTGTAATTATTTATTTTGAAGAAAACAAAAATGTTCTGAAATAGTACACGCTCTATTATAACAGTGTATTTTACTTGATATTTTACAAAATTTCATTTTTGATGGCAAACATATTATCATATCATATCATCAGTATAGGCAGTCTCTCGTGCTCTAATCATTGTCAAACAATGCAGTAAATCTCAATTACTTGTTAAACATCAATCATTAACTCATTATTAGTCATTTTACTTGTACTATGGGGAGGTCTTTGTTTGCCTGTGAAATATGTGAGTGAATGTACATACAGATGACACAAATTTTTATTATAATCACAAATACAATTCTTATTGTTAATAAATAACACTCTTTAATCGTTCATTTTGATACAAAATAGCATATTTTTGAACAAAAATCAAAATTAGGTTTCTAACAAAATGCTTTCGTTAATGTTGATATAATTCACATTATAATATAAGAATTTTGCAGTTTTCTCGAAAGTATATATTTCTTTTTTGCAGTATATATTTTCGAAAGATTTTAGCAAATTTCTTTTACTATTTTATAAATATTATCCTTATGCCAAATCTGTTACTTTCTTTCTGCTTTATGTTCTATAATTTCTCTTGCTATTGCAAGCTTTTTTATTTATTACTTGAGGATCTAGGAACTATTTGTTTCATTTATCTTGTTCATACTATTCTTCCCTGTCTGCATGTCGTCTCAATGTGTATGCATGTATATTGTAGAGCCACCCACCCCGACCCCACCCAGTGGAAACCCCTGCGTTCCATCCCCGTGTGGCCCCAACTCTCAGTGTCGTGTGGTGGCCAACAACCCTGCCTGCTCATGTCTCCCCAACTATGTCGGGCGTCCACCCAACTGTCGCCCGGAGTGTACCATCAATGCCGAGTGTGCGGGTAACTTGGCGTGTCAGAACGAGCGATGCCGAGATCCGTGTCCAGGGTCGTGTGGCACCAGAGCCACTTGTGTCGTCGTCAATCATGCCCCACAATGCTCTTGTGAGCCGGGCTTCACCGGCGATCCGTTCGCTGGGTGTTCGCAGATACAAGCAAGTAAGGAACTTTACTTGGAAATCTTCCTCCCTTTCTCAATCTGGAAGGACAGTTTTAACTTTGTTGTGTATTGCAGTTCCTCCAACGGAAGGACCAAGGAACCCTTGCAACCCGTCTCCCTGTGGAGCTAATGCAGTGTGTAAGGAACGCAATGGTGCAGGCTCCTGCGTGTGCCTACCCGAGTATTTCGGTGACCCTTACACCGGCTGTAGGCCCGAGTGTGTCATCAACTCGGACTGTGACCGCAGCAAGGCTTGTGTCAACAACAAGTGTCGGGATCCCTGTCCGGGAACATGTGGCCTCAACGCGGAGTGTCGTGTTGTCAATCACGCTCCATCTTGCTCTTGCTTGCCTGGCTATTCTGGAGACCCTCTTACAAACTGTGTACTTACTCCAACACCTAGTAAGATATATTCTTCTCTTACTGTCCTACATACCTTACTTACCTGTTCTTTAGTTCTTGGTAGAACTATTAGGAGCTTGATTGAATTTTCTTAAAACCTGTATAAGTAAGCTATAATAGCACTTCAAGTAGCAGAGTCAAGAGTTTAAAAAGAGTGAGGGGTTTAAATGGAAGTTTCTAATGTAGGCAATAAAGTGAGCTAGAAAAATTCCATGCCTATGGCTTATATCAAGTATAAATTAACTGGTTAGTGTCATGAATCTTTGCTGGTTTGAAAACTTTGCAGTATACATTTTTATTAGACAAATTGTTTAATACTGTAGTTTTTAATGTAATTTTGATGGTATGATACCATATATAAATAATTTAATTCCTGTCTTAAACTGGTAGTTATTATTTAATTCTCAACTTTGATCTTTTTTATAGCATCAATACATGTTTGGAATATTTGATAGTGATTTATCATATAGAACTTTTTATCTTTCTCTTCTGTCTTCTCATTCTGTGTTCTGTGTCCTGTACTTTACTGTTAGACTGCATGTTTGCTTTGCTTGTCAGCCCAACCGACCCCAACCAACCCTTGCCGTCCATCGCCATGTGGGCCCAACAGTCAGTGTCGGGAGGTCAACGGTCATGCCGTCTGCTCGTGTCTGGCCGGTTTCATTGGCTCTCCCCCATCGTGCCGACCTGAGTGTATGGTCAGCTCCGACTGTCCTCAGGACAAAGCCTGTATCAACCAGAAGTGTGCCGACCCATGTCCTGGCACTTGTGGCCTCAACGCCAGGTGCCAGGTCGTCAACCACAATCCCATTTGTAGTTGTTCGCCTGGATTTTCTGGAGATCCCTTTGTTCGATGTTCTAAAATAGAAAGTAAGGAGTTCTTCTCTTATCTTACTATTGTATTCTTATTTCAGTCTTTTCTTTTCCTCTGTAAATTTACTTAATTTATTGTTTTAAAACTGTTTACTTCGAACTCTTCAACAAAGGCTTGATGTGAATCAGACTTTAGAATTAGAATGCCTTATTCTTTTCAAAATTATATGTAAAATTTTTCTTTCTTCAAGTCTGTACTTGCATTACTTTAGATAATTGTTAACAAAGTTGATTTTCTTTATATTTCATAGATTTCTAAATTTTTGTCCTTGATACTTTTACTTTTTTAATCACTTTTGCTTTGAATGTATACTTATTAGCATTCTATCAGTGTTTTTATCTCAATTTATTACTTTCTTAATCTTCCCTAGTGTGTCCTCTGTCTTGTTCATTAGTACATGTTTGTATTCATTTGTCTTCCAATCATAGTATTCTATAGTTTTTAAATATTTGTTCTTTTATAAACTTTGGGTTTTGCATTGTTTTGTTGATTCATTTGTTTTTATCAATGATTTCTAAAGACTAAAATCTTCTTAAACGTTCATTCTTTCTTCACTATGAAAGTGTATCTTTGCTAGTTCATATTATTTTCAATCTTAAATTTTTCTGTATTATCTGAGCACTACAACTTTTTTTATATGATTTCAAATTTATTCTTTGGAAATCTTGTAGAACAAGTTATTTCATATAATTTTGCTCAGTTGTTTAAATGTTTAGTTTATTGATTGGTTGACAAATGATTTTCTCTTTTATTCTCTATCTGTGTGGTGGTGTTGTGTGCTTTTCTCTACTCTGTGCCTGTCTCTATCCCTTAGTCTCCACAACGCCTGCTCCGCCCACAAACCCGTGTGATCCGTCACCGTGTGGCCCGTACTCGCAGTGCCGTGTTGTGGGCGTCACACCTGCATGTTCGTGCCAGGTGAACTATGTCGGCCGCCCGCCCAACTGTCGCCCGGAATGTACCATCCATGCCGAATGTCCCAGTAACCTGGCATGTCGCAATGAGCGCTGTCAGGACCCGTGTCCCGGCGCGTGCGGACAGAATGCGGAGTGTAGAGTAGTCAATCACGCCGCTGTCTGCACCTGTCCGCAAGGCTTTATCGGCGATCCTTCTTCTGTTTGTCAGCCTGCACCCATCTCCAGTAAGAAAGTGATTTAAGCTATTTAACTTTGGTTTAATTTAGGTAAACTAACAACTGAACATGATTGACTCCTACTGATGGTTCTGGCAGTTGTGAATATTATGTTCAGCGCAAAAAATGAAAAATTGTGTAACACTGTGTATTGTAGTTGTACAAATTTTAAAATTTGGAATTTTGTTTAGGTCGTATATTTTACTCTCTTAATTTATGTAAACTACTTGTATGATTCTTTTGTCATTCCTCTTACACCCACGGCATGTAAATTTATTAATAATTACCAAATCTTCAATTTCTGCAGTTATCAAAGTGATTGGTTCATTTACCATGTCTCATGTTCCGTAATGATGTACAAGTTTGTTTCCTAAGACGTGACGATGCTCCACCTACATCTACATAACAGGTCCTGATATGGAGTGATGCCACTAACAGTTTACCTGCTGATGTTTGATTTTCGTCCCCACAGCCACAGAGCGCACTCCGGTCGTGACAGATCCTTGCTTCCCATCACCGTGCGGTGCCAACGCAGACTGCACCAACAGGAATGGTGTGGGGTCCTGCACTTGCCTTCCAGGGTTCGAGGGAGATCCCTACAGTGGTTGTCGGCGCGAGTGTGAGACCAACCCTGATTGTGCACCTGGATTAGCATGTATCCGCTTCAAGTGCGCTGACCCTTGTCCTGGCACTTGTGGCACCGGAGCTGACTGTGCCGTTATCAACCATATACCGTCCTGCTCCTGCCCACCTGGCTTCACTGGTGACCCATTCTCAATGTGTAGACCCACACCACCAACACGTAAGTTCTAATTGCCCTTTTGGTTGATTGTAAGCAAAGACTATCACTCGAAGGCTGAAAAATTTAATTCTGTCTGTCTGTCTATCCGCATGATATCTCAAGAACAAAGCAACGTTCAGACTTGAAATTTTCCATGAAGCTTCATTTCAATGTAGACAACATCAATGATGGTGCATATCATTCCGTTGGTTTTGGACGATATATCAAATACTGATATGAGTATTTCGGTATTGCACAAAATCATTGAACTATATCAGCTGTTAAGAAATGTTTGCTAGTTGGTGTCACCAAGTCTTTGGCAGTAATTTTATTTTGTTAGCTATGTCTACATTGTGGTTATCAGAAATTTAGTTTATGATAACCACATCAGTAAATATTCCAAATGTAAGTAAAATTCTAGATATGAGAATTTAAACTGCTAAAATAATTCACACAAGAAGAGATCAGTCAAATAAAGAATATCATGTTTTGAGGTTAGGTTTATCATAAACCATTGTCAGTTGAAACTGTGACTGTTATAGCTCCACCGAGGCCGGAGGATCCTTGTATGCCGTCACCTTGTGGACCCAACAGCCAGTGCCGAGCCGTTAACCAACAAGCAGTGTGCTCTTGCCAACCTAACTACATCGGTGCACCACCGGCTTGCCGACCCGAGTGTGTGGTCAGCTCCGAGTGTCCTTTGGACCGTGCTTGCGTCAACCAGCGCTGTGCTGACCCCTGTCCTAACACCTGCGGCGTGCGCGCACAATGCACCACCAAGAATCACAACCCCATATGCGCCTGTCCACCCGGCTTCACTGGTGATCCGTTCTCCCAATGTGTGCGAATTCGTAAGTAGTACTTGCACTTTTTTTGCAGTTTGTCTTTTTTATCTCATTATTTTCATTACAGTATTGTGAATTTCATCCCATTTACTGTATGAATTCCGAGTCAGTTATTAGCATTGTGCAGAGCCTATAAGATACAGTTTTACCTTGTTTGGCCTTTCATGGTGTATTGTTTTGTTACACTCAATGTAGCAAATTCAATAGGTTTTTAAAAATATTTAATTTAAATTGCTTTCACTTTTATATTATGTAATGTTTTTTAACAATACTTGTCTTCACTCTTCGGCATTTTAATACCATAGCTAACGTAAAACTTATGTACAGTGCAAAATAATTATTTTAAACTTAACCTTTCCAGCGTTATTGACGCGGATCCGCGGAGGGCTACTACAAGCTCAAAACGTTATTGCCGTGGATCCGCGTTTTTGCATTCTTTATTTTCTTAATGCTATGTTAGTTGAATATTTTGCTGCTAGATGGTTCTAGTAGTTATGCGACATACAGACGGGTTGCCCTGCCACAAATTCTATTACAATGGGAGTGGCAGTGGCTTCTAATTGGCCAAACACTGTCTAACGGGCGTGGCCTTGCGCCTTTCACAAAGTCATTGACGGGAGCTCCCGTCAAGGCATCTAGTCAGTTAGTTAGTGAGAAGCGTCCGGTACACGCACATGTATTTCGGTTATCGCTAATTTTCTGTTGTGTCCTATTCTTTTTAAAGTAAATTATTCATATTATATACAGCAGTGTCCAGTGTTTATTTATCGGTAGTGTTTTTTTACCTTTATTCGCGTGAATGGCGAATCCAGACGATTCGGAATTTGAAGATTTGGTAATTCTGAGCAATTACTTGGTCAACCCCAAACTTTTTCATATTTTTACTACGGTCATAAGGATGTTATCAGAAAGCAAGAAACATAATTCAAGCCCCGCAAGGCCGTCCTACAGGTTGCCGAGCGATAAAAAGGTTCAAAGTCCACGCGATAACAGTGGTTTGCGGGAGAGGCGCGGAATGCCAGTTGTGGCAGCCCGCCACCAAATAAACACTCTTTGTGTACTTTTGTATTTTTCTAATTTTATTAGTTTGTAATATAGTATTATGTTTATCTGTAAAACTGTGTTTCATTCCCCTATTTACTGAATAAATTATAAAAAAATTAGTGACAACTACACTGCTATTCTACAATATTCTCAAAAGTTAAAAATTAGCCTAGGAAATCCAAAAAGGGCTAAACAAATTTTATTTACCATTAAATAACTCTATTTTGACATACAGAAAGGAAAATAAATTTAACTTTACACATTGGAAATTAAAAAAAATTCTAACTTAATCAAGGATCAGGTCCAATTTTTCATGACGCTTAAAGGGTTAACTGTTTAACAGTATTTCCACATTATTTTTGGCTATATTCTTATTTCTTTTACTTCCATGGGTGGTGTCATCTAAATTTTCCAAATTTAAATATTGTATCACAATTACAGTTTTTTTTAATATTTTAGTATCGCTGTAGTAAGCCGATAACAGATCCTAAACTGATACAATATTATTACCACATATTTACTCATTATTAAATATTTACTTATCCAACACATTATAACTCATCTATATCATATAATTGACAGATGCTTACACTTCATTTAATTCTTGAAGAGGTATTTCGTAAGATGAGAAACATACATAATATTGACCACGGTCCTGTATAGCTTGTACATGATTGTTATAAATTTTTGTACTGATAGTAACTCTTCATCGACACTGAAATTTGGACAGATCACATTGCAAGGTTGTAATATTACATATTTTAATAACACTTAATAAAAGTATTTTAATGGTAATGATCCAAGTGGCATTAAAATTATTTTAATGCCACTTGGATCACTCACTACAAATTATTGTTGGAAAAAATATATAATGGTTCATAAGAATAATTGTAAGAACTGTAACTACTAGGATATCTCTTTAAAATTTTCACCAAAATGTTTGTAACGCTCTTTGAAAACCACTTTAACATTTTTTGGAAGTACATTTTCGTATCACATATGAACAAAGCACCTACTTTTTTTATAAGGAAACAAATTTTTACAAGTAAATATTTATACCACTCTAACTTTGCTTTTAATAGTCTGGTCTGCTAAGTATAGGCATGTACACAATTTTACCGTTGTCTAAGCAGTTCACAGATTAATTATGAACAATTCTAATTATTTAACCAATATTTCATATTAGAAATGTTCATAATTTTTATGATGTTTGCAACAGAAGCAGAGCCAGTTGCCCCGCCAACATCGCCAGCACCTTCATGCTTCCCGTCACCGTGTGGTCCGAACTCGCAGTGTCAGATGGTAGGGGGTGTGCCAGCGTGTTCGTGCCTGCCAGACTACATCGGGTCCCCACCGACCTGTCGGCCCGAATGTGTGCTTAGCGCGGAGTGTCCCAGTCAGATGGCCTGTATCAAGCAACGCTGTAGAGACCCGTGTCCAGGCTCGTGTGGAGTAAACGCTAACTGCCATGTCGTCAACCACCTGCCTATCTGTACCTGTAATGAAGGCTTCACTGGAGACCCGTTCACTCAGTGCTCACCGATACCGATCAGTAAGACTTCTATAAACTGTCCTCAAAAATAACCTTTTGAGAATACATAGTAAACAAATTGATCAACCTACAAATCAGCATATTTTGTCTAAATGTTTTATTGCGCACAAACCTAAATAACATAATTCTTAATGAATTATCAACTAAAAATAAATTAATCTTAATGATATTGGTACAAAATAATGCAGGTTATTTTTCTGGTGTAACAAAGAAAGGAATCCAGTGTAAAAATATTGATTTTTTGACTCTATTCTTTCTTAACATATTATCATTATTCATACTTATGAAGAGCAAATAAAGCATGAAAATGTTTAAACTATTATAATTTTTTTTGAGTGCTTGTTGAGATTTTTGTACAGCAAATTATATATTTGAAAATTTTATACAAGTTCAAAACGTTTAATACATGTATAAATAATTAGTTTCATATTATTGTGTTGCCTCCAAAATAAATTTTGAGGAACTTTGCTTATTTGTATATAAGTTTGATTTTTTTCTGCACTAAAAAATCTCCAATTAAAGGTTATACTAAACAGTAAGGTATTACGATTAAAATACCTTGTTGTGCTTCATTAAATGTAGTTTAATCTTTTATACTTTTCTTTCAACGTTTTTAAGCATATTTATATCAAGTTGATTATGTCCTGTAGAAAATGGGGGGGTCCATAGTACTTTAAATTTTCTCTGTTAATATTTTGCATTTTTATTTGAACTAGTTGAAATTTGTTTTAAAACAAAGACAGACAGATGTCTTCAAAGAACCCCATTTTTGTAGTGCTTGGATGAAATGAAACACACTGTTATCAACTGAAGTCCCCTCCCCCTGAATTGCATATTTTATTTCTGTTGTTTTAAAGAATTTAGAAATTAATTGGAATTTGTGCTTTCAGCAACACCAAAACCAGAAGCAGTGGATCCCTGCAACCCTTCGCCTTGTGGACCCAATGCTGTCTGCAGAGGTGCAGGCTTGTGTGAGTGTATCCCCGAGTACACGGGCAACCCCTATGAAGCATGCCGTCCTGAGTGTGTAGTCAACCCTGAGTGTCCGAGGGACAAAGCCTGTCTGCGCAACAAGTGTAGGGACCCTTGCCCCGGCACTTGCGGCCAGAACGCTCAGTGCGACGTTGTAAACCACATCCCCGTCTGTTCTTGTCCTCAGGGCTACACCGGCGACCCTTTCACCAGCTGTCGGGTCTTGCCACCAGGTTGGTTACCCTCAAAAACTTCAGTGTAACAGGGAAATGGATTTTTTTGCTTCTGCATAGGAATGCATAGGTTCTCGTATATTTCAACACTAAAATGGTTTTATTAGATTTTTATCAAATTTTAATTATTGCAATCCTTGTAATTTAAAGCACTATTTTTACTTTCTATACCCAACCTTTATGTATTAAATAGTATTTTAGTGACTTGAATTCAAATATTTATTTGAAATATCTGCCATTTTGATACAATTAAAGGGTTTTGTTTAGATTCCTGTGGTACAATGGTTACATGTCAGAATTTACAATTAATTGTCTAAATTGTCAAACTAAGAGCCTTTCACTGCAACTCATATTCAGAGTTAATGCAAAACAATATTTATTATGATTTTTAGTATATTTTTGTTTTATTATGATGTAAAGAATTGTTTTCTGGTTTTTGGACATAAGTTTCGAATTACCCTGAATAAATCAAACTTTATTTCCTAAAATTGGTCCTGACTGTAGGTAATATGCTTTCTTCCATTTTATAATTTTTTTTGTTTCTTATAAAGTAAATGTTATATTTAATCTATATTAGACTTGTTATTTAATTAATTGTGTTCTCATACTTCCTTGCAAAATACCAAAAAAGTATTGTAATAGTCTAAAAACAACTATACTATTTTTCTTACTTATTTTTTGCTTACTCAACCTTGTTTTAGAGAATGCTTCATTCTTAATATTTTTGTTCTGTGATTAAGACCATATTGTTCTGTGTTGTGCAGTAGTACAAGGGCCGATAGACCCGTGTCAACCGTCACCTTGTGGACCCAACAGTCAGTGCCGGACACAAGACAGTCACGCTGTGTGCTCATGTCTTGCCGGTTACTCGGGAGCACCACCATCATGTCGACCTGAGTGTATCGTCAGCTCCGAGTGTCCTCAGACCCGTGCCTGTGTCAACCAGAAGTGCACTGACCCCTGCCTCGGCTCCTGCGGCCTCAACGCTCGTTGCGAAGTCATCAACCACTCGCCCATCTGCAGCTGTCGTGAAGGCCAAACTGGAGACCCGTTCAGGAGCTGTTTCGATTTGCCTCGTAAGTTATCAAATGGCCCAATCACTTTTAATATGTTTTTATCAAGTGTAAACAACCACTAGTGCTGAACAGTGAGTAACTGATTGTTGTTGCTATCAGTCTCTGTTGTTATAACAACTTGAAATGTCTTGTGATTAAAAACTCAACTCAACTGATGCAAGTATTCATGAGTTGGTTGGCTTCAACTCAATTTAGATTTTTATTTCTCAAAAATTAGTTCTAAAACAGTGAAAGTTGAATTAACTTTTGAGGTTCATATTCTTTTCAGTGTTGTTCTGTAGAAGAGTATATGTTTCTTTACTTAAGTATGTTAATGTAAGATTTAATTCTACAAGTACTAAAAATTAGACATAATTCTTATGTCTTGACAAAACAAATCTTTGAAAAAATGTAGTCATTGGAAAAATTGTATATAATTGTGATAATAGTGGGTAACCATAATAATAATAATAAATACAAGGGTTTTGATCAATGATTCAATTTTCCCCTCAATGTTACAGCTCCAACACCTCCTCCCGCTGACGAACAGGAGAGGGACCCGTGTGTGCCGTCGCCCTGTGGCCCCAACGCCCAGTGCCAGACCAATGGACGTTCACCTGCCTGTTCCTGCCTGCCTGACTATGTAGGGGCCCCTCCCAACTGTCGCCCAGAGTGCGTCATCAATCCTGACTGTCCCGCCACGCAAGCCTGTGTCAACAGCAAGTGTGTGGACCCTTGCCCAGGCTCGTGCGGCATCAATGCCCAGTGTTCGGTCATCAGTCACGCAGTCACCTGCACCTGTCAGGCTGGCTTCACTGGCAACCCCTTTGTACAATGCATCGCCCAGCAACGTGAGTCAATTTCCTTCTACAGTCGTAATGATACATTACACAATTTAATTCCTGTTTTGTGTAAGAATTTTGTAAAATATAAACATGTAAATAACAAATTTTAGTGTCAATAAAAAATGTCTGATTCCACTAAATTGACAGTTTGAAAGCATTTATTAACAATCTAATTCATTATAAGCATTCAGTTCAAATAAGTATTATCAATATGTATTTAAAGTACTTTGTGATCAAATTTTTATATCCATTTGGGTTATAACAGAAAAAAACAGTACTTTACTGTAGTACTATTTATAGGTTTTAACAATGCATTTTAAAATTAATATTTTAAAACAAACAACCCTCTGTGCTCAAGAGTTTTGTTTGCCGTGTAATATGAAAGTTTTTAGCATAAGTTATTGTACATTGAATCATTAAAAGAACATTTTGTTTCTGTACAACAGAAGAGCAGATCAACCCTTGCACACCCTCACCTTGTGGATCTAATGCGATCTGTACGGAGCGTAATGGAGCGGGAGCCTGCAGCTGTATCCCAGACTACCAGGGTAACCCATACGAGGGTTGCAGACCCGAGTGTGTGCTCAGCTCTGACTGCCCTACGGACCGTGCATGCATACGCAACAAGTGTCAGGATCCCTGCCCCGGCGTATGCGCTCAGTTCGCCCAGTGCACTGTCATCAATCACATCCCTACCTGTACCTGCATGCCGGGATACGTTGGCAACCCATTCGTCTCCTGTGCGGTCCAAGAGGCTCCAGGTAATATATTATAATGTTGTCAATCAGTCATCACCGTTAACGTTGGTTTCAGCAGACAATTATTGCATACTGGATGAATACGAGTACTGAATATCACTCAGTATAGAGCCGCAGTTATGGTATTAAATTGTTAATCAGTAACAGTTATTTAATCCTCATAGATGAAATAATGGACAAGGAATTCACAGATTTAACCTGATATGTTTATCAATTACCTATCTTGTTATCCTAAGATGACAGAGTCTTGACAGAATCAATATTTGTAGTGAATAGTTTATATAAGCTCTTGCATTACATCTTTTGGTACTTATTGTGATTAAATTGAACTAGGACGAGATTCCTTAAGGCATTAAAAGTCAGTAAATTATGTAAAGAGCAGCTCAGAAAGTTCAACATGATAGGGAGAGGGGGAAATCCCTTCGGATCCTCTTTGGGTGCCATTGTATAACTTTATTTCCTTTTGCTCCAGAGATAACTGGTGAATCCATTAAAGACCAACTCTCCCCCTCTCCCCAACTTCTCAAACTTAACCAGAACAACCAATGTTAAGTTAGCTCATTGTAGGACATTACCAACTGTTTTTTCTCCATCTTCTATTTGGTTTTTCTCTTCTGTCATGAAGACGATATAAGATAATAACATAAACACTTTTTTTAGTTGTGTTTTAAAGGTTTCTATTGTGTGTTATTTAAAATATTTTTCTGCTGAATGCAGGTAATCAAGTGTAACTTCCAAGTACTTTTACTAATAATAGTTTTCTATTTTTTAAATCGAAATGGCTTTAAAGTAGTTTTGATTACTGAGAAATCATGAAAATAACAGGTAGATTACAAAAATTGTGTTCTTCATTATTAGAAAGCACCCTTAATAGTATATGAACCTTTGAGAACTGCATTTGGTTGAAGACAGTGTAATTTCATTTGATAAAATTACTACAAGGATGACTATCTGAAAAGAGTACTTCTGATGATTGTTTAAGTATCTTTCAAAGAAAATAATTAACACCACTATCATTGCTTCTGTACAGTGACGCAGGCCACAGTGGTGGACCCGTGCAACCCAACGCCGTGTGGGCCCAACAGTGTTTGCCGCAACAACAACGGCCAGGCTGTCTGCTCATGTGCCCCCGAGTACCAGGGAGCTCCTCCCAACTGTAGACCCGAGTGTGTTGTCAACAACGAGTGCCCGACCAACCGGGCATGCTACAAGTTCAAGTGTACTGACCCCTGTCCTGGCACCTGCGGCATGGATGCTCAATGCCAGGTTATCAACCACAATCCCATCTGCAGCTGTCGTGCCGGCCTCACTGGTGATCCTTTCATCAGATGTTTCCCAGTGCCAGGTACATGATCTCATTATTACTAGTGAAACAGTAACTATGCATATAGTTGTCAGTATTAGTTTTGACTGTATTAGTTACACATGAGATAACTCATCCAATGCTATAAATTGAAGCATGGGAAAGAGTGCGCTCGGACTGTTCCCTGTGGACTTAAATGGCACAGCCCTAGCCTCTATATTTAGAATTAGCCCTCTTTGAATTTCCAACCCTTTATTGGAAATGAATTCTGGAAATAATTGTACTCAGTTGTAGTTATAACTCAATATACTTCCATTACACATACTTTTATTTATACTACAATGTACTTTTACAACATATGTTGTGCCAGTTCCCACAGTATTATAGATACTATGTCTAATTTATTGAGTCTGTTTATTGACCATTATTGCTATAGAAGAAAAATACTTTTTGATGAATTGGTAAATTTGTACGTTAATAAAACTAAATTAAATATAACAATGCATTTTGCAGATCTGATTGAATTCATATCTGACCTATAATTTCTATGTAGGTCAAGAAGTAGATCCAAGATTAATAAAACAATTATATTATACTTAACACATATAAATACAATAGTTTTCTAGCTCACACTAGGAAACCGAGATGATAGAAATGGTCCGGGAGTGGTATATAATAGTTTTTAGTAATAAAATAATGTTTCATTATAGCAATTTGTTAACAACATTATAATGAAAATGATTTAATAGTTCAACCAACACCGACTACACAGCAAGAGCCGTTGGACCCATGTAACCCATCTCCCTGTGGACCATTCTCTGAGTGTCGTGCGGTCGGAACGCAGCCATCCTGCTCCTGCCTGCCCAACTACACTGGATCACCTCCCAACTGTCGACCCGAGTGTGTGGTCAACACTGACTGCCCCTTCACACAGGCCTGTATATCGGAGAAGTGCCGTGACCCTTGCCCTGGCTCTTGCGGTCTAAATGCTGACTGTCGTGTACAGAATCATATACCGATCTGTACCTGTGCTGCGGGCTTCAGCGGCGATCCTTTCTCACAGTGCTCACCCATTGTTGGTAAGTTTTAATGTTTTATTACTGATTATTGAAGTAAGAAAACTTATTTCTTTATACATTAGTAAAATAATCTGTATGATCATCCTGCATATGCCTTAGAAATTATATAAATTCTTTGATCTTCTATCTGTTTTTGAGGAATCAAGTTCAGCTCTTTATAAAAGAGGTTTTATTTCATGTCACATGAAGTTGTAAAAAGTATATTTATTATTACAACAATATTTTAATAATTCTAATAACAATTCAAGTATCGGGAAAACTCATGTTTCTTTCAAAATCCTTTCATCATCAAAAATAAACTTTAACGTTATTATTGAGATGTGAGTTTTAACTATCGTTGATTATAATGCAGTAATTTTCTATTTCCTTTAACAAACTGTGATTTAACATAATGTACTTATATTTTAATTGTAGTGGAAGAACCACCGCAAGCAAAAGACCCGTGCAATCCATCACCTTGTGGGGCCAATGCCATCTGTAACAACGGAGCATGCACGTGCCAGACCAACTACTTCGGCGACCCGTACACAGGCTGTCGGCCGGAGTGCACAATGAACTCAGACTGTCCACGCAATCGTGCTTGCAGTAACCAGAGGTGTATCGACCCCTGTCCAGGAACCTGTGGCTCTGGAGCTACATGCGATGTCATAAACCACATTCCCACCTGCACCTGCCCCTCGGGTACCTCCGGTGACCCCTTCGTTGCCTGCAAGGAGGTCAGACTGCCTGGTAAGTTGCAATTTCTTCTATACTTTTATTTGAAATACCAGTTGAGCACTATGTATTTGTAAAGCTCTGACGTTTCATGTTCAAGTACTTGTTTAATTTCTAATAGTAATGATGTTAATTCTAGACCGTAATAACAATGATTAGATTTAAAATTTAAGAAATAACTCCAATTGTGGGAGTTATAGCTCGTGGAGTTCTGGAGTAGTATCTCTTAGTCTAGTATCAATGACAGACACATAATTACTGCAATATAAGATCATCACTTAAATAGAACATTCAATACCTCAGGAATCGATTCTGGGCCATCTCTGTAAACAAAATGTAATTTATTACATATAATACGAATATACTGCTAGCAGTTATAAAATCACATAATTATTTACAGCTGCAGCTCCAGTGGATCCCTGCAGCCCGTCACCGTGTGGCCCGAACAGTCTGTGCCGAGTCAACAACGGAGTGGGTGTGTGCTCATGCCAGAGCGGTTTCGTGGGTGCACCACCTTCGTGCCGTCCTGAATGTGTGGTCAGTGCCGAGTGTCCACTCACCCAGGCCTGTCTCAACAGCAAGTGTCGTGACCCGTGCCCTGGCACGTGTGGCCAGAATGCTCGGTGCCAGGTCGTCAACCACAACCCCATCTGCAGCTGTGCGGCCGGCAACACTGGAGATCCGTTCCGACAGTGCTTCCCCATTCCAGGTTAGTTCTTGTCTTTCATGCATTTATTAGCTGACAACACTCCAAAAGCTAGAGCAAATTTTTATTTAACTGTGTCTCATATATTTATAATCATTATTTTAACCATTACAGTGTTGTGAATGTCATGTGTTGTTAGTTTGCTACCATTCAGAGACAACCTAGGACTAACAAGATAAATTATAACGTACTAGACTTTTTACTGAATTAACTACCATAAAAATTAACTAATAACAAAGAAAATTATACGTATTGTGTGGTAGATTAATGCAATGGTTTGAGTTAATATTGCACTAGATTACTTTTCAAATGAACTAAGATTAAAAAATGTAGTGAACTCCTTTGACTGCAATTTCTAATAGTTTTCTAAAAGTACTATGTTTAACATTAAGAATAATTAACTATAACAATGGCAGAGGATATTGGAATATTTACACTGTTATTGTTGTTACAGCAACGCCAGTGCCGAATGTGCCGACAAATCCGTGTCAGCCATCACCGTGCGGACCGAATGCAGACTGTCAAGTGCGCGGTGACAGTCCCGCGTGTTCGTGCCTGCCCAACTACATCGGGTCCCCACCGAACTGTCGTCCCGAGTGTACTATAAACCCCGAGTGTTCTAGTCAGTTAGCGTGTATCAACCAGCGGTGTGCGGACCCGTGTCCGGGCTCGTGCGGTTATAACGCGCAGTGTTCCGTGGTGAACCACACGCCGGTGTGTTCGTGCAACGCTGGCCACACTGGAGATCCATTCACCGGCTGCACACCAGTACAAGGTAGGGTGAAGCGACATTCATCTATTGCTTGCTGCATGGCATGAGGAGCTGACTCGGCGCAGACGACGCAACGACCCCCACCCCCCACCACCACCACCACTCTTAACACTCACACTTCTCTCTCTTAACCTTACTGTACCTGTACTGTGTACCTTCCTTTATTACGTGTTCTTCTACTGCTTCTCAGGGTGTTTCAATAGAAACTGACACTTCAACATTCTCTTGTCTCTTGGTCAGTACCATTTCAAAATATTTGTAGAAATCTTCAACGTATTTCTATTTGTATGCAAATTAAATTTAATATTTACGAAAATTGTAGCAACTGTACTAATATGATCTAGAGTTGTACGCGTCGAATATTGAAGTGTCTGTTTAGGTCTAAAAAAACATCAACAATGATTTATATTTTTAAACAATGCTAGACCTTTTAAATATAACACAGACAAAACAACTGAAGACTAAATTTTTACTCAAGATAAAAATGAAACTTTGCATTGTTGGTGGTTTTTTTTAAGATAATAGTTTAGAATAATCATTGTGTTACATTAGACGACAACACTTCCATCTCATTCTTTAATTCACGATATAACTCTTGTATCTTTCATTGTAGTCTAGTTTAAATGTGGCATCCAAACCCCCAATTTCTTTCATAACCAAATTTGTGTGAGGTTATCATCTCATTTCTAAACCAATGTTTATCTATTAAATGCCAAAGATTTTATATGTAATCTCAGAGATGTTATTCAACTAAAGTTAATTATTTTAATATGGATAACTTTCATTATATTTTTCTGGTGAACAAAATCTACCAGAAAAAGCCTTCTAAGATATGAATCTGTGTAGGATTTGTTTATTCATGAAACTAAATTCATATTCATTCACTAATTAATATACAAACCCCAGGTAGTTAAAGAATAGAACAGCGTTAAGTTTTTATAGGCATTTATCATTGTTCACAAACTATAAAAATATGAAATAAATTTTTAAGATTTTAAGCCAGTAGTATTTTCAAATTCAGTTTCAGTTTTTAATAAAAATTTTTTTGGAAACCTCTTAATAATAGTTGTATAAAAAAAGATTGATTGAGATGGTTATGTTTACTGTAACTTTTTACTATTTTGACAGAAAATTGTTTGTCATACTAATGGAACAACTTTGATATATTTATGGAACAGTTTCTTCCAATAGAAAAGCCACACAACAATTAAGTTCCTAATTAGCAAAAAAGTTATATTGATAGATAAGTGGAGGTATAACTATAACATATGAATTACACATCATAATGATCAGCTTACAATATACCAAAGTAAAATATATATACACAGTGTTTCAAGCTTCAGTACATGGATAAACGATTAACATTTTATTAAGTTTCCAGGACAATGTTCTGCTTGTGTTTATTTAAAGTACTTACTGTTTATTTATAGTAAATTTACTGTATATAAATTCTTCTATTGCATTTAGCATGATTCTTTGCAGTAAATAAAACTGAACATTAGACTCAAAATTAATAAATTGTGTTTCTGATTTTGCAATTGCGGCCATTTTAATATTTTAATGTCAAATTGTATGTAAAATCAACATCAAATACAAAATATGGAAACAAAAGATAACACAAAAAGGCAAAACTTGGAGTATAATATACAGTTTGGTTGAACTCGTTGAAAGTTTTATTTTTACTTTTCAGAATATGTTAAATGAATAAACGTTAACCTTGTGTTTAATCACACAGAAAAACTAATTTTCTTGAATAGTTTTCAACCAAACTTGACAAACAACGTACCTACTCTAAATATTTGCTCTTAATCCAGGTCTTAAGATTACTACCGCTTTTCATGTAACGTTTCATAAAGTTTCTATGACATAGAAATTTTAAAATGGTCACCATTTTGAAATTGAAAGAAATTCTTTTTGGATCACAAGTATTGTCTCTCAAAATAAGAAATATGTGTGCAAAAGGTTATTCAATGTTGCATAAAACAGTCCGTAAATTGTAAAATAACATACACACGCAAACAAGAGTAGTAACGAAATAGAACATGCAATCTTATCGCATTTTCTATTCTTATATATTTCTGTTTATTTACATTTACTTAACCATTGTCAAAGTACAGATATTAAATTTTGGAACACTGTGTATATTTATAATTAAATCAGTGTATAAAATTGGAAGTGTTGTTTTCTGAGTTAACAGCTAACTGATCTTAGGGCAGATCATTAGTACTATTTTAATTTACTAACAGTCTTTTGGAATTAGATGTGTCTGATATCGTGTCCAAACATGCTGTGGCTTACCATTCAGTTTAAAGAGGAAAACTATCTTGTGTTTATTGGGACCCTTAAAATATGTAAGAACTTCTTTTATTTGATAGTAAGATGAATATGTAAACTTTAAAACCGAAAGTTCGTAGCTTTTAATCACTTCAACTGTAGCTTATTATTGTTAAATCTACACATTTAGAAGTTTACAGTTTACACAATAACAGTTTAAGTTTTAGACGATCGTTAGCTGGTTTTGTCTGATTTTTTTTTACTTTTCAAAAAGAAACTCTCAGCAAAAAGTGGGAATTGAATATATATCCACAATAATCTTGTAATGTAAACTCTATAGAAAACAAAGAATATCTGTTGTGCATTAAAATTTGTATTTTAACACAGATTTTATGAGTAGTTGTACAGACTATACTCTGCAACTAGCAGTAACTTTGACATAGGTTTTTCAGTTTTTCTATGTAATAAGAGAAGGTTATTTTCCAATACAAAAACTACTCTATCTGTCTAAATACAATTGTTAACAAATATTGTTTGTACTTACATGCTAACAATTAAATTTGCTTATTTTTAAATACAAAAGTAATTCTTTGAAAGTGTAGACCAGCTAATACAAACGTTTTAAGTATAAATAAAAGGCATTATTTTTTCTCCATAAACATTTATAGCGATATTCCAAAATATTATAGTTTGTTTGTAATTGCAACTTATATGATATTAATTTTTTACACCACTGGGTTCCAAAATCCTGTAAACACTATTTTACTTCAGTTGATTTTAAAATAAAAATCTGAAGTTTGTAACTAATTTGTGTTGAAACTATCCAATTTTTATTCATAACAACTTCTTGAAAAGGAAGTTGAAAGTGAGTGGGCTAGTCAATTTGCAAACAGATTAGTCAAAGTCGAACCAAAGGGTGTTTCCTTGTGTTGGTATTAAAAAATCGCCAAATATTAAATTATAATTCACTTAATTTTTAAAATTTAACAACTAGCCTATACAACTGATGTACAATAACAACTGGATTTCTCATTTATTGCGATATAAGTTATCTCACTCATGTATTTTGGTATATACAGTCAGTCAATCAGAAGTTTAAATCCTGCAGAAAATATTTATTGGAAATTATAGATGATAAAAATTGTTTCATTTATGATCCAGATTAAAAAGCTTGATCCCAGATCAAACTTGTTATATCCTTCATTTACGTTTTTGTTTATTTAATTTTTATTAGTGCCTTCAATCAATACCATAGTCAAAACATTTGAAATGTAAATCACAAAAAAGTATCGTCATCTATTCTCCATAAATTCTATTGATGTCTATATTTGATGCAGTTGTGACAACTTACTGAAAAAAAACTAAATAATTATTGTCGGACTTGAGCAGTTTTAATGTCTGTAGTACCACATGAAGTAATCCAGTAGTTGTTATACATCAATAGTGTAGATAGATATACTTACATTATAAAAAAAAAAACATTGCCAAAGGTAAATAAATTTGAAACTCTATAAACCAAAGAAAATGTATATGCATTTGTTAGTGTAGGATACAGATGGCTGAAAAGTACCCATTTCCCTACTTTGTTTGAAACAATTCCTTGTTTTAAATCATTTACACTCAAGTATAAAATAAAATTTTATATTTATTTTCAAATTGGCTTTCAAAATATCTTTTGCCTCTAGCAGTATATTGTTTAACATTATCTCAAGTTTTTTATGTTTCTCTGCTTAAATTTTAACTATTTTCAAATTATAAAATAAAATGAGTTCCAAATAACACTGAACATGATGAAAAAGGCTGGAATAATGCACTGTACAATTATAAAGTAGATATTAATAAAACGGTTTAACCGGGATGGTCAGTATTCCTTAAAGAATGAGTTAAACCTTTCCTTAAATATTTTATGTTTAAAACTTTGCTGAAGATACTTAAATGTTTTGTTAGTCAACTCAGGATTTAGTGTAATAGCAATAACTTCAACATAATTTCATAGTTAGTATTTTAATCAGTGCAATATATTGAAATGGCAGTTTTGCTTTAAAGTAGCCAAATGTAGAGTTTAAAATGGGAATTTTAAATGTGACCAAACATTTTTTGTATGGCAGTGGAGACATTTCAGCCATTTGTTGACAATGTTCCTTATGTAGTTTTTAAGTTTTCTTATGTGTTTTACCTTTAGTCCACCTACACTTTGGGCAATATCTACATTCATTTCATTCACTCTTTCATTTCCATTGTGTCATTTACTCCTATCGTTCTAGTCATTCTGCTTAAAAGTCTTAATTGTGCATATCTTTCTCTCAGTTTTCTTTCAGTATGATATGTCACTTACTTTGTGTTACATCTTTTGTTTGTTCTCAATTTCAATTTTCCTCACTTCTTGTGGTGTAACATTCTTCATTTTAGAATGTTTGTTGTTTTCATTTTGTTGTTTCTATAACATATCTTTAATGTTTGTTTCTGTCATTCTTTCATTTCATTTACTTCCAAACACAGTTTGAAATTTTACCTCATCCCAAGCAGATACATATTTGAAAATTCGATGTAGAATCTTTTTCAAAGTACATACTATACATATAAAGAATATTACAAATGTTTTACACTTTTTTGCATCTAGTTTTCCTAGAAACATTCATAGATAGAAAATTTAAGTTTAGAATTACCAAGGCCCCCTGACAACGAGACTTCGCACCGCAGATTCAGCATGTCAGCTCCTGTGACTGTGTTTGTGTATGTTGCATGCAGCACGACTCGTGACTGTTATTGTGTATATAATGCATCGTGACAACCTCTCAAATATATATCTCTCTCTCTCTCTTTTGCATGCCATGGGGACTCATCCAAGGTAAGTGCCGAGTCCCCCGCCAGTGCTTCGAGGGTTCATCAAAGTCATTTCTGCTTCTTGTTAGGGCCACCGTCGTACCAAACCGCAAAGCTACTTTACGTTCAGACTGTTCTACTCTTTTCTCTTCTTTTTTTGTTTCCCCTGTGAATTGTGCACATTCTGAATTCAGTGAGATAGTATTAAAGTATGATTAGTTTCCGGATTACTCAAAATTTTAATTTTTTTAAACAGTGAAAATTATGCAAAACAAATTTTTAGCTCAATAATCATGTATTTTTATTAAAACAAAGCATACAAAATTAATAATGGTTTTAAAATTTTAGAGTATTAATAATTTTTATAAAGTTTATTTGGGATTAATTGAATTAACTCAGTAAATTTTATCCTTGTAATATTTATTAAAGAATAGTAAATTCAGTTGCGTTGGTTATTTATTCTTAATTTTTTTTTAGTTTGAAAAATCAACATATCAATGTTATAAAAATAATGATTTATATGTATTGCATTTTACTTTTTACATTTTAGTAGGTAACAAATTTTAGTTAAATGTATTTTTTGGTTCTTATGTACTTTAGGAAATAAATATTCATTTATATTTTCAGAAGGGCTTTATACATATAAATATTATTTATATAAATGTTTTAACCTTTTAATAATAACATAAACTTTTTAAGTTGACTTGTCTTTAGAATGTGCATAATTCATCTTTGGTGCTGGCTTTTACTGGAAAAGTTTCTGGTATTAAATGTTTGGCCAGATATGTCTAGTAAAATTGAGGAACTTCATTTTACATGGAAAGAATAAAATAACTGTATCTACTAACGTTAACTCTGTTAATTAGTAATAACAGTAACCATTTGTTTTAAAACGTTTTAATTATTATCTTCAAGTAATTAATTAATGAATAATACAAATAAATGTTCTTCCATGTCAACTGAAGTTCATGGCACTTTGAGTGTACATATTTCTAGGAATATATTTTTACACTTTATTTTAAAATAATATTTTTTTATATTTAACATTTATTTTATGAAAGCAATAGTCTATCACAATAAAGTATTAAAAATATACTTTTGAAAAAAAGACTAATAAAATATTTGACTGTGTGGTTCATTTTACTCATAAAACTGGTAAAATTCCATTTGTCATACTTTATGAATTTGTGAAGGATATTTTGTAAAATACCACAAATATTCAATATGTTTCGAGTATGAGTTTGAAAAATAAACTTTTCCATATCAGTATCAAAACTATAAAAACAATATTTCACCATAATATACAAATCTACTCTTACATCAATAACTTTAGAGATTAGAGATTAAGGATTTGTGTTCAGAAAAAGGTTCTCAATTTAAGGATAATCCAAGTGTGTCACTTTTCATTCCTTCAATGATCCCACCAACAAATTAATATATAAGTATTTAATTTGCCATTTTCCGCTCAAAGTCCAAACCTATTAGACTGAATAAAATATTAATTTTCAATATTGGGGGCTGAAAATATGTTTGTGCAATACTACTTTATTGTAAAGTCCATTCTGTCCATTACGTCTTAATCTTTGAAATGTGTATATGTTGAATATAGTTGCGATATTTTGTGCAACATAAAACATCACCTTGTTTCACATTGTCAAAAAATGAAAATAATCTTGGTTTTCATGATTTTGGGTGTTGTCCCAGTCAGAATTCGAGTTTTCTGTCATTTTGGATGCTCACAATAACCTCCTCGCCACAATAATTCGGAAATTAAAACTTGTTTTGTTATTTACACCAGTGGCATATAAAATAGAAAATTATTTGGGGGAGCTGACACATTGGGGATTTAGGCGGTGTAAGAATCTTCACTCAAGAAATTTTTGAGCTCTAAAATCTCATAAATGTTTTCTGGCTTAAAAGTAACTACTTGGTGCAATTTTAATGTTTGTCTTTCAACATTTTTGGGGGCTCAAGCCCCCTGATCCACAACCTTTTATTAATGCCCAAGGTTTACATGTTATAAATTAAATAAGATACCATTTATACATGTTGACCTCCAAAATGATGTCTTTTCATATTACATACTCTTAATAAGAGGTTTACCAATCCAACTTGATATTCATTGCTCTATTGTTTAATTAAATCCCAACTATATGAGTCAAAAGTGCTCATAAAAAATCAGAAAGCCTTTAGTTCTTGAATGGTATAACTTAAAAAATAAATTTCAGTCATGAACAGAGGGCATAAAACTCTTTCTTGTACCACCAATGAAATTTCAACTTCTTGGGGGTTCGGCCCACATGGAGTTGGTTAAAAATCTTTAATATAACTAATGTGATTTGATTTGATATAATTGGTGGACACTAATTAGTAGGCAATATAATGTACAGGACGTTTATCAAAACATGGATCAAAGGATAGATTTAGAATAAAGAGAATGCCATAAATGGCGTATCTTTGTAAAGTAATTTGAAAAGTGGGTACAACTATATTTTTACAACCCCCAAATGAGACTCATTGTTATTTAGCTTTTCTTATCACGAATTCATTTTTGGGTCTTTTTATAAAGTGTTTACTAAGATCCAAAATAGTATTCAGCTTTACTTGTACTTTACCTGACCTTTTAAGATTTTCCACCAACTCCACATCTACCCGGGGAGTTGAAGATCAATCACCCAACCATCTATGGTACTGATGTGCACAGTTTAATATTTAAAGTTAATGGGATTCAATGTGATATAGGCTGGGTTAATATTTTATTTAGGTCAATGTTATAATAGAAACAATTGTATCCTTCCATAACAAATTGTTTGCATTTAAAACATTAACTTTGAGTTATTTTTTGACCAAGCCCAAGGAAAAATGGCTGAAGTCAAAGAAATTAATTTTTTACAGTACATGTAACATGGAAAGGATTGATCTATTTTCATATGCAAAGAAATTTAATTCCTTAAGTAATGTGTAATTTTCTTAAATAATATTTAATAAAATTCTTAAGTTATAAATAATAAAAAAACATAATATTCCTTGAAACATAGTTTACTGAATCCATGTACATTCTGTAAAAATTCAAAACCATACCTTCAACCATTTTCCTAGGGCCCGGTTACAAAAGTAACTGTAATTACTTCTATAAATGCACGAAATTTCTAATAAAGAGAACAAAAAAATCTTTATGTGCTTTATCACCTTCAGGGAAAAACCTTAAAAGAGAGGAAAATGAAATTTTAAAAAATCCTGACTAAAACCAATCACACCATCTTTTTAAACCAATAAAACCAAACCAATTACATCAATCTATACCTTTTCAGGACCTTGAGAGTCATGAAGCTTAAAACATTTTATGCAAGGTACATCACATGCAGAATTTACCAGTTCTTGATAAAAGAAAGCTGTAAAATTTAATTTTTGTGTTATTTTATTCAGTACTATAAAATAACAATGTAATTACATTGAGTTATTAGCTTCAGAGAGGAATATGTAAAGATGGAAGTATGTGTCTCCTCAGTATTTTTTGCTCTGTTGCTTGTTTAGAATAAAGATTTCAAAATGAGTACTTCCTGTTTTTTAACTTTTTAATTTTTACATAATTTTATTATATATACTGTTTGAACTATCCATACTTTCACTATATATAGAATGCGTGATGGACCAAAAACTAAGTTGAAGCAATATTACTCACTATATAAACAAATTTATATCAATACAGTACAACATTTGATATGGGATTTCTTACTTTCCAAACTAAATTCTTTAAAAATATTATGTCTTTAAAAACAAAAAACAATCAAAAAATATATATCCATTTTATATATGTCTTAAAAAGTGGTATTGTGAAGTGTTCAAGTTAGAAAATTTTAAATTAGAACTAAAAAAGTAATATTTCTTTAGGTTTTTGAATGTTAAATATCAAAAACACACTATGTATTTCATCAAAACTGAATTTATTATTCCTTAAATGGTGTACATTTTACTTTTTCCAAAACAATGTTCCAGGTTTTATTGCTTTACATTAACAGGTCTGTGAAGTAATTTCTTGACAAAATTATATTCAACAAAAACTTTTTATTATTTCAGATTATTTAAAAACATTCAAACCAAATATGTGATAAAAAATACCTCTATTTAGTTTGTAAGTCATGATAATACAAAAGAAATATTAAAATGCATGCAGAAAACTGTCATGTAAGCATGATGCATGTAAATTTGTGTTTTTTGTCAAATGAAATTGTTTCTGTGTTATTGTTTTTCAGTTTCTTTGTGTAATGAACGTAAAGTTGCTTGCGGTTGTTGTTAGTTAGGGACTACAGTAGATCTAGAAGATGTCACAGTTGATTGTCTCTGTCTTTGTTTAGCAGATTTTGTTTTAACTGTTGTTTTTTTAGCTCAGAGCTGCGTTGTTGCATTCTGCACTATTTATTGAGTTTTAACTGTAGGGTTATTCAATATTGGACCTCTAATATATCAATTTCGAGTTCCACTATTGATAGCTCTTGGTTTATTATTAAGTTGTTTGATGTATTTTCTATTGTTTAGAATGATATAAACATAGATATTTTATAATTTATGTGTACAATAATACACATATTTTTATAAATTAATTGTAAACGTGTCTCTGTAACAATGATGAATAATTTATGAGTAAAAATGCACTTCAAACGTATTGTATACTTAGTAAAATAATGCAATACATTTTGAAAATAGTATTCTATGCCAGTACTTACTGGATGGCATTGCAAAAAATTGATATATATTTCTCCTAAATGACTAATGGTTTATAAATCCCCTATGGAATTTGAGAGACTTAATTAGATTTGTGATGAATACAAAAATAAATTATTCAAACAGCCACATATCTTACCTTTCAATAAAGTACCTAGAGTAATTCTTAGTAAAATTTAAATGAATTAAATGCCATCCAATACCACAGAGGCATGCATTAAAAATTTAAAAGTATGTTGACAATAAATGATTGTTAAATTTGTACATTTGTTACTATTTCATGGTAAACCAATAAAACATCTTTAATATGCTAATGGCAAATGTTGCTATTTTGATGTAATATAATGTTATCTCTTATAATAATTTTAATATTGTATTACTGTTGAAACTAATATGAAAGTCTCTCTCAATTTAATAGGATGAATTAAATTTTGTATGAACATTTGAATTTTGATATTCAATAATATTTGTACTATTCCAAATTATAATCTAATGGAGAATATGAAATTTACTATTTATAAGTAAAATTACATATCATAAAATTGGGAGTGTTTTCATTATTAAAAAAATATGATGTTGTATTAGGTGTTCAACATTTTTATATTTTAACATTAAACTTTTCATATTTTTGCTCAAGAAACTGTAAATATTTATGTAATGAAAATGGTTATGTTAGATAATTGCAAATTAATTTAAAGTACAATTTCTCTTCTGTTATGAATATTTTGTATTATTTTAAAGGTAATTTGTTTTATTATTTCAGTATTCTAGACTTATAGCCCTTGCTGAGCTTTTTATTTTTATTTGTTAGTATTGTAAACACTGTTATTCTTAGTATTTATTTGTTTAACATTTTCATATTTACTTTGTTTTTATATTGACTGAGATTATATATTATACAATTAGCTGTTGTTTACATGTGTATTTTAACTATAATAATGTAATCTATGTGTTACCATTTTTCTGCCATTTTTAGGTGAATGGTTGCTATATAATAAATTATCAATTATATTACTATTAGTTACTACATTCTTAGGTATTACATAAATATTTGATTTTTTAATATTATTTATATTGTTATATTTTAAATTATATATAGTGATATTTTGGTTTTTACTTAATTAAATTATTTACAAAAAGGCTGTTGCAAGTTTAAAACAAACCAAAGGATATCAAATTGTTGTTTTATTTTATATAAAAGTACATAACTTTTAAAATGTATGAGATGTTTCAATAAATATACTCATGCTAACTGATACTCATGTTTTTTCTAACCTAATGTAAATATTATCTGGCGTAGACATAGTTAAATAGTAATTATTGGATAGTTTCTTTAAAAAAAAATGAGTAATGTATCTTTAGTCTAAGTTGAATATAAACATTTCTGTTTTACCAGAATACTAAAATATGGTCAGTCTGTTATGGAATATAAATCTAAATCAAAATATAAATCCAAGACAACACTTACATTAATTTCTTTTTTAATGTACTATGTAATTTAAACATTTCAAATTATTTTAATGATATAATAAAAAATAATTCATCGATTAAATTTTTAACCCATTATTTATAAATTTAAATGCAATTATTTTCATTAAGTTTAATATTGAAAGACAATTAAATTAAATTTTAACAAATTATTAAAATAATAATTGATTATTAAATGAGGGAAACATATAAAATCTTTAGATAACCTTCAAATTATGCATAACGTTATCTCCTCCTCTGCCAATAGTCTTATTTTAATGTAAAATAAATCATGAATTTAATTTTTAAAATTATTTCAATGAAACAAATCAAACTTTCACCTTCAGCGTATAAATAAAAATTCAAACAACAAGACTATGAAATAAAATTTAATAACTATCTCAACAGGTGTTTGTGTTAGTTGAGGGATACCACACAAACACTTTTAATTTGTAAAGTTGGTTATTTTAATTCGTCTAGAGAACAGATTATTGTGGATATTATTAGAAAACCACCTACTGCAGTTTTATAGGATGTTCAACAAATAACTTAACTTGTAAGATTTTGTTTGAGAAAATTCAGACTGAAAGTGCTAAGCAAGTTTAATATACTTAAACTTTTAAGATATTGAAATTGTTTCTTGAAAAAAAAACTACATGCCACTTTAGCATTTTATATTTTCTCAATCACACATGTTTTATTGGAAAGAATCCGATTGATCGATTGACAACTGATTCCAAAAGTGCTCCTGGCTTTCTAACCAACTAATGCTTGGACCTGGGCTACTGGCCACTAACCCTGTGAGGGCCAGTTGAGAAGTTTGTGTATGACTGGTTCTAGCCACCCCCGTGTCTGAGGTCACCACCCCCTGCACCCCCTCGCCATGCGGAGCTAATGCCATCTGCAGGGAACAGAACGGGGCCGGCTCCTGTGTCTGTCAGGCTGGCTACTTCGGCAACCCCTATGAGGGCTGTCGGCCTGAGTGTACTGTCAATCCCGACTGCCCCACGAACCGTGCCTGTGTCCGCAACAAGTGTGAGGACCCCTGCCCCGGCACCTGTGGCCAGAACGCAGAGTGTCGTGTCATCAACCATGTCCCCATGTGTTACTGCCTACCAGGATTCATTGGTGAACCATTCCGCTTCTGCAGGCCACAGCCTGTCCAATGTAAGGATTACTTTAGTATTATTTTAGATTTATAATGCTTTTGGGTAGATTTTGTATACAAAATCAGCCTATTGCAATTGTTCTCATGATAGCACTTACTGAAAATTCCTCAATGACTTCTCCGAACATGAATCCCAGAGCCCAAAACCACCCCTTTGTTCAAAATGTAATATAATATGATATACAACATGGGTTGTGAAAATGATAACTGTTTCTAAAAAGCCCAAAAAAGTTCAAACTTGGAACAAAAATGTATCTTATTAATATCTCGGCTAAGATCATTAGCGAGCTTGGTACATCATTTTGTTCCATTACAGTGGTTGTTCAAACTTTTTGTAAAATGCACAACTCCGTTCTTTATGAAGCTATAGAAAAAATAAGAAGTGTTCTAGAATACTTACAACGTTCCCTAAACTTTTTGTCATATATAATTTTGTCTTTTCTTGAACGGTTTTTGAGAGATTGAGTACATATGAATCCCATGAGAATAATATTTCAGCTCTCACAAAATCTACCTACTTCTTCTGACTGAGCCAAAAGGACTATTTATTCGTTTGTTAAGATCATCTTCTCAACTATTCAAGCTGACTCTACGATATTTTAACCAAAACAGATATGCAAGGTAAAATCAAAAGGTTTCTGAGATAGACCTCCATATTAAATTAGGCAGGGTTTAATTAAAAGGGGAAGTAATTTTTAGTAGTTGTCTGCACTGCTGGTGAAAGTATCACACCATCTGATATTTTTTCTGGTCTCCTACTGCAAGCTGTCGGTCATTTAAGTTACAATACATTATTATAAATTCCTCAAGCTAAAGTAACTGATTATGTGTTGCGCAGTAAATTTTCTGACCAGTATATTTCAGCAGTGGAAATATGTGGGAAACTCTAGGTTAGTTTGGAAAACTGTTTCATTCTAGTTGCCAATATAGCAAATCATTATAGTGATGGGAGAATCAAATACCTAAAAGAATCAAATACAGTGTATTCAAAAGCACCCTTTTTGAACTATTCAAATACTTTTTCTAACAGACAAGTCTAGACTTGTCTTAATTCCTTCCAGTAATCCATTATTTCTTCGTTATTTGGAATTGTCGTGCTAAAAAGGTAAGAAAATCCTTTGCCTTTTATGCTTCTTGCAAACATGTCATACCCATGATTTATGTGCTCCAGAAAAAATATATTTGTTTACCTGCTACTTCAGCCCCGTCTGAAAGATTCTTTTCTACTGCGGGTTTTGTCACCAATGATCATAGAAATAGATTGAAGCCAAAAACTTCAATCATATTTTGCTTTTACACAACTACATGAAATAAACATTAAATTTAGTAAATCGTATTTACGCTGATTACTCAGCCAGAACAACCACTCAGAAGTTTTTATTGTTCACAATTTTATATTTATTAATTGAATATTTGCACAATTATGCATTTTGTCAAGTTTGAAAAGTTTTAATATTATTTATTCCAATTTATGAATTTCCCCCTAATTATTCTTTTCATAATTCATATATATATATATATATATATAATATATTCATATATATATATATATATATAAACATTCATAGTATATTCATATATATATATATATATATATATATATATATATATATATATATATATATATATATACATATATCTTCAATAAGAATAGAAAAGAATAGAAGAAAAGAACATAAAAATTCTCTATATTTCGTCATAAGACATTTTCAAGAGATATACAGAAGGTAAATAAGCAAATATATCAACAAAAAATAATAAACAAAAGAAACATCATATGTTAATAAAACTAATTTTGAATTACGTACAAAGAGTAAATAATTATGCTTATTACAAGGAATATAAAGTTATAAATTAAAATTGTAACATGTAATTTATACATACTGCTATCCGTATCTCAAATTTAGACCATCCGGATGTTTAGTTTGTAGCACCCTCTGATGAGCTATTTCTAAATAATTTATTTTAAGTTTATGGGGGTTCTGAATTTTGTTAATACTTTTTAGAGAAAAGCATTCATCGAATTTTTTGTTATGCTCCATTGCGTGGGCCGAAATAGGATTTGATTTAATTTCAAGATTTGTATCGCTGCGATTTTTGTTCATTCTAATGTGCAATGGAGTTATAGTCTGACCAATGTAGTCCTTCGGACAGTCTTTACATGACAATTGGTAAATAACATTGCTGGATTCACAAGTCATTTTACCAATTATCGGATAATTCCTTTTCGTTGTGCTGCTACAGAAATGTTTTGAACTTATTATTAAATTACATGTTTTGCAGCGAGGCTTAAAACAGGGTTCACAGCCAAAAGGTTTGTTTAAATTTTGAGTTAGCTCATCAGAGGGTAGTTTTGGTCTTACTAATATGTTTTTCAAATTTTGAGGCTTTTTAAAAATTACTTTAGGTGGATTAGTGAATATATTTTTGGTTACAGGTGAAGCCTGTAGAATATTGTGTGCAGTTTTTATTATACCATTAATTTTGTATAGCCCTGGATGATAGGTGGTAATAAATTTTCCTTGGTTTTTATAATTCCTAGGAGTAGAGTTTTTTAATTTTTGCATGTTACCATTTACAATTTTGTTAGGATACCCTCTATTTCTAAAAACATTTTTTAATTTTTCAGTGTGACAATAATAATCATGTTTATTAGAGCAGAGTCTGTTTGCTCTAATAGTTAGACTTTTTGGAATAGATTTTTTAACGTAACCAGGATGGCAGCTTGAGTAGTGTAAATATTGCATTGGATTTGTATCTTTGACATGGATTTTTGTTTTTAGGTGTCCCTGGTCTAAAAACACATCGACATCTAAAAACGTAACAAGATTTTTAGAAATATTGAAAGTGAATTTTAAAAACTGAAAATGAATTTAATTGTTGAATAAAATGTGTTAAACTATCCATGCCATGTTGCCAAATAATAAAAATGTCGTCAATAAATCGGAACCAAACTAACGGTTTTAAATTTTGAGATGTTAAAAAATTTTGTTCAAGATATATATATATATATATATATATATTTAGATAAATATATGAATGTTTTATATATATATATATAAAACATTATATGTAACTTAAATGACCGACAGCTTGCAGTAGGAGACCAGAAAAAATATCAGATGGTGTGATACTTTCACCAGCAATGCAGACAACTACTAAAAATTACTTCCCCTTTTAATTAAACATTCATATATTCATCTAAATCCTCCAGTGAATACATGTATATGAATACGAATACAGCTCTTGAATATTTTATTTGAATACTATTAGTCTAAATGATTGAATACTGTATGTTTCAATTCGATTCTTCCAGAAAAACTATATTCATTTCAAAAGTATTCAAATTTATTTTTAGATATTCGAATATGTGAATACCCAGGCTATATTCGAATATTATTTGATTTTCCCATCAGTCAGTATAAGTCAGTATAGTAATGGTCACCATGAATTAAGTAACCATCTACTTGTCCAACACATAAGTAAAGCTTGGAGGGTTTATAATAACAATATATTACAGTACTTTTGTATTATTAGAAAGCCACTATTTTTGGAAATGTTTTTCATACTGGGAACCTAATAAACTACGTTATTAGAAAGAACAGACTTTATTTGACTAACTGTAAAAATTACATTTCATTATGACGATGCTCTTGTTTTCTGCCTCCTAAAAGGAGGCGATGTTGGAGAAAAAGAGGCCACTCTGTTTTTATCTACTGTGAATTTGAAATAAATACTTAAGAGATAGTGTAGAGAAAACAGACAATGATTTAGATATTTTAACATGATAGTATTATTTTTATCCCAGTATTAGTTTTACAGTAAAATGACATCTAAAAACTTGGTATGATCACAGACTGTATCAGATGAGATAGTGTGATAGGAGTAGTGGTGTATCCATGTTTCATCAACAGTTATATATCAACTCAGAAACTCATCAGGATTGTGACTGAAAAGTGCCAAAATAGCCTCATAGTCGACTACACGATTGTCTTTATTGTCCTATGTCAGTAAAAGTAGCAATCATCTTGCCAAGATTTTTTTCACACCCAATTTTTTTTGCAAAAGTGAAGCCACTGTATCTTGCGATAAGCCTGTGGCCTCAACTATTTCGCGCACTTTGATTCGCGTTAATCACTTAAAATCATATTTTGGATTTTGTCAATCATTTCGGGGATAGACACTTCTACAGGGTGTCCGGATCTGCATTCATCTTTTGTGGATGTATGACCATGTTCAAACTCATTCACCCAATTGTAAACAGATGTATCATGAACTTTGACCAACTCAGCTTTAATCTCTTGCAGCGTCAACCCTTTCAAATCAGTGTTTAATCACTGCTCGAAACTCTCTTTTATCCATTGTTATAGACAAATTAAAGTTGTTTACTTCAATCAAGAACAACAATTAAACTATGTGATGGAAACAACTGAAACTATAACAGCGAGTTATAATTGCTAGTTAATGGCAAAAATTTATTTTCGATACTACAATCACCATCTCTTTGATTTTCGAAGGGCTTATTTGAACAACCCTCATATCTTAAATCATAAATCATTCACATTAAATTTGGAAAATGTATAATTCAATTCCCTCTTAGCATTGTTCTGCTGCTGCTTGCTATTGACCACAGGTACCTGTATGAGAATCTTTCTTTTGGGAGAACTTAAAGTGAACGTTAATACAGTACAAGATGGATATTGTAATTAAAAAGTGTATATTATGTATAGGATTAAGCCTGTGTAATCTCTAACCTATACAAAAGTATAAAATCTTAATTTCAAAAAATCTAAAAAGTTTCATAATTTCTAAAAATTGTCACACCTCCGTCATTTTAATTAGATGCCAGTGGGGCAGCACCCTATTAATTAAACATCTCAAAATATAAGAAAACATATTATTACAGTTCATCCAAATTTTAAGTCAGTTGTTTCGATAGTTTGTGTGTGATAAAAGGACAAACATCCATCCATCCATCCTAATAATAAGTAAGAAGTAGCTTTAGTAGGATGGCTTGCCATAAGTATCGATCCTTGGTCCTTTATTATTTTTATGGTGTAAAAAAAGAAACTACGGTACCAAATACTTTTAGAGGAAAGAATAATGAAATTTCCCTCTATGCAGACTATTCAAAAATTAATTGTGCATTATATTACAATATTTGGAATTGATTCTGATCAAGTTTGATCTTAAATCACCTAAACAATAACCAAAAAATGCCTCTGAATCGAAAAGAATGTTATGTCCTTTTTTATTTAAAAAAATTTGTAAATTTAATCCTAAATTATTGTGAATTTCCTCAATAAAAATTATGAAGATGTTTGATTGACGTGAGGAAAGCTTGGATTGCAATAGCCATATTGAAATGGTTAGAAGTTACCATCAGAAACCTTAAATCGGAATAGCCATTATTGAAATGGTTAGAAGTTACCCATCAGAAACCTTAAATCGGAATAGCCATTATTGAAATAACTACATTGATCAGGTTTTAATGCTCTGAGGAAAATTTTGTATAATGAAACTCAAAAACTAGTTTTCTCCCTTAATCATTCACATTTATTTCAAACTATAGCAACCTATATAGGTAATGAGACACACTCAGAAAATCTACTAACAATATAATTTCTTAATTATTCATGCAAAAAGGATGCAAATCAGTTTAAATCTGTACCATCTTTAGTATAGTAGCATCTCTCTATAAGCACAGTATTTTCATGGCTTTGTTATTTATGTATTTCAAATGGCAACAAAATATTCCTTTAGAAACACAACTTACTAGATTGTCTATTTATGTTAAGACAGATCCAACACACACTATATTTGCTCTCTAGTCTCAGAGTTTCATCTTCTGCTAGCTAAAACACATATGAAAGTATCTTAAAACTTGTGTAATTCTATCATTTTTCTCTGTTTAGGTAAAACAGCTTTATTCAATTTAGATTATCCATTACTATCAACTGTGCAAAAACAAAATGTACTAATTATTGTAAAACAAACCATATTTTATATTTCAACCCAGTTTCCTCTTAGGATTAAAGATACTCGTATTGTCCAATGCTTTTTCAGTTTATTGATCCTTTTCGATTAAAAGAATAAACCAGCCATTAGTTTCTGAAAATTCACCTTTACTTGAACACTGGCTAACCTTATTCCTCCTTTTTTTAGCTGTACAAGCTGAGCCAGTGAACCCTTGCAACCCATCTCCATGTGGACCCAACAGCCAGTGCAGGGAAGTGAATGGACAAGCTGTGTGTTCCTGTCTGCCAACATACATAGGTCAGCCTCCAAGCTGCAGACCTGAGTGTGTTGTGAGCAGCGAGTGTCCAGCCAACCGAGCTTGTGTCAACCAGAAATGTGTGGATCCTTGTCCTGGCACTTGTGGTCAGAATACTAGATGTCAGGTCATCAATCACAGTCCAATCTGCAGTTGCAATCCAGGCTTCACTGGTGATCCTTTCTCAAGATGCTCTCCTATTCCACCACGTAAGCTTTCAAATCTTGCATACAAAGTCAAAATAAAATATTTTGAATAAAAACTTATGAAAATATAATTCAATATATGGCTGCAATATTGGAATTTCTGCTGAAAGAACAATTTCTGATTTCAGCTCAACCACCACAAGCTACTCCAGTCTACAGGGATCCCTGTGTACCATCACCTTGTGGACCGAATTCTCAGTGCCGTGATATTGGAGGGAGTCCATCATGTTCCTGCCTCCCAGAATATTTAGGTTCACCTCCAAATTGTAGACCTGAGTGTCTTATTAGTGCAGAGTGTGCCAGCAACCTTGCCTGCATGAGGGAGAAGTGTAGAGACCCCTGTCCAGGATCTTGTGGTGCTGGAGCCCAGTGCAATGTCGTCAACCACACACCTATCTGCACGTGTCCTGAAGGCTTCACTGGAGATCCTTTCACCAGTTGCTTCCCCAAACCTCCTGATGGTGGGTATCACAAATGTCAACTTAGCATCTTTCTAGCATCATTAATTGTGCTTCCTGGGTGAAATTCTACAAGTTTATATTTATTTGCAGTTGAGCCAGTACAAGCTAGTGATCCATGCAACCCATCTCCCTGTGGCCCCAACGCCCAGTGTGCTGATGGAATCTGCAGCTGTCTGCCAGAATTTCAAGGAGATCCTTACTCAGGATGTAGACCAGAGTGTGTCCTCAACACCGACTGCCCAAGAGATCGAGCCTGTATCCGCAACAAGTGTCAAGATCCTTGTCCTGGAACCTGTGGTCAGAATGCTGTCTGTCAAGTCATCAATCATATCCCCATGTGCAGCTGTCCCCCGGGCATGTCTGGCAATCCATTTGTCGATTGCCGTCCACAGCAAGGTATAATTTAAAGTAATATTTTTTATTTAATTTCAGGAATTTTGTGAGATCTTGTATCCAAATAATTCCTGAGTAGCCTAATTAAATCCAATTAATTCAGACTTGGAGTGTACAGTATTCCAATAGTACACCTTTATGCTAAGTATTAGATTAGCTGCGTTCACATTGTTCATACTCCATTCCTTTCATTTGTAAGCCTTTTAGACCTGATTCCAAAACAAACATTTTGAACTGAGATCAACATTGAGGCAGTCCAAACTTTCATTGAGAATAATTAATGCATAACTCACAATGCACAACATTATTGTAACGTACTGGATACCGCAAAATTATTGCAAAGGTAAGGAAGCAGCAGTTAGTCAGACCCGACATTTTTCTCTTGGGCAACACAAAGCCAAATGGTACTAATAACACAAGTCAAAATTTGATTGCAATAAGATGGAGAATACTGGAACATACAACCCAGACTGTCACCTTGTGACTTTCATCTTTAAGAAACTCTCAAAAAAGTACATAGAGGACAGCATTTAGAGAACAACGAAACAGTAGAGACATTTGTGCTCCAATTGCTAAAAGAACATCTATCTAATGAGTTTTTATGATGATGGAATAAAAAAGCTCCGAATCCGATGGGCAAAATTAATTTCAAGGGAGGGAGAATATCTATTAAAATTATATATATTCTAAAGTGTAGTCAAATAAAGCTCTAACAGTCCCGTTTATACTTGATACACCCTTCTGTAAGATCATTTATTCAAACATATTGAATTGAATTACACTTAATAATTGATACTTTAGAACACTAAAAATTATTAATTTTAAGAATACAATTTTGATAGTGGTTGTGTTTATGTGCAGCTCCGGTAGTAACACAGCCATGCAACCCATCTCCTTGTGGACCATACAGTCAGTGTAGAGAGATCAATGGACAAGCTGTGTGCTCTTGTGTGCCTGGCTACATCGGAAGTCCACCCACCTGCAGGCCTGAGTGTGTGGTCAACTCTGACTGTAACCTCAACCAAGCATGTAGCAACCAGAAATGCAGAGACCCTTGCCCAGGAACTTGTGGAGTGGGGGCAAGATGTCAAGTCATCAACCACAATCCCATCTGTAGTTGCCCTAATGGTTTCACAGGAGACCCATTTGTTAGATGTCAGCCCATTCGTAAGTTTCTCTTGTTGGTTTTGTATCTTATCAAAAATTTATATAACTAAGTACTTCGTTAAAAATTTCCTATAATCACTTGGAATTACTAATCATGTCTTGTTGTTTGTAGCTCCTCCACAGCAGACTCCACCAACCAATCCCTGTCAACCTTCACCATGTGGCCCCAACTCTCAGTGCAGAGTATCCGGGGACAGTCCATCCTGTTCCTGCCTGCCTGATTTCATCGGAACTCCACCCAATTGTAGACCTGAGTGTGCAAGCAACAGTGAGTGTTCCAGTCATCTGGCCTGCATCAATCAGAAGTGCAAGGATCCTTGTCCAGGCACTTGTGGATCCAATGCTATGTGCAGAGTGGTCAGTCACACTCCTCAATGTGTCTGTGTAGTAGGATACACTGGAGATCCTTTCGTCCAGTGCATCCTGCAACAAGGTATGGAACCTCTTCACAAGCTTTTTCCTCTCATTAAATTGTTATGCTTAAATTGTACTCTTGTACACAAAATTTTCCTACTACGAGTTCTGCATATTCTTTCCAGCTGAACCCATCCAAGAGGTATCAACTCCATGTACACCTTCACCTTGTGGATCCAATGCAGTCTGCAGAGAACAGAATGGTGCAGGAGCCTGCACGTGTCTACCTGATTACATTGGCAACCCTTACGAAGGCTGTCGACCTGAATGTACCCTCAACACTGACTGTCCTTCCAACAGAGCTTGCATCCGCAACAAATGTCAGGACCCTTGCCCAGGAACTTGTGGACAGAATGCTGACTGTCAAGTTATCAATCATTTGCCATTGTGCACTTGTCGACCTGGCTACACTGGAGATCCCTTCCGCTTCTGTAACGTCATGCCTCCTCCACCTCGTAAGTATTTCTATCCTCTATATTGAAATTATTCTATTCCAGTAAAGCCATGAAGATAAATATGTCTTGTGCTTTTAAGTAATTTAATGAATATTTAACTACCTTTTGCTATTCTAGCTGTGCAAGCAGAGCCAGTGAACCCTTGCAACCCATCTCCATGTGGACCCAACAGCCAGTGCAGGGAAGTGAATGGACAAGCTGTGTGCTCTTGTCTGCCAACATACATAGGCCAGCCTCCAGGCTGCAGACCTGAGTGTGTTGTGAGCAGCGAGTGTCCAACCAACCGAGCTTGTGTCAACCAGAAATGTGCAGATCCTTGCCCTGGCACTTGTGGTCAGAATACTAGATGTCAAGTTATCAATCACAGTCCTATATGCAGCTGCAATCCAGGCTTCACTGGTGATCCATTCTCAAGATGTTTTCCTGTGCCTCCACGTAAGATTACTATATCTTTATTCGTGTAAAATGGAAACAAAAATTGTGGTTTGGCTGGTCTTAGTGTTTTAGAATTGCATTGTTCACGATGAGAAAATTTTAAAATAATTAACTTATAAGCTATGGCATATTGAATTTGATACTTCGTTATTATGTGAGTGTCTCAAGTCCTTTGCTTTTTTGGATAAATCTGATCTGATTGGTGATTTGAGACGTGTCTTTAACTCTAAATTTTAAAATAAACTAATTCGATATTGAACTGGCTGACCCCTGAAAGACTTTCATTCAAATGATTGAGCCCATTCCAAAACTCTCATCATTGCTATTAATTTATTTAAATCAACCAATTTATTTTTGAAAATCTTAAGGCAGTGGCTACAGTTGCATGCAAGAGCTTGCTTGAGTTTTTTGAAGTGTATAAATAGTATGAACTATGGAAATGAAAAAAAACGTTTGATTTGGATTAAAGAAGATAGGGTATTAGACGAGCAGTTGTCTGTATTTACATGTTGTGCTTTATTATCTACAAAGGATGCAGTAAAACAGGTGGTAACTTTACTATCCAAATGAATTTACCTCTTTTTAGAAGAAGAAATCACATCTAAAAATGACAAGTGTCGAGTATCACAGAAAAGGATTAGAATAAAAGTAGTCTGGAGACATGATTAAGATGAGAGCCATATTACTTGCAGTGGGTAAAATGAATGCAGTTATTTGCACCCATAATCTTGCTATACAGTTAGGAGAATTGTATTTGCCTCAAAAATGTATGTAGAAAACAATTTTGTATCCTTAGAATAGTTAGATTTTTATGGAACGAACTACAGTGCACACTTCTGAACCTAAATAATCTGAAAACATCTTAAATAGCTGCTCATAACTTGAGAAGTAGCACAGCAATACCAAAGGCCAAGTATTCTAAGAATGTTACCAGTAAAATTAAATTTATTTAGTGAAAGTTTAAAGCTTATAAATTCTAGCCGAAAATGTGAGCATCCATTTGTGAAGGAGTGATTAATAAAGATGTATGTGATTTTAGTATTCTATACTATGAGTTTCCATCAAAATTAGTCATAACTTCCAAATAGTTGAATTTACTGTTCTTTAGCATGCAAGTCATCACAAATGGAACACACGTTCATGAAAAACCTCTTTGTGTTCCACGGACATGCAACCTGCTTTAATTACAATTGTACTGCTTTAAAGATTATAAGCCATTGTCTGAGAACAATTTATTTTTAATGTTAATTTAGATTAGATGAAAACTTTTGTTGAAATTTTGAGTTGATACGTTATAGCAACTGTCTTATTTTTTAGCTCCACCGCCACAGTCTGCACCAGTATACGTTAATCCCTGTGTACCGTCACCTTGTGGACCGAATTCTCAGTGTCGGGATATTGGAGGGAGTCCATCATGTTCCTGCCTCCCAGAATATTTAGGTTCACCTCCAAATTGTAGACCTGAGTGTGTCATCAGTGCTGAGTGTGCCAGCAACCTTGCCTGCATGAGGGAGAAGTGTAGAGACCCCTGTCCAGGATCTTGTGGTGCTGGAGCCCAGTGCAGTGTCATCAACCACACACCTATCTGCACGTGCCCTGAAGGATTCACTGGAGACCCTTTCACCAACTGCGTCCCCAAACCTCCTGATGGTGAGTGGTGTAATTATCAAGACCTTATTCATATCTTACATTATTCATTTTGGATGAAAGTAAAGATGTCATCAACTAATGTTCATTTGCAGTTGAACCTGTACAAGCCAGTGACCCCTGCAACCCATCTCCCTGTGGTCCCAACGCACAGTGTGCTGATGGAGTCTGCACCTGTCTACCAGAATTTCAGGGAGATCCTTACTCAGGATGTAGACCAGAGTGTGTCCTCAACACTGATTGTCCAAGAGACCGAGCCTGTATCCGCAACAAGTGTCAAGACCCTTGTCCTGGAACTTGTGGGCAAAATGCTGTCTGTCAAGTCATCAATCACATCCCGATGTGCAGCTGTCCTCAGGGCATGTCTGGCAATCCATTTGTTGATTGCCGTCCAATGCAAGGTATATTGTTTTGGTTTAAATTTGAGTAGACTAGAATACGTTGTATCCAGAATAATCAGGGTAACAACGCATATAATATTAATAAATCATTGGCACTAAGCTATTTGTAGTGGTTGCTAAGATTAATTTTTTTATCCTAATGAGTTACTTTACAAATCTCTGGATGTATCTATGCTGGGAATGAAGAATGCTGTTTTTTTTTCTCCTGATACATTAAATTATATGACTTTCCTTTGTACTCAAACCTATAATCTTTTAATTTAAGTTCTGCAGACTTACTCATTAAACCTGGAAAACCTCTCATGTTTACTTATTAAAGTGGTTAGTTATATTTTCCAAATTTCTATATTTAGTATTTTGCTATATATCTTCAAAAATCAACCCTCTGGCTTGATACTTATAATGACAATTTAGCGCCTATTTTAATGGTTTTACAAATAAAATACAATAGCCTAAGTTCTATAGGAGATATAGAAGTGAACATTTTTAAGTGGTTTCCATTTCCAAGTTAACATGGTCTGAAAAATTTTAGCATTAAAACATTTATTTAAAATCTATTATTTGTCTTTTTTGTTTTTTCTGTGTAGTTTTTTTTAAACTATGAATCCTTTGTTTTTCATTTCTATTATTTTTTCTATATTTCTACGCAAAAATGTTCGAGACGAAAATGTTCTACGAAAATATAAACGAGTTCTAAAACATAATCTTCAAAAAGTTGTTGTTGTACATTTTTTTCCTATGTTTTTCATATTAAATACTAAATTTCTTTATTACTTACAACAAATTAAACTGGAAATATGTTGTATGGTTAGAGGTAATAACAACGAAATCATCAATATGGGTCTAGCCATTTTCTTAAACTTAATATCCTTTTGACATTCCCTGTATTACATTTACTAGTGTTCTACCGTTGAATAGTGCTAGTACACAGTCACCTTAAAAGCACCAATTTTACCAACTTAAAAAAGTCCTTTTTTAATTTCAGCATACAGTTACATTTACTTCCTTCTGAAACATTCAACTATGAACTATAAATAAATCTGTTAATATGTTTTTATAGATCATGCTTTTGAGTTTTATTTTATTACTTGAACCTGGTTGACTAATTTAAAAAATACTGTTTTTTATATTTCTTCATTGGAGAATGGATTGAATATTGAGAGACATTAATAATGGTTAATAAAAAATACATTTTCATTACAGCTCCGGTAGTAACACAGCCCTGCAACCCCTCTCCCTGTGGACCATACAGTCAGTGTAGAGAGATCAACGGACAAGCTGTGTGCTCTTGTGTACCTGGCTACATCGGCAGTCCACCCACCTGCAGGCCTGAGTGTGTGGTCAACTCTGACTGTGGCAGGAATGAGGCCTGCAGCAACCAAAAATGCAGAGACCCCTGTCCAGGAACTTGTGGAGTGGGAGCAAGATGCCAAGTCATCAATCATAATCCCATCTGCAGCTGTCCCAGTGGTTTTACAGGAGACCCATTTGTCAGATGTCAGCCCATTCGTAAGTTCCCCTTTTTGATATGATGTAAACTGTTGACAATTTTAAAGCAATATAAAAAATCTTTGAGTAATGATTTAGAGATTCTAATCAATTTATATTGTTTTTACAGCTCCTCCACAGCAGGCCCCTCCAACCAATCCCTGTCAACCTTCACCATGTGGTCCTAACTCTCAATGCAAAGTATCTGGTGACAGTCCATCTTGTTCTTGCCTTCCTGAATACGTCGGAACTCCCCCCAATTGTAGACCTGAGTGTGCAAGCAACAGCGAGTGTTCAAGTCACCTAGCCTGCATCAACCTGAAGTGCAAGGATCCTTGTCCAGGCACTTGTGGAGCCAATGCTATGTGCAGAGTCGTCAGTCATACTCCACAATGTGTTTGTGTGGTTGGCTACATTGGAGATCCATTTGTTCAATGTACACTGCAACAAGGTAAGATATATTCTCTTAAATTTTAATTTTTATGTTTGATACGATTATTTTTATCACTGTCATACTTTTCTTAAAAATCAATATCCAATTTTTGCTCATTCCTTCCAGCTGAACCCATCCAAGAGGTATCAACTCCATGTACACCTTCACCTTGTGGATCTAATGCAGTCTGCAGAGAACAGAATGGTGCAGGAGCCTGCACGTGTCTGCCTGACTACATCGGCAATCCTTACGAAGGATGTCGACCTGAGTGTACCCTCAACACTGACTGTCCTTCCAACAGAGCTTGCATCCGCAACAAATGTCAGGACCCTTGCCCAGGAACTTGTGGACAGAATGCTGACTGTCAGGTTGTCAATCACTTGCCATTGTGTACTTGTCGACCTGGCTACACTGGAGATCCTTTCCGTTTCTGCAACGTAATGCCTCCTCCACCTCGTAAGTATTTCTGTCCTCTGTAGTGAAATTATTCCATTCCAGTAAAGCCATGAAGATTAATAGGTCTTGTGCATTTAAGTAATCTAGTGAATATCAGTAGACATAACTAACTACTTTTTGCTATTCCAGCTGTACAAGCAGAGCCTGTAAACCCTTGCAACCCATCTCCATGTGGACCCAACAGCCAGTGCAGGGAAGTGAATGGACAAGCTGTGTGCTCTTGTCTGCCAACTTACATAGGCCAGCCTCCAGGCTGCAGACCTGAGTGTGTTGTGAGCAGCGAGTGTCCAGCCAACCGAGCTTGTGTCAACCAGAAATGCGCAGATCCTTGTCCTGGCACCTGTGGTCAGAATACTAGATGTCAAGTTATCAATCACAGTCCTATCTGCAGCTGCAATCCAGGCTTCACTGGTGATCCATTCTCAAGATGTTTCCCTGTGCCTCCACGTAAGATCATTATATATTTTCTGTTTGAAAACCATTATAAAAATGGTGCGTAACATGTCTATGGTTAATTGTGGTTTCTATTGTTTGTGTTAAGTAAACTTGCCTATACCAAGAACTATTCGAATTGTTTAGTTAAGAAATGTTTTATAATGTGATAATACTGAAATCCTAGAAAATATTCCATTATAATTATCATAGTTGAACACGTCAGAATATAAATCTGTAATACTACAGAATCTTAGGGCCAAATAATTTTCTTATGCTGTGAAGTTTTTTAGTTTAAATATTATATTTTTTACCTAATTAATCTAATCAGTAATATTTTTTAGTAAATAATTATTTATTCACATTATTAAGCTAGACCATGTCACTCATTGATTTTGCAATTGATCATAAATTTTCTCTCACTCTGTGATATAAAAGATTAGATATATGCAGGTATGCTATTGAGTTAAAATACAATATTATTTTCCAGGTTTTTGGTTGTTTTTTTTTTTTATTTTTTTCAGCTCTATCTAAAATGTTACATACAAAATACACAAGAAAACTTTCAGAACTTTTAGGACCTTTCTATCAAGATTTATAGGACAGACGGGCATTGACAGAAAACAACACGGTTTTAAGAATGTCCTGTTGGTTCATTGTTAATTTATTACTTCTGGAAACTAGAAACAAGAAACAACAGTTGTTTCCCCAAAACAGAT
Organism: Homalodisca vitripennis; assembly: GCF_021130785.1. Taxonomy (NCBI): domain Eukaryota; kingdom Metazoa; phylum Arthropoda; class Insecta; order Hemiptera; family Cicadellidae; genus Homalodisca; species Homalodisca vitripennis. The sequence goes on along the minus strand of NC_060214.1, from coordinate 33,225,007 downwards.
ATCATAAATAATAGTAGTATGTCGAAATATTATATTTGTGTTTGAGAACAATAGTAATTTTTATACTTTGATGTTTTAGCTCCACCACCACAGTCAGCACCGGTTTATTTAGATCCATGTGTGCCGTCACCTTGTGGACCTTACTCTCAGTGTCGGGATATTGGAGGCTCTCCATCCTGCTCCTGCCTGCCAGAGTACACAGGCACTCCACCCAACTGTAGACCTGAGTGTGTCATCAGTGCTGAGTGTGCCAGCAACCTTGCCTGCATGAGGGAGAAGTGTAGAGACCCCTGTCCAGGATCTTGTGGTGCTGGAGCCCAGTGCAGTGTCATCAACCACACACCTATCTGCACGTGTCCTGAGGGATTCACTGGAGACCCTTTCACCAACTGCTTCCCCAAACCTCCTGATGGTCAGTATCAAAAGTATCAAAGAGATCTTTATCAGTTCAAGGATTCTCCACTTTGTAATATTGTGCAGTATTTCATATTTTATTGTTAATTTACAGTTGAACCAGTACAAGCCAGTGACCCCTGCAACCCATCTCCCTGTGGTCCCAACGCACAGTGTGCTGATGGAGTCTGCACCTGTCTGCCTGAATTCCAAGGAGATCCTTACTCAGGGTGTAGGCCAGAGTGTGTCCTCAACACCGACTGCCCAAGAGACCGGGCTTGTATTCGCAACAAGTGTCAAGATCCTTGTCCTGGAACTTGTGGACAAAATGCTGTCTGTCAAGTAATCAACCATATCCCCATGTGCAGCTGTCCTCAGGGCATGTCAGGCAATCCATTTGTGGATTGTCGACCTATGCAAGGTATTAAAAACACACAATAAAAAAAATTAAACTTGAGAATTTAATTACAGTTTTTTAATTTATTAGGAAACATAGCGTTATGAGAAAATGTCTAGATGCTCAATTGTCTTCATGTTTTTGTATGCTAAAGCTCATTAATTTTTGTTTGTAATAATACAATTGCCAAGTTATGGGCTTAAAATGGTGAATTTAATTATTTGTTTGAATAACAAAAATACCTATTAACTGTTTGTACATCTGTAGTTTTAATGAAAAATGTTATCCAGCACCTGGTTATGAAAATGCAAATTTCCTTTTTAGCTCCAGTAGTCACACAACCTTGCAATCCCTCTCCCTGTGGACCATACAGCCAGTGTAGAGAGATCAATGGACAAGCTGTGTGCTCCTGTGTGCCTGGCTACATCGGCAGTCCACCCACCTGCAGGCCTGAGTGTGTGGTCAACTCTGACTGTGGCAGAAATGAGGCCTGCAGCAACCAGAAATGCAGAGACCCTTGTCCAGGAACTTGTGGAGTAGGAGCAAGATGCCAAGTCATCAACCATAATCCCATCTGCAGCTGTCCCAGTGGTTTTACAGGAGACCCATTCGTTAGATGTCAGCCAATCCGTAAGTTTCCCTCTGCATCATGGCAAAACTGTATATCACTATGTACTTGGTTAAAAATTTGCCTATAATCATTTATAATTACTAATCATATCATGTTGTTTGCAGCTCCTCCACAGCAGGCCCCTCCAACCAATCCCTGTCAACCCTCACCTTGTGGTCCCAACTCTCAGTGCAAAGTGTCTGGAGACAGTCCATCGTGTTCTTGCCTACCTGATTTCATTGGAACACCTCCCAGCTGTAGACCTGAGTGTGTGAGCAACAGCGAGTGTTCCAGTCACCTGGCCTGTATCAACCTGAAGTGCAAGGATCCTTGTCCAGGCACTTGTGGAGCCAATGCTATGTGCAGAGTCGTCAGTCATACTCCACAATGTGTCTGTGTGGTTGGCTACACTGGAGATCCATTTGTCCAGTGCACATTGCAACAAGGTAAAAATGCTGAGTAAAATGTTATTTATATTATTGATATAGTATATTCTTACCTGGGATACTTCTGTTTCAAATCAATACTTATTATTATAAACCTAATTTTCCTCAAATATTCTTTCCAGCTGAACCCATACAAGAGGTATCAACACCATGTACACCTTCACCTTGTGGATCAAACGCAGTCTGCAGAGAACAGAATGGTGCAGGAGCCTGCACGTGTCTACCTGATTACATCGGCAACCCTTATGAAGGATGTCGACCTGAATGTACCCTCAACACTGACTGTCCTTCCAACAGAGCATGCATCCGCAACAAATGTCAGGACCCTTGCCCAGGAACTTGTGGACAGAATGCTGACTGTCAGGTTGTCAACCACTTGCCATTGTGTACTTGTCGATCTGGCTACACTGGAGATCCTTTCCGTTTCTGCAATGTCATGCCACCTCCACCTCGTAAGTGTTTCTGTCTTGTTTGTGTCTCTGTTTTAAACGTAGTAAAGATGATTAAATGAAATTACATATTATTTCGTAAACCATTCTAGCTGTGCAAGCAGAGCCAGTGAACCCTTGCAACCCATCTCCATGTGGACCCAACAGCCAGTGCAGGGAAGTGAATGGACAAGCTGTGTGCTCTTGTCTGCCAACATACATAGGCCAGCCTCCAGGCTGCAGACCTGAGTGTGTTGTGAGCAGCGAGTGTCCAGCCAACCGAGCTTGTGTCAACCAGAAATGTGTGGATCCTTGCCCTGGCACTTGTGGTCAGAATACCAGATGTCAAGTTATCAACCACAGTCCAATATGCAGCTGTAATCCAGGCTTCACTGGTGATCCATTCTCCAGATGTTTTCCCATACCTCCTCGTAAGTGGAGTTTGTACCTACAGCTTTGTTCTTAGTTTCTAAGTTTATTTTTTATTGAAATCCCAATATATATTCATGTATCTTTGTTTAAATTTACATTAGTGTGCTTTGCCTTAAACATTGTTTTCAAAAAATCTTGGTTTGTCTGGTTTAAAAGCTCAAATTTGAAATTTTACGGATTATGACCTATATGTTAATAAATAATTTGATAAAATAAAAACAAAATGTTTTTGAAAGCTTTATTTTTTAATTTGTCTAAAGCAATAATCAGGTTAGCAATGGATATCTTTTTGTTTTTCTTTAACAGTTTTAGTTTCAGGAATGTGTATTTTAATCTTTATTTGCACGTGTATCAGATTATCTGGGAATAATGTTCAAGGCTTTTCTTAGTAAAATAAAGCAAATTCAACTGTGTCAACAAGACAGCATTCATTGGAATAATATGTCATAGTGATCATATTGTGAGTCAAGAGTTTTCTTAAACGGTTAATATAAACAACATGTTTAATTAATATTCAATCACTCATAAAGACCAGGAAATATAATTTAAAATAGAATAGAAATATCAAGTTAATTTTTACAAATTAAAAAAAATGTTAATTGCTGCATGGCAGTTTTATTAAAATTCTACATTAACATTTTACATATAGGAATATACTATAATTTGTATTAATAATTTAACAGATTTTTCATAAGTAAGATGTGGTGTCAAACCATAATTTTTATTGAATCATTGTACATTTCAAAATAATAATTAAAATGTACCATATAGTACAATGAAATTAGGGCATACATTATATATACATTAAATTGTATAACTGGCTATAACTTTTTGTGATTCAATGTTTATTGAATATATATATATATATATATAACGGATGTCAAGTTATCAACCACAGTCCAATGTGTGTTGTATATATATACAGTTCAAGACGAAATTCAGCTTATAGCAAGCCCAGAATGAATAGGACAAAAATATTTTCATCTCTAAAACATTTTGAATTTATTTAATCATTACACTACAATATTTTTCAGCTCCTCCACTTCCAGCTGATCCTATTATCAGAGATCCGTGTGTACCATCTCCTTGTGGACCTTACTCTCAATGTCGGGATATTGGAGGCTCTCCATCCTGCTCCTGCCTGCCAGAGTACACAGGCACTCCACCCAACTGTAGACCTGAGTGTGTCATCAGTGCTGAGTGTGCCAGCAACCTTGCCTGCATGAGGGAGAAATGTAGAGACCCTTGTCCAGGATCTTGTGGTGCTGGAGCCCAGTGCAGTGTCATCAACCACACACCTATCTGCACGTGTCCTGAGGGATTCACTGGAGACCCTTTTACCAGCTGCTTCCCCAAACCTCCTGATGGTGAGTGGTGTAATTATCAAGATCTTTTCAATTTCTTAGATTAATAATTTTGGATGAAAGTGAATTTCTAACCAATTTTCCAATTCAATAAATTTGAGCTGTGGAGTCTCTCAGGGGTCCATTCTCAGTCCAGGTCTCTTTTTTATTCATGTAAACGACATAGGGTCATCATTACTCCATGGGCGACTCGTGCAGTATGCTGATAATACAACTCTTTGTTTCTGCTATAAAACACAATAAAATTTGGAACTCCAAACTTTTGTTGATCTCAACAATCACATCCAATATTTCAGCTCTATCAATCTCACAACAAATTTTGCAAAATCGTTTTCAATTTTTTCTTGCACCCTAGACTCGCAGTGTCACTCTGTCACAATGTTGGCAGACTCCATACTGAAACAGGTACACTCAACAAAAATCCTTGGAATACAGCTGGATCAAAGATTGATCAAATCAACGCTGCATGTGCCAAGCTATCCTTGGGCATTTATGTCTTGAAAGTGATTGCTAAATACTGCCCATTTCAGGTGCTGATGATTGTGTATTATAACCTCTATTACAGAGTAGTACTCTGGGGATCATGTGCAAACACAGACTTCAGGAGGGTATTCCAGCTTCAGAAAAAAGCTGTTTGAATCACTGCAAAATTAAAACTCAGAGAGTTGTGCTAAGAGCCCTTCAAAAGCCTGTGACTGCTGACATTACCCACTCTATACATCATGAAAACCACATTGTTTTTATGTCTAAATGCACCTTGACAAGGCACCAAGACATCCATAAGTATGAAACTAGAGACAGAGAAAACTACCTAACTGGGAGACACAATACGGTAGTTTTTGAACACTCACCCTCACAAGCATGTGTTCACTTCATCAACAGATTGCCAGATTAAATCAGAAATGACCAAATGCTTAAAGAGGTAAAGACTCGCCTGTAACGCTGTTTAGCAATTCAAGCATTATGTAATGTTAGCGAGTTTCAATCACTGCTAGGACTGAGATTGAAAAATTGGTAAGTAATTGAGTCGAATGAATGTACAATAATTGTAAGTTTCAGTGGAGATAATTGGGTTGTGCATTATCAATTGACTATTGGAATGCAATACTTGTTATTGTCTCCTGGAATAAAAGAATTCTATTCTACGTACAAATGTCAACAAGTAATGTTCTTTTGTAGTTGAGCCAGTACAAGCCAGTGACCCCTGCAACCCATCTCCCTGTGGCCCCAACGCACAATGTGCTGATGGAGTCTGCACCTGTCTGCCAGAATTCCAAGGAGATCCTTACTCAGGATGTAGGCCAGAGTGTGTCCTCAATACCGACTGCCCAAGAGACCGAGCCTGTATCCGCAACAAGTGTCAAGACCCTTGTCCTGGTACTTGTGGACAAAACGCTATCTGTCAAGTTATCAACCATATCCCGATGTGCAGCTGTCCTCAGGGCATGTCTGGCAATCCATTTGTGGATTGTCGACCAATGCAAGGTATTTTAGACACTCATACTTTATTATTTTAAATTTAGTACCACATTTTTTGTGTATTGGATTGATAAGGAAATAATTATAACTGGGATAAATGTTGTCAATTTATGCTGCAAACACAGTACTACTACTTGTGTTTCTTATTTATCCAGCTCCACCAGTGACACAGCCCTGTAACCCATCTCCTTGTGGACCATTCAGCCAGTGCAGAGAAGTGAATGGCCAAGCTGTGTGCTCTTGTGTGCCTGGCTACATCGGAAGTCCACCAGCCTGCAGACCTGAGTGTGTTGTCAACTCTGACTGTAACCTCAACCAAGCCTGTAGCAACCAGAAATGCAGAGACCCTTGTCCAGGTACTTGTGGAGTGGGGGCAAGATGTCAAGTCATCAACCACAATCCAATCTGCAGCTGTCCTAATGGCTTTACAGGAGACCCATTTGTCAGATGTCAGCCTATTCGTAAGTATTCCATTAATGTTGTCATCTATGTACATATCTAATATGATTCTAAATAAAATTCAAAAATAAATCTAGTATGATTTTGGATTTTTAGTCATGACCAATTGTGTTTTGCAGCTCCTCCACAGCAGGCTCCACCAACCAACCCCTGTCAACCTTCACCTTGTGGTCCCAACTCTCAGTGCAAAGTGTCTGGAGACAGTCCATCCTGTTCATGTTTACCGGACTTTATTGGAACACCTCCCAACTGTAGACCCGAGTGCGTGAGCAACAGCGAGTGTTCCAGTCACTTGGCCTGCATCAACCAAAAGTGCAAGGATCCTTGTCCAGGCACTTGTGGAGCCAATGCTATGTGCAGAGTTGTCAGTCACACTCCACAATGTGTCTGTTTGGCTGGCTACAATGGGGATCCATTCGTTCAGTGTATTTTGCAACAAGGTAAAGAACCTTTGACAGATATCTCAAAACAGTATATTAACTACTTTATTGCCTTTGCTTAGCATTTTTACTGTGATAAAATTAATTTTCCTTGTGTTCTGTCTACAGCTGAACCTATCCAAGAGGTATCAACACCTTGCACGCCTTCACCTTGTGGATCCAATGCAGTTTGCAGAGAACAGAATGGTGCAGGAGCCTGCACGTGTCTACCTGATTACATCGGCAACCCGTACGAAGGATGTCGACCTGAGTGTACTCTCAACACAGACTGTGCTTCCAACAGAGCTTGCATCCGCAACAAATGTCAGGACCCTTGCCCAGGAACTTGTGGACAGAATGCTGACTGTCAGGTTGTCAACCACTTGCCATTGTGTACTTGTCGATCTGGGTACACTGGAGATCCTTTCCGTTACTGTAACATCATGCCACCTCCACCTCGTAAGTATTTGTGCCTTCTGTAGTATTACTGGCCAATTTAAAAAATGATATTAATTAATATAATAGACACTGTCTAACATTATTCTGCCTTCTATTCCAGCTGTGCAAGCAGAGCCAGTGAACCCTTGCAACCCATCTCCATGTGGACCCAACAGCCAGTGCAGGGAAGTGAATGGACAAGCTGTGTGCTCTTGTCTGCCAACGTACATAGGTCAGCCTCCAGGCTGCAGACCTGAGTGTGTTGTGAGCAGCGAGTGTCCAGCTAACCGAGCTTGTGTCAACCAGAAATGTGTGGATCCTTGTCCTGGCACTTGTGGTCAGAATACCAGATGTCAAGTTATCAATCACAGTCCAATATGCAGTTGTAATCCAGGCTTTACTGGTGATCCATTCTCAAGATGTGTGCCTATACCTCCACGTAAGTGTAATTACTTGATATCTTTAAGAAACCGTGTACAATTGTTTATATAATATTTGAAAAAAAATAATCTTAAACATTTATATTGTTGTAACGGATTCACAACATAAATTGTTTATTTTCATCTTTCTAACATGAATGATTAACCAGAGGTAATAAAAATGGATCCAACAAATCTGCCTTATCAGTAGAATGCATCTTTAGAATTCCTTATATGAAAAAAAAAGTTGTTATAATTTTCAAGTGTTGTTTTAGAATCTTCTTTGTTTGTTATTTTAACGTGGTTCCGTGCTAAGTTTAACTTTAAAATTTAAATACACAGTGATAAAAGGCCTACTTTCATCAATAATTTGTTTTTTCTTTATCTATACATTTTATTTTAATAAAAAAGTCAAATATAAATCAGTGTTATAACTTAATTATTTCTTCCAGTATTGGAGATTCAAAATCCTTATAAATCAACCCTCTAATAAAAAATTCTGAATTAAACGTCTATAGAGTGTGAGCATTTTCGTAAATAAAACATAATTTTTCAGCTCCTCCACCTCCAGCTGATCCTATTATCAGAGATCCATGTGTGCCATCACCTTGTGGACCTTACTCTCAGTGTCGGGATATTGGAGGCTCTCCATCCTGCTCCTGCCTGCCAGAGTACACAGGCACTCCGCCCAACTGTAGACCTGAGTGTGTCATCAGTGCTGAGTGTGCCAGCAACCTTGCCTGCATGAGGGAGAAGTGTAGAGACCCCTGTCCAGGATCTTGTGGTGCTGGAGCCCAGTGCAGTGTCATCAACCACACACCTATCTGCACGTGTCCTGAGGGATTCACTGGAGACCCTTTCACGAACTGCGTCCCCAAACCTCCTGATGGTGAGTGTCAAAATTTTCAAAGAGATCAGTTCCAGGATTCTCCATTTTGTATTATTGTGCAGTATTTCATATTTTATTGTTAATTTACAGTTGAGCCGGTGCAAGCCAGTGACCCCTGCAACCCATCTCCCTGTGGCCCCAATGCCCAGTGTGCTGATGGAGTCTGCACCTGCCTGCCAGAATTCCAAGGAGATCCTTACTCAGGATGTAGACCAGAGTGTGTCCTCAACACCGACTGCCCAAGAGACCGAGCTTGTATTCGCAACAAGTGTCAAGACCCTTGTCCTGGTACTTGTGGACAAAACGCTATCTGTCAAGTTATCAACCATATCCCGATGTGCAGCTGTCCTCAGGGCATGTCTGGCAATCCATTTGTTGATTGCCGTCCAATGCAAGGTGTGTGAGGTATTTGACCTACAACTGATGATAAGTTGAACTCTACAGTTACATTATTTAATAAACTTTTGTTTTTATTGTGAATAGTAGCAATAACAAAATAATGTTTTTATCGAGTGACAATTTGGAAATTTCCCACTAAAACATTTTCTAGGGTATGTAATACTTTCTTTTTGTTAATAAAGATAACAAAGTGTTTTGAGCTACTCTTCTATCCCGAATGGTAAAACTGATGTTCTTCATTTTCACTAAATAATTCACCTTTGTATAAATCTAAATGTTGTTCATTCTTTAAAAGTTTGTTTTTATCTTCTAGGGAACAATAGAATCATACCAAACACTTGATATACCCCATAGATCTGCCCTTAATATAAATTTGGAACCCTTTATTTCATTACACAAACTAGTGATTTGATAATTTTTTACAAACATTTTACATAAGTAGATCACAAACACTTTTGAAATAACATTATTGTAACGAACTCTGATATTATATGTCTCATTTTTTTCCTAGCCAATTTTCTAAAGGGGTTTGTTTAAAATTCAGTTAGGTCACATCTTATGAAAAATTACTGATTTAATTATCATGTATACTTTTTTTAAATTAAATGTACAAAATTTGTATTATGCATTATTTAATAGAATTCAATCTACTTTGGACATATTTTACCATCATTTCAGTCCTGTATTTTACCCTGAGTACTCAATTAAATTTTTTTAAATATTTTGATTAGAACTTTTACTCTTCCTACCTATAAAAAAACAAAAATGTATTAGATATTCTTATGTATAATTCCTTTTTTCAGTCTAATCCCTAACTTAGGTTCACTTTAAATAGTTTGACTTACTTAATACAAGTCTTCCACAATTAGATCTTTAAATAATTTCCCACATGAGTATTCATTCTCTTAGTTTTGTTTTTCCTTAATATGTATATAAGCTGTCTTTTTTTCTCCAGCTCCAGTAGTAACACAGCCCTGCAACCCGTCTCCTTGTGGACCATACAGTCAGTGTAGAGAGATCAACGGACAAGCTGTGTGCTCTTGTGTGCCTGGCTACATCGGCAGTCCACCCACCTGCAGGCCTGAGTGTGTGGTCAACTCTGACTGTGGCAGAAATGAGGCCTGCAGCAACCAGAAGTGTAGAGACCCTTGTCCAGGAACTTGTGGAGTGGGAGCAAGATGCCAAGTCATCAATCATAATCCCATCTGCAGCTGTCCCAATGGTTTTACAGGAGACCCATTTGTCAGATGTCAGACCATTCGTAAGTTTTCCTTATTGTTATGATGTAAATAGTTGGTAACTTAACGGCAATATAAAAATTTTTTTAAGTGATCATTGTGATTCTAATCACATTTTATTGTATTTGCAGCTCCTCCACAGCAAGCCCCACCAACCAACCCCTGTCAACCCTCACCTTGTGGTCCTAACTCTCAATGCAAAGTGACCGGAGATAGTCCATCCTGTTCCTGCCTGCCTGAATACATTGGAACTCCTCCCAACTGTAGACCTGAGTGTGTGAGCAACAGCGAGTGTTCCAGTCACCTGGCCTGCATCAATCAGAAGTGCAAGGATCCTTGTCCAGGCACTTGTGGAGCCAATGCTATGTGCAGAGTCGTCAGTCATACTCCACAATGTGTCTGTGTGGTTGGATACACTGGAGATCCTTTTGTCCAATGTATTCTACAACAAGGTATGAAACCTCTATGTTAAATATAATATCAACCATTAAATTGTCAGGTTAACCATATATTTACACCTGCTTTGTTATAAAACTAAACTTTTATTTTATATTGTTTCCAGCTGAACCTATCCAAGAGGTATCAACACCATGTACACCTTCTCCTTGTGGATCTAACGCAGTTTGCAGAGAACAGAATGGTGCAGGAGCCTGCACGTGTCTACCTGATTACATTGGCAACCCCTATGAAGGATGTCGACCTGAGTGTACCCTTAACACTGATTGTCCTTCCAACAGAGCTTGCATCCGCAACAAATGTCAGGACCCTTGCCCAGGAACTTGTGGACAGAATGCTGACTGTCAGGTTGTCAACCACTTGCCATTGTGTACTTGTCGACCTGGCTACACTGGAGACCCTTTCCGCTTCTGTAATGTCATGCCTCCTCCATCTCGTAAGTATTTGTGTTTTGTTTAGTAATATATTGAATTCAATATGGTAAAGATGAAAAGATATTATTCAATAACATTTTACAAATTATTTCAGCTGTACAAGCAGAGCCTGTAAACCCTTGCAACCCATCTCCATGTGGACCCAACAGCCAGTGCAGGGAAGTGAATGGACAAGCTGTGTGCTCTTGTCTGCCAACTTACATAGGCCAGCCTCCAGGCTGCAGACCTGAGTGTGTTGTGAGCAGCGAGTGTCCAGCCAACCGAGCTTGTGTTAACCAGAAATGTGTGGATCCATGTCCTGGCACTTGTGGTCAGAATACCAGATGTCAAGTTATCAACCACAGTCCTATCTGCAGCTGTAATCAGGGTTTTACTGGTGATCCTTTCTCCAGATGTTTCCCTGTGCCTCCTCGTAAGTTTAATTACACAATAATATAAATTAAAATTTTTTTTGTAGTTAAGAGGTACAAGGAAGGCATTTATGGGATATAATTTGGTAAAACTTTTAATAATGATGAGGACTCTCGACACAAAGTTTTAAACATGTTGTCTTAAAATCAAAAATAGTTAATTTTTCTTCAAGCGTATTATTTCCTGTAGAGCATCATTTCACTAGAGTTTCGATTGTGTTTATTAATTTTTGCAACTCTTGCCTTCTGTAAGAAATATATCTTGCAGTCATAAGCACTTTACAACTGCAAGAGCTTTTAAATTCTCATTTAATATTTTATAATTTTAATGTAACACACATTTTTCTTTACTAATAATTGTATTGAATTTACTTTTTTTGCTTTTAATGCATCAATTAAATTAATTTTGTCTAATATTACATTCAATTAGGTGATTTAACACAAGATGAATCATTATAATTATGATGGCAAGTTATCAGCCAAATATATTACTCTTTTTTGCATTATATTTGTGTTCTCTTTTTTGTCATAACCATTGCCTATTAGAACATTTATATGGTTAACAGTTCAGTGATGACACAGATTTATTCTGCCATTATACAGTAGAACCCCTCATATCCGGCCACCACGGGACCGAGCCCCTGGCCGGATAACGATTCTGCCGGATAAACCAACCTACAGTACACAGCACTTGACGAAACAAAACAATTGTACTGTACTGTACTAACCGCACTGGAAATAATCAACGAACTGTTTACAGGTTAAACCTATTAGCTCAACTGAGGACAACACAGGAAAATGTAAACAAATAGATACACCAAAATAACGCAAGAGTGGGAGACTAGTGCGTGCACTGCGCGTCTGCAAGCCGTGGTAAATAAATTTCGATATTGGCTTCCGGGAATTGGCCGGATAAACCGAGGTGCGGTAAAACCGAGGCCGGATATGAGGGGTTCTACTGTATTATGAATTGCTTATTGGAATGATCTATTTAGCACTGAATCTTTATTTACAGATCCAAACACAAATCTAAACTTTCTAACCTTTTGGAGTAGCTTAAGAATTTTTAAAATTTTGTTAGTTCTTTGAGTTTAATTTTTATAAAACTTATCATCATGGATATTTTTAGCACCACCACCACCAGCTGATCCTATTATCAGAGATCCATGTGTACCGTCACCTTGTGGACCTTACTCTCAATGTCGGGATATTGGAGGCTCTCCATCCTGCTCCTGCATGCCAGAGTACACAGGCACTCCACCCAACTGTAGACCTGAGTGTGTCATCAGTGCTGAGTGTGCCAGCAACCTTGCCTGCATGAGGGAGAAGTGTAGAGACCCCTGTCCAGGATCTTGTGGTGCTGGAGCCCAGTGCAGTGTCATCAACCACACACCTATCTGCACGTGTCCTGAGGGATTCACTGGAGACCCTTTCACCAACTGCTTCCCCAAACCTCCTGATGGTCAGTATCAAAAGTATCAAAGAGATCTTTATCAGTTCAAGGATTCTTCACTTTGTGCAGTATTTCATATTTTATTGTTAATTTACAGTTGAGCCAGTACAAGCCAGTGACCCCTGCAACCCATCTCCCTGTGGCCCCAACGCCCAGTGTGCTGATGGAGTCTGCACCTGTCTACCAGAATTCCAAGGAGATCCTTACTCAGGATGTAGACCAGAGTGTGTTCTCAACACCGACTGCCCAAGGGACCGAGCTTGTATTCGCAACAAGTGTCAAGACCCTTGTCCTGGAACTTGTGGACAAAATGCTGTCTGTCAAGTCATCAATCACATCCCCATGTGCAGCTGTCCTCAGGGCATGTCTGGCAATCCATTTGTTGATTGCCGTCCAATGCAAGGTATTTAAGACACTCTCTAAAAGAAAATTAACTTAAGAGTTTCTTAGCAGAATTTCTAACATAATTGGGAAGTGTAGAATAAAAAAAGGCCTGTTGCTTCAATATTACATGATCTGTTCGGTCACAGAATCTCATTTTTCCCTTTATAATACATATGCCAAATTATGGATGTAAAGTTTTTTTTTACTTGTATTGTATTTTAATTATATTAACTGTGTTTAGTTCTCATATTGTCCAAATGACAACAGATAATTCTTGTTGATATCTTGAACTATTATTTTATTCATACAAGTACATGTATTTCAGAGGTTTAATGAAAGACATTATTAGTACTTAAAAGTGTTAAAAATAAACTTCATTTTCAGCTCCTGTAGTAACACAGCCCTGCAACCCGTCACCTTGTGGACCATACAGTCAGTGTAGAGAGATCAATGGACAGGCTGTGTGCTCTTGTGTGCCTGGCTACATCGGCAGTCCACCCACCTGCAGGCCTGAGTGTGTGGTCAACTCTGACTGTGGCAGGAATGAAGCCTGCAGCAACCAGAAGTGTAGGAACCCTTGTCCTGGAACTTGTGGTGTAGGGGCAAGATGTGAAGTGGTCAACCACAACCCCATCTGTAGCTGTCCACCTCGCTTCACTGGCGACCCTTTCATCAGATGCACACAAATAGGTAATTTCAATGTGCTCTAGCACGCATACTGCACTATTATACTTGCACATTTTGGTACCACTTCCAACTGATTTTTGGATTGTAAGTAATTTAAATTTGTATGGATTTTAGTTGTATCCCAGACACCACCAGAACCACAAAACCCCTGTCTCCCCTCACCATGTGGGCCATTCTCGGAGTGTAGAGTGTCTGGAGACAGTCCATCCTGCTCCTGCCTGACAGAATACATCGGAACTCCTCCCAACTGTAGACCTGAGTGTGTGAGCAACAGCGAGTGTTCCAGTCACCTGGCCTGCATCAACCAGAAGTGTAAGGATCCTTGTCCAGGCACTTGTGGAGCCAATGCTATGTGCAGAGTTGTCAGTCACACTCCACAGTGTGTCTGTGTGGTTGGCTACACTGGAGATCCATTCGTCCAATGTATTCTGCAACAAGGTAAGAAGTTATGCAGAAGTATACATGTTTTTAGGAATTAACTAAACCATTAAATTACATATTTTTGTATTTATTTGTTTTAAAACTGAATTTCCACCTTCATTGTTTCCAGCTGAACCTATCCAAGAGGTATCAACTCCATGCACACCTTCACCTTGTGGATCCAATGCAGTCTGCAGAGAACAGAATGGTGCAGGAGCCTGCACATGTCTACCTGACTACATCGGCAACCCTTACGAAGGATGTCGACCTGAGTGTACTCTCAACACAGACTGCCCTTCCAACAGAGCTTGTATTCGCAACAAATGTCAGGACCCTTGCCCAGGAACATGTGGACAGAATGCTGACTGTCAGGTTGTCAACCACTTGCCATTGTGTACTTGTCGACCTGGCTACACTGGAGATCCTTTCCGTTTCTGCAATGTCATGCCTCCTCCATCTCGTAAGTATTTGTGTTTTCTATAATGGTACTATTTCATTCTGTCTAATACATAAAGATTGAAATATTTCATCATAGTTCTTTCTGTCTCTCTAGCTGTGCAAGCTGAGCCAGTGAACCCTTGCAATCCATCTCCATGTGGACCCAACAGCCAGTGCAGGGAAGTGAATGGACAAGCTGTGTGCTCTTGTCTGCCAACATACATAGGCCAGCCCCCAGGCTGCAGACCTGAGTGTGTTGTGAGCAGTGAGTGTCCAGCCAACCGAGCTTGTGTCAACCAGAAATGTGTGGATCCTTGTCCTGGTACTTGTGGTCAGAATACTAGATGTCAGGTCATCAACCACAGTCCTATCTGCAGCTGCAATCAAGGTTTCACTGGTGATCCTTTCTCCAGATGTTTCCCTGTACCTCCACGTAAGTTTAAAGATTTTTGTAAATAATTATTTACTCCCTATAACCTCAAGGAGAAAAGAATGAAATAACTAATGAGAAAACCTTGTTATTAAATTACAATAATATTTACACAAGTCCAAATTTATCAATACTCACCTATTATTATACTTTAATAAACTTTAGAATTAAAAACTATTTTTCTTAGGCAAATATTTGTAAAATCAGTAATTGTGTTTCTCAGCTCCACCACCTCCAGCTGATCCTATTATCAGAGATCCATGTGTGCCGTCACCTTGTGGACCTTACTCTCAGTGTCGGGATATTGGAGGCTCTCCATCCTGCTCCTGTCTGCCAGAGTACACAGGCACTCCACCCAACTGTAGACCTGAGTGTGTCATCAGTGCTGAGTGTGCCAGCAACCTTGCCTGCATGAGGGAGAAGTGTAGAGACCCCTGTCCAGGATCTTGTGGTGCTGGAGCCCAGTGCAGTGTCATCAACCACACACCTATCTGCACATGTCCTGAGGGATTCACTGGAGACCCTTTCACCAATTGCTTCCCCAAACCTCCTGATGGTGAGTGTCAGATTTATTAAAGACAACTTAACCAACTCTAAGGCTATTTGTTTTCAATTGTTGTACAAAATACATTATTAACATTTATTTCCAGTTGAACCAGTACAAGCTAGTGATCCATGCAACCCATCTCCCTGTGGCCCCAATGCGCAGTGTGCTGATGGACTCTGCACCTGTCTGCCTGAATTCCAAGGTGACCCTTATTCAGGATGTCGGCCAGAGTGTGTCCTCAACACCGACTGTCCAAGAAATCGAGCGTGTATCCGCAACAAGTGTCAAGATCCTTGTCCTGGAACATGTGGACAAGGAGCAAATTGTGAAGTCATCAATCACATTCCCATGTGTACATGCCCATCAGGAATGTCTGGAAACCCATTTGTTCAGTGCAGCCCATTTGAAGGTAACTAATTGTAGATCAGTTTTTAATCGTTAAACATCTGTAATATTGTCTAAGGTTAATTCCGGATTGGTTGCACCATCGTACACCTGGCTTGGAAGCCATGTACTTTTTTCGTTGTGCGCCATACCTGTAAACATAAAACATGTATACAACCTTAAGCAAGACAAAGTATCCTGTAGTTGAGAATTCTTTTGGTCACTTGAAATAATAATGAAATACACATTTTAATTCAGTATTTATTTCATGATCATAATGGCTAAGCTGTATTTTATTTATTGTACTAGCTCCAGTAGTAACACAGCCCTGCAACCCATCTCCTTGTGGACCATACAGTCAGTGTAGAGAGATCAATGGACAGGCTGTGTGCTCTTGTGTGCCTGGCTACATCGGCAGTCCACCCACCTGCAGGCCTGAGTGTGTGGTCAACTCTGACTGTGGCAGGAATGAAGCCTGCAGCAACCAGAAGTGTAGGAACCCTTGTCCTGGAACTTGTGGTGTAGGGGCAAGGTGTGAAGTGGTCAACCACAACCCCATCTGTAGCTGTCCACCTCGCTTCACTGGAGACCCATTTGTCAGATGCCAACAATTACGTAAGTACTTTTTCATCAGGTACTGGTGAACATTTATCCAAAGAAAACCTCTGGTATACATTTTTAAAATAATAATTTTTCTGCCTTACGAAATGTATTTTGTTTTTACATGTCTTTTCCATCATAAAATTGCCTTTTTAACCTTATGGAGAGATAACATAGTAGAAATTTATTATTATGTACTGTTTGTGGGAGAATTTAGGTAATTGCATATTAAAACTTAGTAATAACATCATTAAACATGTGGCAAGCAGTTTATTATCGACTTAATGAAACGTCCAATCAAATCAGAACATTCACTGCATATCAAAACTTATGGCACCATATTTACTTCCAAGTTTTGATGTACTGTGCAATATAACCATAGCAAACCATCAATTATTCTGTATTGATGTACATCTACACCAGAGACAATTTAATTTTCGATTTCGGTCTAGAAAAATTTGTTCGAATGTTTTTCAAACTATATTTTTATAATATTTATAGTTTATCATTAAAAATAGTAATTTAATATTTCTGAGTGCATGTATTTTTTATTTATTTTTGTTAATGTATTAATGTTTCAACTCTGTTTGCTGTTGTTGCAGCTGAAATCCAAGCAACGCCTGTTCCCCAAAATCCCTGCGTACCTTCACCATGTGGACCATTCTCGCAATGCAGAGTGTCAGGTGACAGTCCATCCTGTTCTTGCCTTCCTGACTACATCGGAACTCCTCCCAACTGTAGACCCGAGTGTGTGAGCAACAGCGAGTGTTCCAGCCACCTGGCCTGCATCAACCAGAAGTGCAAGGATCCTTGTCCAGGCACTTGTGGAGCCAATGCTATGTGTAGAGTTGTCAGTCACACTCCACAGTGCTTCTGTGTGGAAGGATTTACAGGAAATCCATTCACCGGATGCACCGTCGTTCAGTGTAAGATCATTTCCAATCGTGAAACCACTAATGGGCTACTTTATCAATAAAACTTTGCTGTATATTCATACATACTGATGTATGTATATACAGTGTTACGTTTGAGTATTGGTTTTGTTTACACTAACTCTGCTTACTAACATGGCATGGTATAAGGTGAATTTCTATTTGGAAGGCTTACAATTCTGCAGATATACTATCCTTGTGTGTCATAACTCGAATTCCCCATTAAGGTGAATGCTGTTCACATATTCCCTTATTTTACTAAGGACAATGCTTAAATACGTCCATCTAAATTCATGTACATAAATACACTATCGTGTATAAATTATGTATGCTGTATTGCATGGTTTGTTTTACGTTTCTCCTCACCCAAAACTCCCCTTTCTTTATGTCTGTTACGTAAAATATTTTTTTTTTTCACAGTAAATAAATTGTTCTAGCACTAGTTTTTTGGAGTTCATAATTTTTTTTTTTCAATTTACCGAGTTAAAAATTAATTCATATCTCTTTTGGTACATTACGCATATGGTATCACCCGTAGATACAAGTGATGAACTCCTTTGTCTAAAATGACAGGCAAGAGGTCGCAAGATCACCGTGTGAGTGTAATCCATTGTCACCGATTCTATGGTGCCTTGACTTGTTGTGCTGGTATGAGGCAAAGAAATTAAAGTCAAAGGACGGAGCATGTCCTTCGAAATAGAAATGCCCTTCTAGAAGAAGGACAATCTGTGCTTCCAAGACAGCAAAAGTCCGTTTGTAACAGGATATGATGCTAATTTACGTCTGGAATTTCCTAACCCCTGGTCACAACATTAAACATGTGCTATAAAACAAACAGTATGGCCATATGTAGCTTGTAACTAATGAAGCAAATGGTAAACAACTACTAGTCATTTATGGCGATGTTCTGTGTGTGAGATACAAATTAGTAAATTAATTGAACTATTCATTTAGTACTCCTTTCCCTCTGTGTGTCCTCAATATGGTTGGTTATGGGTTTGCATGTGTAACAGTACGTGATTATAACTGCTTATGTAGCATTTGTCGTAGTCATAAATATTAATCATAGTAATTCAGTAGATTGTGGAAACATGTGTGATTGAGATAAATATTTAATGAATTATATTTTAATTATAAAAGTCACTTAGAAATTTATATACAGTACAATGTTTCAAGTTTAATTGTTTGTAAAATATCCATGATTCAACATATGATTTGGTCTGATACGTGGAAGAAAAAGATTCTAAACTTGGCAGAGGAGATTGTAACCAGTTTCTTCGCAACAAGGACATCAAGAATAAATCAGTGAAACAGTTATTTTTTTCAAATTAATAATTTTTTAATTCTTTTGTGAATTCAAATGTATTAATATTAAAACCCCATGTTTTTATCTAGTTACTTATTTTCTTCTGAGTATGCAAAAGTGTCTAGTCATTTTAAAATAACTGTCATTATTAATTTTTAGTTGGATCTATAGTGTAGTATAGTTTTTTAGTTAAACTAGTATACATAAAAATTTAAATTTTAAAATATAAATTCATCGATCATTAATTTTTATTATCTTAGTTCTTTGGACTATACAGCCGATGTTATTGCTGTCATCTAAGTTTTACAACTCACATTATATTCAAACTTTGCTAATACACTTTAAATCTTTAAATATTTCAAAATCAATTTTTAAATTTGTGAAGAGCCTTCTTTAGTTAACATATTTTGAATCAAACCTAAATAGATTCTTTACTTGTAATAAATAAAATAAACTGTATTATTTTATTTAAAAAGTAACAAATATTAAGTTTTTCTATTCTAAATCAATAATATGTGTTTTTATAGCACAGCAATATTTTTCAGTAATACTTTTTTTATAAATAACAGTTTTGTAACAAAAAATGTGTGTTTTATGGCATAAAGTTTTCTAGGTTAAATGGATTCTAAGTTCTTAAAATATTACCATTATTGTATAAACCTTAAACTGAACACACATAATATATATGTATAATCATATAAATAGTATATAAACATTTAGATTTGAAAGTATTTACCTTGATTAATCCATAAAAATACACATTTATCAGTTTAATGATTATTTAATTTATTTTATTATGTACTTATTAAATTTTATGATTACTATGTAACAATGTATTCTATTCCTACTAAGATATTGTTATTTATTTTATTTGTGATACTTTTTGTATTTCAATACTTTTATGTACCTTGTATATTTGATCGGACATTGTATTTTTAGTCATTTATACGATATAAGTATGTATCTTATTGTAAATTAAGAGAATATCTTGGTCTAATAATATTAAAAATAATTCTAATATAATATAAAATAACATATTGTAATTTATATATAAAGTAATTATAGTTAAAGAAAATTTTGTTACAATATCCAGAAATATTTAAGTATAGAATCAGACATTAAAAACAGTAATATTGCCACAGTATGTTTGGAATATATATTAGTTGAATCTTAGCAATCTTTGGTTTTACGCCATGTAACGGTGGTGGTTTTATGCTGAATAAGTAATATTTAATTGATTGATTAGATTAATGCTTAATGGTGAAGACAACCTTCCGGTAAGTATTGCAATAATATTTTTATATCTGAAAAAATGTAATTGAGTTTTTTTATACATATTTATTTATTTTCAATATTAATTTTAGAATTCTTCAAAAGTTTCAAAAATAAAATCTGTTAACCATGTATAATTTTCAATGTTCCATTTTTGAAGTAGTCTAAAAGATGAAGTGGTTTCAAAATCAACCAGTTCTCCATTCTATAAAGAGTTATAAAAAAATGAAATGTAAAAGTTGTAAGTAAAAGTCACATTAAAAGTATAATTAATACAATTACGCATTAACTATTGAAATTAAATAGATTTCCTTCATATTCTTTTCTATATATATTTTATCACCAGACAAACCTGAAATATATTACAATTATTTAACTTATTTTATTATTATTTATTATTAAATAATTTAACGTTGCATCAAAACAAGAGTCTAACTCCAACTAAATATATAAATTAAGATAATAAATACAGACGGTGAAAATTATTCAAATCTTTCCTTTACAGTATTTTTCCGTATCCGTAGGGCATATTTTTAACATGAATTGAATCTGTTAAATTTAAGTATAACATTTAATAAGATATTTTAATGTAAATTGAATATAGGAAACAAATTAAAATAAATTAACGAGGTTGAATGTTCTATTGGGACAAGCATGTTAATTTATTGTTCCTCAGCTCCTAAGCTGCCGATTTTTCAACATCTTATTCAAAGTAAACTACGTAAAAAAATATTTATTGTGTAGGAAAAAGAGTTGTCAAATCAATCAAGCATATCAACAGTCATTTTCCACTTGTTATATTGCGGTTATGTTAGAAACAAATTATTAAAAACAATAATAAATTATCAACCAATCAAATCTGTTTGGCATATTGATTGTTCATGTGTCATGAGTCTAAATTCCGTAAAACTTCACATAAAATTGTTTACACCCCATTGAAAATTAATTTGATCTATTGTAAAGATGGAAATTGGTTTTTTTGTGTTTAGAACAGAAATATTACTATCAATTTTTATGAAATTTTTATGCCAATAAATTGTTAACAATTTAATAAGTTTATAGAATATTAAAAAGCAAACGTAAAAGATTAAAACTGGAAATAATTCTGTTTATCATCCTTGATTTATCCCATTAATCTCTGCATAACTGTAATATATTAATAGTGGTAAACATATGTTTATCCAAAGTAATTATGTATGTCCTAATGAAAACTGCTCACCAAATTCAATCTCTGTTTGGTCATGGTGAGTGCTTAGATGCACACGCTTACAGAAACTTTCACAACAAACCTAATTTTCTCTGGTGGTTGGGGTTGGGTACTCAGTTATTCAATTATCACAATACAGTCTTCTATATATAATGCAAGATCCAAAACTCCATATTTACTCACAGTATAATAGAAAACATTCATATAATAAGAATCTATTTTAACTTTTGTGAAAGTCTTTATAATGCTAGGATAAAGCTTGTGGCCAAAAATATAAGGTTATTAGGTTTTATAGTATTTCATTACATTTGCGTTTATTAGAAACTGTAAGTGCGAAGCAGATTTATCTGCACTGATATTTCATTTTATCAACACAATACTAGGTTAAACTTGAGAAAACATTTTTAATAGATTCCATTCCCATTTAGTGACAAGGTTGTTCTTGAAACCACTTTTTTTTCTTTTGAAAGAAATAAAAAAATAGCAAAAATGTATATTATTTTGTAGCATTTTAAGCCATGAACTTTTGAATTAGTTTTAATTGTTCAATAGACAAATACAATTCTAAATTGTAAACAAAGAAAAAATATATAAATGTTGTCCAATTTGTAGTTGCATTACAGCATTTTGAGCTTGTAAAGCATTGGAATCTGATCTTGTTTACAGCCATTCCTCAAGAGGTATCAACACCATGCACACCTTCGCCATGTGGTGCTAACGCAGTCTGCAGAGAACAGAATGGTGCAGGAGCCTGCACGTGTCTACCTGATTACATCGGCAACCCTTACGAAGGATGTCGACCTGAGTGTACTCTCAACACAGACTGTGCTTCCAACAGAGCTTGTATCCGCAACAAATGTCAGGACCCTTGCCCGGGAACTTGTGGACAGAATGCTGACTGTCAGGTTGTCAACCACTTGCCATTGTGTACTTGTCGATCTGGGTACACTGGAGATCCTTTCCGCTACTGTAACGTCATGCCTCCTCCACCTCGTAAGTTTTTGTGTCCTCTGTTTGTTACTATTCCATCAATTAACCAATGATATGTTTACAAGCATAGATAATATCAAAACCTAATGATTTACATTTCCATTTTATTTATATATCTAGCATAAATATTTATCTCCTATTTAATTTTCACTCTGTCATCAATGTTATGTAGTTTTATTCAGAAATTAAAATCTTCAAAAAAAAGAACTTTTATAATCAACAAAACTTGTATATGATTTTGTTTAATATTCTCATTAACACCACTCTATTTAAGGCTATTTGGAAGACTAATTATTTTGAATAGAACTATTATATGTATTACCCTTTGATCATTATAGATTATCTAGTATATAATAAAATAATAAAATTCTGCCATAAGTCAATTTGTATACTTTCCACTGCTAAAACTTCAAGGGCTGTTCATAAATAACTATTTGATTATTCAAGGTCTATAAGGTTCAAGGTTCAGGGGTTCATATTTGATAGTAACACTATAAAACAAAAACTCTCTCGCTTGTTTTCAACATACTAAATTTACTGAAATCAAAGCAAGCAAGTTTTGAGTGGTCTCCTATCCGAAGAGAAATGTCTGACAGCTCATAAATTATGAGCTGACATTTTTTCTATAATTTTGTCATTCACTTTCCAACAAATTTCATGTGTCACAAATAATAATCATTCACTTCAAAAATTCAAACTGGAACAATGATAACCACAAAACGAGGAGGTATGGAATAGAAAATATATCTTGAATATTTTGGGAAGGATAAACACACATACTCGATTCATAATTAGCCACTGGTTACGTACCATATAAATGCTATGCACCAAGTTCACATTGAATTATTGCAGTTATAATTTTTTTACTATTAAAATCAGTTTATATTTACAAGTATGTTTGATGATAGTAACCTAATTATCCCAACACCTCCAACAGTATTATGTGGCGACTTGGTGTGTTGACTTTTATTATTTCAACACTGATATGAAATCCAATAAAATGAACAAAAATGTGATTATATTATGAGGCTAGATATCTGGAGATAGTGTTCATCATTAGACTTTAAATTTTACATGAAACTTTGTTTCTACATAAACATGAATAACTAATAAGACGGGGCATGTCCATCATCGAAT
Organism: Homalodisca vitripennis; assembly: GCF_021130785.1. Classification (NCBI taxonomy): domain Eukaryota; kingdom Metazoa; phylum Arthropoda; class Insecta; order Hemiptera; family Cicadellidae; genus Homalodisca; species Homalodisca vitripennis. The sequence goes on along the minus strand of NC_060214.1, from coordinate 33,201,710 downwards.
TTGGCTGACCGTTGTTAACGTCTATAAGTTAGTAGTCTGACACAATTTATCTTTTGTATACTGAAGGATGTAAAAATGTCTTTGCCTTATGATTTTTTATCGTTCTATCTCTCAATAATGAAATGAGCTATATACTTGAAATTCTGTATTGGACCACAACAAAGTCTATTACGTGACACATGATGTGGCATACATACTCCTACCTTGTCTATTATAATTTTAAGAAGATCAGAAGCCTCTATCCAACTTCATCTTTTTTCTTTTACAGCTGTACAAGCTGAGCCAGTGAACCCTTGTAACCCATCTCCATGTGGACCCAACAGCCAGTGCAGGGAAGTGAATGGACAAGCTGTGTGCTCTTGTCTGCCAACATACATAGGCCAGCCTCCAGGCTGCAGACCTGAGTGTGTTGTGAGCAGCGAGTGTCCAGCCAACCGAGCTTGTGTGAACCAGAAGTGTGTGGATCCTTGTCCTGGCACTTGCGGACAGAATACTAGATGTGAAGTCATCAACCACAGTCCAATTTGCTCCTGTAATCCAGGTTTCACCGGTGATCCATTCTCCAGATGTTTCCCCATTCCTCGTAAGTTTGACAAGAAAATTAAATATTACCAACGAATTTGAAAACCATTAAAAAATACCTCTTGTATATTTTTTATGTAGTTATGATAGCAGTTACCTAACTGAGATAATAGGATGCTATATTCCCTGTAAAGTCCTGATACGTCGTAAATAAATATATCAGGGTGTATAGAGAATTTTATGATGTGGTAAAATATACCTTACGCTTTTCTGTGGTTATTATATGGTCTTCTGTTTATCATTTACACATATTTTATTGTTTAAATTTTGGATGAATACATGTAAAAAATTAAAAAAGCTAAAGATATTATGTAAAACTTACCTCTGATAATGTTTTTCAGCTCCTCCCCCCCAACAGTTACCACCTGTATACGTCAATCCTTGCATGCCTTCACCTTGTGGGCCGAACTCTCAGTGCCGAGATATTGGTGGAAATCCATCATGTTCTTGCCTGCCGGAGTATCAAGGAACACCTCCTAACTGCCGACCGGAATGTACAATCAATCAAGACTGCCCCAGCAACCAAGCCTGCATGAGGGAGAAGTGTAGAGACCCTTGTCCAGGATCTTGTGGAGCTGGAGCCCAGTGCAACGTCATCAACCACACACCTGTCTGCACATGTCCTGAGGGCTACACTGGGGATCCCTTCACCAGCTGCTTCCCCAAACCTCCTGATGGTGAGTATCATGATTTCCAGCTATACCTAAAGTAATAACTATTATTAATTTTTATTACTGTGGTACAGGGTCTAACAAGTCAATTTTCACTTTACAGTTGAGCCAGTACAAGCCAGTGACCCTTGCAATCCATCACCATGTGGGCCAAATGCACAATGCAACAACGGAATCTGCACCTGTCTACCGGAATATCAAGGAGATCCTTACTCAGGATGTAGGCCAGAGTGTGTCATCAACACTGACTGTCCAAGAGACCGAGCCTGTATCCGCAACAAGTGTCAGGATCCTTGTCCTGGTACTTGTGGACAAGGAGCTCAATGCGATGTCATCAACCATATTCCTATCTGTAGCTGTCCTCAAGGAATGTCTGGCAATCCTTTCGTCCAATGTCAACCCATGCAAGGTATATATTTATACACTATTTTTTATATATTTTCACATTTTATGTTACAGTTAATTAAGAAATTACTATTCTAATAAATATTCTAATAACTTTTCATTTATCCAGCTCCACCAGTAACACAGCCTTGTAACCCATCTCCTTGCGGACCATTCAGCCAGTGCAGAGAAGTGAATGGCCAAGCTGTGTGCTCTTGTGTGCCTGGCTACATCGGAAGTCCACCAGCCTGTAGACCTGAGTGTGTGGTCAACTCTGACTGTAATCTCAACCAAGCATGTAGCAACCAGAAATGCAGAGACCCTTGTCCAGGAACTTGTGGAGTGGGGGCAAGATGTCAAGTCATCAACCACAATCCCATCTGTAGTTGCCCTAACGGTTTCACAGGAGACCCATTCGTCAGATGTCAGCCCATTCGTAAGTCTAATTTTTATTACTGTGTCAAAATTTATGCAGCTCAGTTGAAAGTTAAGTACATTTCTCTGTGACTATTTCAAACTCATTACATTCCATTCAAGTGATCATATATGCGAATACCTCAATAGTAAAATGTACACAGTATGATTTTGAATTTTTAATAATGTCCTGTTGTATTTGCAGCTCCTCCACAGCAGGCCCCACCAACCAATCCCTGTCAACCTTCACCTTGTGGTCCTAACTCACAGTGCAGAGTGTCTGGAGACAGTCCATCCTGTTCCTGTCTGCCTAACTTTATCGGAACACCTCCCAACTGTAGACCCGAGTGTGTCAGCAACAGTGACTGTACCTACAACTTGGCCTGCATCAACCAGAAGTGTGCTGATCCTTGTCCAGGCACTTGTGGTGCTAATGCTGAGTGTAGAGTAGTTAGCCATTCACCTCAGTGTGTCTGTGTGGTAGGCTACACTGGAGATCCTTTCTCTTTCTGCAGTCTTCAACAAGGTAACCTGAAGTTGATTTATTTATTTATTTTGAATTTTGGAGTGTATTAAAAGGCGTATCAATAGACCACACGTTTTTGTTTATAGTATTTCTTTATTTTAGAATATATATATATATATATATATATATATATATATATATATATATATATATATATAAAACTTTCAACTACTATTTTTAGATTTAGACCCCTTGGTGTAGTTAAAAACCAACATTTCTTTTTAAAAACATCTACATTATTCCAAATAAATATAAATTGTTTATGCTGACTTACTTCAAATTTCTATTTAGTTGGCATTTTCAAGTGGTCATAATATTATTTCAACTTTATTGTTGTTTTGAAAATTGTGTAATTTATTTCTTTGTTATAGCTGAACCCATTCCTGTAGAAAGGCCTACACCTTGCATCCCATCCCCTTGTGGATCAAACGCAGTCTGCAGAGAACAGAATGGTGCAGGAGCCTGCACGTGTCTACCTGATTACGTCGGCAATCCTTACGAAGGCTGTAGACCTGAGTGTACCCTCAACACTGATTGTCCTTCCAACAGAGCTTGCATAAGAAACAAATGTCAGGATCCTTGCCCAGGAACTTGTGGACAGAATGCTGACTGTCAGGTTGTCAACCATTTGCCATTGTGTACTTGTCGATCTGGCTACACTGGAGATCCTTTCCGGTACTGCAACGTCATGCCTCCTCCACCTCGTAAGTATTTGTTTCTTTTCTAATACATTTTTTGTAAATGAAGTTTTAAGAACATTACATAACTTCATCTTACTTCTTTTTCAGCTGTACAAGCAGAGCCAGTGAACCCTTGCAACCCATCTCCATGTGGACCCAACAGCCAGTGCAGGGAAGTGAATGGACAAGCTGTGTGCTCTTGTCTGCCAACTTACATAGGCCAGCCTCCAGGCTGCAGACCTGAGTGTGTTGTGAGCAGCGAGTGTCCAGCCAACCGAGCTTGTGTCAACCAGAAGTGTGTGGATCCTTGTCCTGGCACTTGTGGTCAAAATACTATATGTCAAGTTATCAATCACAGTCCAATCTGCAGCTGCAATCCAGGCTTCACTGGAGATCCTTTCTCCAGATGTTTCCCTGTGCCTCCACGTAAGTGTTAAATTAAAATTCATTAAGTATCTCTGGAAAGAGTCTCATTTCTGGTTTTATCTGGTAATAAGGGCAAGTGCGTATCCCACCCAGATTTCAAAGAAAGGAGTACTTTTTACATTTACCTTTAGCAAACTTTGAAGTAAACACAAAATGGTGTCTTCTCTGGTGCCTCAGTTCCATTCTTTTGTTGGCTAATATTGTACTTACAGCAAGACTGTCCATGTAGTAATTTTCCTATGTATGTCATGTAGTAACTGTTTCTAATGTAAAATTGTGTACAATACTGTCTTCTTAGAGCTGTAAGACAGATTGTTAGGATTTGAAATTTGTGCCTAATTAATAGAGGAATTTTCCATAGTTAAACCTTATGTAAAAACAAGACATATTTAAACCGTTATCAATAATTTATTGCTTGCTGGTAATCAAACCATGAAAACAATTAACAATGATTTCCTGTAGTCAATAAAGTGGTATAGGAGTAAACAAATGATAACTTTTAATACAGGATAATACTTTATTTTTATCACTGTTTTTCATTGTTTTCATTGCTATTATTATAATAATTATTATGTTTACAATATCAATGAAAGCAATGATTGGTATGCTTTATAAACTTGTTATCCTGCAGCTCCACCACCACCAGCAGATCCTATAATCAGAGATCCGTGTGTACCATCTCCTTGTGGACCCAACTCTCAGTGTAGAGACATCGGCGGGTCGCCTTCATGTTCCTGTCTACCTGACTATCAAGGAACCCCACCAAACTGCCGACCAGAGTGTACTATCAACCCAGACTGTCCTAGTAACCAAGCCTGTATGCGGCAGAAGTGTAGAGACCCTTGTCCAGGATCTTGTGGTGCTGGAGCCCAGTGCAATGTCATCAACCACACACCCGTCTGCACATGTCCTGAGGGCTACACTGGGGATCCCTTCACCAGTTGCTTCCCCAAACCTCCTGATGGTGAGTATCATGATTTCCAGCTATACCTAAAGTAATAACTAGTATTAATTATTATTACTTTGATACAAGGTCTAACAAGTCAATTTTCACTTTACAGTTGAGCCAGTACAAGCCAGTGACCCTTGCAATCCATCACCATGTGGGCCAAATGCACAATGCAACAACGGAATCTGCACCTGTCTACCGGAATATCAAGGAGATCCTTACTCAGGATGTAGGCCAGAGTGTGTCATCAACACTGACTGTCCAAGAGACCGAGCCTGTATCCGCAACAAGTGTCAGGATCCTTGTCCTGGAACTTGTGGACAAGGGAGCTCAATGCGATGTCATCAACCATATTCCTATCTGCAGCTGTCCTCAAGGAATGTCTGGCAATCCTTTCGTCCAATGTCAACCCATGCAAGGTAATAATATTTCTTACACTAGATTTTGTTATATATTCCATTTTATTTTGCAGTCAATTTAGAAACAGCTATTGATATAAATATTCTAAAATCTTTTCATTTATCCAGCTCCTCCAGTGACTCAGCCCTGTAACCCATCTCCTTGTGGACCATTCAGCCAGTGCAGAGAGGTGAATGGCCAAGCTGTATGCTCTTGTGTGCCTGGCTACATCGGAAGTCCTCCAGCCTGCAGACCTGAGTGTGTGGTCAACTCTGACTGTAATCTCAACCAAGCATGTAGCAACCAGAAATGCAGAGACCCTTGTCCAGGAACTTGTGGGGTGGGGGCAAGATGTCAAGTCATCAACCACAATCCCATCTGTAGTTGCCCTAATGGTTTCACAGGAGACCCATTTGTCAGATGTCAGCCTATTCGTAAGTATTCCATTTCAAAGTCAAAGTCAAAGATTCTTTATTTACATATACTTAAAGTACAGTAATGGCGTCAATTCCTAATATCTAAATATCTAAAAATAGTCATAAATTGAAACAAGTTGTCAATAGTTACATACAAAGCAAGTAGCATACAATGTTTTTTGCCTGACGTTGTCATGAGGTTAATGAATAAAAAGGTCTATATTTCTAAAAGATAAAAACTGCAAGAATATTAAAAGTTACTTAGATATATAGTTAATATTTAGAGTTTAAAAAATCCAAATTTAGAAAGTTGTAATCAAAATTTGAATGAAAATCTGAATTTTGTTAAATATCTTGATTGTCTATGTATTCATTCAGGGTGTAGAAAGGTCTAGTTGTTAGCCAGTTGTTCAATGACGTTTTTAACTTCTTTCCTGAGAGAGTCTTCATGTGTGCTGGTAGTAGGTTGTAGAGCTTCTTGCCCATGTAGGAGGGTTTCTTCTCATACAGTGTGAGGTGATGTGCCGCCAAAGTGTAGTTTGCAGCATGACGAGTGTAGTAGTCATGCTGGTCAGCTACACGTGGCAGGTTCTTGCCGTCAACATATAGTATGACCTCCTGGATATAAAGAGCAATCACTGTCTTAATTTTAAGCTCCTTGAATGCTTCTCTACAGGAGTCTCTTGGGCTAAGTCCATTTATAACCCTTATGGCTTTTTTTTCTGGAGTCTTAGAATTCTTGACAAGTTCTGTTGAGCAGTATTCCATTTACAATCATATATGTACATAATATCTAAATTACAACAGTATCAAGAATGATTTAGGATTTTTAATCATGTCCTGTTTTGTTTGCAGCTCCTCCACAGCAGGCCCCACCAACCAACCCCTGTCAACCTTCACCTTGTGGTCCTAACTCTCAGTGCAAAGTATCTGGAGACAGTCCATCCTGTTCTTGTCTGCCTAACTTTATTGGAACACCTCCCAACTGTAGACCTGAATGTGTGAGCAACAGTGACTGTGCCTACAACTTGGCCTGCATCAACCAGAAGTGTGCTGATCCTTGTCCAGGCACTTGTGGTACTAATGCTGAGTGTAGAGTTGTCAGCCATTCACCTCAGTGCGTCTGTGTAGTTGGCTACACTGGAGATCCTTTTAGACAGTGTCTTCTCCAACAAGGTAATACTCATATATGTATATTGTAATAACGTTTGGCAATATATATATATATATATATATATATATATATATATATATATATATATATATATATATATATATACAGGTGTGGATTATAAGATTGAACATATAATAGATTAATTTGCTTCACAAAATAACAGTACAGCCAGTGTATACGTAATGGGTTATAAAATCAGACTTTTAGAGAAAGTCTCTTTGTTATGGTTTTTGTTAGATTATATTGAAAGTGAATGTAAGGACTTCATGCTTCTATCGAGTCACATGAGCTTATTGCGCATCCCTTAGGGCATTCCTAACCCCTACTTTGAATGAGATCTATGATTTTTTTGTGTAGTACTGACATCCAATTCATCATTTGACCGAGAGATTCCATATAGATTCTCTCTTCTAATCTTTTAAATCCAAAATAATGTGACAGACAATTCCTCAAACCAATATTATGATATAACCTAGGATCTTCAGTGGTGTGTCCTGAAGTGAACAATTAATCCTAAAACGACTGTGTCAAATAATTAAATTGATTATTTGTTTTAAAAGGCCACTCCTAAGTTTCTTTAACCAGTTCCTAAACCGTTGGTGCCTTTAACAATTTACTCCACCACATTTCAATGCTGTTAATAAGGTAGTGAGGAATTCTGACAGAAACATAACTTTTTCAGATGTAAAAAAGTACCCAAAAAGTTCTAAGAATAGAATAAGAGTACAAGTATTTTACAAATATTTATTTTTTCCAGCTGAACCAGTCAAGGAAGTGTCTACACCATGCACACCATCGCCTTGTGGTGCCAATGCAGTCTGCAGAGAACAGAATGGTGCAGGAGCCTGCACGTGTCTACCTGATTACATCGGCAACCCTTACGAAGGATGTCGACCTGAGTGTACTCTCAACACTGACTGTCCTTCCAACAGAGCTTGTATCCGCAACAAATGTCAGGACCCTTGCCCAGGAACTTGTGGACAGAATGCTGACTGTCAGGTTGTCAACCACTTGCCATTGTGTACTTGTCGACCTGGCTACACTGGAGATCCTTTCCGTTACTGCAACGTCATGCCTCCTCCACCTCGTACGTATTTGTTTTTTTGTAGTGAAATGATACCATTCCAGTAAATCCATGATGATTAATTAATATTATCTAAACTTATTCTTCATACTATTCCAGCTGTACAAGCAGAGCCAGTGAACCCTTGCAACCCATCTCCATGTGGACCCAACAGCCAGTGCAGGGAAGTGAATGGACAAGCTGTGTGCTCTTGTCTGCCAACATACATAGGCCAGCCTCCAGGCTGCAGACCTGAGTGTGTTGTGAGTAGCGAGTGTCCAGCCAACCGAGCTTGTGTTAACCAGAAATGTGTGGATCCTTGCCCTGGCACTTGTGGGCAGAACACTAGATGTGAGGTGATCAACCACAGTCCAATCTGCAGCTGTAATCCTGGCTTTACTGGTGACCCATTTTCTAGATGTTTCCCAGTTCCACCACGTAAGTTCAATTATTTAAAGTTTGTTAATATGCTAATTTCCTTTTTTATTTTTGTATGAGAGTTTAGATTTGTAATCACTGTTTAGAACAAATATTTTTTGAGATTGACACCATTTCAAAATGTTTGGAAATAACACATTATTCTTATACTTTTTATGTGTAATATATATTTTATTAGATTTTTTACATTTTAAAAATGCATTTCTTCTTGTAGCTCCTCCTCCACCAGCTGACCCCATCATAACAAATCCATGTGTACCTTCACCTTGTGGGCCAAACTCTCAGTGTCGTGATATTGGAGGAACACCATCATGTTCCTGCCTGCCTGAGTATCAAGGAACACCTCCTAATTGCCGACCAGAGTGTACAATCAATCCAGACTGTCCAAGCAACCTTGCTTGTATGAGAGAGAAGTGTAGAGACCCCTGTCCAGGATCTTGTGGTGCTGGAGCCCAGTGCAATGTCATCAACCACACTCCTGTCTGCACATGTCCTGAGGGATTCACTGGAGATCCCTTTACAAATTGCTTTCCTAAGCCTCCACCACGTAAGTTTAGAATTTTTTATTACATGCTCCTTTTTGTGTTGAGTAAATATGTTATTATAAAAAAAAAACTTTTCCCACTTATTATAATGACTCGTGCAACTATTTACCCCAGTGATCAGCACATCAGTTTGATTTAAAAAAGGAATTGCCAGCTTATTTTCACCGTAGGATGAAAAGTAAAACAGTTTTTACTTGATGTATAACATCAAAACTAAATTAATTTGCAGAACTAATAAAGGTTGATTTTTCTTAAGAAAAACATTTAAATTGAAAAGGAGCGTAGCGTTAAGTTGTTATTAAAACATCTTTAGAAGAAATTGGCTGCAGTTTTTTTTATGTAATTATATAATTGAATGAACATTGATTACAGCAACTGAACCACCAAGGGCAGATCCATGCAACCCATCTCCCTGTGGCCCCAATGCCCAGTGTGCTGATGGAGTCTGCACCTGTCTACCGGAATATCAAGGAGATCCTTACTCAGGGTGTAGGCCAGAGTGTGTCATCAACACTGACTGTCCAAGAGACCGAGCCTGTATCCGCAACAAGTGTCAGGACCCTTGTCCTGGAACTTGTGGTCAGGGAGCTCAATGCGATGTCATCAACCATATTCCTATCTGCAGCTGTCCTCAAGGAATGTCTGGCAATCCTTTCGTCCAATGTCAACCCATGCAAGGTAATAATTTTTCTCTCAATAGATTAAGAATATTGATAATAATTTCTATTCACATTTTATGTTTAAGAACTACTATTCAGATAATTTTTCTAAAATATTTCCTTTTATCCAGCTCCACCAGTGACACAGCCTTGTAATCCGTCTCCTTGTGGACCATTCAGCCAGTGCAGAGAAGTGAATGGCCAAGCTGTGTGCTCTTGTGTGCCTGGCTACATCGGAAGTCCTCCAGCCTGCAGACCTGAGTGTGTGGTCAACTCTGACTGTAATCTCAACCAAGCATGTAGCAACCAGAAATGCAGAGACCCTTGTCCAGGAACTTGTGGAGTGGGGGCAAGATGTCAAGTCATCAACCACAATCCCATCTGTAGTTGCCCTAATGGTTTCACAGGAGACCCATTCGTCAGATGTCAGCCTATTCGTAAGTATTCCATTTACAATCATATATGTACATAATATCTAAATTTCAACAGTGTCAAGAATGATTTTGGATTTTTAATCATGTCCTGTTTTGTTTGCAGCTCCTCCACAGCAAGCCCCACCAACCAACCCCTGTCAACCTTCACCTTGTGGTCCTAACTCTCAGTGCAAAGTATCTGGAGACAGTCCATCCTGTTCTTGTCTGCCTAACTTTATTGGAACACCTCCCAACTGTAGACCTGAATGTGTGAGCAACAGTGACTGTACCTACAACTTGGCCTGCATCAACCAGAAGTGTGCTGATCCTTGTCCTGGCACTTGTGGTGCTAATGCTGAGTGTAGAGTTGTCAGCCATTCACCTCAGTGTGTCTGTGTAGTTGGCTACACTGGAGATCCTTTTAGACAGTGTCTCCTCCAGCAAGGTAATACTTCATAAATGTATATTGTAGTAATGTATGGCATTTGTAAATAACTTAAATTTGTATTGCTGTATGTTTTCATCACAGTAAAAGTTCAAAATTGTATGACTAAGTTTTAATGGTTTATTGTCTGACAAACATTTGATTGTCTAATTTGATTTATGACTTTATCATAAGGAAAATGTTTCTTTTAGAATTTTAAATACCCAGTACTACAAATCTTTAAAATTTCTTAATTAATAAAAAATGTGTGTATATATATATATATATATATATATATATATATATATATATATATATATATATATATATATCGATTTAACTAATTTTTAACTAATTAACTTCCAGCAATGTTTTTTATCAAGATTTAATCCTTTCAGCTGAACCAGTCAAGGAAGTGTCTACACCATGCACACCATCGCCTTGTGGTGCCAATGCAGTCTGCAGAGAACAGAATGGTGCAGGAGCCTGCACGTGTCTACCTGATTACATCGGCAACCCTTACGAAGGATGTCGACCTGAGTGTACTCTCAACACTGACTGTCCTTCCAACAGAGCTTGCATCCGCAACAAATGTCAGGACCCTTGCCCAGGAACTTGTGGACAGAATGCTGACTGTCAGGTTGTCAACCACTTGCCATTGTGTACTTGTCGACCTGGCTACACTGGAGATCCTTTCCGTTTCTGCAACGTAATGCCTCCTCCACCTCGTAAGTATTTGTACCTTCAGAAAAAGTTACTTACAATCCATTAAACTTAAATTTTAAAATCCTTTAGATTAATGGATAGTATCTAAACGTATTCTTGATACTATTTCAGCTGTACAAGCAGAGCCAGTCAACCCTTGTAATCCATCTCCATGTGGACCTAACAGCCAGTGCAAGGAAGTGAATGGACAAGCTGTGTGCTCTTGTCTGCCAACTTACATAGGCCAGCCTCCAAGCTGCAGACCTGAATGTGTTGTGAGCAGCGAGTGTCCAGCCAACCGAGCTTGTGTCAACCAGAAATGTGTAGATCCTTGCCCTGGCACTTGTGGTCAGAACACTAGATGTGATGTCATCAACCATAGTCCAATCTGCAGCTGTAATCCTGGCTTTACTGGTGACCCATTTTTCAGATGTTCTCCAATTCCACCACGTAAGTTCAATTATTTATATTGTATTTTAAGAACATGCTAATATTTTCCTTAAATTTTAATCGTGTATAATGATTCAATGACTAACCCTCACTACCGAATATTTATACTTTATTTTGCATAATGGTAATGTATTAATTTTTCCAAAATATTGCCCTTGCTCACAAAATACATTTCTTCTTATAAATTTTATTTGTCAAAAAATATTAATGCAAAATATGTTGAGGTCCGTTATAGTGTTTTGAAGTTAATAAATGTTGGTTGTGTTAAACTAAATTCTTTATTGAGTTTATGCATTTTTTCTTAAAATGGTATTGTTCAATATTGTAAATTTTTCCAGCTCAACCGCCACCACAAGCTCCTATCTACACAGATCCTTGTGTTCCATCACCTTGCGGACCATTCTCTCAATGTAGAGATATTGGAGGATCACCATCTTGCTCTTGCCTGCCTTCATATACTGGTTCTCCACCAAACTGCCGACCAGAATGTACAATCAATCAAGATTGTCCCAGCAACCAAGCCTGCATGAGGGAGAAGTGTAGAGACCCCTGCCCAGGATCTTGTGGATCTGGAGCCCAGTGTAATGTCATCAACCACACGCCTGTTTGCACATGTCCTGAGGGATTCACTGGAGACCCTTTTACCAACTGTTTCCCCAAACCTCCTCCCCGTAAGTAACACTAACATCTTGTAGATGGCATGCATAGTTATTATGAATTCTTTTGGAAAATGAAATCACCAAGTGGAGATTTTTCTGGTTTCCATCTTTCTGATATCAATTTTCCTTACAGCAAGCCCACCAGCTCAAACAGACCCTTGCAACCCGTCGCCCTGTGGCCCCAACGCTCAGTGTGCTGATGGAGTCTGCACTTGTCTGCCAGAATATCAAGGAGATCCTTACTCAGGATGTAGACCAGAGTGTGTCCTCAACACCGACTGCCCAAGAGACCGAGCCTGTATCCGCAACAAGTGTCAAGATCCTTGTCCTGGAACTTGTGGGCAGAATGCTGTGTGTCAAGTCATCAATCATATCCCCATGTGCAGCTGTCCGCAGGGCATGACGGGCAATCCATTTGTCGATTGTCGTCCACAGCAAGGTTAGATTAGTTTTATTTGGTTAAATATGTCATTAGTTTTTTTTTATAGTTTTAATCTTAACTAAGTTCAATCTAATCTAACTTTTTAAGTTCAAACAAAGTATTTATTGAATTTAATTTTTAAAGTTTATTTCTTTACAAAAATTAAGATTTTCTAATTTTTTAAAAAATGAAGTTGAGTGTTTATTTTCTCTCTGAAATTCCATGTGTTCTGTTTCAATGACAGCTCCAACCGTGACGCAGCCCTGTATCCCTTCACCGTGTGGGCCCAACAGCCAATGTCGAGAAGTGAACGGCCAAGCTGTTTGTTCCTGTCTGCCGGGATTTATCAGCACCCCGCCCACCTGTCGACCAGAATGTGTTGTCAGCTCTGAATGCGCTCTCAATGAGGCGTGTATCAACCAACGCTGTGTTGATCCCTGCCCCGGTACTTGTGGACTGGGTGCTCAATGCTCCGTCATTAATCACAATCCAATTTGTAGCTGCCCACCACCCCTCATCGGAGATCCTTTCTCCAGGTGTTTCCCGAAACGTAAGTCATGTTTTGTCTCTTTTGAAATATTACTTTAATTTACATTTATTTTTTCAATATTCACGCACATATTTTGATCCAATTTTCAGTTCTGTATCAAACGATAATTGTCTGATTGTTACTTGCAGCAGCAGAAGCTATTCCTACTTCTCCAGCTGCTCCTGTAGACCCGTGTGTCCCGTCGCCCTGTGGACTGTACAGTACATGTGTGGTCACGTCGGCCGGCTCCCCTTCCTGCAGCTGTCTGCCCGGCTACGTCGGCACTGCACCCAACTGTCGGCCAGAGTGTGTTAGCAACAGTGACTGCTCGCCTCTGTTGGCATGTATCAACCAGAAATGTCGTGACCCTTGTCCCGGATCCTGCGGTCTCAACGCCGACTGCCGTGTCGTCGTGCACATACCCAACTGTTTCTGCGTACAAGACTACATCGGGGATCCCTTCACCGTTTGCAACCCTCGACCATGTAAGCGGCGTCTTCAGCAACAACTCTCGTTCATCGCCTAAATTTAATATTTAATTTTATCCTAGATAGAACGTACTTATGTCATATTTTTTAATGCTTTTATGTAATAGCTATACTTAATTTACCAGTTAAAAATGTACATAGTTTATCGATACCACTTGCACAAATAGTAGTGCTTCTTGGTTAAAGTTGGGAACTGGCATATAAATAAATATTCCTTAGCATATATTGTAATTACAATTAACAACACATAGTTCCTATGAAAAGAGAGTAAAGGGTAAAAGTGCTTCCAGCGTTAACATTCATGAATATAATAAGAAACAAATCTTCTTTTACAGCAAATCTTCTTTAAGTGTGAGCATTGTACTGCAAATTTATTTGATTGCACATATTTTTAATTATTTTATTAGAAAAATTTATAATGATATCCAAATTTTGTGTTTGTATCAGTGATATATATAGTATAAGAAGATTTGTTAGCTCTGCCTAGTAACGGTTGTAGTTAATTGGAAGTTAAATTTAAGTGCTAATGTAACATTACTGTAACATCATTCAAAAGCCTTGCACGTCCTTGTTCTGGTAGAAGTGGACTTGCAAGGCTTTTTAAATTAATTAAACATTATTTGCTATTAACATTATGACAAATATTTTTAACAGAGTGCGCTGTAGGTGGAATACTGGCCATTGAGAAATAAATTGCTTCTTCTACTACACGTGGTAAAGTTGATGCACTAATTAGCATAATAACTGTGGTGTTTAGTAGCTTATGATAGATTACATAACATATTAAGTAGTATGTTGTGTATAAAATTATGAATTTAATAATTAGATTCTCATGCTGAAGGTTAAGGTTAAGCTACAAGATGCTAATATGAGAGACGATGGAAAATATATATCCAGTAGATTCTTTTGATATCAAAATATATCAACACTGTATTTATATTTTCCATTAGGCAAAGCAATGAGTATGGTTAGAGGTTCAGTTAGTGTGAAATCAATAAAATTTTAAGAGGTTTCAGTTTTGGAGTATCACTGCAATATTTCTAAAATTATTATAATATCTAAACTATAAAGTGAAATACTGTCTATTAAGAAAAGTAAAGTTTAATATTGGTTTCAAACCGTTATGAACCTTGTTGGACATATTCAAAGCTAGCTCTTGCTATTTCGCTGCTGATTTGGAATTGGTCGGATTAGGTCAGTGAAGGGCTTTTGGTTAAGGACAAACAGAAAGTAGTAACTACCAGATGTCTGCAGAAGATGCTCATGTTTGAATATTCATTCATCCCTCAACAGAGTTAGTGAACCTTTTTGTCTCTTTTCACAGCTTCAGTTTTAGTGAACTACACTGGATTGGGTGTTTTGAATATTCAAACCTCTGAGTAGGTGTGGGATAGGTGTGTCAGAACAGCTTCAGTAGACGCCGCTAACAATGGAGGTTCTGGATTTGTATGTATTCAAGGAGGTCTCAGAAGTCCTGAGGTTGGATTTTGATCAACTTCAAAGAGGACCGCTTCATGGCAGGCAACATTATCAGCGTTTAATCTCTCGGCATGGATCTGCATGACTTTGCATGTGTTTTATGTACTGTTTATACATGTAAATTGAATGATTTTTTGCATGCTGTATTGTTTGCTTGTTTGTGTTTCTCAAAAAGCCTAATTTTTCATGAGTTGACTCAAAAAAAATTTCAAGTGGAAAAACTATTTATTTGCTTTCAAGTAGGTCATGAATTTTTTAATTTTTCTCAGTTAATTTTTCAACACCACAGCTGATGTCAACTCTGAAAAACATTAGGCCGTCATGTGGACCGTTACTGACCTGTTTTTGTGTTGCAGCCGAGCCACCCACTGCTGCAACTCCCACTGATCCTTGTTTCCCATCCCCCTGTGGGGCAAACGCGCGGTGTCGTGTCGAGAACACGTACGCTGTGTGTGAGTGCCTGCCCGAGTTCCAAGGCAATCCGTACGAGGGCTGTAGACCTGAGTGTCTTGTCAGCTCGGACTGCCCTATGAACAAGGCCTGTATCAACACCAAGTGCCGTGACCCCTGCCCAGGAACGTGTGGCTTATCTGCGATCTGTACCGTCTCCAACCACATTCCCATCTGCTCCTGCCCTGATGGCTTCACAGGGGATGCTTTCCGAGTCTGCAATCAAGTTCCACTTCAAGGTCAGTGGGTTTTAATTGATACTAGATTTATAATACCACAGAAAAAACTAGTGATTTTCACAAGTAATACCAGAGCAGAGCAAATTCTGCAATTTTTGTGTTTACGGATAGTCTTTTATGCTTTTATGATTCACTTTACTGAAAATGTGCAATATAAGACAATAGGCTCATTAAATATTCTCAAAATACATAAACTGATCAAATACAGTAACAAAGGATCCGACAGAACATTAAAATATAATCATACCAACCTTACTCTGTTTTAATATTTGTTACAAATTAGACCAATGTGAAAATGTTACATTTTGTGATAGTTGAAATATTAATGTAGCTTATTTTAGAAATACAGGATTCCAACTACATTTTTACTAAACCTATTTTTCTATAGATACATAAGTAATGGTGTTGAACTGCCACCATATTGGAACAAAATGGCATACCCAAGTTGGCCAATGAACTTAACCATGACATCTTTAATAGGTTAAATTTTGTACCTAATTTCAACTTGTTTGGGCCTTTTTGGGGCAATTATTGTTCCGCCATCCGCATTACATACTACATATATAACAAATACATGGGTGGTTTTGGGATCTGGGGATAATGCTCGGTGAGTTATGTAGAAATTTTCCATAAGTGCTACTGTGAGGACAGAATTGCAGTTGGCAGAATGGGCACTGTTTTAAAAAAATTCTGACTTCAATTCTACACTTCCTATTTTGGAAGGAGTCATTTAATAAATCTCGAATTCTAAACATTCTTCATCATTTATTCCGTGTTATATAATGAAATATAGTGGTTTTTATGGATAAGTACACACCCGTACTCAAACCAGTTTTTTGGACAATTTTACTGGGGCCCAGCCCAAGGGCGTATATAAGGGGGGGCTCAGGGGGCTCGAGCCCCCCCCGAAATTTGAAACACAAAAAAAATATTATAACTTATATACGATAATTTATTTTTATTTTCAATAAGCTGTGCTTCTATACTTTCGACTACATTAGTATTATAGTTTATAGTGGAATTTTAAGAATACATTATGATACCTAACAATATTCAATATTTATTTTTTTCAGAGGTTGAAATTACTAATATTTTGTAAGCATGCAAATAAGCGTTGCAACTGTAAAGAGTGCGAGGTAGCCTGACGCTCCTGACTGTCGCGTCGGCCCGCTCGTGTAGTGCCAGCGCCAGGCATGCGTATATGACGATGACGTTCGCCGCGGCCTAGCAACCCTCCTCCTCCTACAACCCCCCACCCACTCCCACCACACCTGACCTCATTCCGCACTACCACGCCATTGTCTGCTGTTGTCTAGTGCGTATCACCCGTGGTGACATTTTAAGTGCTGTATGCATATGTGCTGTGATTGTAGTGACTGTTATCAAGTGATATGTTTTGTTGTCGCGTTATTTAAACATGATCTGATTACTTTATAGTTGACAGTTTTACGTGTGAAGTACATAGGCTACATTAAACATTTAAAATGAAGAGACAGAGTTTCGATTCAAGCTTTTTTCGTGAAGAAAAAAAACGTGTTTCGTCTGAGATCGACGAGCAGACATCGTTTGAAATAACACCGAGTCCCTCCACTTGTGCTACATCAACTGGCAGCGTTGTTGAGATCAAGGATCACACAGGTGAAATTGAACATAACCTTAACGAGAGTAATCACACTTTGTTAGTTCACAATATCAATGATATTGGTCATTACTGCTCCTCAACTTCCTTTTCACTTCAAAATGAAGAGAAAATTTCAATTATTGAGAACTGTTGGAAGCCTCAACGTAGTTACGAATTTCCTAAAGTTGAAAATAACAGAAGTTTTCAATATAAGTGGTTGGAAGACTTCAAATGGTTAGCTTATTCGGAAGCAAAGGAAGGGGCCCTGTGTAAATATTGTGTTTTTTTCTCACACAACACAGGTGGGAAAGGAAACCATCAGAGTTTAGGAGTATTAGTATCAAAACCACTTACTACAAAGCTTAAGAAAGCTAGGGAGGTTTTCATGCAACATGAAAATAAACAATATCATAAAAACTGCAATGTTAATGGCTGAAGACGTAAAATCCTTAGTACATGGAAAAAACAGAAAGTGTGATAAACAGTATCAACATGCAGAGAGAAAAATGAATGTTCAGGAAAAACAAAAATAGAATTATACGATAATCCAGACAATTAGATTTTGTGGAAGGCAACAAATTGCTCTTAGAGGGCATCGTGATGGTTGGAAGAGTGGATCTTGACGAGCCTATACAAAATGATGGTAATTTTCTCGCTCTTTATTAAGGTACAGGGCTAATTACGGGGACAATAATCTTAAAACACAGCTAGAAAACTGGTGGTGGCAAAAAACTATGTATACTAGTTCTGTTATCCAAAATGAAATTATAGGTATTTTTGGTTCCCAAATACAGTCAAAAAATTGTATCCAACGTGAACGTGTGAGAAAATCTGTATTTTATTCGTATTAGCAGATGAGACAACAGACATTAGCCAAATTGAACAATTTTCCCTCTGTGTCCGATATGTTGACGAGGAATTGTTTAAAATTAGGGAAGATTTTCTGGCTTTTGTACCCGTGTATGATGATGTAACAGGTCAAGGTTTAGCCAATACATTAATGTCAAGTCTAACCAGTCTTGGACTTGATTTTAAACAATTTACGTGGTCAAGGATATGATGGGGCTTCTGTCATGAGTGGCCAGTTTCAGAGGGGTACAAGCATACATAAGTGAAAAAGTACCCTCAGCCATATACACACATTGTTCCTCTCACTCTCTTAACTTATGTCTATCTGATGCATCAAAAAATCCCTGATGATAAGGAAATTGTATGGGTGTCATCAGTGAGGTGTGTAGTTTCTTTCACAAGTCAGCTAAGAGGAAACTGCGATACTTAAGTCAAGTATTTCTGAATGCTGCCCTGAGATGAAAAGAAAAAAACTTATATGTCTGTGTGAGACTCGCTGGGTGCAACGCCACGATTCAGTTATAATGTTTAAAGAAGCTTTGGAGCCTATAATTACCGCTCTATCAACTATTTGAAGAAGAATCGACTGCAGAAGCTTCTGTAAAAAAGCAACACACACTAATTGCCTCCGTTGACCAGTTTTCAGTTTGTTGCATGTCTTTTTATTTTTGAACAACTTTGCTTTCTTTGACTATCCGCCTTTCAGAGATGCTCCAAAAGAAAGATATAGATCTTGCTCAAGCCAACAAACAGATTTCCAATGTATTGGAACTAGTAAAGGAAAGGCGAAGCAAAGCAGAAGAGGACATTCCAGGCTTTGTTCAGTGAGCTAAAAGTAAGCACTGACAAATTAGGTATCAAAGAGGAAACCCCCCGTACATGTCGCAAGCAAACTAATCGCTGCAATACTCCTTATACAAACGTGGAAGAATACTACCGGCGTGTAGTGTATATACCATACCTTGACGATTTCTGCTGTTCACTTCAGGAGCGTTTTAAAAACCACAGGGAAGTAATCGACTCACTACAGAATGTTCTTCCTGAGCACTGCATTAAAACGGAATTTTCATCCCTGGAACCTGCCCTGACGTTTTATGAAAAAGATCTATCTTTCAGAGATGAGGTACGAAGTGAATTTCTACTGTGAAAACAAAAGTGGAATCGTGAAGAAAAAGAAAGTTTGCCAAAAACTGCAATTTCTGCTCTTGAATAAACTGTGATGGATAAAGAACTATTTCCCAAACATGTTTAATAATTTTGAAATTGTTAGCGGTTTTACCCGTTTCAGTGGCTTCTGCAGAAAGGAGCTTTTCATCTCTCCGAAGACTTAAAACGTCATCTGAGAAACAACCAACTTCGGAAAACAGGTTGAATGGTCTTGCACTGTTTATCTATTCATAGAGGACATTACCATAACTGATGAGGAAGTTTTAAAACAAATTTTCAACCTGAAGTCTAGAAATTGGAATTTTGTTTTGTTAATAAATGACCAATAAAATACAGTGTTTTCATGAGATACTTTTTAGCTTATATTTCATTTTTCTTCCCTTTGTAACAGTTCCATAAAGTAGGTCACTTTACAATAACTGGGTTATTGTAGCTTGGAAGGCTGTTTGAGATTTTAGTTTTTTAACGATTATTAAATATTTGAATTGTGTGCATACTGAAATTTACTATTTCTGATTTCATTTAAGGTAAAATTAAAATAAAAACTAAAAAATAATCAATTCAATTGCTAAAATTAAATTATAGTAGTATTATAGTCAACATTTATTAGTTTCAACTTATTAATATTGTGGTGTGTTGTGTTTTAGATTACGTAGGACAATATATTTCTTTTGTATATAACATACTATTTTAAACCAAAGATTTAAAAAATAGGACTTTATACGCCTCTATTATTTTTCTATTTTTAACAACTGAAAACTACCCAAACTAGCAGACACTTAAGTTGTTTGAATTTTAATTTTATACAAAAAATATAAATATACAAAGGATACAGCGGTCTTCTTCTATATAATAAAACATAATAACGCTAAAATGGAAAAAGTGAAACCTGCTCGAAAAGAAGGGAAACTCGCCATATGAAAAACTTAAAAATCTCTCCGAAAGAGTGACTTTTTCATTCTCTTCCATTTTAGCGTTTTATATACATGCCAAAAAACCTTAAACCTGTGTTTTTAAGACTTAAATTGGACTAACATTTTCCATACCCCCCAGACCCCCCCCCTATTTCAGCCCCCCCCAAAATATTTTTCTATATACACCACTGGCCCAGCCACACATCTATTTGAAGGGACTGTGTTAACAGACAGACGGTGGATGGAAACTATATATTTTTTCCGCGGGACCTGTCAAAACTGTGGGGGGTGGGGGGGGGGGGGGGTGGGGGGGGGGGGGGGTGGGGGGGGGGGGGGGTGGGGGGGGGGGGGGGTGGGGGGGGGGGGGGGTGGGGGGGGGGGGGATGTAATAGTGCTTGGTAGGATATTTATAACTCCGAAACTCTGTCCGCACAACATCTTGTAAAGTATTTGAGGTATATACAACAATTTGTTTTCATGGATAATAACTGATTAGACTAATGAGTTACATTGTTGACCGAGTGTTTTGACTATTCGCCACGGTCAATACCATTGACCTATTCACCAAATCTATTCACTTTTCTTCAACTATGCAGGTTATCTAAAAATTTAATTAATAGAATTTTCTAAATACAAGATTTGATAGTATTATGGACATGATGGATTATATTAACTTACAGTAATAACAGACAATATTTTGAAATCACTCCAAATTAATAATTCACTGTCGTATGTATATTCCTATACATTGTATTGTACTTAGCGGGGCCTGAGAAATATATCATTTCTTTAATAAATTCAACTCAATTCAATTCAATATATATACATACAATTGAATCGTAAAAAGTGAGGGCTCTGTGGTGTAATGGTAGTAAATTCACCCGGCAAGTGAAAGATAATTTTGTCTCAGATCATATTTTCCTTAGCTTTTCATACTTAAAATTTACCGTCAGATTCGTAAATAAATATTATATCAGCTTCAGCTAACCACATGCAGACCGTTAAAATGACGAATTCCAATCTCTTTATCCAGTTCGGATGGTAATATATCTTAATGTGCCTGACAATCGGTTTTTAATTTCTCGAGCGAGGAAATATATAATTTGAAAAAATGATGATTTAATATGTTTAACCTTTTCAATACCTCCTTATTTCGACCTGCATTAAAACTAGCGCAGTTGAGAGTTGATTTCTTTCTTAGGATAAATACTTCTACTGATATCAATATGGTTATGGATATCAATATGGTCAGTCATGTCAGGTTGTGTCCTTCACCATAGCTTAGCGGTAAGGCTGCGACTCTGTAACCGAGAGGCCACGGGTTCGATTCCCGGGGAGGGCAATAAATATTTGTAAGTGAATTTGAGCCTTTTTACGGTAAAAAAAAAAGAAAAAAAAACATTTAGTATAATCAATGGAAATGCCATTGGCGTAGAAATAACCCCCTTAAAAGCGCAAATTTGCCCTCTGACTATTAGTAACAAAATTAATTAAAGAGAAGAAAACGCAGATAAACGTACAACAAAAGCGTGTTAAATTTAATTTACGTAATGAGCAACAACTAATGTATCCACAGTGTCCGCAGGTTGGCGTCAGGCCAGGTTTGCGGCAGAGACCACAGTCAACAATACCTACGAGAGTCAATGCCCCGACGATTTGCGATCATGTTAACAATCGCCGTTAAATACATTCCCTGGACTGCGTCTGTACAATAACTATCGCTTGATCAGTATAAAGTAACATTGTCAAGATATACACACGCGATTGCTAATGTCGGCAGCATAAATGTTTCAATTAATTAGACTGTAGGTTTCCCGCAGGGATATTTTGAATGGAATTAACGGTTTGTTTCAGCCACTTATTTAGATCGGATTTAGAGATACTTTAAGATTTAGTTGCCCTTTGGAGCCCGATGACCAATGAGGAGATCAAATCAAATCAAATCATTTTTATTTTGCCAGAACATTACAAAAATGTATAGCAATAGTCAT
Organism: Homalodisca vitripennis; assembly: GCF_021130785.1. NCBI lineage: Eukaryota > Metazoa > Arthropoda > Insecta > Hemiptera > Cicadellidae > Homalodisca > Homalodisca vitripennis. Next base: position 33,179,585 of record NC_060214.1, on the reverse strand, counting down.
TTTTCTATAATTTGGACCAATCAATCCACATTGAGACCAGTCAAACATACAGAAATTCAGTCGCCCCACATTCACTCTTGCCAATTTTCCCATTTTCCAACGCTGGTTGTCAGTGTTCCAATTGTGCGGTCACCCAGTCGAATGCCATAAACTCCGTCAGCACTATAAAATGCTTGAGACGCTAAAAAGCGTTTTTAAACGAGCTTTTAATGCCTTGGGCGTTGGGGCGTTTTTGATTGAATTTGGCAACTTGTTGAGAAAACGAACTCCTGCCTGCGAAGGCAAGTGTTTCGTAAAACCCCCGTCCTGTGACTTCCAGTTCGGTAGGTATCTCTGCCTCTTGTCCCATACGAATGTATGTCTCGGCCACGTGTCATGGCACATTTAGACATACAAAAAAAGATTGTCTCTAGGATGTAGAGACACGGCAGAGTCAACAGTTGCAGTTTTTTAAAAGCTTCCTTGCATGTTTCTCTGAACCTTAGCTGTGCGATTATGCGAATCGCTTGCTTTCTGCAATTTGAATGCCCTGAAAAAAATGATAGTTTGCGCTGGCTCCCCACAGCACCAAACCGTAGGTGAGGTGGGGGTAGATCAAGCCATAATAAGCCGTCATCAGTACCTGACTGGGGCAGTATTTGGCTAAAGACCTCAATACATAGATGCCCGAGGCCAGTTTTGAGCAAACATGATCAATGTGATAATTCCAAGTCAATCCCCGATCCAGGAATATTCCGAGGAATTTTGAACAGTCGACTTCCTCCAGGAAAAAGTCATCCAATAAAAACGGCTGGCCCGTCATTGGAGTTTCCTGATCGCAACGCGAAAGTCAAGAAATTTGATTTTGAAGAATTTGCTTTGAGGTTGAGGCTGTTAAAGTGTTGGACACAATTGTTGGTGTCAAGAAAAATTTGCTGTTCCAGAATAGTTTTTTGATTTGTTGGTGAAAACAAAGTGTCGTGTCATCAGCGTACTGCACAAGTTTTCCATGCAGTAGTGATGACTCCATGTCATTGACATAGATGAGGAAAAGAATCGGACTGAGTATTGATCCCTGAGGGGACACCATAGCTCAGCTGAATCGGTTCAGAGAATTTGTTTGAGATTTGGACGATTTGTGTTCTGTGGCCTAAAAATGAGCTAATCCATGGAGCGGCACGCCTCTGATGCCATGAGATTCAAGTTTGTCAAGCAATTTCGAGTGGTTCAACACAGTCAAATGCCTTAGATAAGTCGAGAAACACACTTAATGTGGAGTCTCGACTTTCTAAACCCCTCTACAAACCATTTCGACAAGACTCACAACGGCGTCTGTAGTCGATTTCCCCTTCCTGAAACCAAATTGGTGTTCAGGAAAGCAGGTTATGGTTGTTTAGAAACTGAAGCATTCTAGTTAAAAAGAGTTTTTTCAAAAATTTTGCTCAATGCGGGCAAAAATTGAGACAGGCCTATAATTATTGGTTGAGCTGGGATCATCTTTTTTAAAAATTGGAGTTACTTTCGCGATTTTTAAGGAGCGAGGGAAAAACTCCTTGTTGAAAAGAATGATTGACTAATTGGGATAATGGACTCACAATATGCTTTGAGCATCTTTTAATGAGATCCGGGTTGTTAAGGCTTTGTATCCACCAGGAGTTGAAGCCATTATCTCTAAATAGTTAGTACAGAGTGGACTCCCAGTGTTGTCCTGCCGCCATGTTGGTATGATCCATACTTGAAGAAGACTACAGTTGGAAAATCCTTGGAATACACCTTGATCGAGGGTTGACATGGAATGAATACGTTGACCGTGTTTCAGCCAAAATATCCTCAGGCGTTTATGTTTTGAGAAATATATAGCCAAATATGCCCTACTTAGGTACTGATGACGGCGTATTATGGCCTGATTTACCCCCACTTTACCTATCGAGTGGTACTAAGACAAGAATGTTCAGCTTGAAAAAACAAGTGATTCGAATAATGGAACATTTGAATTTCAGAGAGTCATGAAGAGAGTCCTTTAGAAATCTGCAGCTGTTGACCCTGCCGAGTCTCTACATTTTTGATACAGTTCTATTTTGAATGTCTAAATGTGACAAAACAACTGGCTGAGACATACAGTCGTATGAGACCAGAGGTAGGGAAAACCACCGATCTGGCCAACACAGAACGGTGGTTTATGAACGCCTGCCGTCGCAGGTGGGTGTTCATTTTATTAACAAGCTGACACCCTGGATAAAAAATGCCCCAACGCCCAAGGAACTCAAAACTCGTCTAAAACGCTTTTTAGCGTCACGGGCATTTTATAATGTCAACGAGTTTTTGGCATAAAACTGGGAGACCAGCCAATTGGGATAACAACCCGGCGGTGAGGGTGAGAAGATTGGTGAATGAGAGGAAAACGTGTGAGTGGATTATTGTAAGTTTGAATGTTGCTTTTGATGTAGAGTGGATGGTAAAATTTTATATTCGAGGAATTGACGCATGCTATATATGTAACTCATGTCTATGCAATAAAGAGCTTGACTATTGACTATAGTAGAACTTCAGCATCTTTTGTATTCGGTGATAATTTTCGGGTTTATGCTGTAGGTCGTTTAAAAAGGTCCATTTTTGTGTGCGAAGAGTGCGTAGTATAATAGTATATAAAGCGTACTTAAACCACGTTAAAAACTTCAGAAAGAATATAAAGCTACGGAATCGCTCTCATTTCATTTTAACCTTTTCACTACCCATCCATTCAAATCAATCAAATCAAAATCATTTATTTCTCATTGACATTAACATGTATCAATAACTCTCAATATGTATAAAATAATTAAATACTAAAAATATTATTATTAAAGTTATTGCTATATCTGGTAAAACTACAATTAAAAATATATTGAAAAACAGTACTAATGATATTTTTACTTGTAAGGTTGGGTGGGGCACAACAATTCAGAGAGTGAGTAAAAACAGTTTTTTTTACAAGAAAGAAAGACTTGCGTTTTTGAAAGATGCAAGTGAAGTGCTGGCTTTTAAATAATCTGGCAATCTATTATAAATTGTAGGTCCTAAATATTCTATTGATTTGCGGAACCATATTATTATACTATGGTGGGGTACTGTTAAACTATTTTTTATTTCTGGTGGGATATATATTATTGTGGGTAGGAAAATCGGTAATGTGTTTAAAAGTGTAAATTGAAACGGAATAAATAAAAATGGAGGGGAGGTTTAGTATACGTTCTTGGTGAAAAACACTTGCCTACAGCTCTCCAGGCCCCTCAAACCCAAACACTAAAGGAATTCTGGCCCCCCACCCCCCAAACATGTTGACAATTGAATTCTTTCTCATGGTGTTTTCCAATTCTCAATGGCTTTATGAAACCCTAGGTTGTATTCTTACACAATAATTTCAATTGGCTTTCACCTACCTGACTAAATTACACCGCGGTCACGCTCACAGTGAAAGTTCTGTACTTCTGGTATATCAGGGCACCACCCCCAGTAGTTACGGCCCTGACGTCGATGTCGCCCGCCCCGTACAGAACCATGAAGTCAATGCTCGCGTTATTGCAGGCCTGCTGTCGGTGACAAACGCGTTTCCTTATCTGTCCCCAACAATTTGCAGCTTTAATGGTACCTTGCTGAAGAACCTCGGATCAACGGAATCTGCAGTTTCCTGCCTTCGTCCAGCAGGATTCGAACCATTATAAGCTCAGTTTTCAGATTAAATTTCAGTCAGTCGATTTACGTTTGACAATAAAACCTTACAACTAATTGAAAATCTGAGAAATGTACAATACCTATTTCATTCATAAGGGGTGTTTTAAAACTCAATTACAAAACAATAGTAGGATAATGAATTAAATTAAATTTAGGGTTTATTTAATGTGAATGTTGAGTTTGGCTGCAGTTCACCTTCCTTTTAGTGCAGCGTCTGGAACCTAACGCTGCCACAAACTTGACTCTTGGAATCTGGAGTCATATTCGTCTGAAGATATGTAAATAAAGTCGCTGACAAGGAAGGTCATAATGAATTCTTTACATTTTTTCAACATCCGACTGCAAAAAATAGTGTAATCTAGGTGAAGAGGTATTCTCATTGTCTCAAACGGTGCACAGGCAAGAGTCAAGTCTGAAAAAGCGTCAGACTTCAGAAGCATGGCTAAGTGGACGGTTAACTTCAGCTAAACTCAGCATTAACATTGAATTAACCCTTCCCATCTGACTAGGTCATGTGTATGACTCGGTTGTTCCGCTTTGGTTTGGGATTGTCTCTAGAACATAGTAGTGCACTCAATTGTGCACCTTATTAGGCAATAAGTATATTTCTCCATCTCTTACACTATATTTTATAGTCTAATTGCCTCTGATGTCGACGAAACAATTATATTGTGTATTGTGAGTTTCTAGGTCGCCAACATTTTTTGGATCTCTTCAAACGAACATGACTCCAGATTCCAGGAATCATATATGTAAAACGTCAGTTTTCAGATGCTGTACCAAGAAGAAGGTGAACTGGAGTTAAACTCTAAACCTTTTTAATGTAATTTAAAATTACGTTATGTCAAAGTTTAACTGTTATACCAGTTGATTATCAGCTTTGCTGCCCAGGGAATGAGTATTGGAAGGAATCGATAGAAGAAGAAACATTTTGGGCAAGGACGGAATAATTAGTAATAGAGTGTTAGTCAAAATCAGTATTTACTTTTGTCAACACAGGATAAACTCTGATTCTTTTGAATAATTTGATAAATGGTCTATCTTCTCATAAAGTGACTGACCAAATTAATAACGTGTTAATGTAATGTTTATAATTATTCTAACCTCTCGTACTAAAATTAAAATTACTTCATAAAACTGAAGCGAAGAAAACAAAAGTACGAGGCACTGCACCAAGAGTTTGTAGTTGGAGTCGAGGGTTACGTGGTGTGAAAACTTAATTAAAAATACTTCACTTTACAATTAATGAATCTAAGCACTTTTGACAAATATTTATTCTTCACAACGCTTCGGAAGATAAATCATGCGTTGATTGATACGTTACTACCTATTATAGGCTGGTCTTTAGAGTGGATGAATAATTCATCAACAATGAGGTGAGAACGGAAGAGGAAGTCTGGGCAGCGACGAATACAATGGTCGCACATCTTCTTCTCCAACTTCACAAGTACAGTACGTCCCTCACTACGGTGCTAGAGTCTATCGGGATAATTATTCTATAAATGGACAAGGAACAACAAGGTATGACGTCAGCGCTAAGTTTACACCGCCAGTTTAGCTCATCCCACGCACGAGTAGTGCCAAACTGCGAAGAAGAGCAAAACAAATAAACCCGCGGGTCCTGGAGGTCAGCCGGGGCAGGGTCAGTATTGGAGGCCGTGTATTCTGAAATGCCAGGTGCAGACTCAGAGTGGCGATCGCGGCAACATTGATTCTGGTTGTGTTATAAAATAAATATCTCTGCTAATTGGCAACGTGCAGTGTTGTTCAGTAATTTCAACGATTAAGTATTCAATTTCCACATTTACATTTCATTGATAGTGTTGATGCTGATAAGGAAAAGGAATAGCTGCTCCAAGGTTAAGAAGATGGGATGTTACGCAAATGTTATTGTTTGGTATTTTTCATCTGTATGGAGATGGGTTATGAAATATAAAGCTCGTGGATGCTTGATTTTAAAAATATTCAGACTTTAACATGGCACTTAAAAGATTTGTAATTATCTCTTTGAACATTTTGGTCTAAATCATGAAGTCTTTTCAAAGTGAGTGTCCTAAGAATTTCTTATACATATCTCCTCCACCAAGTAAAGTATGTCCAAAGATCTTATAGATCACACATGAAGCTAGGAACAAAGTATGCACAATGGCCCCCTTGCTCATGTCTGGTGCTAACAAGGAAAGTACACCCAAAGTCATATTTCCTTTATCGTGGGAAGAAGACAAACACAATATTGCTGTCAGAAATATAGTTCACTCGAACCAGAAGTGCTCATACAGGTGTATAGCCTACGAAACCGCGTGTGAAGCCACGGGTAACTGCTAGTAATAAAAATAAAATTAAATTTAATAGTATATTACCTATTCATTCTAAGTTTTTATATGGGTGTTCACTCATATAATATTCCAACTCATTAACCTTTAGTATGTGGATAAATTTTAGTATTTTAATTTTTTAGATACAATGAAAATATTTATCGCTCGCTACCGATGAAACTTTTAAATTTGTTGCCATCGCAAGAACTGCATGGGTAAGGAACAGAATGGTGGTACTACGGCCCAAAGCTGCTTTTCAACTAAAGGGAGCCACAAATTCGTTTTTAGACGTATTCTGGTAGTTCCCGCTTGCGCTGTCTTTTATACAGTGACCCCGTCATAGACCGATTTTGTGAACTTACTGATTCAATGTCTCTTAGAAAGTGATATCTTAGATTCAATGTCTCTTAGAAAAGTGATATCTTCACAGACGGATCTTAAACTGATTCAATGTCTATTAGAAAGTGATCTTGTCAAAGAACTTACTGATTCAATGTCTCTTAGAAAGTTCGTCACAGACGGATAACTTACAGATTCAATGTCTTGAGAAAGTGATATCGTTAGAGACGGATTTGTGAACTTACTGATTGAAAGTGATCTCGTTACAGACGGATTTGTGAACTTACTGATTCAATGTCTCTTAGAAAGTGATCTGGTCACAGACGGATTTTTTGAACTTACTGATTCAATGTCTCTTAGAAAGTTATCACGTTTACAGACGGATTTGTGAACTTACTGTGTATCTTCGAAAAGTAATCTCGTACTGATTACTGATTCAATGTACTCTTAGATTCAATGTCTCTTAGAAAGTGATATCTTAGACGGATTTGGGAACTTACTGATTCAATGAGAAAGTGATTCTCGTTACAGTGATTTGTTGAACTTTCTGATTCAATGTCTCTTAGAAAGTGATCTTGTCAAAGACGAATTTGAACTTACTGATTCAATGTATCTTAGAAAGTGATAGTCGTTACAGACGGGTTTGTGAACTTACAGATTCAAGATAATTGAAAACTTACTGATTCAATGTAGACGGATTTGTGAACTTACTAATTCAATGTCTCTTAGAAAGTGATCTCGTCACAGACGGATTTGTGAACTTACTGATTCAATGTCTCTTAGAAAGTCTCGTCACAGACGGATTTGTGAACTTACTGATTCATTGTCTCTTAGAAAGTGATATCGTCAAAGACGGATTTGTGAACTTAGATTCAATGTCTCTTAGAAAGTGATCTTGTCAAGACGGATTTGTGAACTTACTGATTCAATGTATCTTAGAAAGTAATCTCGTCAGAGACGGAATTTGTGAACTTACAGATTCAATGAGAAAGTGATATCGTTACAGACGGATTTGTGAACTTACTGATTCAATGTCTCTTCGAAGTGATCTGTTACTGACGGATTTGTGAACTTACTGATTCAATGTCTTAGAAAGTGATCTGGTCACAGACGGATTTTTGAACTCTTACTGATTCAATTGTCTCTTAGAAAGTTATCACGTTACAGACGGATTTGTGAACTTACTGATTCAATGTCTCTTTCGAAAGTGAATCTCGTCAAAGACGGATTTGTAAACTTACTGATTCAATGACTCTTAGAAAGTGATCTCTTCACAGACGGATTTGTGAACTTACTAATTTCAATGTCTCTTAGAAAGTAATCTCGTCACAGACGGATTTGGGAACTTACAGATTCAATGTCTCTTAGAAAGTGATATCGTTACAGAAAGGATTTGTGAACTTTCTGATTCAATGTCTCTTCGAAAGTGATCTCGTTACAAAGACGAATTTGTGAACTTACTGATTCAATGTATCTTAGAAAGTGATCTCGTACAGGACGGATTTGTGAACTTACTGATTCAATGTCTCTTAGAAAGTGATCTCGTCACAGACGGAATTTGTGAAAACTTACTGATTCAATGTCTCTTAGAAAGTGATCTCGTCACAGACGGATTTGTGAACTTACTAATTCAATGTCTCTTAGAAAAGTGATATTCGTCACAGACGGATTTGTGAACTTACTGATTCAATGTCTCTTAGAAAGTGATCTCGTCACAGACGGATTTGTGAACTTACTGATTCAATGTCTCTTAGAAAGTGATATCGTCAAAGACGGATTTGTGAACTTACTGATTCAATGTCTCTTAGAAAGTGATCTTGTCAAAGACGGATTTGTGAACTTACTGATTCAATTGTCTCTTAGAAAGTAATCTCGTCAGAGACGGATTTGTGAACTTACAGATTCAATGTCTCTTAGAAAGTGATATTCGTTACAGACGGATTTGTGAACTTACTGATTCAATGGTCTTCTTCGAAAGTGATCTCGTTACAGACGGATTTGTGAACTTACTGATTCAATGTCTCTTAGAAAGTGATCTCGTCACAGACGGATTTTTGAACTTACTGATTCAATGTCTCTTAGAAAGTTATCACGTTACAGACGGATTTGTGAACTTACTGATTCAATGTCTCTTCGAAAGTGATCTCGTCAAAGACGGATTTGTAAACTTACTGATTCAATGTCTCTTAGAAAGTGATCTCTTCACAGACGGATTTGTGAACTTACTGATTCAATGTCTCTTAGAAATTAATCTCGTCACATACGGATTTGTGAACTTACAGATTCAATGTCTCTTAGAAAGTGATATCGTTACAGACGGATTTGTGAACTTACTGATTCAATGTCTCGTAGAAAGTGATCTCGTTACAGACGGATTTGTGAACTTACTGATTCAATGTCTCTTAGAAAGTGATCTCGTCACAGACGGATTTGTGAACTTACTGATTCAATGTCTTAGAAAGTTATCACGTTACAGACGGATTTGTGAACTTACTGATTCAATGTCTCTTCGAAAGTGATCTCGTCAAAGACGGATTTGTAAACTTACTGATTCAATATCTCTTCGAAAGTGATCTCTTCACAGACGGATTTGTGAACTTACTGATTCAATGTCTCTTAGAAAGTGATCTCGTCACAGACGGATTTGTGAACTTACTGATTCAATGTCTCTTAGAAAGTGATCTCGTCACAGACGGATTTGTGAACTTACTGATTCAATGTCTCTTAGAAAGTGATATCGTCAAAGACGGATTTGTGAACTTACTGATTCAATGTCTCTTAGAAAGTGATCTTGTCAAAGACGGATTTGTGAACTTACTGATTCAATGTCTCTTAGAAAGTAATCTCGTCAGAGACGGATTTGTGAACTTACAGATTCAATGTCTCTTAGAAAGTGATATCGTTACAGACGGATTTGTGAACTTACTGATTCAATGTCTCTTCGAAAGTGATCTCGTTACAGACGGATTTGTGAACTTACTGATTCAATGTCTCTTAGAAAGTGATCTCGTCACAGACGGATTTGTGAACTTACTGATTCAATGTCTCTCTTAGAAAGTTATCACGTTACAGACGGATTTGTGAACTTACTGATTCAATGTCTCTTCGAAAGTGATCTCGTCAAAGACGGATTTGTAAACTTACTGATTCAATGTCTCTTAGAAAGTGATCTCTTCACAGACGGATTTGTGAACTTACTGATTCAATGTCTCTTAGAAAGTAATCTCGTCACATACGGATTTGTGAACTTACAGATTCAATGTCTCTTAGAAAGTGATATCGTTACAGACGGATTTGTGAACTTACTGATTCAATGTCTCGTAGAAAGTGATCTCGTTACAGACGGATTTGTGAACTTACTGATTCAATGTCTCTTAGAAAGTGATCTCGTCACAGACGGATTTTTGAACTTACTGATTCAATGTCTCTTAGAAAGTTATCACGTTACAGACGGATTTGTGAACTTACTGATTCAATGTCTCTTCGAAAGTGATCTCGTCAAAGACGGATTTGTAAACTTACTGATTCAATGTCTCTTCGAAAGTGATCTCTTCACAGACGGATTTGTGAACTTACTGATTCAATGTCTCTTAGAAAGTGATCTCGTCACAGACGGATTTGTGAACTTACTGATTCAATGTCTCTTAGAAAGTGATCTCGTCACAGACGGATTTGTGAACTTACTGATTCAATGTCTCTTAGAAAGTGATCTCGTCACAGACGGATTTGTGAACTTACTGATTCAATGTCTCTTAGAAAGTGATCTCGTCACAGACGGATTTGTGAACTTACTGATTCAATGTCTCTTAGAAAGTGATATCGTCAAAGACGGATTTGTGAACTTACTGATTCAATGTCTCTTAGAAAGTGATCTTGTCAAAGACGGATTTGTGAACTTACTGATTCAATGTCTCTTAGAAAGTAATCTCGTCACAGACGGAATTTGTGAACTTACAGATTCAATGTCTCTTAGAAAGTGATATCGTTACAGACGGATTTGTGAACTTACTGATTCAATGTCTCTTCGAAAGTGATCTCGTTACAGACGGATTTGTGAACTTACTGATTCAATGTCTCTTAGAAAGTGATCTCGTCACAGACGGATTTTTGAACTTACTGATTCAATGTCTCTTAGAAAGTGATATCACGTTACAGACGGATTTGTGAACTTACTGATTCAATGTCTCTTCGAAAGTGATCTCGTCAAAGACGGATTTGTAAACTTACTGATTCAATGTCTCTTAGAAAGTGATCTCTTCACAGACGGATTTGTGAACTTACTGATTCAATGTCTCTTAGAAAGTGATCTCGTCACAGACGGATTTGTGAACTTACAGATTCAATGTCTCTTAGAAAGTGATATCGTTACAGACGGATTTGTGAACTTACTGATTCAATGTCTCTTAGAAAGTGATCTCGTTACAGACGGATTTGTGAACTTACTGATTCAATGTCTCTTAGAAAGTGATCTCGTCACAGACGGATTTGTGAACTTACTGATTCAATGTCTCTTAGAAAGTGATCTCGTCACAGACGGATTTGTGAACTTACTGATTCAATGTCTCTTAGAAAGTGATCTCGTTACAGACGGATTTGTGAACTTACTGATTCAATGTCTCTTAGAAAGTGATCTCGTCACAGACGGATTTGTGAACTTACTGATTCAATGTCTCTTAGAAAGTGATCTCGTCACAGACGGATTTGTGAACTTACTGATTCAATGTCTCTTAGAAAGTGATCTCGTCACAGACGGATTTGTGAACTTACTGATTCAATGTCTCTTAGAAAGTGATATCGTCAAAGACGGATTTGTGAACTTACTGATTCAATGTCTCTTAGAAAGTGATCTTGTCAAAGACGGATTTGTGAACTTACTGATTCAATGTCTCTTAGAAAGTAATCTCGTCACAGACGGATTTGTGAACTTACAGATTCAATGTCTCTTAGAAAGTGATATCGTTACAGACGGATTTGTGAACTTACTGATTCAATGTCTCTTCGAAAGTGATCTCGTTACAGACGGATTTGTGAACTTACTGATTCAATGTCTCTTAGAAAGTGATCTCGTCACAGACGGATTTTTGAACTTACTGATTCAATGTCTCTTAGAAAGTTATCACGTTACAGACGGATTTGTGAACTTACTGATTCAATGTCTCTTCGAAAGTGATCTCGTCAAAGACGGATTTGTAAACTTACTGATTCAATGTCTCTTAGAAAGTGATCTCTTCACAGACGGATTTGTGAACTTACTGATTCAATGTCTCTTAGAAAGTAATCTCGTCACATACGGATTTGTGAACTTACAGATTCAATGTCTCTTAGAAAGTGATATCGTTACAGACGGATTTGTGAACTTACTGATTCAATGTCTCGTAGAAAGTGATCTCGTTACAGACGGATTTGTGAACTTACTGATTCAATGTCTCTTAGAAAGTGATCTCGTCACAGACGGATTTTTGAACTTACTGATTCAATGTCTCTTAGAAAGTTATCACGTTACAGACGGATTTGTGAACTTACTGATTCAATGTCTCTTCGAAAGTGATCTCGTCAAAGACGGATTTGTAAACTTACTGATTCAATATCTCTTCGAAAGTGATCTCTTCACAGACGGATTTGTGAACTTACTGATTCAATGTCTCTTAGAAAGTGATCTCGTCACAGACGGATTTGTGAACTTACTGATTCAATGTCTCTTAGAAAGTGATCTCGTCACAGACGGATTTGTGAACTTACTGATTCAATGTCTCTTAGAAAGTGATATCGTCACAGACGGATTTGTGAACTTACTGATTCAATGTCTCTTAGAAAGTGATCTTGTCACAGACGGATTTGTGAACTTACTGATTCAATGTCTCTTAGAAAGTGATCTCGTCACAGACGGATTTGTGAACTTACTGATTCAATGTCTCTTAGAAAGTGATCTCGTCACAGACGGATTTGTGAACTTACTGATTCAATGTCTCTTAGAAAGTGATCTCGTCACAGACGGATTTGTGAACTTACTGATTCAATGTCTCTTAGAAAGTGATCTCGTCACAGACGGATTTGTGAACTTACTGATTCAATGTCTCTTAGAAAGTGATCTCGTCACAGACGGATTTGTGAACTTACTGATTCAATGTCTCTTAGAAAGTGATCTCGTTCACAGACGGATTTGTTGAACTTACTGATTCAATGTCTCTTAGAAAGTGATCTCGTTACAGACGGATTTGTGAACTTACTGATTCAATGTCTCTTAGAAAGTGATTCGTCACAGACGGATTTGTGAACTTACTGATTCAATGTCTCTTAGAAAGTGATCTCTTCACAGACGGATTTGTGAACTTACTGATTCAATGTCTCTTAGAAAGTGATCTCGTCACAGACGGATTTGTGAACTTACTGATTCAATGTCTCTTAGAAAGTGATCTCGTCACAGACGGATTTGTGAACTTACTGATTCAATGTCTCTTAGAAAGTGATCTCGTCACAGACGGATTTGTGAACTTACTGATTCAATGTCTCTTAGAAAGTGATCTCGTCACAGACGGATTTGTGAACTTACTGATTCAATGTCTCTTAGAAAGTGATCTCGTTACAGACGGATTTGTGAACTTACTGATTCAATGTCTCTTAGAAAGTGATCTCGTCACAGACGGATTTGTGAACTTACTGATTCAATGTCTCTTAGAAAGTGATCTCGTCACAGAAAGATTTGTGAACTTACTGATTCAATGTCTCTTAGAAAGTGATCTCGTCACAGACGGATTTGTGAACTTACTGATTCAATGTCTCTTAGAAAGTGAATCTCGTTACAGACGGATTTGTGAACTTACTGATTCAATGTCTCTTAGAAAGTGATAAAGGATCTCGTCACAGATTTGTGAACTTACTGATTCAATGTCTCTTAGAAAGTGATCTCGTCACAGACGGAATTTGTGAACTTACTGATTCAATGTCTCTTAGAAAGTGATCTCTTCACAGACGGATTTGTGAACTTACTGATTCAATGTCTCTTAGAAAGTGATCTCGTCACAGACGGATTTGTGAACTTACTGATTCAATGTCTCTTAGAAAGTGATCTCGTCACAGACGGATTTGTGAACTTACTGATTCAATGTCTCTTAGAAAGTGATCTCGTCACAGACGGATTTGTGAACTTACTGATTCAATGTCTCTTAGAAAGTGATATCGTCAAAGACGGATTTGTGAACTTACTGATTCAATGTCTCTTAGAAAGTGATCTTGTCAAAGACGGATTTGTGAACTTACTGATTCAATGTCTCTTAGAAAGTAATCTCGTCAGAGACGGATTTGTGAACTTACAGATTCAATGTCTCTTAGAAAGTGATATCGTTACAGACGGATTTGTGAACTTACTGATTCAATGTCTCTTCGAAAGTGATCTCGTTACAGACGGATTTGTGAACTTACTGATTCAATGTCTCTTAGAAAGTGATCTGGTCACAGACGGATTTTTGAACTTACTGATTCAATGTCTCTTAGAAAGTTATCACGTTACAGACGGATTTGTGAACTTACTGATTCAATGTCTCTTCGAAAGTGATCTCGTCAAAGACGGATTTGTAAACTTACTGATTCAATGTCTCTTAGAAAGTGATCTCTTCACAGACGGATTTGTGAACTTACTGATTCAATGTCTCTTAGAAAGTGATCTCGTCACAGACGGATTTGTGAACTTACTGATTCAATGTCTCTTAGAAAGTGATCTCGTTACAGACGGATTTGTGAACTTACTGATTCAATGTCTCGTAGAAAGTGATCTCGTTACAGACGGATTTGTGAACTTACTGATTCAATGTCTCTTAGAAAGTGATCTCGTCACAGACGGATTTGTGAACTTACTGATTCAATGTCTCTTTGAAAGTGATATCTTCACAGACGAATTTGTGAACTTACTGATTCAATGTCTCTTAGAAAGTGATCTCGTTACAGAAATATTTGTGAACTTACTGATTCAATGTCTCTTAGAAAGTGATCTTGTCAAAGACGAATTTGTGAACTTACTGATTCAATGTATCTTAGAAAGTAATCTCGTCACAGACGGGTTTGTGAACTTACAGATTCAATGTCTCCTAGAAACTGATCTCGTCACAGACGGAATTGTGAACTTACTGATTCAATGTCTCTTAGAAAGTGATCTCTTCACAGACGGATTTGTGAACTTACTAATTCAATGTCTCTTAGAAAGTGATCTCGTTACAGACGGATTTGTGAACTTACTGATTCAATGTCTCTTAGAAAGTGATCTCGTCACAGACGGATTTGTGACCTTACTGATTCAATGTCTCCTAGAAAGTGATCTCGTTACAGACGGATTTGTGAACTTACTGATTCAATGTCTCTGAGAAAGTGATCTCGTCACAGACGGATTTGGAACGTACTGACGCTTTGATTCCTTACTTTCTACCGTACTGTAGCTGAGGCTTAAAGACCAGTGACGCCTTAGCCTTAGCGGCCAACCGTTCTGTCCCAGAATCCAGTCAAAGGGTACCTCGTTTATACATGTTGATAACAAGCTTGGATAAAGCCTGGTGAGCTCTGTCTTCAGAAATCGTTGTTTTTAAATGTAAACAGTTTCGGTACATTGTATTTTGTTCTATAATACACTAGTTAAATTGTGTCTGTATTCTAAAATAACTGTTAAAGTTGATTATGAATGTCTTTTACAATAGTTTGTGCATATAAATAGCAGTAGCTACCAAATAAATTTCAGTGTGACAAACTATACCTATTACCTGTACTCACTGAAGCGTTATTTTTCAATTTGAGAGGTGGAAAGTCTTTTTCATAATTTGATTTTGAACACATTCATGCGTAGCACACCCTGATATTAAGGATACAGATATTTCAGGTGTCAAGGTAGAATAAGGTATTCTCAGCAATCAATAGTTAAGCTTTAGGAGATGTTAATCCGTTACCTAAATGTTTATTCGTATTTAAAGCCAAATTTAATGTATCAAATATGTAGTTCCTTTATATTATCGGAATTTCATAGAGAAATTTTGGAATATACTCACAAGTCCATTATTTCTATACGACAGTTTAGAACCACTGTATAGAATTTCTTGTTTACCAGGATGTTCAAATTGAAAAATATATGTAAACGTGGATTCTCTTGATATTTTTTTTCTAATGCAGTTTTTTTAAGTTCATCTTATTTCTTCTCATTTTTAATTGCCTTCTTGTTATGCAATAAAATATTCAAAATTAGTAAGAAGCTACACGCAGTGTGCTAAGAAACGATAACTATACATTAGCGATCTCTGAATATTAACAGTGGTCGTGTAAGATGTAAGTAGTAGTATATGACAACATGGAACGGATTTCTCATTTATTTTAAATGTTTTTTGTCACTTTTAAACCCATTACAAGGCAATATTGCAAATTAAACCTTTCAATTCTGTTTCCACGTTACTTACAGGCAAGTGAATAGTAGTTATTGTCATTACCACCCCTCTATTACGTTTCAAGCAGTTAGATGCCATTAGATCAGATTTTTGATCAAAATATGTTTTTGAGACTACGATTAAAAGAAATCACCCACCAACTATCGTTTCTTTCAAAAAGAAAGGGAGTACCAGTGTTAGTAAACGAAGAACACCATAGAAAAGAAACAGAAATCTGACTGAAACACAATTCACAACGTGACCCTACATTCTGGGCTAGGAACAACTATTTCAGAGGACCTTACCTTTGATTGTGTCATTCTTTGAAAAGAGACATCGTCTATTGCTAAAATCTGTGAACTTGAGACGCTCTATTTGGGCACTATCTACCAGCAAACCCTCTCGTAAGATCAGAGACCGAGACGCCGAATTCTGTTGATTAGTCCAAAATTAATTTTGGTACGTTTTTCTTCGATATTTACCATGCCGCATTTGGGGTGGATCATAAAATGTCGACAAATACGTGAGCACAGAGTTTTAAGTAGAAAAGTATCACAATTACTTAAAAGAGACCTTAAAGAAAAACTAAGCACAGAAGCATTTTCTACATTGTTGAACTTTTTTGTGAAAAGATTATCATTATGATACCAGCCTATGCTTCTAGTTGAAATAAAACTATTGTCCACCATCATAAAGCGATAAGCTGTTGATTGGAGGATGCAATCTTAATATCAACCAATCAGCTGATATTAAGTTGGTTAGTGGATTAAGCAACCCATGTAGATTTAGTAACCAGCTGACTAAACAAAAATACTCTATAATATTGGTATTGGATCTTTGGAAACCAATAGGCGGCGGCCTTGAGTAGAATATATTCCAAATCCACAACTTTGTTGCTCACACTAATTAATATTTATAACAAGTTATAACTTTAGATACCTAACATCGTCGAACGAAATTTAAGAAGATACCGGAACGAGCATTCTTCCTAGAAGCCTGAGCCAGATGACCCTCACAGTCTCGAGAATCCTAAGTGGATAAAACTCGAAACCTGTCATTGGTTGCAGGAAATTCTCGATGCCGTAACCCATTGCGGTTTTCTGAGCCTGCAGACTCGTGGTCTCCGTCAGTGACGTTATAGGGAACCTCATCAGGACGTGAGATGTCCCTTGAGGTATTTGAAGGTCATTGTGAGAAGTCACTGTCTCCATACTCATACCGGTTGCTGCGAAGCCTAGAACCTAAAGATCTGCAACAAAGGCCTCATTACTAATTTGGAGAATTTCCCAATACTCCAGATGTTGTTAGTGGTACATTCCATACTGCACCTGATTTTCGCATCCTTTTCGTCTCAAGGCACTCTAAACTCTCCATTGCAGGGATCCTGTAATAGTTTTTTAATACTTTGTAACGCCCCGTCTATAAATCGTTACTGCCAGTCAAAGCATATGTTAACCATGATTTCAGAATTAATATAATATATCGTTATCGGTCACACAATTATTCCATTAATTGATAAGTAACCAATTGTTTTCGATATTAATAGTTAATCTGACCCGTCACCAACCAAGTAATTTAAGGTTTTGAGCCCAGAAACTGGAATCTAATATTTTTATAATAGAAATAGTACAAAGTTATACAGCTGAAATTGTGCAGCTAGCCTAGCCTCGTGCACTGCTGATACAATTTGCTGACTCCAGGGCTAGCTAGCCTCTCACACAGGCCCTAGTCCTTTTTGATTGACCACGGCCGCTGAGGTGATGACCGCCGCTTGACCTGCTGAGCCGGTGGTCGTCAGTAGCGTTCAAAATTATAAGTAGGTAACATCTCGGTCCGCGTCCTCTCTCTCCCATTAGTTAATGTAACATTGTTAAAATCATCTTCCAAATTTAGTTTGTTTCTAAATTATTTTATAATATAATATTGCATACCATTAATTTAAAACCGATTTTATAGTTGAGTAAAGATTCGAAATTAAACTTATTATCCAGTCGCCACGTGAGTACTTCATTAACCTGAGCCAAAACCATCGGAAGTTCTGATTAATTATTTAGCCGGGATTAGCGGAGTTACAACTTTTTCCCACCCTGTACAAAAACAAAACCAATATCCTCATAAATAATTTAAAACTGAGCTTGGTAATTGTCCCACCAGAGAAAATTATAGTATTAATAAATCAAAGTAGACTTAAACCTTATAGAAGTCTGTCTAAAAGTACAGTTTGATTTTAATACCACTAATCAGCTGGCTGTTACGACGGTAATGACGGCTGCTCTGCGCTTATTACGGCAAAATTAACTACCTGTATTTAAGGACACGCGGGCTAAGTGTTCATAAAAAGACCTCGTTGTTAATTGGACTTGTTAACTCGACAATG
The DNA here is from genome assembly GCF_021130785.1 of Homalodisca vitripennis. NCBI lineage: Eukaryota > Metazoa > Arthropoda > Insecta > Hemiptera > Cicadellidae > Homalodisca > Homalodisca vitripennis. The sequence continues at coordinate 33,161,469 of NC_060214.1, read as the reverse complement.
CCTCCCGTCCTAGTAGCTGGAGTTCGTGAAACCGTAGCAATAATTGCTATAAAAGAATGTAGCAAGGCTAGGGTTCTTTTGGATCATACATAATATCCCCATGGAATGGCATTAAACCGGTATTGCAACGGTAATGTATGGTGACTGGATGACGCGTGAGAACAAAATGAACCAAATTAGATTGCACTCAGCTCGTGTTAAAAATGGTGAAGTTTAACTGAAGGATATTAAAGAAGCTGCCAAATGAGGAATTTTACACATTATCGGGTGACCTTGTTTTACTCCTACTCATCATCATTATTATTAATTGCACATAAGCTATTAAGGTCAAGGTCATTAAACGAATTCAATTTTAAAAAAATGAAAAAGAACTGAATCGATCCCGTAAATTAAAATATATTTCTAAAAATACGTTGTTCGTATTAACTTTTACATATTACAGAAGTTGCACCATTTTAAAGTTTATGTATGAGTACCATGTATCACCACCTAATCATAAACATAAAATTATATTGTAATTTTATGTTGTATTAATTAATACATATACTGTATTTAAAGAGTGCAACACAGAAAGAACGTTCTTAAACATAAACAGATTTCTTTTGAACGAGTTAAAATTTCCATCACAGATATAAAAATGTGTTTTAGGATTGAACATTTAATCATTTTACTACTCTTTGCTTGACATTTTTGATGGAAAACTTTTATTTTCTTGCTGTGTGTTAAAATTCATTTAACATTTGTAAATACTTACACACGTTTATCCTGCCGATTTGCCTTCAAATGCGCACTTTTTTACTTTATTGCCCATCTTAAACTCCTACACACCGTTAAATCTATGCAAAGTTGTGCAGTCAGGTGTTACTTTGCATGAATTCTCACACTGTATCCGGAGCTGTAAAACACCATATGGTTAATGGTCTCCATACGCAGCAGGTCCTAACAGTACCCGGGGATGGGAGGCGACTTCCTACACACCGAACTGAGAGTTGTGGTCACGGTCACAGATGAGGGCTCTCCACGGTTCGACAGGTTTACGTTTATGGTTCCTCTAGGGTATTGAACTCACCTTAATATCGCTGAATGTGTGGTCAGAGTGGGCGTAGAAATGTTGAAGGCTTTGTCTTTACCTTGAACAGGTCGCAAGGAATACTCATTATGCGTACAGGTGAAGTGCAATAATGTTAGCTCCGTTATCTTTGTTAGTTACACACTACTTGGCTAGCAAGTACCGTGACTAAAGCTAGTAATAGCTACTTACACAGTGCTAATGTGGGCAATATATGTGCAAGTTCCATGCTCAGACACACGCGATGTTTTTTTTAAAGTTTTTCTGACAGATCACAACATAAACCGCTAGATATCAAACTTCATGGATGATTTAACTTGCTAGTTAAACTACGATATATCTCTAGCTGCAGAATACGCTGTTAAGACCTTCACTGCGACTATAGTCATGTATGAACTTTAGGACAGCAGGTGTAGTAAGTCTGGTATCTTCTGCCGTAGTCAACGTGTCAAGGGGATCTGTTAATGAAAAAAAGTTCATTTTTTGTTTTGTCATTTTTATTTTCTAATTATTTCTGAGTACAGTGATACCAAATACATGACATTAAAAAATGAATTTTCTGATTGGGTGAAATTTGTCTGTTCCTGGCAACTTTATATAGTACTGCAGAGCACAGTAGGCCCAGATCAAGTTTTTACTTTACCAAGTCAATAAGTTGGCTAAACTGTGGTCAAAATGTGGTATTATGCTACAACCATACTTTGGTCTCAAACATTAGTGTTTATTTACATATTGCTTTGAGATGTTTTGAAAGTTGCCTAGGATAAAGAAGTTTGGCAAAAATAGTGATGTAAATGTTGTAACTAGTCCTTCAAGTAGTGTAAATATCAAAGTTACTACTAATATTTCTTTATCTTTACCTACAATAAACAAAAGTTATAAATTAACGATATTAAAGTTGTCTAAAGTTGTGTATCATATGGGTACAAACATTAAATATTTTAAGGCCAGGCAATACACGATATTTAACGCAAGCTCCCTTAAAAATCACGAGTTTGCACCTAATTTTTAAAAATTTCCCGGTGGAGCCGGGCTCCTCTTTCATTAAAAACCACGATCCCAGGACCCGCACCACAGGTGGAGCCTATGGGCCTGTATTTATAAATCCGGTCCAGTTAATACTTTCACTGCGACTCGTGTATAGTCATGTACGAACTTTAGGACAGCAGATATAGTTGGTAATGTGTGCAAGTAATGTGTGCCCATCACACTCTTACTTTTTGAAATTTAATTATTTTTCATTTTTTCCGTTTTTATCGTGATCAGAAAAAAACTAAAGTATTGCAATCGTAAGACGTCAGCAAGCGACTAATATTTATAGCATATTTTATACTGTGCAAAGTTAATGTCTCATAGTATTCTATTAAGCGTCTTATCCGTTTTTAGTAATTTGAAAGTCATTTTTCCTTGTATCCTTTACGATTTAGGAACATAGGATTCACAACGCCTTGTTTTGATGTAAGCTATGTAGAATGACCAAACGCACAAATACCGCGAAGGCCACGCAAAGAAGAACGTAAACATTTGCGTCAACTCGTGATGTAATTAAACTTTGGACCATAATAAACTATCACTTTCTACACCTCCTGCAGCCTTGTCAGAAGTGTCTGTCATCTGGCCTTCTCCTGCATTGCCTTCCCACTTCATGATGTCATGTTGTCTGATTGCGTGAAAAGTACGAGGGTCATTCCTACCACACTCGGTCTGTGATCACAAGCAGCATTGGCTCTTCGTTTAATTGTCAGCCCATTAATGTAGTTGACTCTTGAAATGCTAATGCAGCAGCTCATTGCACGTTTTATGTCCAAACAGTGTCTCAAAATTCATAACCATTTTTGAATTGAGATATAGTAAATTTAATATTTGTTTTCTCAAATTTAATCTGTGTTCTGCTCGGCTGAAAGAGTGAACTATTTGGATTTCAAAGTGTCTTTGGGAGACCGAAAATGTTTGAGAGACCCAAAGACTCTGGCAGTAAATGGAAATTGAAACACAATCGCAGGGAAAAAGCATGAATTTTTGGCAAGTTTTAAGTGCATGATACAGTTAAAAAATTTAGCCAAAACCAGTATAGACGAAAAAAATCTCTTGTTTTTCATGTACAACGAAGAAATCTCTGACATTATTTTGTAAATGAGTATTTAAAGAGATAATTTCCATATATTTTGAAGTTTACCAACCACGGAGATTAACCAAGCAGGCGTTTTCTAAAATGTTTCGGGACAGGTAAACTACAAACAAATTGATTTATTTGTTTGGTTAAAGCTTTGATTGTATTCATTAGATAGGAAATAAGTTATTCATATGGAAGAGGTTTGCTGAAGTCCAGATGATTACTTCAGTTAGTTCCGAGGTCCGCCGCTAGAGCTGCGCCACATAACTTTGATTGTTACTGTTTAAATGTTATTACTTGAGCTTCTCACTCCACAACTGACAGTCCGGGCGCTCACGTTTTCGTGTCTCAATTTATAGTATTGGATGAGTTATATCTCGTGTAACTAATTCATCAAAGGTTAAACTTTATGATGGGAACTTAAATATCAAGTATACATTAATATATGAATGTGTGGAACTAATCCAAACGTAAATGCCAGGAAGAGACCATAAATTCACTACTTATAACAGTAAGAAGCAATATATCTTCAAGAGGTACATTGTGATCGCTTTGTACCTGTATAACTTGTTGTTGTTTATAAATGATTATACTAATCATAGTACTGATACAAACTACATACGGATGTCATTTTGAACAAGCATAAATTCCAAACAACACAAGTATGGATGTATCTAAATGTTTTTCTTTTATATAAATTTCACGTATCGAAATATCAGTATAGTTTTAAGACAATGTATATAAATTGATTTATATTAAGTTTGGCTTACTACGAAACTGATTTTACAATCTAAGGCCAGTAATAGTTGAATAAAACTGTGCACCACTTAGGAACTAACTAAAGACCTACACGAAAATGAAACTAAACAGACTGAGATATAAAATATGTGTTGATTTAGAAATGATTTGGTGTTTTTCAAGACAAATTCTTGTGCGTACTATGTTTTTGCTCTCTTTGTCTTCAATACCTCAGGTTTTCAGGTTTTCATGAAAAGTTGACATAAAAATAAGCTCTTGCATGAGAGAACATATCTCGATTTGGTTCAATTTGTGCTGCGGTAACTCTTTTTTTATTTTGCCACTATATATATATATATATATATATATATATATATATATATGTGTGTTTGTGTGTGTGTGTGTGTGTGTGTGTGTGTGTGTGTGTGTGTGTGTGTGTGTGTGTGTGTGTGTGTGTGTGTGTGTGTGTGTGTGTGTGGTGTGTGTGTGTGTGTGTGTGTGTGTGTGTGTGTGTGTGTGTGTGTGTGTGTGTGTGTGTGTGTGTGTGGTGTGTGTGTGTGTGTGTGTGTGTGTGTGTGTGTGTGTGTGTGTGTGTGTGTGTGTGTGTGTGTGTGTGTGTGTGTGTGTGTGTGTGTGTGTGTGTGTGTGTGTGTGTGTGTGTGTGTGAAATGTATAAATATTATCACCGTAATACTTGAGACAGGTGTATATGCAGAACTAGCAATAAATGCCCCAGTTGTAATGTTGTGACTTTTAACTGTTAGGCTTTATCGCTCGTGTGCAGTTATAGTTTATTGTGTTCCTGGCAGATGGTTCTAGAATACAAGAGTAACTGCTATTACGAAAATTACACAGCTTTTTCGTCAAATCTACACAAAATTATATAAAAGTCATCATATGTGGTACAGCGTCAATGCCGTTAAACAAAAATAAAAATTAAGTCCTACCTTAGCATTCAATTGACCATTTTAAAAAAATTTCTAAATAATCTAATTACAAAGAAAATTTGTATTTAAATCAATAGATAAAAACATTTTAACTGACAATATTCAGATACAGACAGAAAACACTTGTTTATGTAAGTGAGGATAGAGGTTTAAATATGCAGTTCTCGGTGGGACCGTGTCGTGTAACGCCAGTTTATAAAGCCACTCGCGCCTCACACCGCTGGGAGGACCGATGCAGCTAGGTGTCGAAAGAGATTCACTTCTCTACCTTTACCGCACACAATCCCCATGTTTAGTGCATAATATTAGGATCAAGTCTGTACATGGGGTCACTTACACCTCAGCTGCGTACTTTGTTCTCCTTTTTGGAGGTAATTAGATTCAAAAACAAAATGTATCTATTTACATTTAATATTTATACAGGGTGTTTGAAAAGTATGGGTACGGCTTAATATTTTAAAAACCATAGGAGATAACATCTATAAACTTGGCACAGTGTTATATGGCTATGTAAACTATTTTTCCTTGCTATTACCATGACATGCCAACCATGGGGGGACGGCCCACAGAGGAAAGCATGGAAATCTTAAATTGAAGCATGGGTCGAGTGATACCTCATTTGAAAGAGCTCACTTAGTAGAGTTGAATTCCGCAAACCGCATCTCAAAAGGTTTATCCAATCAGAAATGGCGGGTAGTTTTAGGTACACATTGTGAAGTACATTATGCGCTGCCATTTCTGACTGGAACGTCGTATTCTGATGCGGTTGGCGGCGTTTCACTCTACTAACCAATGTGTTTTCACTGACTTTTTTTAATTAGCAAATTATGTCATAAATTTATAACACAATAAATAAAACACAAAAAAATACCGATGTTTTTTAGTTTTATTTATTGTGTTATAAATTTACGACATAATTTGCTAATTAAAAAAAGTCTACTTTTAATAACATTATGTCTGAACTTATATTTATTTACACAACATTTACATTTTAATTTTATAACTACCTACAACATATTTTTTTTCTAATTTTAAAACGAGTTACAATATATCGAGCAACCTCTGTATACTGCAGTTCTCACAAATAAACCCGCACATTGCAAATTTTATTATATTCTACAATTCATTTTACTTTCAAATTACAAAATTTTTAAGTTTTTCTGCATTTATTCCTCCAGCTTGAATACTAATTAATTATGTTTGTTAAAAAAGAGACTGGAGAATACCTTTTTAAATTACCTTACAAGGTTTATCCATTTACTTCAAATTAAAAACCAATATTTAAGAAATAATCCTTTTTTTAGTTTTGAATATTTAAATTTCAGTCCCAAATGCTAAAAACCATTCTTGTAAAAGTTTTTCAAGAAAATGGTGTCTAGTTTTTAATAAAATAAAAAAGTTAACTTCTTGATTAAAAATTAAAATTCAGCTATAAATTTTAATTTTCTGTGGAATTCAAATAAAATTAAAAATGTTATTTAAATCAAATACTTTTCACAATTAGAAGCGAAAGTAAAAAAGCTAACTAAAACTCACTGAACAATTCTTTGTACCACTTGTGTCAATAACTGTTACTGTTGGTACATATTCAAAGTTAAATGTATTTCACCTAAAAATATTTAATAAGAACTTGATATCTTGATGTATTAAATTTATTCTGTCTGTCTTATATTAAATTACATGTAACCTTGAACTAATATTAAAATTGAAAACTATACTCGAAAAATTTATGCAACATTTTCAAAATAATACAATGAACCCTGTAAAAGAAAGCGAACATTAGTTAACAACAAATTTTCAATATTAAAATCGCAATTTGACTACATAATTGCTACTTACGCAAAATCTCAAGCATATTTTCTAGGTGAAAAAAAAACAAAATAACACCGCTATACACTCAAAAAGATGCCAAGATACGTGTGTTTCTATACCGACCCCTTCACTAGCCAATACAAACTCAATACCGACACCCTTAATTGGCCTAACGAATACCCAATCACAAGGCTAGAAGCATTAATTGTCAACAGAATAGTAGTATAGAATCCAATTTAAAATTATATTCTATAAACAATATACCCTTAATTGGCCTACGAATACCCAATCACAAGGCTAGAGGCATTAATTGTCAACAGAATAGTAGTATAGAATACAATTTAAAGTTATATTCTATAAAAAATATACCCTTAATTGGCCTACGAATACCCAATCACAAGGCTAGAGGCATTAATTGTCAACAGAATAGTAGTATAGAATCCAATTTAAAATTATATTCTATAAACAATATACCCTTAATTGGCCTACGAATACCCAATCACAAGGCTAGAGGCATTAATTGTCAACAGAATAGTAGTATAGAATCCAATTTAAAATTATATTCATGCTTAGTATTTGCATCTTTTTTATGCTAAATGTGAATGCTGTTATCTTTTGTTATTAAAAATTAACACAATTGAAAGTAATTGGATTTCGCTATAATAAAATATTTGCTCTTTCATTTGAATGTGTTGTATTTTTGATCAAACATACTAATTTAATCCTCTCACAATAGCCTTAGATTAAAATATATTTTTATTCACATGTAAACCTTACTTGGTTAACCCCCAATCAGACTTTGCATGGTAGAATCTAACCACAACCTTACAACTCCAACCATTAAAACTATATAATTGGTACATAATATTAAATACAATGTTTAGTTTAGTTATTACCACGTCATTTATTATAAACACGTTTAATGTGAGATATATGTTCACACACAATTTTCACACGAATTATGTAATTATACGGTCAAATTATGTGTTTCCCATCAAGTTTGGAATAAGGTATTACATTGTAGTAGATATTTACTCCGTCTTCATATTTCTTTCCTGGATGTATATGAGGAACCCCACAAGGAAGACGAGCCAAAATAGAAGCACACAGAACCAGACTCGAACCCTCTCATCCATCTTGATTCTTCACTAGAACGTTTTGCTGTGATATGTAAATAAACCAAAATTTGTTTTTAATATAAATTTTATTGTTTCTATTGAACCAGCTAAAGATAAAGATGTACTATCATAATATGGAGAATTTGATGTCAACTAATGTTAGCTGTCTCTTACAAGAGTTATTGTATATTTGTATTTTGATAAAAAATTGATTAAGAAGATTTGGATATCACTAAATAATCAACGCAACTTTTCAAGTACCTAAGTAAATGTAGTTGCAAGAATTTTTAAAGTACAATTTTGAATTTTAATATCAGTTATTGGTTACTTACAATAAGAATTTAATATACGACAGAGAGAATAAATTAATGGCATTAAGATATTAGGTTCTTAGTCAATATTTTTGGATGAAACGCGTGACACACGTGATACGAAGAGTTTTTCAGTGAGTTTTTAGCTTGGTTTTTTACCTTCGCTCATAATAGAGAAAATTATATTTGATTTAAATTTCAATTAGAAATGTTTATTTTATTTTAATTCTGGATGAAAGTAAAGTTTGTACTAAATTTTAGTTTTAAATCAAGAAGTTAACTTCAATTAATTTATAACTAGTTTATTATTACAAAAATTAACTACAAACAAAGTTATATAGATGGAACAACACTACAATCTATGCAATAGGGCCACATCGTGCTTTATGCACGAATATTGGCTGTGATAGCAACTTATGTTTTGGTGGTGCCTTTAAAGGTCCACATAGTGCTGCGATGTTATATATTTGCTATCGTTACTGTTATCTATATTTTATTATTTATGTTATTGTTACAATGTATTATATAGTTTATGTCCATTGTTATTGTCCTAGTTATTTATATTGTTATGTACTGTTATTAATTTATTATCGTATATATTATTGTTGCACGCTGCTTCTAAGTTACTATTCCTCTTCTGAGCTAATTATTGATATTTTGTAAAATGGTGTATTGCCGTAAATTAAATAAATAAATAAATACTCTGAATGGGAAAATCTGAAGATCGCTATGTCTAGACTACTCTGCGAACAATTCAAAAAACACTTTTCAAATGTTCACATATGCCACTAAACAATAAACTTGGTCTAATGACAATTACAAATCACAGAACAAAATGCTAATATTCTGGGATAGAATATAGAGGAAAAGAATGAAATGATTTATTTACATTACCAGTCCAAATTATACATAAACAGGATTCTGAAAATGTAATAATGTTCTTTGTTTCTTAAATTAGAAAAAAAAGAAATAGTAAAACTTCATTAATCCCACTTTTTAGACATCTCTGTCTTCAGACAGTTTAAGTTTATGTATTGCCAGTTTCCATCAGTAAAATATGTTTTAAAACTATTATATGTTATAAAAAGGTTTGTAGTCATTATAATTTTTCCTTAATGTAACCAATAAAATTGTAAGGATGTACCCAGCAGGGTAAAAAATTAGCTTCTATCAATTTGTAGCGGTATTTGAAAATTGTAAATTATTATTCAAGGACGAGAACTAAGTAACTTTTTAAAACTAACAGTGAAGAGCAATAAAGCAGGCTATTTTGTCAGCCTGACCTTACAACACCTTTTTTTATTCAAACAAATAGTTAATATAAGCGTATACAGGGTGTTTGAAAAGTATGGGTACGGCTTAATATTTTAAAAACCATAGGAGATAACATCTATAAACTTTGCACAGTGTCATATGGCTATGTAAAACTATTTTTTCTTGGTATTACCTATCAAAAGAGGAACTTTTATATGAGCTTCTGATAAGAGGAGTTGAAAGGTCAAGTGAGAACAAGATTGTTGATTTAAGAAAAACTATGAAGTGTTGGGCCTTCAAATAAATAATATTTTTCTATTTGAGCAACAAATTAGACTGTAAAAAGTAATTGTTTGTAGCTTTAAGTATATGTGAAGCTTTAAATATTTTTTTAATGAGGCAGTTACGGATGAAAACAATTTGGAATTAATGTGATGCATGACAAACATAACGCATTGGTAGGATCGTATATATATATATATATATATATATATATATATATATATATATATATATATATATATATATTTCCAAGTAGTTAGGAATCAAAGTTAGTAAGACTTATTAGAAACGTTAGAGTCAAAAGTTCATAGTTCAAACCTTAATGGATTCAACTTTTTCAAACGCCCATTCCCCTCACCTACAAAACAGGGATGTGATGACTACCTTTCACTAGTCGTGATTTACGCAGCGTCATCACTAGGTCAACGAAAACGTAAATCTTGCCGCCACAGTAAGATCGTAAGACCTAGTATAGACGTAATACTGGGCTGTCAAACTTTATTTGCGACACAACCCCTCGATACTCCAACTGGCGCCGGCGCCACTCTTTCCTTACATTCGACCTTGTGTACTTTATACTTGGAGGCGAATGAAAAGAGCTGTTACGAAACCAAGTGATACATGGGAAGTCGATAAGGTGAATTAATAATTGTACTAATTGTATCATCCTCATGGTGGTGGATGATGAGTGAATAACACTGACAACCAAAACCAATGTGTGGTCTTTGTGGAGATTAAAAACATCAAGTTACTTGATCAAGGAAACGAAACTCGAAAGCTGACTCTCTTCCAGTTTAGCGTCCATTGTTGGATTAGTATTTATTTTATTAGAAGCACTCAAATTGCCAAAATTAGAGCGATATTGTCTTGGTCTCTGAAAAGAGGATATCTGATCCTCCAGTTCCTCTTTTTTCGTTAGCCCGACGACGCCGACAGGCGGAGCAGAACACAGGATGTGAACGCTCAGTGGTGGAAGACATTCGAGTCCTAGTCGAAAATTATATGCAAACTGTTATTGTGCTCACCAGTCCTATTTACTTCAAAGTATGTTATTACCAGCCAAAGAGCCCACAGATCAAAGAAAGACTGATCAACGCTATAAATTAGCCTTTGTTAATCGGGCACTTGAACTCTGAATGAGACTCCATATAGCCCATAAAACCTGTGTTGATGACTTATTTAATTAGTAAATTTTAATCCTTAACCTTACAAGTTCAAATAGGAAGTTTTATGACTTTTTTTGTAATTAATTCCCAGCGACATATATTCATAGGAGTAGGCAATATATTGAATGAGGAACATCAATTTGTACAACAATGCTCATTATGATACGAGAGAATAAAATTGCATCATGAGATGTGGATGACCTAATAGCCTATAAATAGGTCAAAAATCATCAGTGCCTATTAGATAGCCTAGATGCTGAGTAAACCAGAGCGTATTTTTCATCGTTAAAAATACTGTTTAAAGGACGAAAAATCCTTTTCAGAATAAATTAAGCCCAAAACAATCTACAAGTAAGACTTCAAGGTTTTTACGTTTGATTACAATATCGTTTATCAGTAAAGTTAAAAGTCAAGTCAAGTTTGCTGCTGAATCAGTCTTTCGCAGGCATGCTACGACGAAAATAACGAAAAGTGTAATTTGTGAAGGTCACTGCCATTAAAACTGCTAGGAGCAATTATTAACATTTCTTATAGTAACAGTTGGCCGTCTGAGCGCACTGCACCACGCCGCGCCGGTCGTGTCGCCCGCGGTCTGTCTGTAGTCGGTGGCCGTGCTGCGGTCAGCTGACATGTCGCATATCTCAGCTGTTACGGCCAACAGATGTTTGCATACAATGGCCGTATCGCCGGTTGTTTGTCCGCAGCAATGTGCCCCCTCATATGTGATCCAAACAAATTACACAAATGTCCTTCCATGGTGCTTCCATTTTAAAGTATAATCCGTTTTTTGAAGTGCTGCTAAAAGAATTTCATTAAGAATACTAGGTCAATGTTTATCTTCAATTGCAGAAGTTCAACCGCATTTTGGAAAAAAGATAAAATTCATTACTACATCAGGGTAATTATTCAGTCTGAGAATTCATTTTTACGTTGCTAGTTATATAAACGGAAACGGGAGAAAAGAGGAAATAAGCAGAAAAGAACAGAAAATGCACAGTGGACACCCACGATACTAACCGCTGTTGAATTCACCCGACTTCCACATACAGGATAGACGGAGTCTATCCTTTCGTTTTACTGACTCGTTGAAAGTTATTGTCGTCATTTGTTTCCAAATACGGCCATGCTTAGTGGTCAGTACCATAAAAGACGTAATAACACATTTTATTATTACTTAACACTTCATTTTGAAAACGCCTTCTTTTTATGGTTGTTCTAATGTCAGACGGAATAGAAATACGTTAATAGTTTTGAAGGTTTTCATACGAAGTCAAAATGTGCATAGTGGAGAGGTATTTTTAGAATACTGCAACTATGAAATATATTCTTAAGAGCAGGATGTATCAGTAGCTATCTAGATTTTAGCCCTAAACGAATAATTTTCGTCCTTATTTTTGGTCACAGAATTATGGGAGGTTTCTTAAAAAATACATAATGAATACGCATAAAAACTCTATTTACTTTTTCTTGTAGAGTGTATAACGTGTATATTTCACTAGAAACATACAATAACTATAAAAAGGGTTTTGAAACGCTTTAAGTATATCTTTAAATGGTACAACAAGTTGGAGCAAGGCTGACGAACCTACCTTGATTTAGAATTGATTCTGAGAAGAAACTTCAGGACTTAACTGCCGAGAGACTTTATTTCTCCATATAACTTTCTGGTTTAAACCTATTTAAGGGTGTATCTACCGTACTTTACTACCAAATAAAGAGGTGGAATGGACATAATAAAGCAACCTTAAGAGAATATGGCCTGGTGTTGAAATAAATCAGTGACTTGAATGATGATTTGAAACAATAATCTTTAACAGTCATAAAGAAATGATCCAATTTGGAAAAATCACGCGATTTTTATAAATATTAAAACATAAATGTTCTTTCGCTATATACATTATTGGTAAAGGTTTCATGAACAAAACGACTATTGTGCTCAATCAACCCTAAAAGAGTAACCTCATCATTGGAGATCAAAAACTTATTAGTGCCATTCGTAATTAGTGAAAACCTGCAATAACATACAATCAAGACATCGTGGTTAGAAAACACGACTAGACAACAGAATTCAATATTTTCATCTTAGATCTCGTCCATAGTGGTACTAGGCTTGGCCGTTGGATCGCGTTGTGAATAGTTGTTCGAATGAAAAGTCTGTTGTATCTGTCCTCTGGTTTAAATGAAAACCACACAGTTGTTTAACCGCTACCAAAAAGGTTATTTTCCAAAGATTACCGAACTTCTCTGATAGTTGTTCCTCCATTCCCAAATCTCAGAGTCCATAAATGGAGAGGTGTTACTCTTTTACCTTTTCACACTCATCTCTGTGTAATCATCAAAACACTTTTTTGTTGGTCTCAATTAGTCTTAATACACTTTTCAGCAGGTTTTCCCTAAATCTCTATATCATTTTCAGATGGTTTCATAACTAACATCAAAGTTATCCGGCTTACAATTGTTCTAAGCGGTGTAAACAGGAAAACTTAGGTATTAGATATGGGAGTTTAACATTGTGGATTGCGATTCTATTAATACAGACAACATGGGTAAGTGTTATTAACAATGGTCACAGAACACTTACAAAATTAAATTAATATACCACAATCTACATTTATTTTATACCATGACAATGTTAACTTTACCGATAGGGAAGCTTATATGGCAAACGAGCCTATCGGCCCATTGGCTGTTGAACTGTGACTCTGACTGACGAGGTCATACCCTTAACCCTTTATTCTTGGAGGCCATATAATTGCTCTCTCACGCACTATGTTATGTTAATTTTTATTTTATCCATACATCTATAATTTGCAATACTTCTACAATTTAGGTAATTATTTAGAAATACTGGTAAATTATCCTGAAAACAAATAAAAAAAGGTAAAGACGTTTATTTGGCATCACAAACTCCTGATTTTATTTCCTTTTAAAAAATCTGCTGCAAAAGGAGGATTGCGATTTGAAAACTTTGAATCCAGGGTTATTCCCATCCTGGCTGCAACACTTTAAATGTTATAACATGTCAAATATTATGCTCTAAACCCTAGAAACATGTTCAAAGTTTCAAACTCTCTACTGCAACTTTTTATAAATTAGCAGAGAATATACTTTCACCCAATAAAAGGTTCTCCACTGATTCCTCGCAGACCTCTCCATTAAGATAATAAATATAAGAGTTTACTTCTGTCTGGTGGTTTATACCCTTCAGTTGAATCTACACTGGGTACAGCAGAAACCAAGTTGTCACTTTCATCTGGGCAACCCCAGTGATGTCCAAGACCGGCACATCACTAACCACAAAAATCGAGATAATGGGATAAAGGATGAATCGACAAGTCTAGTCTAATTCGGAGGATGGGTGTTGAAGTGGGTGGAGCTGCCATAGGGTTAAAGGCAGTTGCAAGACTAAACATAAGGGAGTGCCTGCCTCTAATCGATTTGACTGGAGGAGGCCCCCCTTTCTTCCAAGGTGACACGACTGAGATATAGGAATATTCCTTCTCATTGATGCATATCCTTCCAGCAGTCTTACCCATCCTAAAAATCCTCACTCCGGAAGCAAGTGCAAATGCGCTGTTTAGGGATGAATGCAATAATGACTCTCCTCAGCTTCTTGTTCTAGAAGAACAAAAGAGATTAACATTCTCTGTTTCCATGCAAACAATTATTTTTGTAGTCTGTATAAATGTATACAATTTTACTTTTACTAGTTAAAATGGTAAAATTATGAATCCACATTCCTCTGCATATGGAGACAGTCTTGAACTCTTTGCTGTACAATAGGTCTGACGAAAATTCTTAAATTATTTTTCTAATATTATTCAAAATAACAAATTCCCGTCTCCTAGTCTTCATCTTGCCTAATACAGTGGAATGTTGACGTCAACTATTTAAGTTTCCTTATCTCAATGACACTACTGTGCGGAACTCATTTGCGGAATTAATTAAAAGCCGCACTTTCCCGATTTCCCGCGCTGTCACCCTGCGAGACGACATTACACGCTGTGTGGCACCCCTGGAGTATGGCACAAGGTTGGGGCGTTCGCGCGTGCAGTCGTGGTGTCAACGATGACACGGTACCGGCCTTCCTCTCAGTCAGCTGTTGGCAAATATAGCCGCTGACGTCACACCACGGTCAGCTGTCACTAATTACGTCATATCGGCTTCTGGCAACCAACACATCGTCCTCTGGTTATCATCACTAGTATAAATATACTAACTAGATAGTTCTTGCATATTATACCAATGACATAAAACTATGCGCTCTTGCCCACGACATTTCCTGCATGACTGTCGTTCATTTTCTTTTTACAGTGTTGTAATTAATTAACCTTAATTGTTCAACTACAGTTCAAAATGCACGTACTACAGTGTTGGCAAGACATTTCTTCAACCGCCTTCGGACATCTGCCACTGAGGCTTGCATCATGTGTAAAGCAAGATATGTAAAAGGTTTTAGCCTGCTTTTTTACACTTTTTCTTTGGCCATTTGACTTCATTTTTGACTAACTGTATACGGATGACACAAATTTGGGTATTGACTTATCAAACGCCCTTTATAACTATTGAAAGCTTCGATATGGATCAGGAGTACTGAAGGAATAGATTATATAAATGCCATCTATTGTCTAAAGCTCGATGGCATTGGATGAATTTAACCAGTCCCGGTCTGCTTTATTGTTACAGAACCAGATCCAATATATAATCTTATCTCTGAGAGTTTTCTAAGAAAAATTGGGATTATGGAGATTTTGTCAACGTTGAAGGTTTACAATACTGAAGAACGGCTCAGCGTTTTAAAACTGTTATCTCCTCTCTTCTGCAGGTGTCGAACCAATTAGTACGCAAATACATTCAAATATACGATGATATGCTTATTAAATATACAAGGTAAGATTACGCCACACACGCGTCGCGTTACAGACTTCGCTAAGGTTCCATTCAAAATTTCATGTCTTTTGCTCATTTCATAATGCTACATGTGTAAATCTCACATAATAAAATTTTATATGATTGTACTCAGTCTATATATAAATTAATGTTTCTCTGTATGTCCTTTATAGAATCGTAAACTATTTGACTGATCGTCTTGAAAATTTGTACGTATGTGTATTTTTCCGAGGAGAAGGTTTATATGCTATGCCCATTGATGTAACTCGCCACCAGCGCCAAGGGCGCTGCAAAAGGTAGAAATTTTCAAAGCACCTGCACACTATAAACTACAATTAAGAGACTGTGATGTATATTAAGTAGCTAAACACTATTTGAAGGCGCTAAGATATTATGTATATTTGTCTTTGAGATAAATTTCTGGATGGACTTAAAGCACGAGTTTTATACCACTTTATAATAAAGTACATGTACGTGTACAATGCATATAAACATACACTTTTGACAGATTTTCTTGATCGTGGCAACAAGGCAAACTCTACATTGGCGTTGGAAATATAATTCACTTGAACCAGAAGTGTTCATACACGGGCAAAGCTTACGGAAAGCGTGCGACACAGCGGGAAACAGCTAGTTTGTTTATAAAACTGTTTATTCTTCGATTTTCATTGCTATCATGACCAATGTAAAAATGTTCGCCGACGCTCAGTTAAATCCCATGGAGTAACTAACATGCACCATCCTCGTACCCGATGTTGCTCATATAGAGGTGGAACTTTCATGCTTTAATATATCTTAAAATATTTGATCAAATAATACGTTTTTGAAGAATTTCTCAATCACTAGCCATTGATTTTCAAAGATAGTAAACTGAGTATCCGAGGAACCGTTAGTTAACAAAAGAGCTATTAGTACTGACGGTCGAACATACCGACGGACTATCCTTTAAACTTTTAAACCCAAAATCAAAATTGTAACTCCTTAATCGAATAGGGGCCTATGTGCCAAGTTTCAAGTCTTTACGATCTTTATATCAAGAGTTATTGTACATATCGGACAGCCAGACAGAGATACAGGCAGCCTGCTCTCTGATGTTTTGACCCCAAAAATGAATATTCTTCTTTGAACCAAAGGGAAACTACACTAAAGGATCAAAAAGTTTATGCACCCGAATCAAAAAAATTTCCACCAAACTAAGTGGAGCTATAATGAAGTCTACAATATGTACCACAAAAGAACATCAGGCAACACGTTTGGTTTCCTTCATAAGCGAGAACTCGTAACAATAACTGCGAGTCATGTGGGATGAATGCATTGCTGATGCAGTTGACAAGGACAAGCATAAGTACTGCTGCAATATACCTTGACCTGCAGATGGAATTTTACCTTGTAGATATTGAAGTTTTGTTCAACCTATCTAACTCTTATGGGGTGGCTGAAAATGCTTCAACGTGGTTCTTTCTTGATGTAAACAACATCAATATAATATTTTAGAACTGAGGTATGGGGTGGCTCAGGGAAGGGGCTTGGATCACTGTTGTTATTTTTTATCAGCAAAACGTTTTAAGCCCATGTTGGAACCCCTCCGACCAATTCAAAAAAACTGTTGTACAGAAATTTCCAGTGGCAGGTTTTTATTAGTACACTTGCAATAAAAATAAACTGTTTATAACATTAATAATGAAATGTTTGGAAATCTACAAATTCTACGACATAAAGGACTACCAAACAATTCAATTGCATACAATAAAATACGGTATACATAACACGAACAAACATATTTTAAAGTTACATTATAAATAACTTCATTAGACTCTAGAAACTAAAAATGCACAATTTATCTTACTATTGACTAACATTACAATTTAAATTAACTATAATTTTACTTTGCTATTCTATAAATTCAATATTTCAATTTTTATTAACCAGGGTTGAATATGGTTGACAAAGAGTGGGCTTAGTTACAAAATGCTTAAAACTGTTCTTTCTCGCACTTTTAAATAATAAGTTAACCTAATAAATGTTCTCATGCATATATTTTACAATTTATTTTGCAGTCTAAATATTTTTGACATTCCAACCCTGAGATAATAAATCCACCATCCGTTTTAACTTTTATAACGAAATTTTTGGCATTACGTATAAGTCTCCTCAAGAACAGCATGTAACTCATTCCCTGACACTATTTCAGGAGATGATGTCAACTAAATACTCCTCTCGTCGTAATGGAAAGTGTAAACACCAGTTTGTGCGACGCTCGCTTGTTTGTGCAGACAATGATATCATTGTAACCGTGCGGCTTGCCAGCACCTGATTGAAATGCTATATTTAGCAAACACCGTCGTTAAGCGCATCATCAGCTGATGACTTCCACCGCAAGTAGCTGATGGATTTTCCTGGTGTATTTTCACCGATGAGTTAGCGGTGATGGTAGCGGGAAACGTCAGTTGACTTCTACGTACCTGCTGAAGTCACTTCATTCAACCAACGTAAAAGCTTTCAGAAAGAGCTTTCAAGTAACAAATCTCTCAGGGATGTTATTACTTTAAGCATTATATAAAAGTACAGCGTACCCCTTGGGTACTTTCCCACTGCAGATTCTTCAGGACATTAATTGTATCCTGGCTTCTCCCACCAAATATTCCTTAGGGGCAGTGATGGGGAATGGAAGAAATTCCCATCTTCGAACCCTTACTGTAACAAACCTGTAATCTTGTGGCTCCAACTTCTTCGAAATCCCTTATTGGATTTTTATATATAAAAACTGATGGTTTCAGAAATAGGGCTACTTCTAACGGGGATGCCAAACAGTGAAATTGAAAACCCAATGAAGATCGCACTGAGTTCGAATGGCAAACATGTTTCTTGAGAGCCTTTGAGAGTGAATAAATTAATATAAAAACATTCCTGCTATTTAATTCCGAAGTTTCTCTGAACAAAAAGGCCAGTGAGTCATAGTTTTGAAGTTGGAGAGATACCACCATCACCAAACGTCTACTGAGTGTAAAACTCACTATGGTATGGTATTTACACAAAACAGATGGTAGTGGTTTATAGTTTTCAGTAGTTTCTTTTAACTTGACTGCTCACCTGATATTTTTATATTGTTAAACAGCTGATCGTAAAACCTTACAAGTTTACCAACCCTGCAATTATTGGAATAATAAAATCCCTCGTATTAAAAAATCAATTGAGTATTTTGTAATATCTGATCCCAACAATAATTGCAGTGCAATATCGGTTGATCAGGCAGGTTTACGAACCATCCGACTAATACAATATAATTTCTCTTCAAACGACCATTCAACACACGGGTTTTTATTATGTATTTCTTGAAAATTACAAGAAAAGTATAACAAATATGGTATTTTTTAAATCTGTAAAACATCTACTTTCTTTTAATACAGTAAAAAGTGGGTCGTTGCATTTAAAAAATTGACTTGAACCCTACACAATATGCTTGCTGGTTTAAAAAAAAACATTATCATAATATAGAAATTACTTTAGAAGAAATTTTGTGCTGAATTCATTAAAACAAAACGTTACAATGTAGAATACTTACATCTTACTGTGACAGTCTGAAGATTTTGACTAAAAACAGTTTTTAAGCACAGAGAGTGAACAACACAACCAATATATACCTTAACCGCATTGATTTGTTGGTCTTGTTATTACGCACAACTTTGTCCATTTAATCTTTGATGTATCTCTTATGGTTTCCAAGATTCCTTCAGTGTGCATACAATTTGGAACACACGGTATATAACACAAAAAATGTTAAATATCTTTCGTAATCAGAAACCCACGGGTGATGAACGTTCGTAGATGCAACAGAAGCATTATAGCCTGTGGCAGAAAGCTTGAGTTGCCCAAAGTTCAAAATTTGTAAACCTTAGGTTCAACTCAGTTTAAAGATATTTGTGGTGGAAATAGGTTCGTGGTTTATATTTGAGGTTATATTTTAAAATATAAGAAACCATCTATTACTGAAAATTTAACTGCAAAAAGTTTATGAACTTTAAAACTGCAACCTTGGGGGCTTGAGAAGATTCGCAGCCTTTACCGACTCCATGATGGAATTGAAAAGTGTTTCAAATCCACTAGCAAGCACATGGGACATAATATGAACACAGGCAGACTGACAACACATCAACTTTAGTATTATACATTAATTAAAGAAGTAGAAATTGGTAATCATCTCATTTGATATAAATGAACATTCAGTCTGTTTGAGGTAGAGAAACACAACTTTGGCTGACTCGCAAAGAAATCCCTTAAATTTAGATCAGTTCTGATCACATAAGTGCCTATTTAAACTTGATTATCACATAATTGATGGGACAGAGAATTTTAACATTGAACCTAAATTTAAGAAAAAGAGAGGAGAAAATTACCACGACCCGTGCTGTTAACGATTGCCATTTCCGAGTGCCTGTAATCTATCAATTTGAAAAGCATTACATCTCACTTCTTCTCCGGTAAGTGCTTTGAACGCCGTGATTAGATGACGAATCAACTTCCTTCGGCAAATCAGAGACAATTTTGTCATCGAAAGGTGGACTATTTACTATTCGTGTCTACATGTCAAAGCTTCAACACTACGAAATCTCAGAGTAAGTCTCTAAAGTTAAGTTCCACGTCAAAATCAACCCATTCCCTGGCTACTTGTTCATAACTTACGTCCATAAATGTGACATAAATTATGCCCTTTATTTCTGATCTAAAAATTTGCAAATGACTTTCGAAACGAATAATCATCATAGCAAATATCTTCTTAGTTCTATACAAGTTTCAACACAGTAAACCTACCTTTTAATATCATTTCCATAATCCTTTCCCACATCTCGTAGAACTGCAATTTGTCATGACAACTAAGACACTGACCGATGCAATTGTCATTCATTCATACAACTCTATTTACTGAATTACTAACTAACCTACTTGAATACTGCATCTTTGACTACACGAGCTGAATAGACTGCGTCATTGGACTTACACTTAATAAATACTATTTAAAATACAACTCTAGTCAATATGGCGAAAGTTGAGTTCCTTTCTCCACCTAAACAGCTAAAAACACATCGAGACTATATTGATTTGGAGAGTAACCATAATTTCATTTTGGATTCAAACACATTTTTCTCTAAACATTGAATGGCCTCAGAGAATTTGTTATATATCCTGAGTGTCAGCACTGGGAAACAGTCTCTTGTCTTATTAAGTCGGCAATAGGTCAAGTCCCTGTTATTTAAACCACGAAGATTTTAAGAGTGTGTTTCAGCTCTAGATCGAAAAGAATCAAAATTCCCTCTTTTTTAAACCAGGCTCTGAAGAATGAACTGGCCGAACGCAGTATGAAACACAACTCTCGAAGAGACTTCCCAAGAAATATTGGAGCACAGTGATCTTGATAATAAGCAGCAGATGAAATTATACTGAGTACTTTCTTCTGAAACAGAAACACAGCCTCGCAGCCCGCCACGTGACGCCAGAGCAACAGTCCGTATATAAGGTGACTATGAATCAAGGCATGGTAGATCGTGACCAAATTTGTCAAATTTTTAAGTCTTCTGAAGAGGAAGGTTGTTCTCACCAGCTTTTTGCAAAGATTGTTGATGTGGCCTCTCCACGACAGCTTTGGATCAAGAAGTATCCTAGTAAGCCTAGTATCTTAACGTTAACTTCGGTATCTACATTACGTTTTAGGCTGCATACCATAAATTATGTTTTTTCTTTATTAAGGCAAAGCTTGTTTGTAGAGAACCAGTTCACTGCCTCATCAAAGACAACATTCGCAAGGCTGATAGATTGGTGTTTTACCCCTTCGAAAAAATGTAGAATCGTCTGAAAACAGCAGAACATCTCCTTTCAGAGAATGTCATTTATTAGAAATAATAAAAACTAACGGTCCTAATATTGAGCCTTGTGGAACACCATGCTTCACAAGTAGAGATGAAGATGTTGCTCCTCTCACTGTGATAACCTGCAATCTATTCGGAAAGTAGGACTTTAGCATAAAATGTACCTTGCTACTGATACCATATTTGCCCAGTTTGGTTAAGAGGAGTTCTTGCGAGACACAGTCAAAAGCCTTTGTTAGATCAGCCAGTATTAAGGCTACAGAGTTACCAACCTTCCAAAATCATAAAAAAATCCAGAACATAGGACACAAGTGACAGTTGATCTGCCCTCCCTGAAACAATGTACATCTGTAACATGCCCATTGCGGGTCAAGTAAAGAACAAGTTATTTTTTTATAATCGACTCAAAAGCCTTGGACAAGACTGGTAATATTGATATTAGGATATAGTTCTCCATAGTTACCGGATTTCCTCTCTTGTAGACAGGCACTCACCATGCTAACTTTAGGGCATCTGAAAAAATGCCTCTTGTCAAACAAAGATTTATTAACATGGTCAGAGGATTCGCCATTACCTCAGCAACACATTTAGAGCTACTACTGACATTCCGTATACGCCCTGGCAAGTAACATTTTTTTTAATTTGAATTATAACAACGGTCAAAGGACAGACAAGCTCCCATTCCACAAAATTACTAAGCAAATCCGTTTTGTGGTCTACTCTAAACGCAGATGCTGCACGTCGTCAGGTAACAACGGTCCGACAATCCTATTAACCTCATCCAGTAAAAAGGAGTTGAACTCAACCGGACTATCTGTGCACTTTATAACTGGTGTGTTCTTGCGCGTCTGGTTGACCAGATCCCAGACTATGTTACAGGGGTTCAACTCTCTGCCAAATAAAATCTTTTTGCCCTCTCCTATCACTAGGGATTTTACTTCTGTCAAGGAGAAAAACAATGGTTTTTTAACATTAGCCAGCTTCTCATTATACCACTCCTTTGATCCTCCAAAACCCGCAGGAGACCTACAGTTCTTGGCTTTAAATTTTTCATTGGAAAACTTTCCTAAGAAATATTCAAGAACAACTTGAGTATTTGTGCCTCGATGGACAGATTTCTAGCCAATGTTATCAATCAATATTATCCGGAGGGCACTATTTTTGGAAGAGCTTTTCTTACAGGGGACCTAAAAAAGCTAAATTATTAGAAATAACTGACTTTATCTAACTTTCAGTAGAAGTTAAATGTTATTATGACGATTGGTTCTCGTTTTCTGCCTCCCAAGAGGAAGCAATATCGGTGATAAGGAGGCCACTCTGTCCCTACCTACTATCTGACATTAGGCTATTCAAGTAGTATACGCATAAATACGTATTATAAATATGCAAATATAAGATCGCTCACGTGATCCTAGCTTGAAATCAGGTATTACTTTGAAGGATGTTTTCCTTTTTCGCCAGAAGTGCGAGTGGTGGCGCCAAAGAAATCCGCACTGATGGCCAGGAACTTTTCCGATTTCAGATCACGTGCCAGATCGTACAACGTGATCGAAAAAGTTTGGCGATCTGGGACGTGATCAGAGGTCGGGAAAGTAACGACCGGAAATGATCCTGGCCACCAGTGCGGGCCTTCGGTGCCCCGCACTTCTGGCGGAAAAAAGGGAGATACCCCTCAAGGTAATACCTAAATTCAAGTTCAGATCACGTGACGTGAGTGCTCTTAAAGGTTATCTTTAACTATGGTCTTATTAGTATGATATTTATGATAATCTAATCCAATTCTACTAATATAGCTTAATAACAAATAGTAGATAGGGACAGAATGGCCTTCTTCTCGATGACGTTTTCTTTTGGGGGGTAGAAAACAAGAATAAATTGTATAGTGACATTTAATTTTCATAGTAAGTAAAATAAAGTCTGTTGTTTCTTGTAATATAACTTATTTAGGTTCCCGTTAAGAAAATATCGACCTTCGGATACTACCAAAGTACCGAGCTCTACACTCCCATCTAAACGAAACTAACGGAGAACTACCTCAAACTATTTAGAACAGACTTTGCAACGAACGAAGAATAAAGGTCAAACACTGAGATGATTTGATCTCTTCGGGCGCTCCTAAATTTTGATTCAACACTGTTCCGAAATTCCGTACAGTTGAAAGGGTGTATCTTAATTCAGTGTTACCTCTGACGATTTCTTAAGCCAATTCCTTTCGATGTACTAGCTTGTGTTTTCGTTCTTTGGCCTCAATCCCGCAGTCATATTATGTGTGGTATTAACGTATGATGCAGTAATGTAACCAAAGGCGATTATGAGGGTTACAGCCTATTCATGACGTCTTATTTGAAGACACCTAAGTATAATTAATAAGAAAAAATATTGGGAAAATGTAACCACGTTATAGCACTCACCCAGTTGCCAACCAAAAAATGTGTGTTACTATAATATAACTAGTAATGTGACTCACAATAATTATGTTTATTGGGGTTTTTTACGATCGTAAATTTCAACTTCCTTTTAAGTCAGACTTACTCGGAATCAGTAATAAAATATATATAATTTAGATGTTAGTTAACACTCAACCAATTATTATATTTTCAAAATGTTTCGCCTTTACCTCCGATGTAATATTTCACATTGTCCAAAGTTTGGAGTTACTTACTCTTCAGTGTACTTCTTGAGATAGTTAAAAAACCATACAATATATTTTCAATAACATTTATGAGACAACACCTTCTCCCAAAAAGAGTGCTCAAAATAAGGATTTAGCCAATTTCTTAATATTTCGAGCCAAGCCTCACCTAATTACCAAATTTCAAATTCCTATCTTGGCGGAAAGAGTTGAATTTCATTTGTGTTAGCAACTGAGTTACGCTTATTTAGCCAAACTTTGACGTATTCTGAGAACTATAACCTTATTTTTTCGTCTGAAGGGTGCAAAATTGATATTCATAACTGACAAAGACAGTGGCGAATCGCTCCTTACAATGCACGCAGAATGATTGAGATGAACAATCATGTTGACGTCTGTTGTGGCCCCACTCCACAATCTCGTGTCGCGTAGGCTACAGTTCCGTTTGAGATGCGAATCGGACAAGGACCCGAGCAAATAGAGGAGCTTCAACCCTGCGCCCGCACGACCGACACTATTAGCATGGCAGGTTCTATCTATCGGTGTTTATGTGAAACGTGCGCCACGGCACGCCTTATACACTACTGTGCTCGTATCGGCCGGTGAGTGCACTTCTATGATCCGTATCGCGGCCAGTATAACCTGCAGATTATGGCTATTAGCGAATAATTATTGCCGCGCAGATCTCAGTGTTAGGTGTAACAAATGCTAACTGCAAGAGATATGGTGCCTGGTTCACGATCAAAATAAAAACAAAATAAGTTATCGATTTTATCGGAGAAGCACCTTCTTTGCGGTTGCATTAGATCATCGACGTTCAAATCGTTCTATACTACCCCTTCCATTGTTATAATTGTTTGTCTGTGAACCCTTAAATTTAAATCTCAAATATTAAAATAAAATTCTATGTATCACTTTTGACTTCTTCGCAGATACAAATCTTCACTCTTAGAAAAGTTTTGGTTTATTGAACCCATTTTGTGCATAAGGGTTTTTTTGTTCTCTTAGGACAAGAAGCTAAGAAAGTGCACTTAGTCCTAAAAGGACCTCTGCGCTGCTTCCGAAGTGACAGGATATTCTGGATGGGTAAGGTTTGTGGGGGTAGGGGCAGCCTCCTGTCGAGATCCATGAGGAGGGATTGTCGGGCATTAATCTCAGTCATGTCTCCTTGGAAGAAGGGGGTGCCACTTTATGTACTAGCCTCTCCAGTCAAAGCAAGCAGAGTGCGGCACGCCCTTATGTTATTTATGCCCAGCAACTGCCTTTGGCACTTATGGAGCCCGACTAACTCCAAAAGTCATTCCCCGCAGTAGACTAAAGCTACTGATAAAACCTTTGACCCCCAATATCTCAACATTTGCGGTAGTGATGTGCCGTCCCTGGACATGCACAGGGTTGCTTAGATTTAAGTGACACGTCGGTTTTTGCTGTACCCAGTGAAGGTTCAACTGGAAGGTATAAACCAGCCAGAAGTGAACTCTCCTGGAAAGCTACAAAGCTAGGTAATTGAAGTATAAAAGATTAAAAGAACACAATTCTATGTGTAACTTGATTTGACTTCCTTTTTACGTAAACCTTTTTACTCATAGATAGGCTTTGGTTTAGTGAGCCCATTTTGTACAATAATGGTGTTATTAATTATATACTGAATGGCCCGATTTCTTAGTTGCTTATAGGCTCTGAACTATCCGGATACAAAATAGAAGAAGTCAGCATGATTCGATGTGCTTTTCAGTCAATATGTGGCAGATGATTATTTTTTCCCGGAGAAATTTCAGGAAAGTTCAGATAGCAACTGACACAACATAAGAAAACTGAAACACTTACCATAATGTTTTCAAAACTTAAATAGACCTAAAGATGCAACGGCAATAGTATTCCACTTGGAGCAGCTTTCTTTACAAGGTTTCGAGTCACTTGTGGAAAGAAACGAGCTCCGTAGTGTAAAAGAACCAACTGAACCCATCACGATGTTCTCTGGCCAGTCAGAAGACGTAATAACAGCAACATCCCAGCATGGCATCCAAGGACAACGTTAACTTTTTGTCTTAACGAATAAACACTCGTAAACCAAAGCGAATCCTCATCGGTGCCGACAAAGAATTGAACAGTGTTACCACCACTTTAACAGAGCGTCAAGTGTAGGCTCAGAGTGCAATTACTCCCCCGGATTGGCTACACTGACTCCGACAGTAGTACACAAAGGGCCGGTTGGCTGACGTCGAGGAATCTGCAATTCACCGCACCTGCGGGTGTGTGTAAGCCTGCGTGCGTGAGTCTAGATACACAAATTAGTCGCTTTTTGTGTAGCCAACGATAGCCAAGCCCATTGTACTGTGTATGGAACGCTCTTTCTTTTATAAGTACAAAAAGATCTCTATTTGTAAATACTTAACATTTTATATTTCTGCTAGTCAGGTGCCATTACGTAGCAGTCTAGTCTGGATCTATCGCGACGATATTACATAAAATTCGATCAAAATCCTGGGACTCTGAGAATTAAAATTATATATTTTTGGCTGATCAAGTATACTTTTGGCAAAGAAGTATGGATTCTCAAGTACCTTTACCACAGCTCAATATAAATTTGACGCATCTTTCAAAGTATAGCCTATTAATAAGTAATTGCATGTATATTAAAATTTAATTGGCAAAATTATGTTATATTCCTCTACATCTTATACTTCTCCCTATGGGTAAATGCTGATCTAAAACTACTGAAGTAGTAATAAAAAAACAGTTTTTATGAATGTTTAAACAGTATTAGAAAATATTTCTAATTTTAAAAGGTTCACCATCACTATAGCCTTCGTCCATTAGTGATGGTGGCGAAAAAACAGATATCTTGAGACAGTGCCTATTATGTAACAGAATAAAATTCTAGTCTAACGCACACGTCTGAGAGAGATATTAAACATTATAAACTCATTGTAGTCATTATTTTCTATAAACGATTTATTTGTAAGCCCTTTTCAAGCCAAGCTGACCAGTTGCAAGCCCGTTATAATTATAGCAAGGACGTAGCCAGCGAGGGAGTCCAAGGGGTCCGGACCCCCCCCTCAAATTTTCTTTTTTTACTTACTTTTTTAGTAAGCGATTAGTATTATTTAAATAATTCGGCATTACTGACTCATACTGCTGAAAGATCGTTCTCAACAAAGAAACGGGCCAAGCACTTTTTAAGGAACAAAATGGGGCCTTACTCTCTGTCTACTACGGGAAAATATCAATGGTCCCCCCCCCCCAAAGATTTTCCTAGCTACGTTTTTGGTGAGTGATAGCAGTCAACTGATACTATAAATTACAAATAATATTAATGTACTTAAGTGAAAACAAATAGTTCAAGAAATAATAGTTTTGTAGCAGTAATTTTTCAAAAACAAAATTGTTTTCACTATTTTATAAAAAGTGTCGATGCCCTATTCCAAGAACTAGACAATATTTAACAAATCATTGACTCACTTATCAGCCCTTTGAAAATTTCGTTCACTTACGAGGTTACGTATATAAATTTAGCACACGCTTAATATTCCACTGAAGGCTGATCACCTGCAGAAGAAACTGCCAGAGTTAATTTGAGCCATGTCCTCTGCTAATGATAGAGATAGAGTAGGGATCTTTTCACACAATCATTTTAAGTGTAGTCTGAACTCCGTACAATAAATGTAAACATAGCAATCACAATGCGGCACAGTGACATTCACACAACAGCGACATGATGAGGCCAGCGAGGATGGGCCAGGAGGTCAGGATGTCTCATTGTACTTGGATGACAACTCCGTGTGAACCAGGCGATGTCAGGTGTCCATCGTCTTGACCTAGTTGGCCGCATTGTACGTCCTCAGCCACTGCACGTAGCGACGATAGTAACTCTGAGTCGGCCTACATTGTCTGAACAATACTGGATTCCGTTCATATTGGAAGCAGTTCCTATTCCTTTCATCATAAGCTTGCAAACAACAACGAGCTTTAGAGCTCTCCTTGTAGGTAAGGTTGAAGGACACTTTCTTTCTTTCAGAATCACATCGACAATAAAGGTAACGCCACTGAGAGTGAGAGCTAATGATCGTCCTGGAATGGATCTGACCAGACAAGCCATGCAATACAATTTTGAAACACTAAGAAGGTCAACGTCGTGATCTTATGTGAGATATTGTCAATTAAGCGGTATTTTTGGGAGTACTGGTGGCTAACCGGTCTAAACTTTGAACCGGTAAGCGTTGAAATTTGGGTTTGAGTTAAAGATAGCGCAGGTTCAAATCCTGTCTGTGACCGATGCACTTTTTATCAGTACCATCAACCTCATATTGTATAGTCTCTCCTTGTGCTGTCTGATAAGATCCTCGCACAGGTCAGTGGCTCATGAGGACGTGCTGAGTATGGCTTAAATTGAGATCGGCCTCTCATTAACAAAATTGTTTACCTAGATACTTCTATGTTTTTGGATGAAGCAGAAGTCATTGGGGTAAATATTTTTCGGTTGATGATATTTAGGCGCATGCCATCACTGTGTGAATTCAACAAATTGTTCTTACTGCAAATCTACTCAGCACACTTAGTACGTGTTTGAAGATAAAAATGCGAATTGAAATTTCAAATTAATAGAGGCAAGCCATGCATAAAGGAAAGTATGTTCTCAGTTAAAGATTAAGGAAGAATAGTACTAAATCTCGTCCCTGCAGACAACAAAACTCTTTAGAAAATTGGTGGAAGAAAGATCGGTATCTGAAAAAAAGTAAAAAAAAAATAGAGAAGTGAAGGTATAGAGTAGAGAAGAAATTATTAGAAAAGTAGTAGGTTATAAAGGATGAAGCACGCTTTGGAAAATTCGTACAAGATTTGTTGTAAAGGCGTAGATTAAACTATTCAAATGCCACCTTTTCATTGAATATTTGATAGCACACAATACTGTAATACTGAATGTTACTTTGTATGAATTCAATGTAACGCGAATATTCTGCACTCTAGCTAAAATATTTCGTGGAAACTTTTTATGACCGTTGTTAGTCACAAAAGAAACTTCTCCCACGCTTCGTCGCCCATCGGGCGTGTAATCGCTGGCGATTCCTGGAACCGATTTTATGTTTGGTTTTCCATGTTCGGCAGTGAAGGTGATGTAATCCACACATTAAAACTCGCAAGGGAAACCGTTTTTTCTTATTTTTCAATTTATCCCAGACAGATAGTAAATTATCAGGCTATTGAAGAAGACTCCTTGCCGGACCTTGGCCCTCTGACCCCCATTGTCTGACTTCAAACACCGCCGGTCCCTCCTCCGCCGCCGGCAGCATTTTACTACCGTTGGGGGTAACGATCAGCCACCGTGGTATCGATATTTTACTAGTATCGAATGTCGAGTATCGAGACCACCAGTCGGAAGAAAAGTATGGCGCCAAAGCGACGCTACGTGAGCGAAGTGGCAGGCACTACGTGTGGGCAGAACAACCTCTGGTGAGCCTACGTGGACACGAGACAGGACCCTGACAGAACCTACACGCCAGGGGCGTAGACTGATGACCAGGACTGCTACTTCCTGGTAATATAGAGATAGGCTGCTGATTGGTTAAACTGAAAACATGACTTACTCAGCTACAGTGACGACAGAAGCGGCCTTCATGGCAGAACTGCTACAGTTGCTGAAAACTTACTCCATCCATGGTACAAGTTACTGGTAAAGGTTGGTACTCATACTTCAATTTGTGTATTACTAGAACATACCCGCGGAAAGGAAGTTTTAAATCTATTTCTAAATTGATGAGTACGCTGCATGAAAAAGTTCCCACTTCTTAAAGGAAAGCCCTGAAAACTCACTATGATCACACTGTATCATCATATAAAACTTTGTGGCATACCAACTTTCATAGTACGAAGACATTTTTTCAAAGAAATATCAATGAACATTTAGAAAACCAAAAGTATTTAGTATGTTTTAACTTTTGTTGAAATATTTCATTTGATTTATGAGTTTTTTTTACTCTATAGCATTAGTAATTTTCCAAAAGTCTTTCTCCGGTATAGTAAATTTATAACCTACGCTTTCAAAAAATAGCCTCATTATCAGTTCTTGATGTATGTGGTGAATGTCTCTAATTTATCTGATACCATTACACCAATATTGTGTTTTGTTCATGTAGAGCGCCAAAACTCAAAGGAAACGAAGGTGAGTAAAGATATAATAGAAAAATAATGGTAGGCCAGCCACTAGTAATGACAATACTGGCCCATATTTAGTTAATTCTAATATACACGTAGAAGGGAAATGGATTATCTGAACTGACACAAGCTCTGTTAGATCCAAAACTTACCGAGAACTACGCGTTCTTAATTTAGTACATCCCTTTAATTACATCTTTAAGTATAACCTCATCGAAGGACCTTCAGTGAGACACAGGTATTACCTCTTTCGAACTCGTGGCTAACTTCTTCTGTGACAATCATTCAATAGACAATCTAACCTACAATGAATAAAGCTAAAGCATCATATCGCATAAAGAAACGTAACATCTTATGTGAACATCACGAGTTTGGTGATAATTCTAAATTATGTGAGCGTTGCAGTTCCTACGCAAAGGAAACCGGCTCAGCATTTTCTCTCTCGATCTGTGTATTCTTGTTGGGATAAACTTAATAGAAAGTCAATGAGCTGATCACAATCTCTACTCAGAACTCCAAGGGAAGCTGGATCCAACCACAAGGGTGTCCAAGAAGCTATTGAGAACCCATGGACCAAGGATCCACAAGATTCCAAGAAAAGCTCTCAACAAACTAGTTGATGTAGAATGTCGTACTCTCTCTAAATTTGAAAAAGGCCGTCAAACTATGAAGTGAGCAAGCCTCACGCAGCTACAGCGTTAAAAGTTAACATCACCAACTTATTTGGAATTGAGAAAAAGCTATTGTCACGATCAAGGATCAGGACTCAAAAAATTTGCAACTTGACTTTGAAAGAATCATCGCGTACTTTAACATGGATAGGTCTGCAGGCACACTCTCTTCTAACTGCAGCTATTTCCAAATGGAAGCACGTACAAAGCAATCAAGCGATCAAACGCAAAACTGAAAAAAAAAAACCCCAAGGAAAGTAACGAGAAGTTTTAAATTTGATGATTTAATTATCAATAGTAATTCGATGCAGATATAAATGGGTACGTGCTCCGACCACTACTCGACCTTGAAATACACACCGAGGTGGATACTCTCCAGAAGCAGACATGCGAATAATAAGTGCACTTTCTCCTAAAATGAAAGTGGGACCTGTAATTAACTTTGTCTTCCTAGCTTTGCAGGTCGAATGTCCTCGATTGTAGTCGAATCTCTGTGACAACGTCTTCTGTCCAATCCAATCCAGAGATGTGTAAAGGCCAAAGATGATCAGCAACTGTTAAATAATTTATTGCAGCTCTCAATCTCAGTCATCATTTCAGGATTTTCCCCTAGAAACCAAAACAACAACAATGGATTTCCCTGCCTTACACCAAGCCCACACGATAAACCCATCATCTCTCGCCTGTCATGTAAATCACTGTCATACAATACTCTGACCCACTTCCGATAGGTCTCTGACTCATGGATATGTGACTCTTCTAACTCCCCCAGTATATTAGCAATGGCAAAGTGTCCCACATTGTCAAACATCTTAGTCAAATCCAACAAAACGGATTAAAACTGACTTCGATCAAACTTACGACAGACACAGGAAGCTATGACGTTCTCAGCCGTTGATAATACAGCGATGTCGCAAGTGGATTACGTCCTCCAGAAAGCGCTGAGCCAAGATCTTATGGAGGTGCTTGTTAGAACAAGAATCTACTGTACGCGTATTGAATGCATATTAAAGTTAAGAAACTGCTTAAAACGTTAATTTTATACCTATTTCAAAATCTAATGATAAAATATTCCTAGCACAAGTAGCAGATTTGAATATCCTGCTTTTGTTAGCCGAATGGAATTTTCAATCTACTACCTGTTTGGAATATGGTGACTACAGTCATTGTAACTTTACACCATTATGTGGCATTATACCAACGTAGCACTGTCACGACATTATCTCAGACATAAATACATCAATTTTATTTTAATCTGTTTTAGTAATAAAATACATCCATGTAGAAGACAAAAATTAAATTACTATTTTTAGAACATAAAGTTGTATTAGGGAATAATAAACTCAAACTCACGTTCTTAAAACGCAAAACTATTATTAAATAGTTTTCAAACCTACTTATATGTTGTACAGTTTATGGAATCCTTGACCGTGTCGAACTTTTATGTCAATAGAAGAATACTTTTGATTGGTCAAACAAATATGATATATCAGTTATGTTATTCTGAATAGGCCTATAAATCATTTTGAAAATAGTCTTATTTTTAATGTGTCCCGTGTTAAATTTCAATGTGAAGCTTTAAATAATGGAAACGTGGCAGTGACCAAACAAAATATATAAAGGAAATATATTTAATAAATTTTAGCATACGGTTAAGGCCACTCAAGATTTTATGTGTTCTTACCAAGAAATCAGTTAATGCATACTCCTTGCTTGTCCTATGCCAATGCAAGGAGGATGTGTGTACTATCTAGCGTCAATCCAGAGAAACAGTGGTTATAAATATCGAGATGTGGCAATAAATTATGAAACATAAAACAAATTCTATCTGAATTAATTTATTTGTAGTCACTGATTTTATCAACTTGAAAGTACCTTCCTTGAGCAGTTAAACAGCGGTGGAAGCGTCGTTCCCACTCTTCATATCAGTACTGAAAGTCTTCAACTGATATCACTTGTAATTCTTGGGTTACACTTTTTTGGATTTTATCAAGATGATGTCACTTCAAGTTTCTCTTGATTTTATGGTACAAAAAAAGGGAAACTGGAACTGAGATAAGGTGAATAAGGGACTGGATAAACATATGAATACCATTGTCATTTAACAACTGGTTGAAAAAGGATTGCTATGTGATGGGACAGATAGTCATGATGGAGCGTCCAATGGTCTGCAATTTCCTATCTGAACGAAGCACCCCTTTCTGAGTAGTTCAAGGACGTCTTTATAAAGCCTTGATTAACAGATTGTCTTTGAGGCACAAATTCTCGTGAACGACCCCCTAGTATAAAAAAACAAATTGTCTTGTTTCTTTATTTGCTTATGAGAGCTTTTCTTTTTCGTGGGGATTGGGCAGTGTGTCACTCTTCACGTTGACATTTTGTTTCGGGATCATACTCAAAATCCCACGACACCAGTGATCCCGTAACTGAAAAATCTGGACTACGGTATTTCAATAATGTCAAGAAGATCAAGGCACACTTTTGGTTCAGTTGTCAGATTGTTTTTACCATGGTGGCATACACCTCCCGCTTGCCCAAATCTTGGGCCTTAATCTGAGGAAGAACGAAACGATTTAAACTCAACCCATTGATCAGTAATCTTAAGGTAAGTCTGACCTTCCTAATCAAAGTGCTCACTCGTTCCACGATCTCATCAGTATTAGACGTTGAATGCATCCCAGGTAATGAATGTTCACCATAAGCATTTTGCAATTTTTCAAAACTCAAAGTCACATTTTCATTCTGCCTAACACAAAATTTAATGACACATCGTTGTTCCACTATACCATTCAATTTTCAAAACCCACCAAACTCGGAACCCTCCACTTTTTACTCTCTAACGGGCCACGTAGACGCTGTAAAAGTTTAGAACTTGTGCTGGCTTTCTGGAGAAACCAAAGTATAAGCTGTAATAAGGAGGAGGTTGCAGTGTTGCCGGGTCACTCTCCGCGAATTCAGTCTCATTATTGTTCTGCCACATCTCACAATAGGGTACACATAAATATTAGACGTTATATTAAATAGTAGATTCTGACAGTAATAAAGATATCCTATTTACAAATGTAATTCGTTAAAATGATGTCATACCTAAAGATTCTAATGGATCACAACTCTAAAACAGTTTAGCACGGTAGTGCTATCTACAGATCAGTGCACAGAGTTAGTTTTACCGTATAAACTCTCTGGCAACAATTCCCATACTGATGCAATTTATATTTTATTTTAAAGCCAATGATTATGCTTATTTCTTCAAAGACTTTACGGTAAACAGTTTATAATGTTAGTGAACCTTTCTCCCCTAATTTTTATGTAACTAAAATATACTGTGTTTTTGCTCAATTTACCATTTTGAAATGTGTTGATCAACCCTAATACAAAATAGATGGTTTTGCATTCTTGTTTAGAGGTTTGCATCTACTGAAACGGTTTTCGTTTGACTTTTTTGTCTAAAGATGAAATACAGTACGGAATCAAAATGAACGTATGAAAAAACTAACAACTAACTACTTAAGGCTAGTTGAATTAAAACAGACAATGCTGATAATTTGTTTACGGTGCAATCCTGTTATTAAGAAGACGTTTTGTTCTGAAGCAATTTTGATGGTTACCTGCAGTTATATAGTAGTTGGCTGGAAATACTTTCCGGTGGAGGCCGGGAAGTATTTATCTTTCTGTACGGCTATCAGTTGTTTCCTGAATGTAGGTGGGAAGTAGACACGTTCATTGCAGTATAACAAAAAAGATAGTTTTCTACTGAGCTATCTCTGGGAAAACAATTGAGGCAACATTATCGATGATCACAAGATCGCTGTAGCGTCGGTTCCTAGATCCCACCGCGCCGTAGTATTCCTTGCGAACTTGTTTATTTTGAGGTGCAATAGTTCCTTTGACACAGCTATTCTTATAGGAGAAGCGCTAAAACTATTATTGCACAACACGGTTATACAGTATTGTGCTTTAGTAGTAGTTTCTCCAATGCTTCAGTTATAATCAGGTAGGCAATGCTCTTCTTAGTAATTTCCGATACTATTTTTAGGTTATGTTCATTTTAAAATGAGGTTGTGACGATATACTCGACGATCATAAAAATGTACAAAACAGCTTTAGCATCAAAGCATACGGGACTCAAGACAAATTAATACGTGCTTAAAATAAGCAGATGGTGAGAATAGTCGTGCAAAAATATCAAATTTACTTTGCATTCTTATTCAAGGAACACAACACTAAAACAAGAAAACTAACATTAAAAAATATGAATAATATACAAAGCTTTGAAAAAATAACTGTTTCGAAAAAATAACATACAAATCCAACAATAGTATGAAAACCAATAAGTATGAATGTTATTTATATACGTATTTTGATACGTTCTTCGCCAACCGTTGTAGGACAAACAAATATTCATTAGTGTATTCATAAAGAATACATTTAAGTTTTTAACAGTTCAAGAACCGGTTTCAGTAAAATAAACTTGAATTTTAGCACTTAAGAACAATGTTAAACTTCAAATATTGTTAGACTGCTCTTATTTTCGATGGCAAAATTATAGGAGATGTCTCATTTTACAAATATGATTATACGCATTCAAACGCTTCTTCTTGAGATTTTTTCGATATTATGATTGTTTTATTAAGAGTAAAATCTCAAACTGTTTTGTACTTATTGTTTAAATTCTCAAAGCCTACACACTTTTGGATGCCTAGGCTATAATAATCACGTCTTTAAAATAAAAACATAAACAGTAATTTTAATAACTAAAAAATAATGTTTGAGGTTTCACACTGTTCTTATCGGGTAAATATCACATGACGCTAGTTCTTCATCAATCTTTTAAAAAATATATAAAACCGTAAAAACTACAGGTAGAATACGCCAAACAAAAATACTGCATGAAAAACAATACAAGTATCTGGTTCTCAATTTAGAGCGACTACTAACAATTATCAGAATAACACTGAAGTAGCAGCACTTGACTGACCAGCCCGACCAGCCTCATTTGCTTCTCACAACCTCTCATAGAGTGCAGCACGTGGCAGTAAAACAGTTTTTCAATAATTAACTGAAATCTATAAACTATAAATGTGTGTGTGATCCAACATTTTTATGCAAACATTTGGTCGATAATATTTTGTATTAGAAGCAAATATCTTACAAACACAAATTTCATAATACATATTAGTTATGTAATGTAATTCTTTTTAATTCATTACAAATAAACCAAATGAGCTATACCTGGAACTGTTTTCATTGTTCAAATGCAATTTTTTTGTTGTGAACAAATAATGTTAATTAACATATACAACTGATATATGTAATAAATGTTTTATTACATGCTGAATCAAATTTTTTGTATAAAATATGTAATAAAACAGGGTTGCTACACAGTTTTTGGAATGAAATTCCCTGAGATTTCTATGTGCTTTATACCAAAAACTACAGAAATTTCCAAAGACATTAGTGTAATATAATGCGAAGAAAAACAATAACTTTACTATAGTTCTAGACATACTATAGTACATCATTGCAAGCCTGGTTGTGCATATAAACTGTTGTTTGATACACTTAGACCATATTGTTTAAACTTCACATGGGCATAGAAGATTAGTTTCTTGGAATAACACGAGTATTAAATTTTAATTGACGTCTCTTTACATTATTAATACACAATAAAGCCAAACGGCCAGGCTTACAATATGTCTCATACTATAGCACTTAAAGCCATAATACTAAAGTAGACGTCTAAAAACCTATATAAGTGGTATTATAC
Source organism: Homalodisca vitripennis (assembly GCF_021130785.1). Lineage (NCBI taxonomy): Eukaryota > Metazoa > Arthropoda > Insecta > Hemiptera > Cicadellidae > Homalodisca > Homalodisca vitripennis. Next base: position 33,124,685 of record NC_060214.1, on the reverse strand, counting down.
ATTAATCTATACCTATTGTGTTTATTTGTTGATAAAATAAGCTGCTACTATAAGATAGCTAATTATATAGTTGAAGAATTAATGTTAGCTTCTACTGTTTTAATTTTTAATCTGTCTCTTCAAGCAATCTTTTTTGACTGACAACTAATTAAATCTGTGAACAAGGAAGTAGACAGTGAGGGGATCCAAGGGTCCGGACCTCCTCCTCACCTAAATTTTCAAATATTTCATTAAATCTTTTAGTAAATTATTATTATTTAAATAACTTAGTATTACTGACATGTAATGCTGAGATATCGTTCTCAAAAAAGAAACGGGTCAAGAACTCTTTAAGGAACAAAATAGGGCCTTACTCTCTGTCCACTACAGGAAAATATCAGTTGTCTGGACCCCTTTCCCCCAAATTTTTTCCTGGTTACGTTCTTGCCTGTGAATAGCTTTTCATCTGTTGGCAATAATACGCAGCAAACTCGCAGCGATGCATGAACGGAAGTACAGAAATCCAGGCAAAATACTGTGTACAAAAATATGTTACTGCGTCAAATTAAATCACCTAACAACGCATTTCCATAGACATAGTACAACTAAATCACGTTTTTTACTTCACCTTCATACAAAATAGACACACTAAAAAAAGCATGATACTTTTTCAATTTTTCAATTCACTAAAATTTCGCCTTACTGAATCTCGCCAATTAAGTTTGAGGTTAGCTCTCAATACTTTTTTTATTTTAAGAATGTGATCTAGGTTTTCCTTAGAAGTTGCCAAATATAAGCCAATACCATAAGATAAATGGGTGTGTGTGTGGGGGGGGGGGGCAAAATAAACTAATTTTAAAACATTCGGGCTGCATGAGTGAGATATTCTTATGACATGCAGGCCTGAGCTGATTTTTGCTATAATGTAGACAGTAAGTTTGTCCCATAAATTAAATAATCATAAATTTTCATATCCAAGAATTTTGTTTCTTTAACCTGCTCTGTGCTATCTGTACCTATGAGTATATGGGAATGTATTTGAAGCTTAATTTGTTTTGTTGAGAAAGAAATTAAGTTTGTTTTTTGTTTACTTATAAAAAGTTTTTTAAAAGGAAGGATTGTGTTGAAGCTGACCCCATTTATTATTAACGGCTGTTATATATCATATAGGTAATATATAAATTGGTGATAAAATAATAATTCTTAATGCATATATAAAAAGTATAAAATATTATCTTTATTGAAATGTTCAAAAATACATTACGTTTACATTTTTAACAAACTACATAATAACTTCTAGGTTATTTCTATGGAGTATACACTTTTATATTCTATAATATTACTGTAACTGCTTCGTATCTATAATTCTGTCCATGATGTCCAATAAAACAATTCCATGATAAAACATCAAAGGCATTATTCTTCAAACATGTCTTCATCATAACTACCACTTCCACTTCCAAGATTCCTAGGAATTGTATCAAAATTTGGGTTAAGATCCAACACCATAGGAGTGCTTGAAGCTGGTGTTCTCGGACTCTGATGAGGAAATCTTCCACCAAAAAAAGTAGGCATACTGGATGGTCTCTCATCAGAATCATGTCTGCGACGTTGGTGTTGAATTTCTTCAGACATACTTCTTAAGTTGCTACTGCCAGGGCCAAAACTACGCAAATGATGACTATTTTCTGTGAAGAATCTATTGGGTAAGCGATCATTATCCTCTTCTGCAAAGAACGAACCATGATCTGATGATCTGGTTCTCACAGTTTGCTCACCCAAATCTTGAAATGTACTTCTAGAAATAGGTGACTGGAGTTGTGACAGGTTATGGTGACCAAATACAGGAACGGAATAATTCTGCATTGAAGTCGGAGATAAAACTCTTGGTGAAGATGTTTGAGAATGATTCAAAACTGCTGGAAAATTTATTTGTGTATTGTAGTTCTTTGAAGGAGGGATTTGACATGGGGTTCTAAATGGAGAGTCACGTGTTAAGTGTACATCTTCAACATAAATATGCTCATATCGATTTCCCGCAATATTTTCAGAATAATTAGACTCTCTTAAAGATGTACATGGAAGTACTCTTAGAAATTTCTGTGGTGTTGTAACATCAGAATTTGAAGGCAGAACGTTTCCTAGTGGATGATTTCCTTTTTCAGAATGCAAGTTGTTTCTACTTGCAGGTGTTCTTATTACAGAAGAGGATGAAATCTCATTGGTAATCACTTCAGAATTTCTGACAGTTTCCTTTGACATACACATCTCCATTTGTAACCGTTCTGGAGTGTTACTCCTTGAATTATCTCTTCTGAGTAGCATTGAAGGACTTGAAACAGAAGGTATGGAAGGATCTATCATTGACTTAGGTGTTTTGGTATGGGTGATATTTTTGTCCACAAGCACAGATGAGTTAATTGCACAAGAATGCTGTGCTTTACTTGAGGAAGGGGTATTTTTAGACGACCTGACTGGTTGAGGGACATTGCAATCTAACAAAGATTTATCCGGCTCTTCATGATCAATTTCTAAGTTATCATTATCTTCACTGATTTCAGCACTCTTATCTTCTGTATCACGCCTCGCTTCAACATTTTGATTCTCCAATTCATCTTCAATTCCATATCTTTGTTTTAGTTTTGCCTGAACTTTTAGAAGTTCATTCAGATTGAATCGTTCACCTTGAATTAGATCTAAGAGTTCTTGAATGTATTCTTGATCTTCTTCTGCTTCAGTTTTTCCCTCACAGTAATATGGTATTGGCTGAAACATGTAGAAATGTTATTTAATTGATAAGCAAAGAAAATAGGTATGTTGTGTGTAATAAGATTGTTGTAATGCCCCGTCAACTAAATGTTGATAGCAAACCAATCATTTATACTTCTGATAATAATGATAATCTTTTTTAGTCATTTTAATTTTTATTAATTTTTTGACAATGACAGAAATTATAGCACACAGCCAAATTACACAATATCTCAATCACTACTAAGGGCAACAACTAAAAAAAATATAATGAAATAATTTTGAACAAAAAATTAGTATTAAATACAATTGATATTCCAAAATTAATGTTACCTGTATTAAAAAATTTGTCCATGTTATAAAAAAAAAGGTCAAATTCCTTGTAGTGTTAATCGACAAAATTTTGTCAATCAAACGTTCCCTCACAAAATCAATTCTTATAATGTACTCCGGCAATGTATCAATTTCATTCATGCACCACTGGATTCAGGAAGAAAAATGTGAATGAAAACTAAAATTGTATTCCGCTTTGTTATTATGGCTGTGAAGTAGTAATTGATTCTTTCAAACGTAAAAGAGAACAACATGTTTTTTTGTGAACTCCATCTTGCCGGAGATATTTACTTTTACATCTGTGCCGAGCCATTTATAATTGTAAGTTTAATTCGTGTTTTAGTGTTGTAATGAAACAACACATGATTGATTGTATCTGTTTACTGAAATCTATTATTTGATAAATTATCGGCTCCGAGTAGGCTGTTGGAAGATCACTTGGCTAAAACTAATTTCACGTAGTTGGTAATTGTTTTTCACTTACTAAATGTTATTTCCAGTATTCCTTTAGTTCTGAAGCAACAATTTAGCATTGGTAAATAGATCCTAATATATATTTACCGTAATTTCTTTGGTTTTAATATATATATATATATATATATATATATATATATATATATATATATGATAACTGTTTGTATCATTCTGGATCATTGTTTATTACATATACACGGTTATTTGAGTAACTCATGTGGTTGTAGAATAAAAACTAAGTTTATGTCAAATTTCAGTACCGGTAATAAGAACTTGATTTTTCTAAAATATCTAATAATATTTGTATAAATTTTTATATAATACAAACTTTCAAAAACAAACTGAATATCTTTTGTAAAATGTTTGAATAATGTAAAATAACTTTTTTATACTTTTCAAAAAAGAGTTCTGGAATGTACATTATAGCTGCTATATAGTTTATTTCATTTTTAGTAAACAAAATATGCAATATAACGTATATTCATGTACAATTGCATTAGCAAAACTTGGACTACCAAACTCTTATGTATTTCTCTGATTTTCATATATGCGCATATCTGCTTTTTTGTTTTGTAGCTTTATTATGGTTTCATATATAAGTGTAAAGTTTGTTTTTCTTAAACTAGATAAAATTTGACATACAATGGCTACCTCTCATTTACATTTTTTCACAATAACTTGATTTCACAATAACCCCAGCATTTAAAAAACTCTTTGTTGCAAAATTTTACTTTCATTAAAAAAGTGTTAATAAAAATTTTTGTATGCCCTACTTTAAATTCAAATATTATTCTTATTTATATTATTCAAATATATTCTTGCTCTTAATTTCTATTTTAATCATTTTTTAAAACCTTCCGTAAAGCTCTAAAACAGCCTGACACTACAGGATGAAATGGCCGCCAGTTGTAGGTTTAAGAGACAAGAATAAAACTTGATTACATGATTATACAATTTAGAATATTAAAGCTGTAAAGTAATGACTACTACCATTCTCTGCTGGGTCAGATCGTCACATATTTCCTTGGCACGTTGCAGAACCGATGGAGGAATGGATGTGACCTGGGCCAGCCGTAACCCATACAGCATGACTCTAGTGACTCCTGGTGCTACTTTGTGTGTGTACACCAACTGCCTCTCGTCATTCTGCTCCGTGACCATCTGGTGACTGTGACAACAGAGATTACCAGGCCATTACTCATGTCATTTATCAATTTACTATTGCATTTTGCATTGTTTTAATGATAAAGACTGAACCTATAAAGCTTTATTAACACTATTAAAACAAAAATTCATTATCACATTGATTTTATTCCATAGTTACCTTTCAATAATATAGGGACATTACTTGTATTTACTGTAATTTGACATGTCTTTAAAACCTTTAATAATATTTCCTTTAGATGTGGGGATGAGAGTAGTTTGTACTGGCAGGATACAATTAGGAGGTAATTATCTTTTCCTAAAAAAATAAACACATATGGAATTTTTCAAATTTTCAATTACTAACTATCGTAAATTTATATGAGAATTAGAAACTGAAATTTTTACAAAATGTATAATTTTGATACAAAATATGCAACTACTAATTGTATAGTTAAAGATATATAGTAAATACACATCTATGATTAACAATGAGCATTTTAATCATACAATAAGCTGGATTGATTAAAAATTGTAAAAGATTTATCGCATATTACATTTTATCTCATTTATCTCTTAAAATAATTGGCTTACTAGTGTTCAACAATAACTAATGAGTTTTAAAATGAAATAAACTAAAATATCTTTGTAATTGTAAATATGTTCACAGCAATTTTATCAAACAATTTGAAGTTAATTTACCAGAATACTATCATTTCAGTTTCAATATATTTATAAACATATTGTAAATTACATATTTTAATGTTAAATTTAAACAAATTAAAATTATATGAATGCCTAAATAAATAACGGACAGTTATTTTTATTGTGACTGTATTTACTTTCAGTTGTTTGTTCTACAGCAGTCATGGTTTGACAAGTTGCATCTTTTGTACAGCAATTTTGTCTCACTAGATAATTCACTCTCTTACTTGACCACTTCTGTCTTTATTTAGAATCAAACTGATACATCTCATTAAAACGTAAATAAAACATATAAATCGTATTTGTACAAGCACAGAAACAGACATAATGGGAATTACTTGGTAACATTTGGATAGAGGGTCTGAAGCTTGGTGAGGAAGAGGTAATGGGTAGTGAAGAAGACAAAAGCCTTGGACTGAAGCAACTGCTCGCACATTACCCAGGCTATAGCAGTACCTTCTTCATGGTCAGTACTACGACACAACTCGTCTATCACTACCAGACAGTTGGGTCTCAGAGAACGAATGATGTATTGCATCTCTTGCATCTATCACAATCAGAATTATCTGTCAAGATTTATATTAAGATAAGATAAGCAACAATATAATATTTAAGACACGTGTCTGCCATATTCACCCTAATATGACACCTTTGTATTCTTCATAATTAATTCATTTGAATATCCAAACTGCTGGTGAGCTTTCAAACTAATACTAGTCTTAGTCTAACAGGAAAAAGTAAATCTGGAAACGTAAATTGAAGAAATTCACACACATAAAACCATTATAGACTCTTAAAGTTTACTGTTTATTACTTAATAGTGATGAAGGAGGTAATCTCTAAGTTGAAACTTGTTTTGATACTTATCAGGTATTTTATACTGATAATTGCTAGTCCATACTCTTAATGTCATAAAAAATGGCATTTCAAAACTGTTTCAAATTTTAATTTCTGGTCAAGTAACCAATTTTTTAGAGAGGTATATAACCTGATGAACTTGGCTCGATATGGGTTTAGAAGAGGAAAATCAATTATAGATATAACTTTCTCAGAAATATTGTTTTAGTTTAAAAAAAAAATAAAGAGCTTAAGTAATTTTATGTGATAAGTAAAGATTTTGATGTCATACCATTTAATGACCTTAAGACATTAAAATATAATTATTACTGACTCACCTCTCAAATTGTTTAACCTACTCAAAAACAAAAGGTATTTGTAAATACATCATGGTCACAAGATGCTATTTTTGGTGTTCCTCAAGGGCCGGTGCTTGGCCCACAGTTACTCTTTAATTTATAAAGGATCATCCAAAAGTCAGTGGTCATCCCTCTCATTTCTAGACGGTTTGAGCAATTGAAATAAAAATTTGGGGATCTTTGCAGGTTAACAAAACCTGCTTTTCGGTGTATCAACAAATGTTTAGGGGCAGCCACCCTGGAGGGGCTCACCTCAACTCAACATTTTCAAATGGCAATCCCCCAAATGTGATGCATTATTCAAAAGTAAATTTTATGAATAACATTTTTTACATTGACATCAGTTTTAAAAATTACCCACACTTACCACACTTTTTGTGAAAATTTGTTTTTTATGTTTTTTCAGGTAGAGAGACATGAATTTGACATCGGTTTTCAAGATGTTTTCAAATACCTACATATTTCCAAGATGACGGCAACAAAATGGCAAGAACTTATTTGTTAAAAAAATATTCTTCAGTGATGAATCCTCATTTTTTCTTTGTGGTTCTAAAAGGAAGGTGAAATGGAGCAAAACTCAACATTCACATAGAATCAATCATCCTCACCATAGCTACATTATGTGTAGAAAACTCTGTTGCTCCATCGTGCCTTAGAATCACGTCTAAAACATCGTAGTGCACTCAATTATGCACCTGATGAGACAATAAGATTACACCTAGATTACACTATATTTTGTAGTCTAGGTGTCTCTGATGTCAAAACTATGTAAAAAAACTCATTTTGAGCTCCTTCATCACTAACTTTTTTGGACCTCTTCAGATGAACATGACTCCAGATTCTAGGAGTCAAGTCAGTGACAGCATCAGATTTGAGACACTGCACCAAAAGGAAAGTGAACTGGAACTAAACTTAAAATTCACTTTAAATTTGGCATGAACTTCTTTTTTACACAGACAAGAATGAATTCTATGATGGGACATTCAAGCATGTTCATCTATGGGATTTAGTTGAACTTCATCACTTGCACAATTTCTCTTTTACTTGCGGAGGGAATGTAAGAGTTTCTTTCCTGTATAATAATCTGTCTGTCCGCAGGACATCTCAAGAATGAAACATGCTGTAGTTTTGAAATTTTTCATGCAGCGAAGCCTGTTACGCGACGTAAGGTGTGATTTTACCTCCTTATCCACGATTAAACATAGTTCCTCGAGAGTCTATACCCACTTAAACGCTAATTGAGCACAAATCTCCCACCTCATAAGGATGTGCTGTTTGACATTAAATACCCTCACCAGCTTTAGACGTGAAATTCATGTTTTAATTTCCTCAAAGTGAGATCATATTGTTCATATTTAAAGTTTACAGTCTGAATATCAATTTTAAAGGAGCGCACACTCACCTCTAACATGAAACTGGAAGCATTGTACTCAATGCTGTCATCAAAACCCATCCTGGAGAAAATTTGTTTCATGATTTTAAACTCAGCAGTCTCAGCAGGCACAAAGCAGCCAATCTGTGGGGGTGAGTACAACATTTAAGTATTCTTGTGCAGTGTGTATTGTAATAGTCCAATATTATCAGTAAAACTCATCCACATAATTTTATTAAAGTGTGACTAGGAGAATCATCATAGTAAACCCTACAGAAGAGCCAGCAGAAATTATTACCCGGTATATAAGTGTATTGTATTACATACTTCTATCAGTAGTATAATTAATTCTCTTCAGAATAAATGCTACACTCATTTTGAGATCCCTTTTCTTAGTCATACCATAATTTATGTTGTATTATTATTGCGTCAAACAAGTAAAATCCTTAAGTGCCCCAATGACTACAATAAAAATGCATAAAGAACAGAGTGGGGAAGCTGCTCAAGATTTCCTTTTTCAGTTTTTCACAAAGATAAAACTATCTGTTTGGTACATAGTTAAGATTATCCTTTGTCGAATTAATAAAAACAAAATATTCTACAAAAATATAAACTTTTTAGCCTATCTCAATCAATTGTCTAGTTTTTAACATATCTTGGATGTGTTTGGATGTAGCCATTTTTGTTGTATAGTCATCTCCAGGAACCAGATTTGGGGATTTCCTTCAAATGATTATGACTCAAACAAGTTTCTCTATAAGAGTAATTAAAGTAACCAATATATTGGCTCCAGGAGGGTTTACTTCAGTGTGGATTATACCTGCCAGTAGAACCTACACTATACTCGGTTCCACGTTCACCATGCAGTACAGGTCTAATACAACATACTCATGTTACTACATTTACTGGGAACATCGTGCCTAGTGTCGTGCGGATTGTGTCAACTGTCCTCGCGGACCACACAAAGGCGCTTACATAGATTTTACTGTACCCTACCTTTCGTACCTTAACACATGTCCATACGTGTTTTATATATCAGTGATGTTCGTATCACTATAGTTAAAATTAAGCACTTGTATTCACTGAACGTTATCGACGAGATAGTTCTGACACTCCCTTTTTACTTTGAGTTAAATCCCGCTAAGTTAGTCCGGAGCCAAGTTAAAAGACATGTTGATGTAAATAACAAAACATAAAACATCAAGCAAATAGAGCCATTGATTGAAAATGCTTTTAAGGCCGTCAAAATGGAGCAATAGAAGAATTACTGCAAACATGTGGAAAAATTGAAGAAGACATGTGGAAGATAGATAATTTACAAGATGATGTGGACAGTTAATTATTCAACTGTCTGGATCTTCAACAAACTCAGAGAGTGACGGAGAAGATAGTTCAACTGCGTTGCAATTCATCGTTGTGCCTGGAGTTGCTGTCTTACAGTAAATCAAGTAAAGTAATCAAGGTAGTAGCATGTAATATAAAAATTGCACAGAATAATACAAAAAATAAAATAAAAAGTAGAATTGATTGTAATTTTTAATACAAATAAGTACTTCTGTAGTTTAATATTACTTTTGTCTTAATAACTACTTTAATAACTAAAATGTATTACTTTTGCATAAGTGCTAAATTTATTTAATATGTATATAATGTACTGGTACCTATAAACTGCAATTATCAATGTACATACAAAAATAGATTTATAGTTTAAGATTAATATTTTAAAACCCCCCAAAAATTTTTCCTGGCTACGTTCTTGAGTACAACAGTAGATTGTTGGTGATATTAAGTTAATCAAGTAATATTTGTATGAGTGTTTGTATAATCTGCATGTCTGTATTGTTGGTAGTGAACACTACCTGAGCCATGACCTGCAACAAGGCCACCTGTTTGATGTAGACACTCTTACCACCCATGTTAGGTCCAGTTATGATGTGGAAGTTCTTTTCTGCACTGGCAAACTGCAACAGACCAAAGTGTGTCAATAGAACCAATCAAAACAAGTCACAAAAATTAAGTAATGTCAGGGGCAATAAAAGCAATTCTAGTATTATAGGCAAGACTCCAGTTTCACCAACGCCGCTTCTTACAAATTAATATCGGCATCAAACTTTCACAAAATATAAATACCACACTTTTACATTTTGGTCCTCATTTTTTTTAATTGCATCAAAAAGCTTATTCTTTTATTCCAAAATAATGTTAGAATGTACTAAATAAAATACATCTAAATTTCCTTTCATAGGATATGAAGACTATTTTCATGGTCTTGTACAAACATGGTCCTATACGTGAGAATGAAACCTATTTTTATAGTTTTGTACAAACCTGGTCTAAATACAGGAGAACAAGACCTACACTTTAGCATGGTCCTATACAAATCTTGTATGGTAAAGATATTATTGTACCAGGTAATATTGATCCAATAATACCTATAAAGGTATATTAGGTAGATATATTGTAGGTATATTATAAAGGTGCTATTGGGACCTACTTTTATGGCCCTATGGTCTTTTATGGACTTTTATGGTCTAATAAAGAAAAACAAGATCTACTTTCATGGTTTTATAAGAAGCTGGTGTAATGTATGAGAATAAGACACATTTACATTTTCCTATACAAACCTGGTCCTACACAGGAGAAGAAAGCCAATTTCCATTGCCTTGGTTCATATGAGGAGAACTAAGATCAGTTCAAAAGGCAGATATTTGTTCTAGAGCAATATATTTTGGTGAGGAAAATTAATATGAATCTGTTTTGGCAGCCAGTCTCTTTAAAATTTTAAAGCGTTGTAAATCTCAATATTTTACACAAAAATAATAGATTGTTTTCCAAGCCACTTACTTCTTTAAATCACTAGTTCCTTTATTTTCCTCAGATCCCTTTAATCATTAGAATGTTCTTTAGTACTTATGACGTTTACAGCTCTCATAATCTTCAACACATATTTCAAGATAAATTTACTTCATTGAGAGGTTAAAAATAACCCAAAAGTATCAATAAGAGATTGAATAGGTTACGAAGAGCAAGTTTGCCTTAACTAAATTAGAAAGTTACTGCTTTTTTTATTGACACACAAACAGTAAATGGTAGAACGAATTTGGAATGTTTCTTGTTTGTCAACAAATATTACAAATATATTATGTTGGCTGTATAAATATGTAAAACAATGGTATATTTGTGCTCTTGCACTTTCATAGATCAGTAACAAAATATATTTTTCTTTTAACACAAAATATTCCACTTAGATTTTTCCCATAGTATTTTGTACATGAACAATATTCCACTTACAAAACTAGTAGTAGAAAAACAACAGAATGTGTATGCTAGTACTGGATTTCATTGTTTGTTACCTGTGAAAAAATACCTAAAGATTGTTTAAAATGGGAAGAACATAGGTTTGATTGTATGGCAACCAAAAGCTTTGTTGCTTCACTTAGAGCGCTGTCAGTATTTTAACAACTCAGTTCACACAAAAATAAGCCAATATTCCACTGTACAGGTAACACATTTGTAGTGTACACCATGAAAACTAATAATGTTGACAAGCAATCAAGGACGTAGCCTCCAAGGGGTCCAGATTCCCCTAAATTTTCAATTTTTTCAATTATTTTTTTTATAAACGATTATTATTATTTAAATAATTTAGCATTACTGGACCAGTGCTGAAAGATCGTTCTCATTACAGAAATGGGTCAAGAACTTTTTAAGGAACAAAATGGGGCCTTAATCTGTCCACTGCGGGAAAATATCAGTTGTCTAGACCCCTCTCAAACATTTTTTCCTGGCTACATTCCTGCAAGCAATAGGGAAATTTTAGTGTAATTTTGCTGTTGAAAAATTGTACAGTCAGAACAAGAAGTCAACTGGCTAACTGACTGGTTAGGTAAAATAGTAACAACCAGACAGATTTCATTTAGTCATTATTGTCAAGCGCACAAAAAAAAAACCAATGAAATTTGAGGCCATGTTGCCACATTGCTTCTAACCACCAGCTGTTCCCACACTATGATATGGTTATATTCATATACTGTCTGCTGGATTTACATGTTGTCTGCAAAACAGATGAAGAAAATCAAATCAAATGGCTACAATCAACAGTGTTGGGCGCGGGGTGTAGAGTGGGGATTCACAGCCTCTATCTGTCTTCATTTGGGCAGCTCTAATAATTATTTATTAGTCTTATCTAAGTCTGTCATACACAAGCTTTACACTAGGAACCAACCACATCGTTAGCCACAGGAGTGAAGGGGCTGATGAAATCCAGGATGGGATGACGGGACAGCTTGATGTCCATCTTGTCGCCGAAGGTGGGAGGGACGAAGCGGTCTGCAGAGCTGACCTGAGCCAGCGCCACAAGCAGATCCAGCTCAGCAATGTCCTCACAGAGACGGTACAAGCAGCCAATGTGTGCTCGCAGTTTCTGCAGCAACTGGTATAAGACTCTACAGAACAAGCACTTAATCAAATTTAAGGAAAACTCAAAGTTTAAATTTATTTTTAAACTATTGTATATCATTCCGTTTTGTATTTATTTGTGAATTATTATATAAAACTTCAGGAAAACTGGTTAAATCTCCAATAAAAATATAGTCCATAGAAAATATTCCATTCACTTTTATTATTTTAAAGCATTTTATTGTGGAAAAGAAAACTAAATTTCCTTTTATTTTTGCACCACATCAGCCAAAGTGAATGTAAGAAACCGGATAGAGGATCTAAGAAACCAAACCGAGACGTTTTGCTACCTCTTCTGTAATCTGTACTGTAAAAGTCACGGCTGCGACACCAAGTTGTGTACAGAGGCAATTTAGCTAATACTTTAAGGCTTAGGATTTGTAGTGTTTAATGTGAATTAATTGTACAGTGATAACAATATAGGCCAAAATGACAAATGTAAAAAAACAGCTGTCTGTTTAATTAAGTCAAGGATTGATTTCCTAATACGTATCTTGCAGAAATCAATACGTATTATATATACCTTGTACGGTAATAAAATCAAATGCTTTATTATAACAATGACTACTAGAAATATTTTTCCATAACAGGATCCGCCGAAGGTATAGTTATATAAGTAAAAACACTGTAATGAGGGTGCAAAATATATATTCGCCTGGAGTACAAAAATCCCAGAGCCCTGTTTAAAGGGTTAACATCACTGGTTACATGTCCAGACTTCATCACAATGGTTATCGAGATCACTGTGCTCCAATTTTTCAGAGACTTGGGATCCAGACTGTTTTCGGCCAATATATTCTTCAGAGCCTGGTTTATACAAGAGAGAACTTAGAATCTTTCCAATCTAGAGCGGACACACACTCTTACGATCTCCGTGGTTTTAACAATGGAGACTTACCCTGCTGCCGCCTTAGTAAAACAAGGGACTATTTCCCAGTGCTGGCACTCAGGATGTTTAACAAACTCTCTGAGACCGTTCAATGTTTGGAGGAAAAGGCATTTGAAGTCAAAATTAAATTATGGTTACTCTCCAAATCATTTTACTCTCTTGATGAGTTTTTTTGCTGTTTAAGTGGAGGAATGGACTCCAATCTCGTGTTGTACCGCCATCTTGCCTACAGTTTTATTTTAAATAATATTTATTAATTTTAAATACAATGACGTAATCTATCCAGCTAGTCTGGTCAAAGATGCAGTATTCAAGTATGTTTCTGTGAGCTAGGGAGGGCACTACGCACAAATGTACAGACTGACAGACGTTAAACATTGATTTTCTACTCTTATTATTGTTTCATTTTACTCTATAATAATAATAATGTAACATGCTCAAATAACATACAATTGTAAACATTTCATTTATAGATGTATTTATTACGCTATTTTATCGATTCCATCATATTTACGCATAGGCCAATGTAAAAATAATGCTCAGCTAAATATACACAATGAGTGTATTTTCCTAGTTCTATCAGTTATTTCAAGTAAATAATTGAACTGCAAACAAGTACTGAACTTAGTTTGATTTTCAAATACCACTGAAAAATCTCTTGTTTAACAATTAAACACGTCATTTAAGTGTATCCATGATTCTAAGGTTTAAACAAAACTTCTATAGTTAAATATAATCTTTTTTCACCATCTGGTACTCACACATTGCTCAAGATCTGTATTTCCAGCAGCATCTGCCTCATGCGATGGTTCAACACGACAAGTTCTTCGGTAGTGCAAGTGATCAAGTTCTTGGTTCTGCTCACCTGGACAACATAGAGTCTTGTATGTTATTGAGATCAACCATTACTATGAGGGTAATAACATTACATGAAACATACAAAAAAAACACTAACCTGTATAAAAACAGCGGGTAGATCTTTCACTGAAAAACCACAGTTTCTGATGATCCTGAGTTGGATGTGAAGCCCCTTAGTCAGAGTACAGCTCGCTCTCAAGGGAAGGTTGAATTCTGAGGCCATCTCTTGGATTTTCTCTTTAAAGAAAATTCGAAAAATGTTTAGTGAATTTGTGATCAGGAATATGGAGTGCCAATAAGAAATTTGCTGAGTTTTAAATCCTTCTTCTCAGACTAGTTGATAAATTCCATCTCTGTTTGTTTTCTCAGTGTCCAAATAAAATTATACATGGGCTCTTTTACAAGACACCCATCAATTTTCATAACTCAGCTCCAAGAGATAAGCACTTTTTCAGGTAGAAAATCTATGTGCAAAAATATTGGAAGAGCTTAAAGAATGCATATTTGTTAAAATATCTGATGCAGTTAGGGTATTTAAAATAACAGTTAATAACTACTTCTACCACTTTCATAATTATTGTTATACCAGAGTGAATAAATATAATAAAATTTAAAAAATTTTAGCAAAAAATACATTAAAATATTATTTTCAAAAATCTATTTTATCTATTAAACAATTAATTGTTTTAAATACTAATTACAGACATAATAATGGCAACAAAGACAAATCCGAAAGAAATCCTTTGTTTCAAAGAAGCCAGAAGAACGATAAAGCGCATTTTTAAATGATGTACTTACATGTTTAACCCGGCAGTGGTCGCTGTGGGTCATAGTGACCCGCACGTGACTTTTGTCATCTATCCTGACTATACAAAAATATTAATTTTTCCGGCCTTTCGCATACCTTCCTGCCTCCCCACCCACTATAACTCAGGACAGTTTTGTTCAGTTTATGCGAGACTGGTGTCCGGGATAGACACGTGTGGGTCACCGTGACCCGCAGCGACCGTTTTCATTGTCAAAGTGTCTTACATCAAATTATTTTTTGAACAGTGTTTTTTAGCGTTTATGGTGTTTTTTATTAACATTTGTAGCATATAATTTTTTATTCTACGTTATTGTTCAAAAACTAAGTGAAATGGCTGAAGGCTCAAGTACAAGTGCTCCCTTTAGAGCGGCAGAGCGTGTAGTGTTGGATGAAAACAGAATTCTCCAGGCCCTGGAAGAAGATGTTGAATCCGATGTTGAAACTGGAGCTGAAACTGATGAAATACGTAAAGAGATGAAATAGAAGAAAGAGAGGACGATGCCTGCAGAAATTCAGATACAGAGCAGAGTGACGAAGATTCGGAAAATGATGGACCTGTGTCGGATGATGAAATTCCTCTTGCGTATAGAGGACATTACCTAGGATTACCTCATATTGTTTACTCATGTAATATAATTTATTATAATAACAAGTTAAAGAGAAAATCTTTAAACTTTAAGTTTTATGAAAAATGCAATTTATTTTCAGGTCTCAATGACCTGTCCCCGACTTGTTTTACTTCAAAAATTTTTCTCAAGATAATATTTTAAGAATAGTGATAAGTTTTGATTATTTTAAGATGTAGTTATTATAAAATTAATTATATGCAATATTAGGCAAGGTTTAAATACTTCATAGTTGTTTTAATATTTTACTTATTAATTTTCTACTTAGGTTTTAGTTTTTATCTTATTAAATTTGACAGGAGAATTTACTAAAAATATTTCGAAATAATGTATGTGTTTTAAATTTTATTTAGGTATTTTGTATCTTAAACCAATAAATACATTCATAAAAATTTAAATATTTTGTAACTAGATTTTTATACAGACATTAGAAAATTAGTCAACACAAACTGCTAAGATTTGTGACATATATTTCATAATTTTAAAACAACATGTAAATAAATAAAAAATGTTTCCGAAACATGTTAAATTCTATTGCCTAGCTCCAAAATTAACATATATGTAATATTAATTAAATAAGTAATAGAGCTTTCAGATATAACAAGGTTTTAATTTGCGGGTCACCTAGACCCACAGCGACCGGATTCAGGTGCGACATAGGCGCGACCACTCCCGGGTTAATGTTTTATCTAAAAGATATTAAGTATAGTACATAATAATTATTAGTGGTAGTGCGTTTGTGTTTGAAAAAACATTTTTCACTGACAGAAAGTTGTTATACATTTTGACAATGCATTAACATCTGAAATTCAATTATAGTGTTTTTTTAAATAATTTAAATACTGTGCAACTACAAGAAGAAAAATGCTTGCGTCAAAATAGGCTATAAAACGATTTAGAAAGGAAGCATATTGCTACAGAAGTATGCAGACAGAGCTACCAAGAAAGATATATTTCCTACTTTCGATGTGTATCATTAATTGGAAGTAACCACAAAGAGCTCACCATGTGTGGTGGACACAAGATCCGAGTAGGAAGAGCGAGCCATGTCCAGCAATCCGTTGATGCCAGTCTTAATGGCAAAGCACCTCTGGAATTGTGATGCTGAGTAGCCTTTCTTGGTCCTGGCATCGTCGTTGATTACTTCCAGGATAGTGGTCTGCATGACTGCAAACCTCTCATCGTCCAGGTCCTTCAATCAATGCCATTTTGTCGATATATACACCACAGGTGAAAATTTGAAATCAAATTAAAATCCATTTATTCCTACATGTATAACTTGTAGAAATGACAAGAATAAGAAAACAAGGTGATGCAATGAAATTAAAAGAAGAAAATTTGAAGCAAGCACAAATTATTAAAATAAAATAAAAACTTTTTAGTCCATTATAAAAACAATGGAATCCCTTAAGATATATATATATATATATATATATATATATATATATATATATATATATATATATATATACTTTAGAGGTCAACATAAGATTTTGTTATTCTAGAAACTATCTTTGGGGAACAATCATGAATTAGCAATTCAAGTAACAACTGGAAAGTTTTACGGAAACACTTACAACTATTATGTCCTTATCATTTACAGTTGTTACAGGCTCTAAAGCATGCAGACTATGATTTACGTGTCAATTATGCAAACTAAACGTTGTTGCATGACTGACTATAAAGATTTTCTGGATTATGTCGTTTTCAGTGATGAATCAACATTTCACCTCAGTGGACATGTGAACATTCACAATGTGCGTATCTAGGGCGTAGAAATCCCTCACGTTATGGTACAATTGCAGCGAGACTCCGTTTCGTGTGTCATATCTAGGCGGAAAGTTATGGGTCCTTCTTTTTTGGAGAAGGAACTGTAACTGGTATTTCTTCACATGACAAAGCTATGGCAGGAAGGGTTGATTTAATTGAATTTTGAGTTTAGCTCCAGTTCACCTTCCGTTTATTGCAGCGTTTGTTATCTGACGCTCTCTTAAACTTGACTCCTGGAATCTGGAGTCATGTTCATCTGAAGAGATCCAAATGAAAGTCAATGACGCAAAAGCTCAAAACAAAACATTTACATCGTTTCGACATCAGAGACACCCAGAAATAAGTGAAGTGGTAATCTCATTGTCTCATCAACTACACAATTGAGTGCACTACAATGTGATAAACATGATATCTAAGCATGGTAAAACAACCAAGTTTTCTATATATTACGTAGCTGTGGTAGGAAGGGTTGATTTAATTAAATTTTAAGTTTAGCTTCAATTTACCTTTCTTTTACTGCAGCGTCTGATTTCTGACGTATCAGACATCGTAGTGCACTCAATTGTGTACCTGATGAGACAATGAGACTACCACTTCACCTATTTATGGGTGTCTCTGATGTTGAAACAATATAAATGTTTTGTTTTGAACTTTTGCGTCATCAACTTTCTTTAGATCTCTTCAGACGAACATGACTCCAGATTCCAGGAGTCAAGTCTGAGACAGCGTCAGACACCAGACGCTGCAATAAAAGGAAGGTGAAATGGAGCTAAACTCAAAATTCAATGATATTTCATATCTCAATTCTCAATAACTATGGCTATTTCCTCAATTAGAAGATGACTCACAGGACTTCATTTGGCAGCAAGATGGTGTACTGACTCACTGGTATATCAGTACATGATTGGTTGAACGTCACTGTACCTGACCGCTGGATTGGCAGCAACAGGGTTAATGACAGAGCTTGTTTCGCATGGCTTTCACATTCACCCAGCCTGACACCAAGTGATTTCTACCTTTGGAGATTCATAAAGGATTGTGAGTATGTATTGAAGCAGCTGTTGCAACAATCACTCGAGACGCATTGATCAAAGTTTGGGAAGGACTGGGCTATCAACTTGATGTGTGTCATGTGATGAATAGTGCTCACATTGAACACTTGTAAGCTTTTAGGTATAACTATTTGAGTTGCTCTTTAATTTCATATATTAATTATAATTTTTAATAATAATTAATTTTTAGTAATAAATACTGCAAAACGTTAAAACTCTGATATTCATTTATAAACACCCTGCACATTACAGGAATAGAATACCTTTAAAACTTTATGGAAGTAGGGTGTCTGTGTGGATTGTAGGGTCTCTTTGAGAACAGGAAGACTATCCAGAGATGTCTTGAGCAGCAGCACATAGTTTGTCTGTATCTCTGATGCTTTCTGCTCATCTCTGAAGTTGGGCACTTGCACACACAACCATAGCAACTGCTCTACGTCCTCAAACTTTGACACAGCTGTCTACAACATCATAAACATATGTATATCAGTGTAAATATAAATATATTAACTGTCTTAAAATACTATATTTACTTGTAAAAATGTGTACATTGAAATGAACTGGAAACTTCATTATCTACCCAGGAAAAGGTACAACGGTTTCTTCTTCTGATATACTTCTTGAATGCCAGTTATACAGGGTGTACATAAAGTCCTGCACGGGTATAATATTTTCTGAACGATAACAGATAAAGAAACAAGATTTGGTACATCAATACTACACCTAAAAATCTACTTTTTGAAGGAACTATCAGTTTTCTGTAATATCATGGGGACGTCCCGCAAGGAGTCAGAAGGAAATCTTAAATAGGAGCATAGGTCAATATGGACATCATTTTAAAGGGCTTATCTAGCAGAGTTTAATGCCGCAAACCGCACTCAAAAAGATTGATCCAGTACAAAATGGCGGCTGTTCAAAGATTTTACTTGGTTACATTTTATTAGTAGCCATAACCCCAGTAAAGCAAAACTGCAACCAAACGAATACTGCAGCTAACTACTACATTATGCTTGTCAGTTGTACAGAAGTGAATTATGACATTAGTTATCCTCAAGGGTTACAGATTTGGTCCTAATATATTGATAACGGGGAAAACCTGATAACAGTAACAATTAGAAATCTCTTATCTTTGGGTCGCAGTTAGGACTTTCCTATTAGCCAGTCTATTCATAGTAGGCTATTCTAGTTTTCTTGTTTTAGTAGTGCTGTCCATCCATTTTATCAGTGCGCTTTAGTACAAAAGAGTTTGTCGTATTGCTTGTAGTTCTCAACTACACTATGTCGCTTGACGAACGTGAACGTATAACACTTCTTATGATGGTTGGGGAAATAACAGACGATCATACGAGGAAGCATGCCATTTATTTAATGACTGCTTTCACGAGAGGCAGCCAATTTCTAGAACAACTGTAGGGAGAACTGTTCAACACTTTATGAAAACAGGAAGTGTTTCCGATCGTCATAGTTCGCTGAGATTTCTAATTGTTACTGTTATCAGGTTTTCCCCGTTATCAATATATTAGGACCAAATTTGTAACCCTTGAGGATAACTAATGTCATAATTCACTTCTGTACAACTGACAAGCATAATGTAGTAGTTAGCTGCAGTATTCGTTTGGTTGCAGTTTTGCTTTACTGGGGTTATGGCTACTAATAAAATGTAACCAAGTAAAATCTTTGAACAGCAGCCATTTTGTACTGGATCAATCTTTTTGAGTGCGGTTTGCGGCATTAAACTCTGCTAGATAAGCCCTTAAAAAATGATGTCCATATTGACCTATGCTCCTATTTAAGATTTCCTTCTGACTCCTTGCGGGACGTCCCCATGATATTACAGAAAACTGATAGTTCCTTCAAAAAGTAGATTTTTAGGTGTAGTATTGATGTACCAAATCTTGTTTCTTTATCTGTTATCGTTCAGAAAATATTATACCCGTGCAGGACTTTATGTACACCCTGTATATTAGCACAATTATTACTAAATCATATTAATTAAAGCTACACTGCATTTTTAAGTAAAATTAACATAATAGTATCAATAAAAATAATGCTACCTTAGATAAATAATAAGCATAATTTACAGTCAATATATGCAGCCTTGATTCCACACTGTCACACCACAGACTCGGTCATCCTTCAACTAGTGCCATTCCACAGTACCTAAATGGGTTGAGGAAGACATATGCACTAGCTACATGCCGAGCGGCCCGGACTGATTACCGAGCCATGCACTGGTTACGTATGAGTCTATTGCACTCGTAGTCTATGTTTAGCCACTCTTTATTGTTATGAGCAATTCTAGTTCTGAAAATATCCGACAGATATTGTTGCCATGGTCTTTACTGGTTCCTTTACTAAGATAAAATACATTTTATATCGTTTTGTTACTGGCAACACTGAATTGACCACTTGTTTTTTAGGAACATTTTGTCATTGTTTTCGTTTGTCAGCTGCTAAATGCGAAGATAGGTGAGTTTTTTTGTGTTTAGTTGTGAAATTGAATGGGTGTACAAAACTGTGTGATACTATTGTTGCTTTGTTATTAGACAGCAATTACGAGTGCAATTCTGATATCAGTGCTAGTGATGGAAGTGTGGAAGACATAATTATTTCCCGTACTCAAACCCCATTTTCCGATTCACGGTTTGTGCGAGGATGAAGAACTTGAACGTCAAGATGAAGGTTATTTGGATTATTATACAATTTCCAAGTGTACAGTATCTAGTAAATTGTAAAGTAATTTAGTGTGCTGTGAATAAAAAAAAATGAATAACTTACAAAACAAGAAGTTGAAATAAATGTCCAGCAAAATCATAAGAAAACATTACTCATATTTTTATTGAGCTTATGATTTTAAATGTTGCATGAAAACTTTGATGTATGTAAAAAATATAGTAATATTTTACATAAAGTATGTTAAAGTTGTTAGAAAGTAACTAAAAATCATAAAAATGTTTGTTTCCCAAATTTTTAAAATATATACAAAATTAACAATTTTAAAATATAAATAATTTTATTACAAATATGTATGTAGTATATTTAATGAAAATTTTACTTTAAAGACAATGGTAAAGAATTTAATGATTTATTTTTTTAAAAAGCTTTAACCAAAGTCTTGGGTGTTTGCCCAATTAATTGCTGCACCAGTACTGCAGAGGCCTTAACTAATACTTATTCAATGGATTAACCATCCACTAAAAATGGATTACTAAGTTTTGCTATAAAATTGTGTATAGACCTTACACCCCACAAAAATTGTAGTCTGATCACAAAACTTTAATCGCTCTTAAATTAGCCAATAATGCTTCATCAAATAGTTTCATCAAATTTATCAAGATTAATAATGTATCAAATTTGGTCAGATGGTTTGGTTAAGTTTGATAACATGACTAAAAGTTGATTAATAGTTAATATGTTTTACATAATTGAACAACTGGTATCTACAAACCCCTTATTTAGAAGGTTTGTAAAGTATTGCATTCACGCACTGAGGCAATCAATATACTTACAAAACAAGAGTGTATACAGTCTTATAGATTGAAACCATTTTGAAAATTTAGTTTGTAATACAAACAACTATAATAAATGACAATGAACTTATTTTAATACTTTTGATGGTTGTTTGTTATTTTAATTTCAATATATTTGACTGAATGTAGAACATGTCATATTTCTTCCTCTCAAGGTAAATGCACCATATTGTAGCCTATGAAATATAGTCATTTTAAACTTATATTCTTTTCAGTTTATCTGAGTCTGCAAATCGATGATAGAGCATGTTAAATATACATGGATCAATAATACATCGCTTTATAAATAAAATAGGGCTGTCTGACGCTGTCTTGAAGTGGATCAAGTAATCAAAGAGCCAAAAGGTCAAAGGTACATTCAGAGGCAAGATTTGCGACACATATTAAAAGAAGACAACATAACATGTGATATGGTTTATCTAAACCCTCACTGAATGAGTACTTTAATAGTTACTGCACAACTGACATCATATCCTTGGAGAAAGTCCTAAAGTTGGCTTATTAATTTGCAACATTGTAATTTGTTGCTTATTGTATACTGTATGAACCCACTGCGGTTTTAAAATCCAATGCTGTTGCGATTCTTAACGAAATTGGAAAAGTACACTCACCTGCAAAGAGTGGAGGAGTGCAGGGCTCTGAGACAGCTCGGTGACCGAGAGCAGACGAGAGTCTATGATCTCTTGCGAGGTGGGTGGCTGCATTATGTTAGCTCGTAGAGACCGCTTGCCACTCTCAGTGCTGCAGTAGTCTAGCACACCCAGCAGACTGTTCTTCACGTCTCCATCACTGCGGGATATTACCAGCTCCAGTCTCTGAGCAGTGTCCATGTCTGAAAACATATTTGGTATAAACCATCTCTATTATGAAGGCATATGAGAGGAGATAGTGTGAGGGTAATCAAATTTCATCTATTCACTTTTTTGCTCTCAATCACTTGTGTGATGAGCAATTTTATACATCACATACTATAATTAATACCACTAGTGAATTACAAATCAAATTCAATTATTAATTTAATTTTGCGAGGCGTTTCAGAATTGAGGATTTTATTGTTAGGCAACTTCACAAATGAAAAAATAAATATTAACATTTTTCTAAACAATAAGAACAAAAATAACATAATATGGTAAAGGATTTTGAAAAATAGTTAGCCAGTATAAAAGACGTAAATATGATTACATTTTAATGTTCTTATGAATTGTGATGAGAGTACAATTAAATTTTCAATAAATTCACATTTATGAAATTTATGATTATTTAGGTACATCAAGACCACGATTCAAAGAAGACTTTTCACATATAAAATATGGAAGAACTGAAAAATCTGCTATTGCGAAAGACTGTGTAGAATCTGGACACATCACTTCTGATAAAAATTTACAGTTATTAAACAAAGTTACAAACACAACACACTTGAATGCTTGGGAAACATTTTACAGAAACAAAAATCAAGAAAAATCAATTATGAAGTCGGACCTATTGAAAATTCAATTTTAAATTAGTACTGGAATTTGTTTTGTTATTCACTAGTGTTATAATTTATTTCTTTACACCCCATACAGACCTCCACTAACAGATGTGCTAAATGCTAAAACAGCCACAAGGCTCAAAAAATGAAAAAAAAACTTTAAAGTAAGTTATCTTAAAATTAATTGTGAATGAGTACACTCTGATGAGAGCTTAGCCATGTGGATCCACTTTACGAACAAAGTGGTAAGGAAAAAAGTGGTAAGCAAAAAAGTACTACTGATTCATAAATTCCGTAGAAGGACTATTGTACCGTGATAGGAATCAGTAGTATGTCTTAAACTTCTCCTATACGTTTTGCAATCAAAGTTTTGAGCCATTGTGCAAATCCCAGACATCGAAATGATAGAACTGTATCACACCACAGAGCTGGATTTAAGCATAGGCGACATAGGCGCTTCCAAGACTTGATCAATGTTAAAAAGACGTGAATTGTGTAGTGCAAAAATATGAGTTTTGAGAACAATTAGTACACTGAAAAAGTTCCAACCTTAACATTGATACATACATAATTTATTTTACTTTAGTTATTTTACTAAGCATGTATTCAAAATACAAAATGCTGCTATTTACTGTAGAGAAGTAAAATACAATTTGTGATTTCTTATATGACGATTTTTTTTATATAATGCTAACAGCCAGATTATTTGCTCATTTTGGACTATGAACCACTGGTAAAATCAACTAAGCCAATGAGTGAAGTACGTTAACTCTAGGCTTACCTCCTGTATACAGGAAGCATAAATGTTTTAAAAATTACTTAAATGTAAATGATAAATAATGAAATAAACTTTACAAACCTATTGCCATTACATTTTCAGGGGACTGATATTCTATTTTAAGTGATTTTGGACTAAATATTATATTCTTCATATGCTCTGTGAACTTTAGCAAGGCAGCAGCTGCAGCTAGAGCATAAAACCTGAAAATAATTTAAATCTGTCAATAGATTACCATTTTGCTTTATTTACGTTAAAACTAAGACTCCCTGCATGCTTTGTGACCTATCATAGTATTTTGTTTAATTGTTTCTGGTACTACAGCTATACAGTATAAAATCTATATAATACTTTTATTTAGTGGACAGATGTCTTTGACATGAGGTTACAGCTAAGATTTTAGTCTAAGCCATGAAGTGCTTCTGACAACAGTTTTAGAATAAATAATCCGAAAACATTTATTTTGAAATATACTTAATTATTAGAGAGAGAGAGATATCTTAATTTTCAAAATCTTCAAGATTTGAAATGGTATCAAGTGCAATAACAATTAAATGAAAAAAGTAAAATGTTTACAACATCAGCAAGAAACACATTAAGTTGTTAGTACATACACATTAAAATACATCAGTCATTAAAAAACACTTTTAGGTTTTAAACAGGTCAATCCAGTAGCCATATTGGTGAATTTTTTTCTTTGTCGCTTTTAATTCTTCACTCTTGATTTCATCTGGTAGACTGTTGTAAAATTTTGCTCCAATATACAAAGGTTTCTTCTCAAAGAATTTCCTAGTGTGGTTGGGTAAGGCTGTTCCAGTCACACATCTTATATATGCAGCAGTTGGAAAGAACAAATGAGTTTATTAAACCACACAGTTAGCTATAGCTTATTCTGTGGGGACACTCTTCTGCAATTAATAGGATCTTAATGATTCAGAAGATGATTTTAAGAACAATGTGTATAGCAGCACCTCAAGATCATTGAAAACCATTGTGCACACACAATAAAATCTTAACCATCATCAATCTTTACATATACCATATGTTGATTTTTGCTAAATCAAACTTGCACGTATTTTCCACCAGGATTCATATCCACATACATTTTATCAGGAAGAGGATAAAACTTTATCTTCCACAACATAGACTGGCAAAGATAGGATTAACGTTTTCAATCCAAATTTTCAAACTGCATGAAACTGCCTGAAGCATTTCAGTAACAGTTATAAAAAGAAATTATTTAATTGGCACCAAACTATTCCATTTTATACATTAAACAAAATTTTAGAATGTGAGGTGGAGCAATCTAGGCGAAGCTATAGGAATTCACATGAATACAAATAAGATTGTAAATTATATGTAAGAATTAATGTTTTTCTATTTCATTTTGTCATGATCAATGAAAATAAAACTCTTTGACTTTGACATTATTAAATACAAAAATTTAATGCAACCAAAATCTGACAGTATCCCCTTAAGGGAAGGTATTGAAATTCTCTTCCCCACACAATGCAGCATCTAAACTGAAATCAAGGACTGACTCACTTGTGACTAATGACCAGCTCTACACTGCTGTACTCTGGCAAACACAGTGACTGAACCTGCTGTAACCCGACTGTGTCATTGTAGTGGCGACGCTGCACCGTAGTGACGGAGACCTGCGGGAAGTTGTCACGAAGCAACGTGAAGAGCTTACTCTCCGCCTGGCATTCAACAAAAGTGTGCGGCACAAGAATCTGTTCAAGGACAAAACAGGTGAGAGAACCACTAAAATATATAGGTAAATTTCTTTTTTCTCTTTACATTCCTATCGACCATGGGCAGATGTCACTAGAGTATAGGTTCAGGCCAATCAGAATAAATGGATGGATTGAATCATGTCAAAATAATTAAAGGTAAAGTGACATGTTTTCAACATAGATGTGTACTTCCTTTGTAATCCAGGTTAAGATTATTTTCCGATTAATTACAATCAAATCAATTGTTTCTTAACCCCTTAATTGCAGTGCACATACATATACAAATTTGTGTGCCAAGATCCATCACTGCTACACCGTAAACATACAGAACTCGCCATTTGATCTTTGTTTGAATAAACTCATGTAACTAAATGGTATTGCCATTCAGTAGCATAAATCCAGACTATAAAAACTCCAAAATGTGCCCTTATTGATTAGTGCTATTCCACCTGCTATTCTATTCACAAAATATTTGTCAACTGTCAGTTGTGTAACTGTTTTTTTGTAAGCTTCCCTAGAGTTTTTATAAACTTGTAATAGTGGTTTTTTAAAGTGTAAGACATAACCTTTTATTACCGGTCACAATAATTTTAGCTAATTATGTAAATTGCACCATGATCATGACTCCGAAAATTACTGAATACAGATCTAAAGATATGTATACAGTTAAAATCTGTGTTATATTAATAACGAAATGTTAAAATAAAATTTATTTAGTATACTAATATTATAAAAGCGAATGTAAATTTGTTTGTTAGGCTTTCACGTGCAAACTACTTAACCGATAATTATGAAACTTTGTAAATATATTCTTGGAGGTATTAAAAATAACATAGGATACTTTATATTAACTAAAAAAACTTTATTTTTTATGACAAATAAAAAAATTTTGTCAAAAAATCTCAAAATCTAGCTACTTCAACACCATCTAGCATACCAGTAATGAAGTTCCAACCATGAGTACTATAATACCGCCACACTGTATTATCAATGGTCACGTTAACATCAAATCCAATTGATTATAAAAATGGTAGTTTTATTGGTTGGTGATTTCCGACAAACCCTACCAGTCATTCAGAGGGGGACACCAGCAGATGGAATTCAAGCCAGCATTAAATCATCCAGCTTATGGTCGAGAGTTGAAAAACTCAGCCTGAAAACGAATATGAGAGTGCATCTTCATAATGATGTGGATTCGGGACTTTACGCAGAAATGTTGTTGAAAATTGGTGATGGTTGTTTAGAAGTTGATGCTGAAGATTACATATTACTATCCAGAGAATTTTGCAATTTAGTAAAAAATAATGTGGATGTCATTGCTTATGTTTTTCCAGAATTGCTACAAAATTAAAGTTGTGATCTGTGGTTGTGCTCCAGAGCAATATTAGCACCAAAAAATGAAGTACTTCATCGGATCAACACTGACATTTTAGAGGTGCAAGGAGAAATGAAGGAATATTTGTCAATGGATACAATTATGGATACGGAACTTAGTACTTCATATTCTGTGGAGTTCTTAAATTCACTTGAACTGTCGGGTGTACCTACACATAAACTTCAATTAAAACTAAAAGTACCAGTAATGCTTATGCGAAATCTAAATCCTCCTTTGCTATGTAATGGAACAAGGCTTCGGATAACGAAATTGGGGCAGAATATACTTGGTACTACTATTTTAACAGGTGTCGGTAAGGGAAAAGTGTTATCATACCTTGGATTCCAATTATTCCCACCAATCTTCCATTCGAATTCAAAAGGGTTCAGTTTCCTATCAAGCTTAGCTTTCCTGTTACTATAAACAAAGCACAAGAGCAGACATTACAGTTAGCGGGAGTGCAATCAGAAAAGCCGTGCTTCTCTCATAGTCAACTACATGTAGCCTGTTTGTGAGTGTCTAATGCCTGGAATTTACACATATTTGCACCTGACGGAAAAACTTATAATATAGTCTACAAAATATTCTACAGTGATACTCTACATTTTATCTTTTTAAATTGTTAGAATTCAAAATTATTTATATTTATTGCATTGAAATATATTTGAACATGTGTAGTTGTAATTTGATAAAGCATATTTTAAGTTTTTGAAACTTCGTTGTGTGTAGTAATATTTGGGAATTGATAATCCTAGCTAAGCATATATATATATATATATATATATATATATATATATATATACACTTACCAAATATCTTTACTTTAGTGATGTAAACATTCCTTATTGAGTTCAAATCAATAAGCTACACTCAAACAAATTTGACATCAAAATGAGCGTTTCTAAACTTACCTCTACGGGATGTATGATATTAATTTTGGTCAGAGTGTTGATGTATGTCTGAGAGTCGCTGATTTGGCAAAGGACCAGATGCGGGCGATTCACGTCCAGTGCTGCCACCCCGACCTCTCCTCTTGCCAACCCTCGTCCCTCGGTGATGGCTACCAGTTATATCAAATGAGTATTAGTTAATACAGGAGATAAAGATAGATTCTGGTAAATTCACCATAGTATACATCAGCTGATTGAAAATTTCATATGTAATACGTTTACATCACTCTTCTACTGAATTGTAATTCATTCAGTAGAAGAGTTTCAGCTTAACCCAAACGTAACTTTAATAACATGAAGCATTAGTTACCAGTGAGTGTTTCTGTGTTAGATAAGAAATCGGAATAAAATATTCACCTCGAATTAAACTCCTCTACCCAGTGTTTATAATCAGCATAACTGGATTACAGAACTAACATTTGGCTCCAACCAGACATCGTTTCTATCCCTCTGCCAGAGACCAGAGTATGAGGGTACAAACAGACATATCTGCCATACTGATATAATTTCAATCAGGATACCTTTATTCTTCGTGGGGCTATTCTCACTCACCCTAACCCAGCAATCCTCCTACAGGCCACATACATTAGACCAATATAACTCTCAAAGAATTAAGTATTGAAAAATATATGAAAACAGTTAAAAAATCTTGAAATCAACTTAATTTAATGGGTTTTTGGATCTATTTAAATTTATTTTTAAAAATCCAGTATTTTAGAAAAACGCCTTTAATAAACTACTGAACTATTTATATTACTATTAGTATTAGACTGTTAATTAGCTATAATTATCAAAAGGATTGACCATTGGTTGTGTGAACATTATTTTAAACTGTCCTGCCCATCTACAGACCTGTACTCACTAATCTCTTACCCAAGATCATCTGCTGGGCACTCTCCAAGCTAGATGTCGTCTTGGGTGTCCGAGGAGTGTGAGATGTATGAGTGTGGGAAGATGAAGAGACAGGTCGTGGGCCACTGCTTGTCGATGATCTGGAACAATAACCTGTTATTAAGCATGAACCTAGAATTTTTTATCCCAATTTTTTAACTGTTATTACGTCACAAAATGTTTAGAAACCATTAAATCTCTATGTGGTGTATAACTAGGTGCATTATTTGTTAGTACAATACAGGTTATAGAATACCAGACTGGAATCATTTAAAACTTAAGGCACATTAGCAAAATGTTAAGTATAAGTACTTAAAACTAATAAGGTACTTTTTCATCATTTAAAAATACATGTGAATTTTTTTCAAATATTATAATACAAAGTTCTAAACACTGTATGAGGAATTAAAAATTTAAGTTGTAAACACTATGCTACTAAAATAAACTATTTTTACTCCTATTTATGAAGAAACTGTCTCTTTCAATACATCAACTAAGGTTATTGTAACTATATATATATATATAACTCAATCCTAACAAGAGTGCAGACTGTCAACCCCAAACACCTTATTTATTTATGGTTTCTTGCTGATGATAGGTGACTGACTTTAAAGGATGACAGAATGTTACAGATGTATGGTTTTGTAAAGTGTATCAAAATATTATTCGAGAACTACCATCTGCTCTTGATGTTGATAAATCTTCAAACACAAGATATATAGCAAGATATCAATTGACAGCCTAGTAAAGATATCTAGTACCGTAATGTTGTTTGTACTATATGTACAAATTACTTTTACATTATTTTACATTGACGATTACTATTGGTGAATTTGTGTTTTACTTAATTTTGTCATTGATTTGACAAAGTGCTTTTTTTTGTCTTGCTTGATATTTACATAATTAAAGTCATGTTTTGTGATTCTGCATACTCAATTTTATAGGCCATTTTAAGCTTTTTTTAATTTTTTTACTTGCATTGAACTTAACACTAAGTGTCTGTATTGTTAGTTAGCTCTGGAGGTATAAGCAATGTGCACTTTTCAAACAAAGTTTGATAGTAAAAGTCTGTCTTTTCTGACTGTTCTTAGCATTGGACATTGGCAGCATCCAATAAACAAATTGGGATAAAAAATTCTAGGTTCATGCTTAATCACAGACAACCCACAGCTAATACAGGATTAAAATCTTATTTGTGAACCTTCTTTCAATTTGGAGTTGATCTTAAACAGAGTTTTCTAAGACACCTAACGGATCAACAGGACTTACCTTGGCTTACGGGCACCGCTCGCTGAGTTCGGGGGAGGAAGACTTCTCACAGGCTGACGCTGGTTGCTGGATAACTTACTAGTGGAACTGTTGGTCATCTCAGGAATGACTGGAGTGCGAAAAGCTTCGGCAAGAAACTCATTGGTAATCTGTGGCTCTTTGCTTGTGGTCTTGTTCTGGAACACTGCTGCCAAGTTTGGAGTTTTAACTGGTTCTGTAGAATGAGAACTGCTGCTGTTTCGATTGGCAGCTCCCAAAACTTGGGCTGGTATAGAAGCAGACTGTTGGCCTGTAGTGACATCACTGCTTGTTAAGAGGGAATTATTTGATGTTTGATCCACAGCTGGTCGAGGAAAGTCTGGAAACATAATAACAATTGTATATAGAACAACATATGTGCACATAAAATAAACTCATAATCATTGACAGATCGCAGAGAAATCATCAATTTAAAAAAAATATAATAACATGATCTTTCCACTAAACATATATGAAACTTTGGTATTATTATTCAGAGGTCACTCTATCCCTATCTACTATTTGTTACTAGCCTATCATGATTTTTATAATACCTAAGTACATAGGTATTATAAAAAGAAAAATCATGCGAGCGCTCATAAAGTTTATCTTTAACGTTGGTTCTACTAGTAACATATTTATGATAACCTAATCTAAACCTACTTTATTACATAGTAACAAGAATAACTAGTAGCTAGAAACAGAGTGGCCTCTAGGTAATACCAACGTACCTTGTACACTAACAATACAATACATTAAATTGGTATTATATCGTTATATCTAATTTTAAACATATTTCAATTCAGTAAAAATAGATTTTACTGACTACCAAAACTCCTATAAAACATTTTTTTTGAATAGATTCTACTAACAAATTTAAAGGACCTGTGTTTTATTCAGTAGAAACACATTTTTCAATGTTTTTCTCATTGTTTAAATATGGGAAGAATGATTGATACTTTGGTATTACCCAGAGTCCACTATTTTTAGAAGAGATTTTCTTACCGACACCAAAAAAAATTACATTATTAGAATAAAGAGACTTTATTTGACTTACTGTGAAAATTACATGTCATTAGAATGATCAGTTTTTGTTTTCTGGCTCAAAAAATGATACTTTTCTTGCTTCCGTTTGAGAAGCAGAGAACAAGAACTGATCGTTACAATGACATAATTTTCACAGTAAGTCAAAAATCTGTTCGTTCTAATAACGTACATTTTAAGGTCCCCTGTAAGTAAAACTCTTTCTAAAATAGCGACCTCTTGATAATACCATAGTAACAAATGATTGTACACATACAGGAGAAATAAATCTTTCAATAATGTTTAAATTACAACGTTGGAATCCTGTTGCCTCACAATGCAGGCAACAGACAAAAAACAACTATTTTAAAAGTATCTAGCTTCTATCCAACACATGACAATTATAAAAAAAGAAAGAGTTATTATTTCAAAGTTATACTGAAACAATTATTCTTCAAGTATTTGAATGGCCATTCTTACAGTATCTGGATGATCATTTTACCATATTCAGAAAAAATAGAAACATAAAACACACTGAGAGAATTGTGTCCACGAAAAACATTTCTTTAATTGTTTATAGAATACATTAAAAAATTAGAATGTAACCAGTTAGGAAATATCAGACCGAAATATCAGAGGAAAAATGATGGATAGACTTTATCTGAGGTAGAAACTGTGCTCAAAATTACAAAAACACTCTTAAATTAACCTCAAGCATAGTTAGTAGACCTATTCTCCCATAAAACTCCCTGTCCTTTTTAGTATGAATGTTGATAATCCTGTTATCCACTTCTCTTATAGAAATTCCATTTTAGTTTATTATCCCACCCGGGTAGGATACGATAAGCAGACCCGGTTTTTTATATCGATATTGACAAACGATACTACTCAATTATAACTTTCGATATAACTAACCGATAGGCTACTGATTTTGAACAATAACTTGTATCAACTGTAAATACTTTCTCATATAATAAACATATTTTCTTTTATAGGCTAGATAATAACAGACAGTTGCAGATCATCTCTGTGAGTATTTTTGCAAAAGAGAATTACGGTCGTCTAGAGAAGATTCTTCAACAACTTCTCGATAACGGTTAATCATTGCTATACAGGAAAAAACATATAAATAATTACGCGTATTTCGTATTATTTCCTGTTATAAATGGTTTTTATGTTCTTATCATTTCATTATTATCTATGAGTTTTTTCTATTTCCAATTCTAATAGTTTGTTTGATCGTTAGAGCTCATTTATTATTTATAAGATTATCAATGTGTGCGTTGTATTAGTTATTTTAATTTAAAATATGATTGTGATTATGACTATAGATATGTTGAAATGATTTATAAATGTGTATTTGATAAATGAATATTAAATATCGATGATTGTACTAATCTATATAAAAACCCTGGTCTGCTTATCATACTCTACCCTCCTACCCAAAATCCCGATACTCCCGGCCCTCTAGATTGATGCACTATGGGATATAATCTAAATTCTAAACATGTCAATAATCATTGTGCAATATATGGTTTTACAGCACTTAAACATTCTCAGAAATACTAAGAACTAAAAGTTTTGAAGTGGTTTATAGACCAACCTGCCTCTGAAACTAGCTAAATGACTTCTCTTGTAGGTACTGATAACAGAATATTAGGCTATATAATATTAGTTGTTTGAATGAAACTAATGCCTTGATTGCTGCAAAATTAACAGCTAGATTGAAAAATACATGAATGTTTGACATAAAAACTGTGTTGCTACAGTTGGTTTGCCAGAAAATACTGTGCTACTAAGTTGTTTTGCAGTCACTTCTAGGTTTAAATAATTTATACTAGCCTAGAACTGTACATCACACAACCTATTTCTTCAAATAATGGTTTCTAGTTTTACTTACATGTATTAAAAACTGGTCCATTTCTACACCTTCCACGTCGTCCTCTGGTGGATTTTCTATTGAGAGTAGCTCGAATTACATTCATAATAATAGAACCAATCAACGAAATAAACAAAAGATACAGCTTGACGACATAATAATATAGACAGGTTAACTCGGCCAACTATGGCGAAAGGGAGGTTTGAATTGAATTGCAATCTGCTTGAATCCCGGCAGAGATATCCAGGAGCGGGAAAGGAGAAATAAGGAAGTAAGAAAACACACTGTGTACTTTGGTTAATTTTAATCACCGACAACCAAATGACCCAATGGCGCAATCACAAACATGTAATGTGAGTAGTGAAAAGAGGTCTTGGTACTTGTTTATTGATCTTGAAATTACACTGTTAACCTGTGAAATCTTCATCCAGATATTAATGAAACGGCTAAATTGAAGTGGTGAAATGCAAGCAGTGGAATATTACTATCGGTAGCCAGTGATCTTGTTGATACCTGGAATTTTTTTACTGGTTATTCATCGGTGGATTCACAGCAATACACGTCGTGTTATGCGTAGGACCAGCACCTGCGATCTCATTATGAAGTGATCACTAATAAGTAATAATATAATATAGCTAATAATAGTTACTCTGTGTTTACATTAATCGAATATAATGCAACAATGCCATAAAATACAAGGGTTTAGACCTTACCATTGCTAGATAACTTTGAAATATTGTTTTCTGTTTTAATGTGCTTGTAAAAGTTAAGTTCACTGCTAATACTTTTTATTGTTCACACCAAGAAGTTACTTCTAGCGCGTCGTTTCATCGTTCACCGACAAGCACTACCAGTTAATAAATGTTGGTCAGAAGTTATTTTCTGTTCACCTTTTTCACCGTTAAATTTCACTACTATTTACATTTTACAAGGATCGTTTTCACTGACCCTAATAAATAATAATAGATAGGCCCACCACTACGTGTGACGTGCCAGCAGACTGACAGTGACCTCTGCTTCTCGGCGAAGGAGTAAAAAATCCTTCAGTTCTTGATAAAACAAGTGTATGTTATTTTTTTTGCTCCATTGTAGGAAAACTGCTATTTCTGTGATTATTCCATACAGTTCGAGTAAAGTGTAAAGGTTACTCCTTCATTCACTATTTGGTTTTGAGATGACTGGTTTTGGTTAACATTAGTTGGGTTGTTTCGTCCAGAGTGAACCTAGTTGATTTCAGAAGTCTTTTTCTAAGATAATGGAATTGTTTTTTATTTCTTTACACATAGGACAGCCTTTGTAGTTCGCAAGATACTCACCAGAGTACAAAACGCAAGAGATTAATTGCAAACCTTTGTATCATGATCCTGAGACTATTCAACTTAACATGTATTTTGACAGTAGGATTTATTATGTCCATAAAGTTCGCAACGTGTAAATTGAACAACTTTTTATTAGGTGGTCCAAATAAAACATTTGCATTTAATTTATACCGTACTAAATTTTTAATGTTTCTTTATTATGGTCGCAAGACTAAATCAATAAAACATTTAGATATTGGTTTGTTTGTAACTCTATTTCTTACACTGACCAGATTTCTAGCCTTGTGCTAGTTTTATTTGATCGCTATTTTTAGGTCGCAGTAATGATGAAAAAGTTAAGAACACTTATAGGAATTCTCAGGTTTAATCACCATCGAGTCTAGGACTGATCATTGGTGAAACATTTATCAATCTTGTCAATAACATGGGGATGGCTTTGAATCATTTATTGGGTTGTTAGCTATGATATCTTCATCCATTGAACTTTCTTTATTATAGGATTTCTTTGTTTGTTGTGATTCATATCTATTACTGAGTTGAATAGGGCCATTACTTTTTCCTAGTAACCTAACTTACAAAATTACGTTTGAGTCCATGGTCTGGCGGGGAAGTAATACTATTCATTTGATGTTTCTTGACTTAACTGTTTGTCTGATTCATTATCAGAAATGTATCCATAAAATGATTTGTACTGATTGAATTCCGATATGTTGAAATTCTTCCGAAACGAATCATCGTAATTACGTTCATGTGAGGTCTGTTCCATAATGGGAGAGAAATAAACAATCAAACAAGTTCCTAACCTAAAAAATAAACTGAATACATCAAACCAAGGAGCGTCCAAAATTAAACATAAACTAATGCACTGATTTTACATTATTAATTCACTACGCATTAACAAATCAAAACACAAATATATGCAAAAATCAAATACAATTTGTAATTTAATGCTTTGTACAGAGAAAAATAAAATTATATATCTTAACCGCTAAGGTACGTTTACACTGGTACTCATGTATGACAATGAGAATTTGTATAATATTCTTGTATAATACAAATTTAAAATTTTTATTTTTTGTTTTTCTTTTAATCTCATTTAAGCCTTAGCGGCAGCTACGCTGGCTTCGAATTGCACTGGTTTTTATTTTATTGTCAAAGTACATGATTGGACCTCTCCGGGATTTGAACCCGTGATCTCTCGGTTAGAGAGCCGAGACTATAACCATTAGTCTGCGGAGTAGGACTAAATTTAAAGTTTGAGTACTGAAATCGTAATACATGTTAACTGACATCTGAGCGTTTACTCTTGCACACATGTTGATACTAAAAACGAGATGTTAAATATTGGTTGTTTTCGAAGATTTTATATCATTATTACTATGAATAGTGATGAAATGGAGTTTTTATACATAAACACGGCTGTTGATAGAATAAAGAAAAGAAAATTGCGGTGGTGGCAGCGTGATTCTTTGGACAAAAGAGCTACAGAGAGAAAAATGTGCTTTGTACAGTATAAAATTTGTCTGAATCTCTTTACCAAGGAATTTTAATTCTTGCACTATGGCAGTGTAAATTTCTTTCCTTTTGTTACTATCCTTGTACTCTTTGGACTTAGAATATACGGAGTAATTCTTAGGGATAATGAAGTACTCTCATTATCAAAATTAACAAACCCTTATTTTTCTAGACTGGACAGAAATTAGTACTTTAAATTTTGCAAATATCAGTAAAAAACTTTAACGAACATATTCTGAGGCAAATGATAATCCAAACGATAGATATGAAAGTGAAGAATACGTTGCACATATATACAGATGAGTCAACGATTGGATCACGAGTAGGGATTGATATATACGATGCAAAGAACAATATAACATTTGGTATGACATTACATCAATCAACTTCAGATGCACTGCAGAATTATAGGTAATAAACCAAGCTCTAATATACCCTGACAAGTTAGAAGACAGGACTGCTCTAACGATATTCTCTAATTTTCAAGTAGCTCTGCAGACAACATTGTGCAACCTACAAAGGTTTCATTAGTTCATAAATTAATTACCAGTAAAAAGCCATAACGTTACAGTAGATGCCCGAAAACATAGGTATCAAAAGAAATTAAGTTGCTGACAAAATTTCTAAACATGATAG
Source organism: Homalodisca vitripennis (assembly GCF_021130785.1). NCBI lineage: Eukaryota > Metazoa > Arthropoda > Insecta > Hemiptera > Cicadellidae > Homalodisca > Homalodisca vitripennis. The sequence continues at coordinate 33,087,881 of NC_060214.1, read as the reverse complement.
TAATGATGTGAATATTCAGACAAATATAAATCACTACAAAAGATATAATTATGTATTTACAGAAAAAAATAAATACATTGTTTGTTAAAGTACACAGAGATTTCTCAAGTTCTGACAAAGGCCAATAGTGCAAGTAAGTGCAATTTAACCATGAAGCCGTGGATATGAATGAGTAGTTTAAACATACACTTTATAATAATGATGTGCTGGTTGAGATTTTGACCTTTTCAACCCACCACGATTACATCAGATGAAGCTATTAGATAGTCCTAACTGTAAAAAATGTAAGAGTGGGTTTGAGGAATCAATCGATCATATTATTAAATCAGTGTTTACCAACCTTTCTTCAAACGGATCATCATTATCTTTGGGAACACATCTTGAAATTTCTAATAGACGCAAATATAAAGATATGAAATGATAAGAATATAAACTGACATGGCCTGGAAATATAATGTTTCTTAACAAATAATTTAAAACTTAAAGTTAAGTTGATAAATATGGTAGGTAACCAATTAGAATCAATAATATTTTTTTAAGATAAAAGTTGTGCGATGTATGGTACAAATAACAAGTCCAAAATTAATAAAAACTCTTTGAACTTAACATCCTATACGAAGCCCTAATTTTTTCAATTAGTTGCAGCATTTTTTCTCGAGTCCAGTCTAAAGAATACAACCAAAAAAATTAATAAGTTAAAATTATAAAAACCATTACCTCAATTTAAACACAATGAAAATAACCTACAAAATGAATTGTCTAGTTGAGAAAGGTTAAAATTATAAAAAATACTACCTCAATTTAAACACAATGAAAATAACTTACAACATTAATTGTCTAATTGAGGAAGGCTTCAATTGTCATGTCAAAGTTTAATACGTTCACTGCCGTAGCATAATTTATTGTTCTTTCTATGCATTACGTGGATTTCGTAACCAGTCTTTCATTTAGCGCATTACGAGATATATAGACCTCGTTGCCCAAGCGAATTTTTACGCATTGTAAAACGTTATAAAGTACTAACACAGTGCTCTAGAGTCTTGTTCTCGAACAGAACACAGACTCAGTCTTTTTCAAAGTCGGCAGTCAGGATTATGATATGACGTAATTATAGGAGGCCCTGAGATCTCGTAAAGCATTAAAGGAAGATTAATGATTTTAATATGAAATGTTCATTTGTAGACAAGATAATACTGTAACATAAATTACAAGTACTGGTATCTTTATTAGAGCTAAATTGTACGCAAAGGAACAAATATTAGGAAAATGCAAGTTAATTGGTAGAGGGATAAAAACATTTACAACCACGGTAAGTGCACCTTACATACAGCAAAGAGTGAAATAGATCTATAATAGTTTTATTTTAATTCTAGTTTTTTATAGTAGTTAGGGAAGTAAATTAAACTATGAATAAAATTAAGAAAATGATAGGCCTATTTGGTTCAAAAAATTAAAATCAAAATAAAAAGTATCTTTGGAGATAATTATGAATATTGTCTTTGACTGATGGTATGATTATAGTTTTATTCCTTTTTTTATATATTGCATTGTCACATAATAATGATTCTATATTATACTTGATGTACAAATTGAACGAAGTTCTAGAATTTATTTAAAAGGTAATAAAGAGCGTATTTAAAGGCTCTAGAGTCTTGTTCCCGAACGGAACACAGACTCAGTCTCTTTCAAAGTTCGCAGTCAGGATTATAATATGACGTAATTATAGGAGGCCCTGAGATCTCGTAAAGCATTAAAGGAAGATTAGTGATTTAAGTGTGTTTATCCCTTTTCAAGCCTTATTTTGCCCGTCTTCATGGGCCACTGGTATGTGCGAGGATCTTATCAAACAGAATTTGAGGGAAAGTCGATACAGTGCAAGATCGTTAAAATTGCTACGGTCACATATAGGATTTCAAGTATCTGTAACTCAGATCCAAAGATTGACGTCTTATACCACTCAGCATCGGCATTTGGCAAAAAATCTCACACACGTTCTCATACATGTATACTAGTCTAAACATACTTCTATTCGTCCTCCTCCGTAGACTAATGGTTATAGTCTCGGCTCTCTAACTGAGAGATCACGGGTTCAAATTCCGGGTAGGGCCAATCATGTATAAAAACAAGATAAACCAGTGAACATCGAAGCCTACATAGCTGTAGCTGAGGCTTAAAAAAAGAGAAGGAAAAAAATACTTCTATTCTCTTAAAACAATCTAATCTTGCGATGGTGTCTTCCAGTTTCACACAGATTTACCAACAATGAAAGACCAAAGCTTATTCCGAACACCAGCTGTTAAGTAAGCACATAACGGAAAAAAAAACTAGCAGAAAGAAATTTCTAGGCTTTGACTTTACCCTTGTGAGCTTGGGCTTGGGCTGTCCTCTCTTTAAGTTCTTACTAGATTGGAAAAATATAGGGATTTAGTATTTCCTATAAGGAAATTATTACAATTATCAATACATATTTTTAAACCATGTCAATCACAAAGTCGCTCTACAATGCTTTGCTAAGGAGAACATCTACATTTACAATGACAATTGTAGTGAGTGCTTTTGTTTTTGAAAGGTCATTTGATCAAGGAGTGGATTACTTTTGGCGAACACACAATAAAGGGGTAAGAATATTGACTTAATTTGTTACTAATTTACAATACATGTTTTGAGATTTCCGTTGATTCTCTAAATACTAACATTATCCACTTCACACCATTTGATGTTTTTTGTAAAAGAAAATGGTTGCAGCTGCAGTATAATAAGTGGCCACCAACACACTGGCAAACTATATTAAATTCTTTGAAATATCTGTTACATTATTGGGTCCGACATTTTGCTTTTAGGGCTGCAGTATAATAAGCGACCACCAACACAATCTGACGATGATTATTGAGTGATATGTAATCATCGATTTTCATCACCATCCAAAGAACTGAAGCAAAATGTCGACCAAATAATGTATTTGTATGTAGAAATATCTCAGATAATTTCCTTGTATTGATCGCTAGTTTAAATTCTTCAACAATTAGTGACGTCTTGGTGTTTATTGTGTACATTAAAAATTAATATAACTATGTTCGGGTAGGGTATGATAAGCGGACCCGGTTTTTTATATCGAAACATTTAATCATCGATACCTAATATTCGCATCTCAAATCCTAGAACGACTATCAATCGATATAAAAGTATCTATAGTCCTCAATAACATAGGCTATGCTTTAAATTAAAATATGAATTTATTATTTATAGTGATCAAACAAATTATTATAAAAAAATTAGGAAAACTAAAGACGACCATATTTGCTCTTCTCACAGTTACAGTTGTTTTAGCAGTGTGAAAGTGCCCATAGATTTCATCCATAAAAAGAACTAATCCTCTGACACGAATCTTAACCTGGTTCATGAACTACTCCTGACCTAGTTCCTGAACTACAAATAACTTAGTTCCTGAACCAGTTCAATTAATAAAACTAAATAAATTTTATAATTTAAAAACAAAAAGAACAAATACAAAAAATCTATAGAATATACTTAATACATTACGTGGAATACATGGTCTACTGTATTATATTACTACCCTCATTCTTAGGCTTCGACAATTTCAGGAGATTTAACGATTTTACATATCAAACACTGAAAAACAAAATCTATGGATAGCCGTACCTCAAAAACGTAAGAGTTAATTTTGATAAAACTTTCTAAATACATTCAGTACTTGGTCTACTGTACTCTTAACACATGCCTCATTCTTAGGCTGCGCCTATTTTCGGAGATATATCAATTTTACGTGTCACATTCTGGAAAAACATACACGGCCGTACCTCAAAAACATATAACCCAATATTGATACAACTTTCTACACAAATTCGTAACATAGTCTATTATACTTTAATATAAGACTCATTCCTAGGACGTACCTTTTCGGAGGCACATCGATTTTACAGACCAAGTGCTGACAAAAACCAATCTATGAATGGCCGTAGCTCAAAAACGTACGAGCCAATTTTGATAAAACTTTCTATACATATTCACTACATTGTCTACTATACTAAAATATAAGCCTCATTCTTAGGCCGCGCCTATTTTCAGAGTCATACCTATTTTACAGGCCAAGTGCTGACAAAAACCAATCTATGGATGGCCATACCTCAAAAACGTACAAGCCAATTTTGATAAAACTTTCTATACACATTCACTACATAGTCTACTATCCTGCAATACAACCCTCATTCTTAAGCCGCACCTATTTTCGGAGCCACATCGATTTTACAGGCCAAGAACTGACAAAAACCAATCTATGGATGGCCATACCTCAAAAACGTACAAGCCAATTTTGATAAAACTTTCTATAAACAGAATAAGGCTTATGTTTTAGTATAGTAGACCATGTAGTGAATGTGTATAGAAAGGTTTATCAAAATTGGCTCGTATGTTTTTGAGGTACAGCCATCCATAGATTGGTTTTTGTCAGCACATAGACTGTAAAATAGGTGTGGGTCCGTAAATAGGCGCGGCCTAAGAATGAGGGTTGTATTGCAGGATAGTAGACTATTTAGTGAATGTGTATAGAAAGTTTTATCAAAATGGTTCGCACGTTTTTTGATGTATGGCCATCCATAGATTGGATTTTGTCAGCACTTGGCCTGTAAAATAGGTATGACTCCGAAAATAGGCGCGGCCTAAGAATGAGGGTTGTATTGCAGGATAGTAGACTATGTAATGAATGTGTATAGAAAGTTTTATCAAAATTGGCTCTTACATTTTTGAGGTACGGGACCATTTATAGGGGGTTTCTCAGAACTTGCCTTTTTAATTATTGAGTATAGTCTTGAAAATGTCCACTATAAATGGAGATTATTAACATAAAAGCAGTGTTTGTTCATTTAAAATCTTTATTTGTTGTATTTATCTTCACGTGATTAATTAAATATATATAATTATATATTTTTAATATCCAATTAAAATTTTCATGTTTTTATAGCATATCTATTAGTGCTCAACCACAATTTTTATTGGCATGTCTAAGTGAAAAGAATGCATAGAGTTTTTAACATATCTTAAATGAAGTCACCACTAACATTCTCAGCAGTTTACGTCCGACACCAGTGATATTTATTTTATTATTACTTAGTGAGTAATATTTAAGAGCACTTTCATTTATCAAAATGTTCCTTATTGTTAGCTCTTTCAATTAAAGTAGTCAAAGTGTGAATATTATCTGGCAACTGCAATAAATTAAGAAAGACAGTAAGAAAAACTGTATGAATTTTACGTCCGACACCGTGGAATTGCCCATATATTTTGTATGGTTTGAGTTGATGAACTAGGTTAGGATTCAGTTAGGAACTAGTTCCTGGTATTCGTTCTTTGTATGGATGGAATCTATGGCAGTTTCACGTCGGCGTTGTTTTCTTTCCACAAATTTCACGTCGGCGTTGTTTTTTTCCCACAAATTTCACATAATGGGGTTTTCGGTACGAGTCCAACATGTTGAAGCCACAAAAACAATATATTTTATTCATGTCTTATCATTCTTGAAGCTCTTGCCTTATTGGAAATGAATATATCAATTCAAACAAACTCTCCAATAACATAAAGTTTTTTATTTTTGTGAGGCGACATGAAAGAATGAATAATAATAACAATAGTAACATAAACAATTTTGTACTAAATAAAAACATATGTCATTAAAAATACAAAGAGGTAATATTCTATGACAGCACAGTATGTTATATGTATATTATAAAAATAAAGTTTATATTTAGTTAAAATCAAATAAAGTAACGGTGAATTTTGAAAAGGTCCAGGTTCGTTGTTTACCAGATTATTTTGGTTCTTTTTTTTTTATAAAAATTGTTTCATATGCATCAAGGAATTTTTTATTTTGTACTTCTTTTAATAATTTTGCATTTGAAAAAGAGTGTCCAGTTTGAAGTGCATGTTTTGCCATGGCTAATCTTTCTTCCTGTTGGTATTTTAAACATGCCCTATGTTCCTTAGCTCTCTGTTTTAACTTTCTTTTGTTTGGCCAATGTATTTTAAATCGCAATTGTCACAATTAATTTGATAAATTCCAGATTTTTCTTCTTCATTAATTTTATTCTTGGGATTTCCTAATATGTGAGTACGAAAGGCCTCACAAAAAATAAAAAACTTTATGTTATTGGAGAGTTTGTTTGAATTAACATGAAGGAAACAGGATTTTTCCGGACATTTGCCATCGTTCAGTGAAACAAGAAAAACATGAATTAACATGTCTTATCATCTTTCAAAGCAATGTCTTTGTAGTTTTCTAAAATTTACTGCCATTTTTAATAATTAAAAATTACTTATGTAAAATTGAAATATTACCCTACATGTATTATTTTAAAGTGTTTACAGCTGTTTGATGTAGACTATTTAAGTTAATAATTCAAAATAATTAATCAGTAATCGATGGGTTATGATTAAGTAATATTGTTTGCCAATTTCGATATAAAGAACCGGGTCCGCTTATCTGTACCCTTTCCATTTATTATAACACTTATTGTGTAAGATTTTTACATATCAAAATAGAATAATAATATATCGAATTGTTTGAAAAAACAACTGAACGAGTATAGATCGCTTATTAAAGTCTCCCCATATATAATTGTTGTAACTATATTAACTATATATTATATTTTAATTTATAAACTATACATTAATTTCTAAGATTGAAAAACTAGGCCGAACTAATATTGTTCTTTGAAATATCTATTATGTTATTTGATCCAACATTTTGCTTTCAGTCCTTTGGATGGTTATGTATATTAATGATTCCATATCATTCGATAATCATTATCTGATTGTGTTGGTGGCCACTTATTATACTGCAGTACAATTTTGCAATCAGTACTTTCCTTGACTTAGGACCACATGCCAGATTATCCAACATGATCTGACATAAAAAGAGTTGGATGATCTGGGACATGATTTGAGGTCTGGAAGGTATCGATTTGAAATTCCCCTGGCTATCTGGTGTGTGCTCCGCTTGCACCGTTGCGCTTCTGGCGATAAAAGAAAAATATCTCTCAAGATAGTACCCAAATTAAAGCTCAGATCAACGTTAGTGCTCGTTAAAGTTTACACTTTAACTTTGTTGTTACTAGTAAAACATTTATGATAACCTAGTATAAATCATACTTTATCGTGTAATAATAAGTAGTAGATAGGGATTGAGTCACTGGATAATACCAAAGAACAGAATATTTTTCTTTAATATATTATCATTCTTTAACTGTCTATAATTCATTGTAAAATAACTATAATTAGAATGTTTCATATTTTACCAGTTTTGGTTATTTATAACCAATAACTTGGTACTACTCTGATTGGATTAAGGCACGGTGGCCACTTACTATTGCAGCCTTTCTTTTGAGCTATTTCCATGTAAAATTACTTGCTGAAACATGAGCCCTTTTTTATGGAAAAAGCATTGAAAAATATAGAAAAAAATGAAATTGTTGAAAAAATCACTTGGTAATCAATGTTTGTAAATTCTTAATTGATTTTGCCTAAATTTTTTATAAATACGATTTATATTATGTTTACATACACAATAATTAGCCGAGTTTTAATATTAATTGAGTAAAAATATTAAAATATAATGTTTACGTTATATAAAGTATCACATTCACAGTTAGTCTCAGATTTTATTCATGTGAACGATAAATAAATAAAAGGTTACATTTTAGCAAACCAGTTAGTTAATGTAGCCTAATATTTATTTTGATTTATTATTGCAATTTAACTTTAATGGTATACTATTTAGAACTAACTTATCTATTCTTTTTTGTAAGAAAGCAAATCCAATGAGTGATGGTTTAATTTGAATCTCAATACATGGGTTGTGTTGTCTCAAGATGGCATTAAAAGAAAAAAAATCATATTGATAGAACTCTTGACATCAACATTTATGGTTTTAAAGACATTTGTGATACAAAGTCAATGAGAAGTTTTTAATGACATTGAGATGATTATACATGTGTCGTAAAGGATGGAGTAAACTATAATTAAAAATATGAAATGAAGCTAACATTGTAATACCTCTGTCTTTATTTATTATTATGTAAATTATTGAGATAAGTGCGTAAGTTCGTATTATAGATAGATTAAATAAAGTTAAAGTTATCCATTACAAGTTGTGAAGTTTGGGTTGCGAGTAGGCCACACTGATGGCAAGGGGCATTTCTAATATGATACTTTACCAGATTGTTTAATTAAGACACATATAATGGTACCATAATTTAAAGTCCTTTACTTCATTAAAAAAAACAACACGTTTCTTCTGTCCACTCTTACACATTAATAGTAGTGTACGTTAAAGTGCATTCATGCTTGTAACACTAACTTGTTAATTGAATTTGCAGAAAACATCACTCACTAGTCTCTAGCATTACAAGAGAGAAAGAATGTCTACCTCTTGATTTTAATTATGCAACAAAATGTAACCAATCGGGAAATACAAAAAAATAATTCAAGATTGAGATTTTATTATTGCTATCCTTAACTATTTAAGTATTTTCTACTAAAAATAACAAAACAACTGATACCTCTTAACTTTGACTTGTTTGCCGCTCCTGGCTTGTGGAAGCGTATGTTTAAAGTGCTCATGTTTGATTATGTATGGACGGAATTCATTGGGAATAGTACCGTTTGAATTGTTATTAAAATTGCTTAATAGTTGGTATCTTGTAATATTTATGTAACTGATGAAAAACAGCTGAGGCCTATCAAAAGATAAAATGTTTGCTAGTCTTGACTTATGCAGCCTGCCTTGAAAGTGGTCATACTCACTTTTGCATTGATAGATTTCATTGAAACAAGCATCGTTGGAATAATAATAAATTGTTAAAATAGTCAGTATGTAATAAATTTTTTGTCAATATACTGGTTTTTTTGTTATTTGGCTTTAAAAACTGTCAACAGGCTCAATTTTCTTAATATAAAAGAAAATAACTCAAATATTATTTTACATTTTCATTTTGTCTATTCAAACCTATGTGGTAAACTTGGTTCTTTTGTGTTATTACTTTTAGATTTAAAATTGTTTTATAACATACAAAATGGCGGATAGGTGGCTAAACTAGACATTTCTCAACCTATGTTTATATGTCATTTTTTGTTTGTAATGATGAGTACTATCAGCCACCCTTTGTAACCACTCTGTATATAGCCTATATGTGCTTGTCTGGCAAGTAAGTTCAAGTCCCGGTGGAACAAGTATGTTTTTTTTTCAATTTATTGCTTATTGAAATTTTTATATATATTATTAATCTCACAAAAATATAGAATCAGAGTAAAAATGGTTGTAGAAATACAATTTTGAATTCATGAATTTTCAAGCAACCTTTTTTACCTTAGTTACTAGATAATATGTGATATTTTAGTAGAGTTAAAGTTAGCCCACTTCATATCTATAGTATCATATTTAATTATTTACAACATCATTATTTAGCTCATTAATCATATTAATTAGGACAGATCACAATTATTACTGTCATCTGAAGGTATGTCATTCGTTTGTGGAGATTAAGCTATTATTATTAGAGCTAAGAGATGATGGATAGGACCAAGTGCACCTGTTTGTGAACAATTTCAAGTAATTTGACTCATAAAATGCTTTTAATTGACATTAAAGTTAGTCTATTCTTTCTTGTGTCGTATGGGTGTTTGATCTTCATGAAAATGCTTAAGTTTTTCTCTTTAAGTCATGCACCATACGTGTGTCAAATTAAAACTTTCTGAGTTATCAGGAATTTGGAGAATTAGAGATGAGAGTGAGGGCTTTGCCTTTTATACCGTGTGTTCCAAATTTTATGCACACTGTAGGCATCTTGGAAACCATAATATATACAGCAAAGATGAAATGGACAAAGTTGAGCGCAATAACAAGACCAACAAATTAATTTGGTTAAGTTAATTATTGGTTGCATTGTTCACTTGCTGCACTCAAACAACTGTTTTGATCAAAATCTTCAAACTTGTCACAGTTGTGAAGGGAACAGGATTTTTCCAGATATTTGCCATCATCAAGGCAGAAACCAGATGGCGGCAAAAAGGGAGGGAACGGGAGTGGGCTTTTTTTATTAGTTCATGCTAGATGAACTTTAAACCATACTGTGACTCCTCATTAGTTTATTACAAATATCTAATCTGTTTGATACTTTTGGGTTTCAGTTCATTTTTCAGAATTAGCAACCAAAGTGGCCTAATATCGACTGACGGTTAACCTATTGATTGGTCTGCAAATTTAATGTATGAAGCCTCAATTAATTTTCTTTTAAAGATATGAGGTTCTCAATTTATTATGTTGGTTTTATCCCAATTAATATGATGGTCTTTGGACCAACACTGATGTGCAGTTTTTGACTTTCCTGTTAGACTTTTTCTTGTGTTTCTTTTGTGTTCTATTATTCTTACGTTTAATGGTCTTCTTGTCTCGCCTATGTATTATCTATCGCAACTACATTTTACATTGTAAAGAAAGTTTTTCAAATCCTGTGTGCCATTTTTTTTTTTAATTTTAAGAAACTTTCTCTTAAGAGTATAGTGTGTTTTACACACGGTTCTAATGTTATATTTTGTACCTACTCTTATAATTTTCTCTGATAATCCCAGCACATAAGGGATTGACATAAACGCAAATTTATCACTATTCTGTTTTTCTGACTCAGTAATGATCCTTCTGGTTCGTTTGCACTTATTTATTACTAACTGGGGGTATCCATTGTGTCTAAGATCCGATTCAACTTTCCTAAATTCCTCTCTTAATCCATCTTTATCTGAGCATAAGCTCTTTGCGCCAGAGAGGGGTGCTAGGTTTGTGGGTTTTGGGTAGACTATACATATGGGGGATTTTGGAATGGGGAGGAGTTAATTTAGATTTTGGTCTATTTATCCAACAAATATGCTTTGAATTTTCTTAAGGTGTTTTACTTGTTATTTGATAGAGCAAAGAGCAAAAAATGTTAGACCAGTCATGATTTTTTAAGTAAATCCCAAATTTTTTCATTTTCAGAATTAAAAACTGCAAACGCTAAGTTTACCTGTAAATAAGTTGAATTTACATACATATTTTCTTAGACACTCTGTTTGGTCACTTATCTCAGTTTAAATGTGTTTGACTAAGAATTACATATTTACATGTTTCATTAATTTGTTAATGTTATACAGTGGATGATTTAAAAGAATAACAGGATTGCAGGAACATGCCATCATGATTTTTTGTAACGTAAAAGTTAATTTATTTATTTTATTTTTATTTTATTCTATTTTCATGCTATAAAACAGGAAATACACCCAATTACATTATAGCAGTACAAATAAATCAAAATGTGAAATAAGTGATTTGAGTCCAAGTCCCATGTCCATTGTATCACTGGAATATTTATAAGCAAAATAACTATAAATAAATATTATTCTAAACGTTACATATGCACTATTATAAATAAATAAACATTAAATAATACACATTCAGATAAATAACAAATACAGTATATGGTAATGACAATATCAGGAAATTATTAATAAATAATTAATGGAATTTTAATTAATAAATTAATAATAAATCAACATTTAATGAGGCAAGTGTCTGCAGTTCTTATCCTTTTAAATATTGTACTATTTCAACTATTTAAAATTTAGCTATAAACCCAAGAATTTGTAGAAAATGAATCCATTTATAACAATTTGTAGAGCATCTAATGTTTTATAAAAAATAATATTTAACTAATGTTATTGAATATTTTCTGTAATTCTTTGACCCTTTTCTGGAAAAAAACCCAAGAATTTTAAACATTAAAACTGTATCTAATTAGTAATACCAGCTGCACCTATGTGCTAATGTTTTCAAAATCAGTCTGTCCAAGGTGATGCTAATATACGTACAGTTATAGACTAAGAATTTCTCAAAAACCATAACCATTTGACTCTGGCACATTTAAAATGTATATTTTACTGCAAACCAACTGGTTCAGATCTTAGGACCATAACAATATTAATGAATTTTTGTCTGTATTAAATATGGGTAGGGGAAGGGTAATTGAAATTATGCTATATTACATCTTTATTCATTTTAATTCATATATATATACATATTAGTAGTAACATTTAAAAATACACAATTGTAAATAATTTGTAGTAAGTTATTTTAAACACAAACGACACTTTGGCAGAAAAATATACACAAATCAAAAATGTTAGTACTCCGTACATTTGAAGCTGCAAACTCATTTGTTTAAATGTGTTAAAATTTAAGATTCCTTTATTTTTAATTTTTAATCTAATCTAGAGTGGAAATATATTCAATTCCTATATTAAATTAATGTATGGACCCAATAACAGTGCGTTGGTTTCCCTAAGTTACACAACTTCTTTTTTCCTTCGGGCCTGACAGTCGACTGATTCTTGTTAAAATGATTTTAAATTGATTGATTGACTTAATAGATAGCTGCATCCATTAATAGCTGGCTCTGATTACTAATATTATGATTATTCTGCAACTGCAAACTAAAATGTTGTCCAAGTCCTCACCTTTCTCCCTTTTTATCTGGATCTTCTTGTTATAAACTAATAGTGGTCAATAAAGACTCTTAATAATTTTGTTTGTTGGTTCCAGAAACTGTGGGAGGATGTTAAAGAAAAATTGGATCAGTCTTCCTAAGACAACTGCATTAGAAGAATTATGTTGTATGTTAAGTGTAATTAAATCTACTTGTTAATGTAGAAATATGTGTTTAATATCTCCCTCCCCTTAAATTTAATTTTGTGATAGATAACATGTTAAGCTAAGCAAAAATTACAGTTAAATGCTAAAACAAAAAATAATTTTTTTTACTAATTACTGTTATCAGAATATTTAATCTTCATTTGTATTCTTTTTCAGCCAGTTTTACTTAGAATTTTGATTTGTTTTATTGTTTTATTTTAATAAAACTGTGGTGCAAATAACAACAAGCATTTCTACAAATTGTGATTTTTATACATTACATCAAATGAAACAACTTTATTTATTAGGATAATTCTTAGTCAGGAGTACATCTATCAGTAGAAGTGCAATCATACACTTTTCTTTTCTACCTATACAAGATTAACATGAATCATTAATTTAGTTTTAAGAATATTTAATTTAGTTAACAATCTTTATGCATATGTTTAGTATGTTTCTGGGCTTGTGTGTGATGGTGGTTGTTTATTGTAGACTCAGTATACAATCAATATCTTTTTCACACCCTTCCCCACTTTGTTAGAATCCGACTTCTCCGTAAAGTCCTATTTCAAGCTTAATTTCCTAAGATTGTAGATTTAAATTTCTCAAATAAATTTCATCTGTATATATATTTTTTTAATTTTGGATTTGCCCATATAACAATTAAAGTAATTATGTCAAATTTAGAAAAATGATGTATGAGGTCTTTTGCATTAGCTTTTACCCTCTTCGTTTTAAAATTAAATTAAGCAGAAATAATTTGGATAAAGTTTTGTGCAATGGGAGTTACTGTGATATATAAGCTAAATACTATAATTTTTGATGATCAAAACTTTGTTGTGCCTTAACTGAAACCTGAAAATTGTTTAATACAAGATTGCTAAACAGTACACAATAAGTTTTGAGTTTCTTGGATCTTTTCATGTAAGCGTACACTGCAGATTCCATCAATCAACTCATGACACAGTTTTAAGGTTTCAGAAAACAGGTTGGCGTATAGGCAAAATAGAGTCGTTATCTGAGAACAGTCCGCCACAATAAACAACAGTATATAATATTTTATAGTCTCAAACTTCATCTGGTATCAGAAGCTCTATGTACTGATCCATTAGTTTTATTTAAAGGTACACTCCATCTCATAATGCTGCTTATATCTTTGTATAGATTTTATTTACTGCTTCGGGATTGGCCTCTTTACAGACATCTTGGTGGCAGACAAACATTACAATGTATATATAGTCTTTAACTTATGCTATTAAGTTCCTCCTGTTACCGTTATTGTTATTTGTGTTTTATCGTTTAATGGGTTAGACCACTTTACAGTCTCTCTCAAGTTGTTGATTTAATTGTTATCTATTTATTCCTTCTATGAAATGTTTTATTTACCTACTTTTATGTTTTCGTCTAATATGTGTACTGTAAACTGATACCACCAATTATGAGTAGCTATCATTTATGCAAGTAGGCGATGATGACCTAAGTGTTTTACGCCCACAAAAAAATCATAGCTGCTGCCAAACAAATTTAAGTTTGGTTGGCACAGACAAAAAAATCCAAAATTCTAACTGTATGAATACTGACCAAGTTCGGCACCAAGAGTTAACATCCTAATACATGGTAAATATACAGCTGGATTAATGTCTTTGATTCTCTAGCTTGCAAACTATTAAATCTACCACATATATTTAATCAGTTGTCAGATGTCTGACCACAATAATCATTGATGTCTATTTAAATTGCACTTAGCTCTTTGGTTTTTATTCCTTCTTCTATTATTTTAACTGTTTAATATGTAAACAAAGTAAAAATACCATTATTATTATTATTATGAATTCATTGGTTACGTCGTTTAATATTTAATAGTACGCATTTAACAAACGGACGGTATTTGAAAACTCCTTGCAATGGGGCCTCACACAGATTTTATTAGAATAGATAATCAATGTTAAAATATGTAGTGTTTTATTTCTTAATAGTTCATATATTATCCCCCAAAAAAGTTCAATTTATTTTGTTGGCACATTTCAGGTACTAATATTTTCCTTTCTTATCTTATTTATAATACATTTTTTATAAGGAAGACGTTTAAACAGTACAATTTTTAACATATCAAAATTTATCTTACTTCCTTCTTATTGTGAAAGAAAAGTGTTTCATACTACAGTAGAGTCCCGTTAATCCGACCTAATTGGGACCGAGCCCTATTCGGATTACGTGATTGTTCGGATTAGCCAAAATTACAGAAAAATACGGTTTTAAACTTGAGATGGGTCTATTTTGTTATAGAATTATCAACATTGTTTATTAAAACATGTTTTCTGACTGTTGCATTGTATTTCTTGACAAATAAACGTGTTTGCGAATACTACGCACATTTACCGTATTTAGTGTGAGAGTTCTATTGTTAAGCAATGTGAGTGTACTGGATATTGTACGGGTCCACGCGTTTAATAGTTATACGAAACTACGCGTCATCCAATAGACTCTCTTCAATGCGACAGAAGACAATAACTGAATTTATGTCTTTTAACAATTAATATTGTACTCAATAATAATATCAGTACTATAGGTCCAATTTTTCTTTGATTCCACTTCTTAATACAGTAATTTAAGGGGAGTCGGATGGGCCTATCCCCGCAATGTTAATTTGATGAATTTTAGGTACCATTATCTTAAAAACTATAAATGATAGCCAGTTAATTTTTTTTATTCTGTTCCTTGTACTTTTCTTAAAATTTTGAATACAGGGTTATAAAAAATCTTTTCAGATAAACGTGTGACTTTTTTTTCTTTTTATGCAAAAAATATCATAAAAAATTACAACTTACTCTGATGTATAAAATTAAGTACTGAACACAAGGCAATAATATGTATTCATAATGTAGATTATTACTGAGGGAACAAATTAAAAAAAGAATCATTAGGCTACCTATAATAGTTCTTGAGAAAAGTGTACCTATCGAAAAAAAAACATAGTTTTACAGAAAACGCATTTGAAGTTCATTGTAACCAACTCTATAAAAATACAAAAATAAACTACAGTTAATAGTGTCCAGGGGCATATGCTGGGTTATCTGGATCCTCTTCTTCCTCAAGCAACTCTTCCAGTCTTAATTTGGTTAATTTTGTCCTCTGCCGGCACTTCTTTTCTAATTCCTCGATGGCATTTTCTGCTTGTCGGATTCGGATCTCATTTTTCTGTTTCATTTGTCTGACCAAATTGTTGCCAGGCTTGTAGCCTAATTGTTAAAGCTAAAAATCTCACAATATTACCTTGATTGAAGCAAGCAACAGCCTCATATACACCTAGTTCAAGGGTTGACCTTAGAATAAATGTATTTTTAGGAAGTCGAGACCAAATTATGTTGTTGACGGATTCATTGGGGTTTTGTGTACCTCCGTGTAAACATTTCCTTAGAAGGTCTGGTGAAGCCAAGTCCCTAAATATTGGTTTTATTTTGTCCATTACCACTTTAGGCAGGTGGAAATTATCTTTATGATCATAGGCCTCCTTATTGGCCATCGCTCTCTGGTACTTGCACGTCAAAATCTCTTTGCAATTCTTTAGAAAAACAGCTATAAAAAAAGAACTAACCATCAGAAGATCTTAAGTGAAGTATTTTCTGAAAAAGAATGAAATAGGGAATACAAAATCATAAAAAAACAATTTTCGGTAAAAAAATGTTTTTGCCCATGCGATTAACTCATACTAAGTTTCAATTTGGTACTGTATTTAACTTCATTATTTATGTACTGTACCGTATACAATTTGTCTTAATAAAATACTGTATGTCTATTTAATTAAAGTTTTCTTTGTTTATGTACGAAATGATGCACCCATTTTCATTTTTTATGTAATTAGTTCCTATAACTGTTCATTATCGTTATAAATAATTCCTCCTGGACTTGTTCGGATTAACCGACGTTCGGATTACACGTGTTCGGATTAGCGGGACTCCACTGTATCTTTAACTTTCCAGAGAATAGAACTTGAATCCATATCGGAACTGTTCTTTAAAGCGTAGATAGCGCTAATATACTAAATCTTTTGTTGAGTTTTAATTCAATTTAATCTTACAGTTAATTTTTAGCAATTACATTGAAAATTTTGAGTATTTTTAATTATTGTCAGGATTTATTCAATGTGAGGGGTTTAATAGTTTTCTTTTATACATTTTTAATCACAGTTTCTTCATTTGCTGCTAGATGGTGCACAGCCATAATAGTCCAAGTGGCACAGATTTCAACGTTGGATGCAATTCTCATAGACTGATACATAAAGATATTCCGTGGCTTGAAAGTACAAATGGCGTGGTTTTGTATTGTTCGAATATTGAAAAAAGACTCTCTACCATCATTCTGCTATAGATTTACCTATTAAAATAGTGTTTCAGAACCAAAAGCTAAACTTTAAATGCTGCAAATGTCACAGATTCAATTACTGTTTTTTTTTTTTTTTTTTTTTTTTTTTTTTTTTTTTTTTTTTTTTTTCTCAATTAAAAAGAAAATCTGTCATGAAGAGCTTGTAATCGCGTGAGAGACAACAAATTTCAATTTCAAGATTAAAACTACCCACTAAATTAATTCAAAAGTGAAAAAAAATTTTTGTTTTAGATTAAAATGTGAATTTTATAGACTATTGTATTAGTTTGTGATTTGTATTCAAATTATATACTAGAAGTAACAAACTTCTAAGTTGATTAATGTAATTAGACTTTAGTTCTACAACTAATTAAATTTAACTCGTGACTTAATTTTCAATAAATAATACAATATTTTTAGTGATAGAGTTATGCAAGATGTTTTATTTTATAAATTTAACAAATAAGCACTTAATGTTTTTTTGAAAATTTGAATGTTTTAACATTGAAAAATTCATTGGTTACATGACTTATTCACAACATAATGTAGCCAGTTTATTATAGACGTACCTAGAACTTAGATTTGTGATTAATCGAAGTATTGACCACAATCTCCATTAAAAGACAATTGTTCCTTCAATTGGACAGACAAGCCTGAACAAGACACCTCTAGCCAAAAAATGAAGAAAGAGCCGCAATGGACCTGTTACAATGCTTATCTCCAGTGTATATTTAATTGACTTTACCATTCTTTTTTTAGTGGAGTATGTTTTAGTAACTTAAGTTATTTATCAATTACTTTAAGAAATGAGCCATTTACATTTTTATAATAACAAAAGTATTCTTAATGCATTTTAACATTTTTTTATACAATTCTCCTACTAAGGAAAATTTGTGTTACGTAGAAATAAAAACAATAAGTTATATTTTTAGTTTAGTTTTCTTAAAATTAAAATGTACTGCATACACTAAGTGATAAAGGGTAAGTCATTTCAGACAAAATTTTGTAAATCTGGTCTCTGTTTTCGACAAATATTTTAATGGAGTGAATATGAATACTAGGGATATTGTTTAATTCAAAATGAAGTGGAATACGATTTTAACGTACGATTTTTTTTAGACATATTTCTTACTTTCAAAGTTAAGTATTTAATTTCAGTTGCTAATTTCAACAATCAGCTGATTATAAATTAGTTGTTAAACAACATTAATAACTCGTTCAGTGTATTAATTGAGAGACAGTGGCGTAGCGAAGGGGGGGTCTGTACCCCCTCAGAAATATTAAGACATTAAAAAATAAATAAAGCATGGAGCAGGGGGGAAAAGGAGAGTTATCTACAAACATCTCTTGTCTACAAACATTAAATTGATTGATTTAATTGATTAAAGTGACCCTTGTTAAAAATATAATTGTCCTTTCGTTTAAATCATAAAGTATCAAACGATACTTTTGGGCTCGGCCTTTTAGTACGGTGTAATTAGACCTAAACCTCAACATCCAAAGTAAAAGTTTTCCTCCAACACCAAATTGCTCTACATAGTCCCCTTATTCTACTGTAAAAAGTTACACCATTTTGAGCGTCGGGTTTTGATGGTGAGGGGAGGAATTTGAAAAATTACTAGTTTTTTTTTAGTTTTTCGTAAATATTTAAAAAACTAAGCGGTTTATCCTAAACATTGTTATATAAAAAAATGTTCTACGTTAAATTTTAAATAAGAATGGTCCTTTTCATAATCACTCTAAATTGTACGGTTCAAGAGTTACAGACGGTGTAAATGTTAACTTTTTCGCAATTTTGATAATTTTTTTTAAAAATAAGCTTCGTAAAAGAATGTTGCTATTTCAGTGGCCGGTGGTATGTTAGTGATAAGCCCTTGAAGGAATGACAACCTCACCACCTTATCAAGGGGCACTCTTTTTTAAGGGAAAAGAGGCTTCCACAGGCCTAGGCCATATAAACCTGTGGTACGGAGAAACCCACCCTGAACTTTCTACGAACATTGCAACATAAATTCACTTCTTAAGCATAAATATCTTTTAAATTTGGAATGTTCAATGTCTTTATTAACTTCACTCATCCTCCAGCACATTATCCTCCTCCTCTAGCTCGTCGTCTAAGATGTTATTATTGTCCATGTTATCACATGCTTGGCCTGAGCAATTGCTGCATATGCTAGTGCAGTTTAGACCACTCCTTCTGCATTCAGAATTACGAACGCATTCATCTTTGCAAGTACACATTATAAGGGACAGTAATTCCTGGGGGGGGCTGCAGGACGTGCTGTTGTAATTGGTGTCAGGTGGTCGCCAATCTTCTTCCAACCCCATTCGAGTGGATCCTTATCTTCATTCAGCCACTGTTGTACCTGGTGGTAGGTCCTAAATGAATGCTGTCTGGACGCTCCTGAAGTGGGGGGTAGTGCATCCAACTTCAGTAATGCATGTATAGGCTGCTTTGCAATCGCTTTCAAGTAGGACTGATAGCGGAGACAATCTAGATCTTCAGTGTTCTTGGCTCCAAACATTGCAAGTAGGAAGTAATTTCCTGCATCAGCCACTGCACTGGGGTCGGCTTTGGGGTTGTTGAAGACCAGAAGTTTTCACGAAGAACGTTGTTGGCTTGAACTTTCCTATAAGGTGCAATTTTTCCCTTCTTATAGACAGCAGACACAGTGTCACATCCTGTGAAGGCGTATGTAACCAGAAGTACATCTTTCATATCCCCAATGCCTTGCTGAATGTCAGAAATAATGTACACTTTTTCCTGGTGATTTCCTTTTTTAGGTACGACCATTTTCAGTTTATTCCCTGAAGGTGCGTGGACAGTCAACAGTACTAATAAGTCCGTGTCATCACCAATAACACACATTTGAACATCTTTCTTCGCTTCATCAATAGCTGTTAAGACTACTAATAGGTCATCATCACCCGATGCTTGAAGAACTGTGCAACCACATTGTTGCAAGTGCGATGAAAGGAGGGTTATTAGACCCATCTTGTTTTTAGCACTAGCTAAAAATTCATTTTGATTTATGTTGACATGGATTGAGTCTTCTACTTTGACCACAATGTTGGAACGTGGGTGTTCTTGATCCTTTGTGCTACTTCGTTCGTAACCATCAAAAACAACAGTCGCTTTTCCATAATGAGTACATACGTAATCACTATATTGCTCGCAAAATTTGTTTAAATGTAGTAGGCTGTTGCCAGACAACACGATGTAGGAGGTGGCCTCCGTAAATTATATAGGACACTTTCACTGGGTAATCGATGTTTGATAACTCTTTTGAATCTGAAACCAAAACCGTCACCATTGATGATTTTTTTCCCCTTCCTCATCAAGCCAGATTCGTCAAACAGTGATGGAGGATATGCACAGAGTTCAAACTGAAAAGTTTCCTCTAATCTCTCATCACTCCTTACTGTACACACCATCCGATGTAAGAGAGTGTTAGCATTTACACATACCATGTCGTTGTTAATTTTCACCGGCTTCGTTATAGAGGCTAGAGACTTGACAGCAAACTTTCTTTTCATGTGTATTTCTTTAAATGTTTTGTTTTCAATAGCTTTGATGGATATGGCTCCTATTTCAAATGCTTTATCGCAGTTTACAGTTTCATCACCTATAACCCCTGTTGACAAGGAAGAGAGTTCAGGTGATTTAGAGAACGGATTATGTTCTTCAATCCAAGAAATGAAGGTTTGCAATCCTTACTGTTTCTTTTTTGCCTTGCATCTCGTAGCTCCACGTGCTGCTCTGAAGAGAGGCTGTGAACACCTGCAAACTCTTCCATTGCTTCGCACACCCGAGAACAAGTCGGCATGGAATTGATCCAAGTGGCAATAGTTGTCGCTGTGATTCCTCTACCTCCAGTCAATCCACCAATGCTTTTTAAGGACCTCATCAAAACCTGTTCTATGGTCATATAACTCCATACTCCAGACCAAAACTTTTCAGTTCGTCGGATGGTGAAATAACCACAATTAACAAATAAATCGTTTTCTTGGTGCAATGTGTTGAGAAGTTCCAGCGAGTCTTGTAGGTAAACGTGTGCAGATTTAGCGTAGTTAAAGTGACCAGATGCATGGAAAATGGGAAGCATTTGATGGACACAATGAAGGTGAAGGAGAAAGTCCCCACTCCTCTCTGCTCTTATAAACATTCGAACGATTTCAACCATTTCTATGAACTGAATCCACAGTTTTTGTGTTCGTCCAGATTCATTTGTACGCCTAAGCTGGTTTTCTAAAATGTCTACAAAGCTCTTTACCACGGTTGACTGTGCAATCTCTTCAGGAGAGGCATTTCCAAGCTTGAAATTGGAATAGACATTATTAAGCTCATCTTTATTCACACTTATGAGAGTTTCATTATTTTTCAAAAATACAGTCATCAGTGCTTCTTCGACTAGGCAGAGAGCACGAATGACCCGAGAGTAAGCTTTCCCGTTCATCATTTGTTGAACACTGTTTTTAGCATACACAGTACTATACAGCTCCTCCAAACCACTACCTGCCATGATGAATCCAATCTCTGACAAAAAGGACATCAACAAATGAAATCCTCCTAGTCTAATGAAGAGTGACTTCAACGGGCTGTCATGAGATGCTGCGGCTACTATTTCACGAGCTTTAGCATACAATGGCTGATCAAAAGTCACCATTGTTATCGTTTGACCATTGCTAGCCCCTTGTTTGGCAGCTTGAAGAAGAGCTGTATAAATTGTTGATGGATTTGAAGGAGCTAAGTTGATAAATGGAATAGGGACTACAGCCGAAGTTTGGAACTGTTCCTTCGCATAAAGCTTTTCCATGCAGCCACTCCAACCAGGTTTACATTCTTCTGGACCTTCTAACCAGGTGCCACTCAACCAAAACATATTAAGTGTTCGTCCATTTTTGTATGAAAGTGATGGTTTGTCTTCTAGGGAAGCAAGGTTTGTAGCGACTATTTTAGAATATCCAGATATAGCCGGGGCTTTGTAAGTTTACAAGTCAAACAGGCCTTTGTTTTCAACGGCTTGAGCAGCAACATTCTTTCGAGGTACATTTTCCTCAACCTGAAGAGCTGTTTTAGGTGTAATGCAAGCAATTCCACCCATGACGTGGAAGGTGTTATGACCATCTAGTGTGTGAACATTGTAGTCTGCATTATCGAACACGAATTGCACATAACCGTTCTCTATTCTTGTGTTCTCTTGGCAAGTGACGGATCTCTCATATCTCAACACTTCCTGGTAAGGTACACAAACACCCATATTGCACAGGGTGTCAATCAAGACCTTCGAACCAAATTGTCTGTGTAACAAAATACCCGTTCCAAGTTGGGGTGGGGATAAAAACGATCTTGGACGACCATCGCGTATTATACTGTGACATATTGCTGTTTTTTTCCTTTCCATAATTTGTTTTGCCCTCTGGATTTTCTCGGATGTTTGTCTTGTACAAGTAGGCTGAATGATTTCAGTTATCAAGACATTGAGCAACTCAGGTACCAGTTCAGATCCTCCTTTACAAATGTCTTCAATTGTTGGAAACTGGGAATAGTCGTAACTTTTGGACTTTATCTCACGTCGAATAATTGCTGCTGCAGTTTTGATCAATCTCAGTTCCTCTTCAGCTTCATTATCACAGTTCCGATTTTTATACCAGTTGTCTGATAAAATATTAGTTGATGCTCCAGAAAAACAAATCAC
Organism: Homalodisca vitripennis; assembly: GCF_021130785.1. NCBI lineage: Eukaryota > Metazoa > Arthropoda > Insecta > Hemiptera > Cicadellidae > Homalodisca > Homalodisca vitripennis. The sequence goes on along the minus strand of NC_060214.1, from coordinate 33,065,093 downwards.
ACTTCTTTTTCCTGGTAAAACTGCAAAATGTAAACTATTACCATAACGCTGGATAAGTTTTCTTTTGAAATGTGTGACAGTATATGGCTCAACTTCAGGGCTCAGACGAAGGAATATATTTTGTAGTTCTTCAAAGTCGTATTGACATTCATTGATTTCCTCCAAATAATCACATAGCTTTTCAAAAGCGTCTTCTCTTTTGGCATCAGCACTAGACCCACCTTTACTGGTTGCTACTCCTTTTTCGGGCCGTGACGATCCTGGCTTTTGAAATGTCTGATAACAATGCCAGCGGTACCTCCCATCAGAACTTACGAGATCTATGACCTGAGAGAGCCTCACACTTACCTCATCTCCCCACTTGTCATGCCTGTTATTTGCTTCCGTTCTGATGCTTTCAATCAGTTCAAGTTTCTGCACTAAACTCCACTTTTCTTGAGCAGGATTCCTGCATTTAGATACATCTACACACTTGCGACCACAAAGAAAACATAAGGCTTTAAAATCAAATGATTCACGTGGTATCTTTGCTGGAGGTTCTTTTTCCATTTCAGGTGGTTTTGGACGTAATATATAGGTTTGTCGACACTTACTATGTACTTGAAGCGAATCATTCTGCAGGAACTTGGCTTTGACGCCATCTTTACGTATTTCACTGCACTGAATTATTTTGTCCACCGCCTTTCTAGTCAGAGTAATTAGTTCACCACCCTTGTCCTTACAAGGTTTTAACACACACTCCGCCATAACTAACACACTATCTCAAGTGATTTTCACATAATTCGCACGTTACTATAAACACCAACCATAACAAATTTACAGCAAAACTGCACTAGAAGTACCACGCACAAACGTACTCAACTTGTCTCCTAAGACGACTGAAGAAGAATATCGATCGATCTGTGACAGTGCGTGAGGGAGGGGTGGAATGGACGTGTGTCCACCTGTTCCCCGACATTAATATTTTTATGTTAAAGTTATATCATATTTTTGTACCTTTTTGTAATACCAATAAATAATTTTGTACCACAATAGTTTATTAATAAAGTACTATGTATAAACCGGGGAACAGGTGGACACTTGCATCCGACATCAACATTTGTATGTTAAAGTTATATCATATTTTTGTACCATTTTTGTACCTTTTTGTAATACCAATAAATAATTTTGTACCACAATAATTTATTAATAAAGTACTATGTATAAACCGGGGAACAGGTGGACACTTGCACCCGACATCAACATTTTTTTGTTAAAGTTACATTATATTTTTCTACCATTTTTCTACCGTTTTGTAACACCAACTAATAATTATGTGGTACCACAATAGTGTATTAATAAAATACAATATATAACCGGGGAATAGGTAATACTTGCACCCGACATTAACCCGCGGGAACTCTCGCTATTAGGTTGAACCTAACATTTTTCGTTGTTGTTAAAGAAATATTTTAATGTTCGTTGTATGGGCCTCAGGTTATAAATATGCTATCTAGAGTATATTCGGCAGGGGGACACACGTGTGGAATGGAGGGGGCAGACAACAGGTGCAGAAGACAGAACCGCCATTGGTTGCGGCCCGCGGTCCATGGTCACTATGATGGCGGCCACGCCTGCTTGTACTACCACGTTTCTCCTAACAATTATTTTTACTTTTTCAACCTTCTATGGTGCCTCTTAGCCTCTTTTTGACTATAATACTGTACTATATTATTACTCTTTAATTAAATCATTTACTTATTTCTATATAGCTTTATTTGGAAAAAAAACCTTAAAAATTATATCATTTTTATTTTTACACCGTCTACAACTCATAAACCGTAAATTTTACAGGAAATATGCATAGGACATTTTTTGTTTAAAATTTCATGTAGAATATTTTTGTAAATAACACTCTTTGTTCTAAACAGCTTAGTTTTCAACCAATTTCCAAAAAACTAAAAAAACTACTAAATTTCCTACTTTTTCTCCCCCTCCCCCCAAACCCGACGCTCAAAATGGTGTAACTTTTTACCAAACAATAAGAGGGGTATATAGAACAATTTGGAGTTGGAATAAAACTTTTACTTTGGATGTCAAGGTTAGGCCTTTTTTTAGGTTAATAACACCGTACTATTTCGGGTAGTGTAGTGTAATCACGGTATTTGTATAGGGCGCGGTCACGTGATGTCGCAAAGTAACCTGAACCGTAACACGGCGAACAGTTTAAATTAGCGACCACTTCGTTCAAATTAGTCTTGAGGACTTAAAATAAATGCTTAGAATTAAGTTACGACGTTGATTTTAGGTGTCATGAAACTGTATATAATTATCGAAAAAATCACTTTCGGTCGGAAAATACACCTGAAAAACTCTACTAATTCAGATTTTGACGATTTGGATTTCACTGGTTAAGCCGTTGAGATAAAAGTGGTACTTAGAATTATGTTAGGACATTGATTTTAGGTATCAATTGAACGCCGACTAATACCTACATAATTATCGAAGAAAAATTGAAAAAAATCACTTCCGGTCGGACAATACACCGGAAAAACTCTATTGATAAGAAGTTCCGACTACTTTGGATTTCACTGACAGAGGTATTATTTCATTTTCCTTAGTATATTCCGATCGGAAGTGATTTTTTTCTCGATAATTATATAGGCATTAGTCGGCGTTAATACCTATATAATCAACCATTGAATACCTAAAATCAATGTCCAAACATAATTCTAAGTACCACTTTTACCTCAACTAGTGAAATCCAAAATCGTCAAAATTTGAATCTGTAGAGCTTTTCCTCGGTATTTACCTACGGGAAGTGATTTTTTTCTCGATTATTATATAGGTAGTCGTGTACAGTTTAATGATAACTAAAATCGTCGTCCTAACTCAATCGAAAATACCACGTTTAGCTCAATCACTGAAGTACAAAGTAGTTGAAGTTCTTCTAATCAGTAGAGTTTTTCAGGTATATTTTCCGACCGAAAGTATTTTTTGCGATAATTATGTACTCGTCTACAGTTTAATGGTACAAAAAGTCGTCATTATACATTCGCCAACATCACATTGGTGCCTTCTACTCGGCTATACTCGAACTTCGAAAAGTTTATGTAGCTATACAAGAAAATTTGTGGTACTAGAGTTGCTGTGAGAGTTGAATTTGCCTATTACATCTTTCCACTTTCTATATGGTGTAGTTACTAAAGCTCCATATTTTTGGTATTTAGACTACCTGTTACCAGAGAACTTAATGGCAAATAACAAGCAGTGTGAAACTACCCATAGATTCCATCCATAAAAAGAACTAATCTTCTGACATGAATCGTAACCTGGTTCATGAACTATTCCCGACCTAGTTCCTGAACTACAACTAATCTAGTTCCTGAACCAGTTCAATTAATAAAACTAAATAAATTCAAATAGATTTAAATAAAAATATAAGCCTTATTCTTAGGCCGCGCTTATTTTCGGAGCCATACCGATTTTTCAGGCCAAGCGCTGACAAAAACCAATACTATATATTTTATATTATTATTATATACTACATATATTATATATATATATATATATATATATATATATATATATATATATATATATATATTATATATATATTAGTATAGTAGACCATGTAGTGATTGTGTATAGAAAGTTTTATCAAAATTGGCTCGTACGTGTTTGAGGTACGGCTATCCATAGATTGGTTTTTACATAGCCTGTAAAATCGGTATAGTCCTGAAAATGGCCGCTATAAGTGGAGATTATTGCCATAAAAGAAGGGTTTGTTCATTTAAAGTCTTTATTTGTAGTATTTATCTTCACGTTATTAATTAAATGTTTATTTTGCATGGTTTGAGCTGATGAACTAGGTTAGGATTCAATTACGAACTAGGTCCTGGTCCTCGTTCTTTTTATGGATCGAATCTATGGCCAGTTTCACGTCGGTAAATAACACATAAAACGTCCCCCGGTTTCGTACCCCCCCCCCCCAACGAAATTTCTGGCTACGCTACTGTTCTGTTATTAAAATTGTCGTAGCGAAATAAACTTACTATTAAAATGTTCTTGGTAAAGTAACCCAAATTTCACTATCCTTGTAATGTTTTGTTAAAATCACCCGTTTTTTAGTTATTACAATTCGGAAGTATGTTTGTTCATGGCCGCCATTTTGAAACCTCTAATGATATTTTCTGAAACTTATAAATCAGGTCTTAATGAGACTAAACATTTGGCAAAGTTCATACTTTGTGTGTGTGTATTCACTTTAAAAATACAAATTTTCCCCTAAATCACAAACAGACAGATAGATGATAATTTAAGCAAGATAGGACATTCTTGACCCATTTTGACTTATCAAATCAAATCGTGAATTTTAGCAGCGTAATTTGTGGACATTCTGTATAGCCAGACAGACTATAGATATTCTGCAATAGGTACAAGTGTTGGCAGTGTATATGTATATCCTATACTAAAATCTGCTGACCTTGCGGCTACTTCAATCGATATTGTAAGTTAGAAAATGAATGGTCACCCGTACTGAAACAGAAATGGAGGGCAGACGAAAATAACGCAATTGGAGACTTGGTCAGCTTAATAGATTATATACCTACGAGAATTGGTGAGACGTTATGTGGATTTTTGTATGATTCAGTTCCTCGCCGGTCATTTTAATTTCCGAGCGGCGAGCTTATTTGTTTAAATCCATCTATTAATGTTTAATAAATGCCCTTTAGATTTCATGCATATCGTCCACTGATTGTTACTTAAAAAAAACACTGGCTAATTCCATCGTACCATACGACTGCATTCAGCTAACCAGTAATTCTATAGTCATTTAGAGCTCCTGAAAGTGAGCAAACCGGATATTTTTATGTACTCTTACGCCAATATTTAATTTTATATAGCAAACCAATGTTTACTCATTTGCTCTATTAGTACTCTGTCAATGGTATTATAATTTTATATTTTTCTTTCTCTGTGGCTGTTTGGTATAAAGCCTTGTTTTCCTCTATGGTTTGAAGCCAATATGCAGCATATTATAAGTTAGCCTATATAATATTCCACATGTCAGCAATTCTTATACGCTGTTTACCAATTGCACATGTATATAATTTTGAAATTAAAGTAACCTAAATGTGCAATTTATGTGAGTTGTGTATGGAGTCAAAGTTCGTTTTAATTTTCACGTGTGTCGGTACATTAGTGACGTTGTATCAGAAAATCGAGAAAATAAAAGGCAATCTGGACGATATAAAATCAAAATGTGAAGGGGTTCCTCAAATGAACAGCGAGGTGGAAATCTTGAGAAAGAATGTTGTTGAACTAACTCTGAAAGAAAGGAAATATGTAGAAGAAATCAAAACGTTGCGGAGTGAATTTGATCTATACAAAAAGGACATGACAGGCCTCGTTGATTACGCCTACAACGGACGTATAGTTTCTATCGGGAATACAGAAACATACCAAACGGAGGGGTTGGAGATTCTAGGATACCGGATCAGATGTGGAGACAACAAACTGGAAGCGAGGATTCTTGAAAAATCTGTGATGCCTGGTGACTGTTGGCCTTTTAAAGGCCATGAGGGCTCTGCAGTTATTGAACTGGTCGACGAAATTATTGTGAACAAAGTGAGTCTGGAGCACGCACCCAGAGATTTGTTGTCGGACGGTGCGATCGCGTCAGCCCCGTACGAGTTCTCCCTCTGGGGCCTGTACGATAACGCAAACGGAGACGTCCCTCCCCATTCTTTTGGTGTATTTACTTACAGACTTTCCGGACCTGAGGTGCAGACTTTTGTTGTTAAGAACCCATCGACTCAACGATTTAAAGAGGTAGAGTTTAGAGTTCATTCTAACCACGGCCACCCAGATTATACATGCGTTTACCGTGTCAGAATCCATGGTATAAGTCCAAAAGCACCCATAGTCATAGAGGAGTAACTATTAATTCCATATCAATGCCTTTTGACAGTACATTTTGTTGTAATATGTTTTTTAATGGCAAATAAACGTTTCAAGAAGAGAATGTTGTGAACATCGGTTAGACGTCATACTTGCAATAATTGTCATTATTATGACATTTTTTTACAAAAGTGGCCAAGTTTCATTCCGATCCTTTCCTATTGTATGATAGTTGTCCTATATTGAATTGAGTTTATTTCCGTTTCATTATCGTAGAATGTAAGAAGATCAACACCGAATGAAAGTTAACAGATTAGCATGTTAAATTGGTATTTTTAATAGGGTCTGAGATTTAATAAAGATCCATTTTGATACTTTGGGATTATACCGACCACACCAGTATGAAGAACCCAAAAATATAAATTTATAGAAACAAACATGATAGAACGAAAGAACAACTCTTTAATTACCAAATTACAAACTTACAAGCATTTCCAGGTATTGTGATCGGTATTTTTGTCGCTGTTATCTTATCTTTCTCGAGAATCGCGATTACGGCAGGCCGCGTGCATCACATGATTATTTAAGTTTTTTGCACGGTACATAATTGCCTTTCCATTACAATTCAATTTATATTTCTGATCAGCCCCTCTAAAATTTGATATTTTACTGATAGGTACTATCTCGAGGGATGTTTTTCTTTCGTTGACATCAGCGCGGGCTTCGGCAGGCACAGGGCCGGAGGCACTCGCACTTTGGGTGGCGGAGTGTGATCAAGAATAAAAACAAGTTTTGAGTGTTTTTTTTCAATAAAGAGTTTAGTTTTTGTTTGGTAATGTTTGTTTTTGTGTTTGGAGAAATGTAGGGGTAAAACACGGAAGTACAACAAAGCGACGCACCAGCTGAACGGGCGGCGAGACTCTGCAATCACGTTATCTACTAGAACGCTCGACTTTGACCTCTGTCTGAGGATGGGAAGGGGTTTGCGATAAGACAATTCCTGTTTTATATTGACGAAATATTGTTCTACGCTAATCTAGTAATCAGTAGAAGCAAAATGTCAAATAACGATTCATGTCTGGGTGTGGTCGGTATAATCCCAAAGTACCTACATTTTTATTTATATGAACTATTTGGTCCTTCAGATATTATTCATAGGAGAAAATGCACACCATCAAAAATTTGTTTCATTACAGATGACGGTAGTGTGGTATTATCCGAAAGCCACCATACTTAGAAGAATTTTTCTTACGGGGAACTTAAAAAACTACTTAAAACCCATTAGAAAGAACAATCATTATTCGGTTTACTGTGAAAATATCATCTCATTATTACGACCGGTTCGCGGTTCTTGTTTTCTGCCTCCCAAAAGGAAGACGAGATAGAGTCCACTCTGTCCCTACCTACTACTTGTTATTACGTAAAAAGACACAATGGACCTGTTATACGTTACATTGTTATACGTAGATATTAAGTAGATTTAGATTAGGTAATCATACATATGTTACTAGTAGTATTAATAGTAACATATTTATTATTAGTATTCTATCTTATTAGAATTTTCCGACGTCAGATCACTTTGGACGAGCCGGGCCGTAATCTAAGGCCGGGAAGTACCGATCGGAAATGTTCCTGGTGGTCATCAATGTGGACGCCATTCGGCGATAACCTTCAAGACAGTACCCAAATTCAAGCACAGATCACATGAGCACTCTCTTAAAGCTTACCTTGAACTTTGGTACTACTGGTAACATATGTATGGTTGCCTAATCTAAATCTACTAATATTGTGTAATCTACTAATATGTAGTAGTAGGTAGGGACTGAATGGACTCTTTCTTGTCTTCCTTGTGAGAGGCAGAAACAAGAACCAATTGCCATAATGACTTTTAATTTTCAATGTAAGCCATTAATGTCTGTTCTTTCTAATAGTGTATTTTTTGAAGTCATCGCTAAGAAAAACTCTTCATAAAATAGTGGTTTCCTCATAATATCAAAATATCCAAATGTCTTAAAAGGTATAACTATGCGTTTTATATTAGGTAATTATTAAGAGTCCAAAGATGAACATAGTGATTAGTTTATGAATATAATTAGTTAATCGGCAGACGTGTGACCATCTCTGCACAGACACATGGATAAAGTAGGCAGAGTACTTAGTAGAGTATAATTATTCTACACGTGTGGCCTAAACATACTCTTCAAGTAGAGTAACCAATGGAGTTGTGGGTTTACACAGGGCGAGTAACGTTAAAGACAAAATTAAAATTGAATATTTACAGACACGCACACAAATCCTGACGTGAGACCCAAACTTAATAAATAGAAAATTTTGCACTCAGGCACAATTAAAACTGGTCAACAAGTGAAAGCACACGACCAGACGAACTATTTGTTTGCGTCAACATTATACTTTAAACTACTGTACAATAATTGAGTAGCTAAAGTGTATGTTTTTAAAGGACATAGCAACAGAACAGAGTTTGTATTGTTAAGAACCCAGCCTGGTTTTCCTTGAAATCAGTAGAGACACATATATTTCTAGGGAAGAAATTTATCGTCTAGTTTCGGTAGAGGTTGAAATGGGGGGCTCAACAGTGACACAGATTGACTGCCTTGGACATGCTTTTGATAATGATCTGTGCAATGTGTTTGTCTTTGATCAAGAAAGGATTTGACTTATGGGCATCAAAAGGGTTAAAACATGATTATTTTTTTCTTATAACATTTTCGTAGCTTAAGCACTTAGACCCGTTCGTTACACACCCAAAAATGTCTTTCCTACTTTCCTTACTACTTCCATCAAGCATACAACGCAGAAAATGGGGATTCCTCTATGGATTTCGAGAAAAACCAGATTGTATGCTTATACAAATTAAGTTGGCACTCGACCCCTGTACTATAACCACAAGTCACCCTGATATTTGCTCGTTCTCTCTCTCTCTCTCTCTCCCCCCCTCTCCTCTCTCTCTCCCCTCTCTCTCTCCCCCCCTCTCTCACCCCCCTCTCTCTCTATTTGTTTCATTCATTCATTCAAGTACTATATAATACTTTATAATCGAGAAGAATGTCACCAATGGTAAAATCTTATAAGTAAAAGACCAAACGTACTGGCTGTTTAGTCAAGGATGTAATCTATGTAAATTTGACTAATTAATGTTCAATAATATTACGTGTTCAGCCGTCCTAACAAGTCCGTTGGAGTTGTATTTGTAGCAGGTCTTAGAAAAACCCCTCACTGAATCAATTTAAGTTTCGCTACAACAAACTCGAAACCTCGCGTACTTCAAGAGTTTTCATTGGATTTTGTTACCCAGGTGACAACTTGCCTCCAATAAACTCTTGAGACAGTGGTATTTATCGGAAGAAATCCCATCTCCATCCATATTTTATCCTTTCACCCTGTACCTGGTTTGAAATCTCTTGAACATGGCTATAATATATTTACTATCTAGCTCTTTAACACTGAAAATGAAGAAGAGTATTCCTGAGACATACTTGAGGAATGGGTACGATAGGACCGAATCCGCCAGGGCCGTAAGGTGTTTTAGTCAGGTAACATCGAAAATGAGTTGTCCAATAGCACCGAATATATTCCCCCAGGTTCGAAAAATGAAATTTCCGTCAGCACTGAATTCTAAAAAAAACATGCCTGTAACGCCGAATACTTATGCGCACAGTCCGTCAGTGCCGAAATAATACTGTCGTGAGGCCCGAATGTATGATATTCGGTTAACATCGAATCCTACAGGATCGAAGCAGTTTGCAGTCTTACTTGACTTGAGTAATTGTCATTGTGAATTAGCCTACCTTCTTCGTATTCCAACCCGTATCGCTGCATCCGGGCACGGATATTGCATATTCGCATGTCACTGGATATTCTTACCTGGCTGTAAGAGTTCTTGGGGATGGTTGTAGAGATTGGAAAACTCTCTATCCTCTATTTGCAACTGGTTTCTTTCGCTGCGTAAGAACCAAAGCTCATGGATTCAGCAAGAAATATCATTCATCTATCAGATTGGCATACCTGAGAGCAATAGTGGTTATTGGGAAATATCAACAAATCTGCATTTTATTCCATCTAAATACACAGTCACTGACGATTCGGACTTACAAGACTGCATTATTACCCTCACCTCGACAGGGACATGATGGCGGATGCCAGTTATGCAGATTGAGAGTAATCATCATCACTGCAACCCGTTCTGTCTTGTACTCGAGATCCGGAAGTTTGGAATCTCCAAAATGGGGCCTCATTAAGAAATGGTATTTTGGCAATATTGACATCATCGATTTGAAGTATCAACGGTGCTCGAGGGAGATTTGTACCAAATTTTGTAATTCGTCAGAGTTGGGAAGACAGAGTGAACGCACAATATTAATGTATTGTACAACCACAATGTCACTGCAGTATATTCCGTCTCTTACTTGGAACATGTAGAGGGGCCTTTAATTTTCTCACGATAGGAAGGACTGGCGAAAGTGCTGTATGAGAGTAAAAATCATTTTATCTTTTTCATTTCAGGATAATCACTGAAATCTGTGACCAGGAAGGGACATTGGCTTAAATGTTACACCAAAATCAATGCAAAACAGGATAAATAAAAATGAGCACTCAACATTGATGACTTATATTTCAGAATTTTTGTACAAACATTACACAATATGATGCATATTTAAATGGTTTAGAAAACAGCCAAATGGCTGGATTGGTGTTTTCTAAAGTTTATGTAAATTATCAAAATTTATAAAAGATTCTGAAATGTACAAGGCCAACAACTAAAGCTAACACTAAGCTTCACATTAGACATGGTATGGTGTGATGACATTTACAGGGAATAGTTTCATTTTACTCTACTAATGTACAAATGCTGCATTGTTTGGACCGAGTGACGTCCACTGAATACTGTATACACACATCAACTGCAAGTACACACAATAAGTACCGTAATTAGTATTTATATGGCATTGTAATAAAGCACTTCTACCCAGAGACCATCTAGTCTAGGACCAAAAGCTAATGTTAATTCTTCCAAATATTGACATTGAATTTCTATAACACTCTTTATTTCTATATAACTACTAATTGTACGAATAATACATATCCACTCTAATTAATTAATATTGATTAGGTAATAATTTACAATATAATTTTTATACAGAAAAATCAACCAGAATCACTATTAGTACACACCTCTATGTAAACATTTTTCGCATAATTAGGCCTTTATGCTAAAACGTTCTCTAATACAGCCAAACATGTGTTTGAAATTAACAAAATCTGCAATATTTCTATTTTATTGATAATCTGCTCTTTAAAATATATCTAAAATTATATCTTTAAGACGTAATTTTAAAGAAATGAAGCAATACATCAACACGACAACAATTAATAAATGCATTTATTTTCTACAGATACAGAACTGTTATCTTACTTGGAATGAAACTTTTTTTATATCACAATGATCTGCTTTCAACCTTAAATTACACGAATTGGCAATATGTTCAACAAACTAGTTGCACGTTTTCTCTAAATACTATGCATTCCAGCTAAAATTGATTTGCCAATTAACACTATTATTTACAGAGAATATGTCACATCAAGTCAATCTAGTGTAGTAGTAGCACTACTATTATTAAACTACATTTAAGTTTGGTTCCTTAAAATATACAATAATACGACCCTTAACATTAAACCTGATAAAGAGAATAGATACAACTAGAACTATACAAGTTAGAAAGCAAATTAGTAATAGACACTACATTAGGTAATGGTAATACTTCAATAACATATTGTATATTGCACCATACACCACTTTATCACATGGACGATAAGTCTATGACAAAGCATCATAGGTACTCTATGGAGAATATAATCTTCATATGTTTCATATCAGTGTTAGACAATACATTCATTTATTTACAATTGAAGTACACTACACTTAATTATTTAAGTAATATTTATTTTAATGTGTGTTTCTTTTCTACTTCAGCTAACTTTCCATTGTTCTTTATCATTATTATATACATCGTTGGACAGAAATTGTCTTTTGAAATTCAAAGACTGATAAGCAAAACACTGCAGTTAAGTCATTTATGGTCAAATCCAACACTAATATATTGTTTATTAGTGTTTATTTTATAACTAAAAATTATTCCTTTTGTTATATTTAAAGAATTATGCCTAAATATGGCAAAAATTGTCCCTTCCATATTTAACACTACACTTAAAGGTTAGGGGAATTTAAATTTAAAATTAATGTAGCTAAAGAAGATAATTAATTGTTTTCCTCCATTATATTAAACAAAGTACCTTAAACAAATAAGAAGTAAGTTGTTTTATTCTTATGTTACCGAAGAAATAAAACATTCTTAACCTAAATGACAATGCACTTAAACAGATTTTAGCATAATAATATCTACATTTTCCATTGATTTTTCGAATTGCAGTTTTTGTGGCATTAATATATTTTGTTTTGTTTGTGAGCCTAATAATTTACGTATAACCATGATGGATTTGGAAAGCTTGGTATTAATGGACATAAACTGGTAATGCTGGTAATTTCTCATGATAAATTTGTAAAAACTAGTTGAATCTGTTATTTAATACATAACGGCTTTATCTGGTAATGTTTAATTGTGTTAAATTTTGTTGAATTATAAGTCCTCGTTCCACTGTTAAAAGACGTTGACAATTCAAAATGAAAGTTAGAAAACAGCTGTTCATATTTAAACACGACCTTTTATATGATTTCATTGAAATACCTTCCATTCAAAATAAACACTCCATCAACGTCCACGCCATTCAGGGAGGAATTTCAAAAGGCTACGTGGTTTTATTTTATGGAATACTCTATATTTAGTATACAGTCTGTATATTTACGTAACTTGTTACATAAATTACTATGTAACGGTACGCCCTACTAATTGTTCCTTTTCACTGTCGTCACTTCGAGAGGTTAAAGTTTGCTGTGTCCACTTAGTATTGAGACGCTGAAAATTTCAAGGTTGCGTAATAGATATTTACACAACACGTTACGTAATGACTTCATTATTGTGAGAAGAAGAAACTGCTCATCAAGTTGAAGGCGAGTTGCTGTAATTTTCCAGTATTGTATCGGGGGTTTTCAAAATGCGGTAGGTGTACTGAAAACTACAGACTATACTTAATTTTTTCATTAAAAAATGGCTGATGTTTTTATGCTCAAAGATAAGTAGTTGGTTAGTGTGTTAACAAAGTCCTAATTAAATAACTATTTCATTTTCACTTTGCGAGACATAAACATGCACAGTTTTAAAAACTGAACAATTTCGTAGACTACTAAAGTATCATTTTGGCCTTTGGCATTACTAAGCTGATCGATATTTTAAATAGTTCTATCTCATTTACTCTGTCTTCACTAATTTCGTTATAAAGGTGTAGCGGAGGTATAATGGCGTAACATGTGGTATTTTTGAAAGTAGTGTAATGCTGCGCATAAGGCAGTCGTTAACTTTTAATTTAATGTTTCCTAAATTAGTGCAAACATATTATGGCATGCACCTGTATTTCGTCTACAATGTTAATTTCTCGATTGAACTCATCAGATAGTTTGTCACAAAGTTATTAACAAACTAACCCAATTTCCATTCAATGTTTAGACAATTCGGTGGAATGTTTAGGACTGAAATGATCGAATTCTTACTTGAAGCTCAATTAATATTTTTTAATAATTACTGTTTTGTTCTGTAAGGATTCTAATTAATATCTTCTAGTTGAGCAATCCTTTTTTATTATGAAAAAATAGTAAGCAAAACAATCGCTCTCCTCTTTCATCTTGATTAATAATTAATAATCTTTACACTTTAATAATTTATTAAATTCCTAATGTCCTGTAATAAAATCGGTTGAATAAATCAGTATAAATCAGTTCTTTTATTCTGTTTTGGCATTGCAGAGGTAAGTTAGGATCAGGTACACAAGAACAGCATTTTGTTGCTGGTAAATAGACTCTGCTTTCAGGCTACTTTCTATATCTAAGTGTATTTCTCGGCAAAAGGACTGCCATATTTTTTAAAAGTGCCTTTATAGACAAGGTAAATAAGCTAAAAACTGCATTGAAGTTCGGGCAATAACAGTTGTGCAATAAAACACACAAAGTTTGTTTCTGAGCTTTACTTAAAAGTTCCTGAAAGAAATGTTACGAGAAAAATGGACCGGGTTGGGCAAGATTTGTCTCTCCAATGTGCACAGCATATTTGAGTGATTGGTATCAATCAACTATTAGCTGCAAAATAAATTTTTGAAGTTTAATTAAACACTCAATAAAAGACGACTAAGCAGTCTGAGACAATTCACAGAAGAGGTAGTTGAGGCTTAAAGATTCGTGAATAAGCCGTTCTGGATGGTGGTAGAAGATTGTGTTTTACATTATCTCCAAAGGCGAAAAACTTCCACAACACTTCCCTGGAAAACCAAGCCTCTCTCAATAACGTGAGTGTACTCACTCCGTTGAATACATACAAACTACACAGACTGTACAGTTGACCTACTGAATCTTGTAGCTGTTTCAATTGTACATTTTACCATTTACAATGTATAGCAGTATATGAAGTGCGTTTTTTCATTCTCAACAACAGCTATAGAGGAATTGTTAAATGCGACAGCTAAAACTATGAAATGATTAAGATTTAAATTCAATCTAAATAGATATTCCGTTCAATATAGTTCCCAGTAAAAACGTAGTTAGAGCCACCCTTGGAAAATTTATCTTCTATAATCACAATCCAGCTGCATCTAGTTGTACTGTATCTTCTCAATTCTTAGAATGTTCTTTTTAAATAGGTCAGTATCAAGACCTTGAACATTGCTGAGTCTACACTTATAGTTAAACCTCTCTTTTTTACGGTACTAACCTCCCGATGCCTACAGGCAAACGTTATTATATTATACATTCTGAAGACATAACGATACGAACCATAAGAGCTCCGGTTTTGAATATTGGGTTATTACTGATTACCAAAGTCGGTTTCGATTACCAAGTTCCATTCATATACCACCCTTTCATATATCTTCTGGACGCTTTTAAAAGATTCACGTCATATGAGTGTTAAGGACACAGAAAAGAAGAAACACAGAGGTCTCAGTCTCACTGGAACAAGCAATTGTTCGCAGCGCAATCCTGCGGCTTGGACCTGTACTTCCGTTGGTGAACCTAGTGACTATAATAAGTGGCAAATGAAACAAGATGCCACTATCGTAACCTAAAAGGTTAATGTCCGACCTCTAATTTGCTTTATTACAAGAGCCCTCAGTTTTTTCGTAATACATTGACACCTACTTGTCGTACTTACATTCACACAAAGACGATACAAACATAGACGCCCTCAATGTGGTTTATACAAGTTAATAAAATTCCCTAATAGTGTATTAAGTCCCAGCGACGGTAGTAGTAGGACCGGCCGTTGGATCGCGCGATTATAATTGATCCAGTGAGACTTCAGTGTTTATATTTTCTGCGCTTTATACATGATGCTCTATTATATAGGGCAAAGAGTGGCAAAATATATGCAAAAAAGTTAAGTCAACTCATGCATGGTCTACTTACAAAGTTGGTTTCATGGCAAAATTATTAAGCCGTTGTTCAGTAACTGTAAATAACCGACTACGACATTCAAATAGGAAAAGGTGCTGTTTTAAAATAGCTCCTGGAAATGAATTACACACAAATAAATATCCTGTGTTTTCACAAGGAAAACACTTACATCAATTAATTCTTCAAATTCCTTAAGAGTAATATAAATTTATCATCACTAACATCTAACAGCACGTAAATGTTCAACACTAAACCGTGTCAGGAGAAGACTATACACTGTATACAATCGATGGGCCACGATCCTGCCTAGAGCGGTGACACCTATGTCTAGATAACCCTACACCTCGTCCGTGGCTTGAGGGCTGGTGAGGCGAATGTGTGATGGGTCCGACTGAACGCCATTCATAGATATCGTTCTCGCCAGCACTGTCTGATGATCCCTCCAAGGGGTGGTCAGGATTTGGATCCTCTGAAAACAGAAAATCAGGTATACGGTCTGGTTTTCCCACTAGGTGTACAGACTCCGTGAAGGGTTCTCATGCAACATCAAGAGTATTAGCAATGAGAATGTTGAGTTTAGCACGGTATCATCTTCTGCTTTGTGAAGGTCAAGGTTAAGGTCACAGAGTTAATCCAGCAAGGATCTTTGCGTTCCAGAAGGATACTGGAATCATGGCAAGTACTAAGTATTGTCAAGTTATCCTAATGGTTCAGTCTCGCTGAATCTTACCAGATGGACGTGGACTCCAGATTCCAAGAATTAACTCTGTAACATTGTCAGATTTCAGACGCGTCACTGAGTAAAAGGTGAAATGGTGCTAAACTGAACATTGATATTGAATTAAATCTTCCCACCACAGATGTTTTATGTTTTGCTATTTTCGCTTGATAGGTTTCCAGAGGAATCGTGCTTATGTAGAAATTATGTACTGTCATATGACACATTCAAACATTACTTCCCGTAAGTACGTCAGTATGTAATTTCAAGTCAGTTCTCTAAATTTTACATATTTTGATATCACTAAGATAAAGTAAAAATGTCCCTGCAACCTTCTGAATCCTTGGTAGAAATAGAGAAATTAATCCGAATTAAAACCAATTGTCTCCCCACTATCGTAACGTATAAAGTTCCGGATTTAGAAAGATATTGATATAGATGGATAGACACGTTGTTGCAGTCTGCCGGACTGATCACTAAACCTCCGTTTGCACCATTAAAAGCGTTATAATTATGAACTCCATAATAATAGAGGTGGCAACATTTTGATGTTGGTTGGATACACTAGAGAATGCGAGAGACTGAGAAAAAATTAATATCGGCACGTCCTGTGAATCGCGGCACTTCATCAGAAAAAAAAACAAGACGGCGATTGCGGGGCGGAGGTAAATGACAGCCGTCTTAGGAGTTCATTATCTTTCTTGATCTGAAAGTCATAGTGTGGATCTAAAATTATTCGCCGAGGTTTCTCTGATTGTTAAAAATGTTTTATATTTACTAGTTAATTCTTCTTTCAATAGCCTTTAGGTTACCAAAGTAGTTCCCCAGGAGGGTTCACTTCTGGCTGGTTTATACCTTCCAGTTAAACCCACAATGGATACAGCAAAACCGATGTGTCACTTAAATCTGGGTAACCTTATGGATATCCAGGTTCGGTAAGTCACTAACCGCAAATTTTGAGATTCTGGGGCGCAAGGGTAATTCAATGGGTCTAGTCTACTGCGGGAGATGACTGTTGGAGTTGGTGGGGTTTGTTCCCTAAGAGTCAAAGGTTATTTCCAGCCTAGACATAAGGGTGTGCCACCCCTGCTTGCTTTGACTGGAGAGGCTGGTTAAGAACTGGCTTCTTCTTCTTCCTAGGGGACATGACTTGAGATTAGTGCCCTAAACCTTTCCTCGTGAATTCCGACAGGAGGCGGCCCCTACTCCAACCTTACCCATCCAAAATATCATTCACTCCGAAAACTGCGCAAATATCCTTATAGGACTAGGTGCAATTGTCTAATCTTCATTTCCAAGAAGAAGAAATAAAACACCAACGTGGCCTTACTTCAACAAAAGGTTGAGCTGTTAACTTTTGACGTGAATTTGTTAAGTTCTTTAAAACGTAGTTTCTTATTCTATAACTTATAACGTTGGAAAATATCCGAAATCTGTTATCCTTTCAAAGTATTCTTGTACGAATTAAATCTCCTAATTGATCTCAAACTATAGCCTTAGAATTTAATTTCATAAGACCGTGCACAACAACTACCTATAATGCGTAACAAGAAAACACTACCTGCCAGAAAGTGCCTGGGGTGATGATGATCTGGATGATAGCTACTAACGGAATCATCAAGACACTGGAGCAAGCAATCATCCAGCCGATGACATTGGCCCACTGAGGGTAGACGTAGTTCTCGTACGTCAGTGGCTCGTATCCCATCAGACCAAACACTATGATAAACTGCCAACACAACAGCGTTAAAATAGACTGATTGCAAAATTTTAGTCATAAGGGTAAAATACTGCATTGTTCTTATTTCTTTAAGGAAATAGTGTTTTATAAAATATTTAAATATAACTGATTACACCTCATGTATTAGATGTATGATATGTAATGAGTCCTGTGTAGTTTTCTTGTTACTATCTAAGGTCATTAGATATATATTAGGTTTACATTAGATATACTATCTAAGGTCAAAGTAATTATATTAATTTAACTTTTTTGACGCATTTTGTAAACCTTTTGAAATATTAAAACAATTGTTTTATTTTATGATCTGATTACACACACAACCAAGAACTATTTTTTGCAAATTACTTTTATCTAGACCAGTATTAACCAAGCACAACGCGTAGTGTGACATACCATGAGAAACGCAGGGGCCACCACATACCAGCAGACCTTCCAGTAGTAACCTGGGGCGAAGCCGATCATGTCCTTGATGTCGTCGCAGAACCTCCGCGTGCCGTAGATCCAAGACACGGCGATGGCTTCGAACAGAACAGCGATTAACATGGAGTAGCCAGCCGCATACCGGTCCAGTAGATGGAAGAAATAAAATCCGCCCTGTGAAACAAATCGATCTTGTTATATAGGAAGTTGTAATCAGTTCTGTAGAGGTCCAATGGTTATCAACTCGTAAGTCGAAACCATCATGTATAATACATCTCAAGAATCTTTGTAACTAGATATTTTAATTTAGCAATACATATTAGGTTTGTATCTTAGTTCATTGATTAGTATTTTAAAATAAAAATACCACCATGGAGGTTTTACTGAACGACCAGTGGTTGTTACTACTCCAGGCGAGTCACTAGACGTTTCCTGATCTTTTTGCATACGACAAATTGAAGGCGCTAATCACCTATCTTGAGACTCAAACTATAATCGTACTCAGGGCCGTGCGCAGAATTTTATTTAGGGGGGGGGTTCTATACTTATTTTATGAAATAAAAAAGAAGAAACTTAAATAAGTAATAGATTAAAAAAATTAATACGTATGGAAAAATGAGTTTTATTATAAAATTGTTAAAACTACATACTTTTAATACATTTGTAACTCATTCTTTAAACGTCTTCGCCAAATCCGCACTTCACTGATCCATACTTCAGGAGAATCAGCATTCAAAATCGTAGTTAGCGTACTTAGAAAAGAGTTGTTTGCAGGCTTCTTCATCTAGGGTTGAAGTTTTCGATGGAAAAAAGACATCCAAAATTTGTTAGTATCTCGCGATGTTGAGAAAACGGTCTTTCAAGATGAGTGATGAATAAATCAAGGTATGGTAAATACGTAGAAATTCTATAGTAATCTTCAATATCCCCCATCATAACATTGCAAACGTTGAGTTTGACGGGAAGCAAGTCTCGGCTTTTTTACTTTCAATATCGTGCTTTCCACATGTCTGGCGAACTTCTTCAAAAATCGTACTGAAATTTTCTTCTGCGTGCTTTATCATATTCATTAATTCTTCTTTTACAGCATCGGCCAACTTTATAGCTTCAACTAAATCCTGATTCTCAGTTTGAAGTACTCGACTTAATGATAAAGCCAACGAATGAACTGATTGAAGAATTTTTTAATGAAATTTGAAAAATCCAAGGTTCCTATTGCAGATAGATAGAAGTTGAAAAGCGTTGGCCGTCGTTTTTGAATCAGTCCAAGAACTTGAGATGACTTCCAAGGCGTCTATAACTGCTGGTTGTAGATGAAAATATATTCCAACTGACTCGTGCTGTTCCACCCATCTCGTTCGTACATGATTGTTTCAATTTCTTTTTTTATCATCACGAAGGTAATCATTTCTAGCAATGGCGTCTTGAAGTGCAAGCAGGCGTTTTGGGGTAGTTGAAAAAATTATATACGCTCTGAATAGTGCCTAAACAATGTCTGATCGGAACAACTTTGCACGCGTCACTAACAACCAAATTAAAACTGTGAGCTGCACAATGTGAATACAGAGCTAAATTGTATTTTTCCTGAATATAAGCTTGAGCTCCGTGAAATTCTCCACTCATATTTCTTGCTTCCGTCGTAGCACTGACCGAAGAAGTACGTACAATCAATCTGTGAAGTTTCCAGGAACGATAAAATCACATCCGCCAGTCCTTTCCAGTAAGTTGTGTCGTTAGAATAAAACTCAAGAAATCTTCGCAAATTTTAAATTTACGGTGATCTTCGCTTACGTACCGGATGCAAATAGAAATTTGTTCGACCCCCGGAAATGTCGCTAACTCATCTGCCATAAGCGTAAAGGCCTTAGAATCATTAATTCAAATTCAAATTCAAATTCAAATGACTTTATTTGTATTATATATACAAAAGGGCGAATTTTAGGGCCATAAGGCCCTGTCTTACAATTAACCCTACTGTTAATTAATCTTATTGATGAGCTGTTTTTGTATCATTTGATTACAAATGGAAATTATTTCATTTTGAATACGGTTGCTAATGTACATCGCATTCTTCGGAGAATGCTCTAAATGAAGTTTTAATTTCACATCAGTTGCCGCACGATATCTAATTAATTGAAGTCGGGGGTTTTATTATTAGTTCATACTTTGTTTTTATGTTTTAATTCATTAATTGTTTTTAATGATTACTTTTTTCGTAAATATTTTTCATAAAGTAAATGGTTAAAAAACATCTTTGAACCTACATGAGGAAGAAAAGTATTTCTGTAGTGCTAGTCAAATACGGTGGTTGATGCATTAAGTGTAGTTACAACTATTCTGTAGCAGTCTTAGTTTGCACTTATTTTTATTAACGTAAAACTGTACATATATTTCTAAATTTATTTTAGTTCTTTAGTGTAATGTGTTTCTTTTTTATCTTTCTTTCTGTCTTTTTATATATTACGTAGTAAGCGCACAGTTTTTTTTTAATGGAACTCAGAGCCACGCACAGGATTCGTCCCATGTGGCTCTTTATTCATTTTGTAATGTGTGATTGATTAACAAATAAAGTCTTTCTGATTTCTGATCTCAAAAGAGCTCGAAAATTTCCGAATGTCCATTTTGTTCCAGTAGAACGATATGTTAACGTCGTAACGTGCGTCTTTGAAAACAAACACTGAAGCTTTCTGGTGTAATTAGTTCAGTCTGCGCCAACTCAGTATACAAAACAAAGCTTGTCGTTAAACGGCGACTTGACATACGAGAACAGCGACGACAAAAACTTAGGGCCGGCCGCCCGTTATCGCTCGCAACAACGCACCTATTCACACCTATTCGTGGCTGCAGGAGGACTGAGCGCTGCACGGCTCCGTCGCTCTATCGCTCTGGTCCGCGCATGCGCGCTCCGTTTTTGGTCCCGCGCGACCAATTGTGTAGCGCGTCGGAGCTCCAATTTTTAAACAGTATATAACACAAATCAGGCGGAAGAAAGCGCGCGCAATCAAACGATTGGAAATATTTGCGCGCGCATGCGCGTAAACTGACGGCGCAATAGAGCACAATTAAACTGATATATGGAAACAATATGATATATCCCAATCTTCAAGGGGGGGGGTTTGAACCCCCAAAACCCCCCATGCGCACGGCCCTGATCGTACTAATGTTGCAGACGTAATTACTGGCTTAAGTGCCTGCAAAGTAAGATGATACCACTGCAATACACAGCTGCGCTGTGTACTAGCCCAGGGATAATCTCGTGACTCGTCTACAGTATGTGATTTAGGTTTCAGTCAATGGCGTAGCCAGCGGGGGGTCCGAGGGGTCCGACCCCCCAATTTTCAATTGTGTAAAATTCCTTTATTTTAGAAAATGATTATTATTATTTTTGAATGATTCAGTATTACTGATACGTGATGCTGAAAGATCGTTCTCAACATTGAAATGGGTCAAACACTAAAGGAACAAAATGGGGAATGAGCAGTTGACTGCACTGCCTTCTGTCCACTACGGGAAAATATTAGTTTCCCCAGAGCAAGTACTAGATACGGTAACTCAGAAGTCAAGAAGAATTTTACATTAATAAAAACTCTAGCATATTATCAATTGTCAATTTGGATTTGTATACTATTTACTGTGTTTTGCAGACAATAAAGTCATCATTTTTTTTATTACGTTAATACATAAGTCTAATCAATTAAAACTATTAATCCTACACAGCCTACTAAAACAGTGCCTCCACAATTATAAATAGCCTATCATCGTCAACACAACCTATTCAAAGATGTAAAAACTTGGTGCAAAATTCATTATTTTACTACTTAAATTTGAAAGTTTCAAAAATGTAAATGTTTCCTGGGGAGGCCCCCTAAATGTATTTCTGGCTACGTTCTTGCTGTCAGTAGCTGGTTGTCCAGAGCAGGCCTGTTGTGACTTGTACTCTTTTGTTCAGTTTTAATAATTAGTGTTGTATTTGTATAAAGTGTATGTTTTAAAGATAGTGTGCATGGAGTTGATAGACAAAACGCTTGTGATGTTTTAGGTAAGTTATTATTCACCCGAGGAAGAGATCAGAGTCCAGATATCGAAACGTAGCCTACTGTTACTGATTTATTGTATCACTGAATGATAGGAAACCCCTATTGTGTGTTACTGTTATTGAATAATGGAAAATGTCCGAAACAAATCATGTTACCGTCACTAACCTTCTATCGTCAAAACAAACTTTAAACAAAGAATAGGTAACAAACCAGACATAATTCTAGTAGCTTCAAAAAAGGAAAATAAGTAATAATCACTTAATAATAAGTAATGAATCACTTAATTAATAATCACTTAATCGTTCTCATATCTAATTCACTATCTTGAAAGATATCGATGATCAACATACCTGAGCACACGACACCAGACCGACAAAGAAGTAGAGAGTGAAGAGACAAGCGACAAAAATCTCGCGGTTTCTTCCGATCACTGGAAACTCGTCACTCAGGGCCGTTATGATCGCCTCGGAACCTCCAAACTGAAAAATCACTTCTTAAATAAAATAAAAGAATATGGGAGACAAAACACAACTAAGTGTGTGAGGAAAAAGGTTGGGTACAAATAAATAACGTAATATGGTAAAAATGAATAGAGGTATTCATAAAACGGTATATTTTATAATAGTAATGTAGCCTCGAGAAGTGTTTACTATAAGTAGGAAGAATACACCTTTTAACATTTTTGTAGTGTTTATGTTTATGTGTAACTCCATCTGCAGAATCCACCTTCAGGTATTGTAGGTTAAGGTAAATAAATGAAGTAAACAAATAAAAGTAACCAAACTAAAATATGTTTTAACTACCTTGGAAGCTAAATTTTGTATTTAGTTATATATTTGATCAATGTATATTGTTTAGAATTATATAAAATAATAATGCTGTGTATGTCTTTGTCATTTAATAATTAATTAAGATTAATTTTGCCCATTTTCCTTAATGGCTCTTTCTTCTTATTTTTCTACTTTTCGTGGTTCTACAATAATATATCAATCGTGCTTGGCTTGTATCCATTATTTTGGGCAATGTATTTAATAATCTTTCATTCTTTATCACATAAAAAAAGTAAACACAAAAAGTGCCACAATAAATCATAATGTATTATTAAATGGCAAAGATTTTCTAACAAAGCATTTATTATTCGATAGACTTTTAAACAATATACATTGATCACATATAAGATTAAATACAACAAATTTAGCCACCAAGGTATTTCAAACATATGACAATCTGGTTTCAATTATTTATTAATACAATTTGCCTTAACTTAAACATGTACCTGAAGATGAATTCATAGAATTTGAAATGTAGCCTACATCGTACGAAATAAAAAATATACCAGAAGTGTTCAGAGATTTATTATTGTATATAATAAACACAAATATTTTGTCACCAAGGTAGTTAAAACATGTGTCAATTTGGTTTATTTATTTAACTTATCCTACAGTACCTAAAGATGGATTCTTCCAATTCGAAATGTAGCCTACGTAGCAGACATAAAAAACTAATGAATTCTTCGATTCCAAATGTACATAGTAGAGACAAAAAACTGTTACAAGTGTATTCTTCTTACTCATTACATTTTAATTTAGCAGAGAATCGGGCCACCAGTGTCATCTAACGGCCAGAACTAGGAACTAAATTATTTGCGGGACATGTTGCATCACTAACGAATTCTGTTGACCAGTCTTTATATTATTAACCCCAGTGAGATGTCTGGTTTTGGATAGTCTTTGTCAAATACGTACTTTGAAAGTGAAATCAAAAACACAGATTTGCGTACAACAGATTTCGAGCCAACTATTCACGTTCACCAAACTCTAATAATATGACTGAATGAAGCTCCTAAGTTTCGATGTAAAACTAATTTGAATGGTATTGATAAATGCATTTAAGTATCAAACATTTCCTTTAAATGTTTTCGCTATACAGTCCTTAACATACAATTGAAAGTTATTTCTCCTTTACTTATCATGCACTAAAGACCTAGTCGTTCCTTTGTGCAAATATGATATGTTAACGTTTTATCAACTTTTATATATAACGTGTTAACCCAAGAATTGTCGGTTATTATTAAGAAGAAAACCACAATTTGAATCATTCTAAAATGTTCTTATATAAAGTTTAATTGTAGGCTATATTGAATGTTTACGTATAACAGATAACAGTTATAACAGATATAACGATGGTATAACAGTTACCACTAGTAATATTGGGTAATCAAGAAGGAGGCGAAGGACGTAGAGGGTCCAAATTTACTCCCAAATTTTAAATTGTTTCAATTTAACGATTTAAATAAACTACGGGTCAAGAACTTTTAAGGAACAAAATGGGGCCTTACTTTCTGTCCACTTTGGGAAAATATCAGTTGTCTTTATTCCCCGCCTCCAATTTTTTCCTGGCTACGTTCTTGAAGGAGGCTCAGATTCAAACAGACAACAGGGAGCATTGTAATCAATGTAAGTATGTACGTAAGTTACGAAGTACAAGAATTGTATGGTGTGAGCTTAGGACTTTTAATACGTTAATCTTCTATGTTAAGCTATCTGACCAAGCCATGTATTATATCAAATGTCAACGACAATAAATGATTGATTGGGGTTGAGTTGGGTGACTGCTGGATGAGTCTTTTGTAAATCTCTCATACTACTGCTATTCAAGGGTAATAAGAGAAACGTTAGAACAATCAAGAATGAAAATAACTTCAACAGCGAAAAATAGCGTGGTATGACAAAACAACTGGTAGCATGAGGGTGTCTTGAATTCTTCACAGCGTGGCCGAAACATTTCAAGAAGTTAATTTTATCAAAACTGCCTCACAAAACAAACGAGTCATGAAATCGGCTTCTTAGCCTACAAAATTCTTTGGTTTCTTCTGACCTCAATACCAAGTTCTAAGTTAGAGGCTCACCGAGCTGTCCAGACCCAGAGTGAGCAGCATCATGAAGAAGATGAGGGCCCAGAAGATAGAGCCGGGCATGGTGGCGATGGCTGCAGGATAGACGATGAACACGAGACCGGGTCCCTCAGTGGCCACCTCGGCTATAGGCTGGCGAGACACGTGTGCCATGTAGCCCAGCACGGCAAAGATGACGAAGCCGGCCACGAAACTTGTGCAGGAGTTAATGAGACTCGTCAGGAGGGCATCTCTGCAAGGAATTTATCACTCTTTAGAGAAGCTAGCTATCACATGTATTTATTAGAAAATATTACAAAAAGAAGAGCATTAATATAAGACTACGATTGCAGTATAGTAAGCAACCACCGCCACAATCGAATAATGCTACCAAATTATCGATTAGAAATACATAAATAAAATAAAATACAAAACATTTGTTTTAATACAATTATAGTAATGGCCGCAATGTCAATATACATGTATTACTTGTTTCATTAGCTTCCAGATACGTTTATCCTTTAAAAAAAAAGTAAAATGTAACTAAATGTTACACTGTTTTGATTTAAATTTGTTTTAATTCACTTAGCCAAGATAGTTTTATATTTATCATAAAATTATTACTGTGTTAGGTATAAAACCGCCAAACTGTAGTGTAATTTGAAATACTTATAACGTAATTCGGTTTGAAATTCTAGTTTCGGTAGTTTAGATAATAAATTGTGAATATCGATGATCCTATTGTAGTGGTGGCCGCTTATTATACTGCCGCTAAGACTATCATCGGTAGGCTTTTATATTAAAAATCTATTACTATGGCTAGTCAGGTAATATTATAATATAATCCTCTGAGTATGAGATTGTTATCTTACAGCTCTTGGAGATGAGTTTGGAGACTCCACACTTCCCCAACTGGGTTATCAATTATTTTAGGATCACAAATTTTTTTAATTACCTATATACATTTTTCTGAGTTAACTTTCTCAGTAAAGCTTCTGTTTATAAAGCTGATTCATTCTGTATTATTTCTGTTTTAAGATAGTAATAGTTTTTATAATGTATGGTTTTAAAGACTTTTATGTACTTACAATACCCTATCTATATTAACATAATTTAATATATAATTATTTATACCTTTTGCTTTTTTAATTATAGATATCATAAAGCCAGTGTCTGGCAGAGGGGGGAGTTTTCTCTACTCGTAAATATGGCAATAGATCAATATCTCAGTCATTTGATAACTAATGAACCAGTTCTCTTGTTTCTATGTTAGTTATTTAATACTGTTATAATAGTCTTATTTTTGTGATAGCCACACATTGCTAAGGATTAAACAAACAAATAGGACTAGTAACCGTTCAAAGCCAAGGTGTAACTTGGCAAAATAAAAGCTCAAGATGCAGAAGATCAAACGAATTCGTTAATCATTTTTCTTGAAAAATTAAAATTGTTGCCTTTTGAAAGAAGAGTTTTAAAAATTAAGTTAAATCATATTCTTGTTGTAGTCTTCGGCGCCTCATTAAATAATTTAATTTCAATGTTAGTAACAAAGCATCATGTTAAACATATCGTATTCTGAGGATGCATAAGGAATGCAAGGGGAAAGAGAGTGATTTGGGGATTTTGAATACAATAAAAATCGTCATCACATGCTGTTCATCTGAGGAAAATGCAAGGGGAAAGAGAGTGATTTGGGGATTTTGAATACAATAAAAATCGTCATCACATGCTGTTCATCTGAGGAAAATGCAAGGGGAAAGAGAGTGATTTGGGGATTTTGAATACAATAAAAATCCTCATCACATGCTGTTCACACCAGTTGTTTTAGATGACATTGCTCTCACAAATTATTTTGGGGAAAATATACGAAAGTAGGAATATATCAATTTTACCTCACTCCTAGGGTGGCCATATGTATCACCGGATTTCTTAGAACATTACTGGATATTTATGGTAAAAATATATCTCCGGAAATTTTTCGCAAAACAACAAAACTCAGCTTTTTTAATTTTCCACAAAAAATTCATTACATAATAGAAATTTTACGTTGACATGAACATAAGAGTTAATGAAGCTAAACCCGCTTTCCCATTGCATTTAGTATGTTATTATAGCAGTGTGGCTTAGTATTTTGTGCTTAACTTTCGAAATATTTCCGGGAGGTCACTCATAAACCCGTCTCCCCCACGATATTAGTGGTCGTCAGTTTAAATCTCCTTTTGTGCCAACATTACCATACGACAACCCTACTCATTCCAGGTTCGAGTGTAATGAACGTTCTAACCATAAAAAAATAGTTTAACTATGTGGGCTACTTACTGGTAGACGTTGTTGTGATACTCGTTGTATGAGGCGTAGGCAAGTAGAACTCCAAATCCTGGACCCAGAGAGAAGAACACTTGCGTGGCGGCATCCACCCACACCTACACACAAAAGTTTGTCAGTGAATTTGAAAATTCACAAACAACAATTCTAAATTAAAATAAAAATTCTTCTTAAAAAAAGAAGGTTTATTCTTTTTGTAAATTTCATGAAGTTGTTGCAAGCCAGCGAGTTTGACTGTAGATTGTGTCTGCATTTACCTGACCAGGTGACAAACACTGGACACAGTGAAAGTTTGATATTAAACTTGTACTAGATGGAAAAGGAATTTAGAAGGTATTAAATCGTCCAGGAAAAGGAACATCGAATCTCGCCTCGATTCACTTCCAGCCTGTTGGAGTCTGTTAGCGTTCGCTTTCTTTATATTCTCCTGGGGATACCTAGGGCTTAGGGCAATGAATGGCTTGCTACAACTAGAAGAAACGTTTTCGTACGAGTAGCTCTTGTCCAATAGGTCCAAGATAGTCCTTTGGTCAGCACGGTTGGATGTGAAGAGTATCATGGAATACAAAAGGAGCTTCTGAATTACAATTGGAAAGTATTTTTACATGAGACTATCCGTTCGTTAATACATTGGCTCACCGAACTTCACCAATTCACTTATTCATCATAACATTTTCCATTCTCTTTCAGATGACGTCTGTTATTTATGATTTACGGGTTGATATTTATATCCCAGTGTATTATTACTTTGGGGATATGCTTTTTAGTTATAGTGAGCTTCTTAATTTTCTGAAATCTAATATCCAAATCATCGCTTCCAGAACACTATACTTCACATTTAGGCCAATTTTAAGCTCTGGAACACAAGAACACGAAATCAAACGTTGTTTAAATGTTTGGTATACTTGATGTTTATTTGCAGTCTGTCATGCAAAGGAATTTTAAGGTTTAATAATTCTGTAAGTTATGTGTATTTTCATTCTTGTTCGTGAGAAAGTTTGGTCAGATTAAAGTGGTCAAGATACAAAAAAAACATCTTTTTTATTACAATATAACAATATTTTAAGTATTAAGTTAAAAATCTACTTAGTAATGAAAAGCCGAAAAAAATATAATTTTCTTTTTGCTACTTGCCATAGCAATGCATAGACAGAGTCAGTAAGTTAGACAGTGGGCACTTAAAATATATTATAACATTCACCTTAATTATTACGTACAATAAAGCAACTGTTTTTATTGAAAACAATGCTTTAATTGAATAATACAACAAGGGATACACGTCGTATATTACGATTTAAAAAAAAATAATGTATACATTTTTATAGGATGGAAAAATAATGGGGTTCCAACAAAAGTATGAATCAATAAATTTCTATTTAGAAAAATGTAGCTAAGAAGACAATGATACAAGGAGGACAAGGACGTAGCCAGCGAGGGGTCCAAGGAGTCCGGATCCTCCCCCCAAATTTTAAACGTTTTCTTTACTTTTTTAGTAAACGTTTGTTATTATTATTTAAATAATTCAGTATTGCTGACATGTACTGCTGAAAAATCGTTCTCAACAATGAAACAGGTCACGTATTTTTTAGGAATAAAATGGGGCCTTACTCTCTGTCCACTACCGGAAAATATGTTTCTAGACTCCCCCAAACAAAATTGTTTTCCTTCCTGCGTTCTTGACGGAGGACCCGAAGGAATGTAAAAAAATGCTTTACAACATTTCCCTGCATTATTTCAACTTTGTTGCACAACTTAAAATCAATAGGGTTCTTCTGTAGGACAAGAGGAACTTACGTACTTTGTTTCAAGCCTCTAGGACCTTTCTATCAAGAGTTTAATACAGACGGACAGACACAACGACACATCTTTATGAAGACCCTCTCGGGTTCTTAATAAATGTGTCAACTTAATTTATTAAAATTTGTATAGAACTGCATCATTTCAAAATTTAAACTACTTGAGATTCATGATACAAAATAAGCTGTTGGTGAATGTATACAGCAGGGATTTCAATGGCAACTTACAAAATTGAAGTTTACGGGCACTTGTGAACAAATTAAAAGGAGTAAAGTTAATGAAAGAAAGAGTGAGGAAGGTGGCAGTTTGGAGTTGGCATCTTGCATCATTAAACCCATTGAGTAAGTGACGGTAATGACCCTCTGTGGGCAGACACTGGCGGCACGTCCTACACAGTCGCCCTCTTTCCGTTAAATCTCCTAGTACTGAACTACGCTCAAAGTTTTTGTATTATTTACCTCACAAGTTATGTAATAGACTCATTACGAAACTAGGAAGAAATAATGCAGTAATTACCCGATTTCTGTATAGACATTTTACATACAAAGTTTTCCAAAGAGTAATGCAACCGTATATTTCTCCAATAGACTATGGTTGAGGTTAGGTAGTGAAGTGTGTAAATTTTGTAAGTATTTCTGGTTTTATTGTTATAACAGATAATCTTATCAGTCGTAGGTGCAAACAAGGTAGACCACATTGTATGTTGCATGTATAATTTCAATTGTTTAACTCATTTCATTTCTCAAATGCCTTATAAACAGATGGTATAATTGCACAGAAAAAAATGTTTACAGCCCCGAGGCTGACAATATGAAATGTTTGCCAGTCTATTAAGTGATTCATCAATGACAGCCAAATCCCATAAATATACTTACCATCATAGAATTGATTACTGCCTTTGTGGAAATGAAGTTCCATGTGAAATTCAAAACTCTACGTATAAAGACCGTTCTTGTGATACTCTGCGGACAGTTATGTCCCATAGAGTGACATGTCCATCAACAAACACGACATTACCTATGTAGAAACGAACTTACATGCAAACTTTTTAAGGCTGTAGATCAGGTCGTTCTTGAAATATCCAGTAGAAACCCTATAGGCAGATAGAAAGACAGAAGTGATATTTTACCAGCCTATGGAGTATCAAGTTCGACAACACTAGTTGAATTAAAAAGTATACTACTTATGAGTAGGAGTTTTGCCACAATCTTTAGTGTGCTGTTAAACAAAATTCCAAGTTTACAACTCAATTGATTCTCCAGATATCACACTGAACTATATGCCTTGGTAACGCTCACCCAAATCCCAAGGATGGTCAGGCACCACCATTGAAATCTATCCTGTCTAAGTACAAGTTAGATATAAGTACGCCAAACCACGCATCTCGTAACAGGCTTTTCTCTAATGTGGCATGCAAAATCAGAAGTTTATATCTCATTTCGTTAAGCTACATGTGTTACTGCGTCACATGTTACAACGTCAAATGACTTCTGTTTACACATTTGCGTATCCTACGACTTTCTCGTTGCCATCATGGTTACCCATGAGACAAGTATACAAATAATCGTGCATCCAAATCCAACGTAGTGGCACAATCATTGGATTCTATGTTGCTTGTATAGAAATGAAACTTCCATCCAAACTTTCAAATTTATTTGTTCGTTCTCGAGAAATAGTGGAGCAGATAGACAGCCATAAATGCATTTTCCAGCTCCTCAAGTGATGCGCTTTGTTAAAGCTCAGCCTTATACTCAGAATAAATAGTATAATATTCTCGTTACAAAACTCTCAACATGTTCCTGAACGATCCTGTCCTTGCAAGTAGCCCGCCTGCCCGGCCGTTAGTGGTGGTTCACCTTTGTAGTTGGAAGTCACCTTTAAGACGTTGGTCCCCAGAAGTGTTAGAGAGGGCTTCTTAGCCCTAACTTCGCCTGGTAAAATAAGATATCTTTACTTTACTTTTATACTTTATTAATTAGCTCCAAAATCACAAATTCACTTCGAGTCACTTTTTTACAGCATTTGGATTCTTTACAGCCAAGTGTGTTAATGAAGACCATTACGTAATTGATGCAATATGATGGTTTATCAAACGGTGTTATGTAGATAAAATGTAGCTCATGATTTCGTATGTTAGTCTGCAATGATTTTACGCAGATACAATCTTATGTGTTGATTGTTCTTGGAATTTGGCGTGCATCATGTATTGGAACAATTTGATTTACAAGACGGTGGGAGTGTTAACGGTAAATATCATTTACTTCCAGCAATTCTAGCCAGTGGCATAACTAGGACTTGGCTTTGGAGGGGGCGAATCTGATTGTTCAACACACTGTACAGTAGGGTTGTGATATAAATATAAATTTGAATAAATTACGTAGATAGGTATAATTTAAAAGACATTTAACTTAACAGTAAAAACATTAACGGTATTTCAAACAAGTTGGATTGCCAATTCCAAATATTTTTTATTTTTAGGAATTTGAGGGGAAGTCCTATTCTATCATCCCCTAGAATTACACCAGTAATTCATTTTAGTCTAATAGTTTAAATTGAACATTTTGGTTATACCTTTAGAAATGAAAACTTGTATGATAACATTTCAATTATTTATTGGCAAACCAGTATATAAAGCTACAGTCATAGCAGTGTGTTAGAAGGTGAAATCTGTCACTCGACGTAAAGGACGGATACATAATTTGTATGCGAGAATTGTCTGCCAGAGATCATAACACACCCCAGTTAGCCACAGACGTGTATGTCAGTTTGTCTGTTGGTCAAACTCTGCCTAATCACCTGCAACACAACTTGTTTTGTAACACCGCCTGTATTTCCTACAAATGTGTTACAGGACGGTTAAAGGATTGGATTTAACTTCAATCTTACGTGCATTGAATTATACATTTGCTTTGTAATCTTTGGCACACTGTGGATGACTTTTGGCCTGGGAAGCGTCAAGCGGCAATGTTTATTTTTACACGATCACGTTCAAGTTTTGTTTTATATGATATACTACTATCTTTTTCTATGTATATTTTAAGATAGTATATATTACACCAATTTTTTTATATATTATACAATCATATATTTTTGCATTTTCTTTTATGAATTGGACATCTTCTTTTCAAAGAAACTCTACAAGCACAGAAGATGTAAATTAGCCTTTTACGTCGACAGAAATGAGAAAAACGTGATTTTCACCTACTTAAAGGAGTTTAAAAAAGTAAATACTTGTAAAATGTTTTGCAACTATTAATAATTTTTATGGAAATTTTTTGGAGGGGAGTGTAGAGTGATAGTGTGCTAGTATGTTTTACGATGGTTTCTTAGAATCTGTGAAACTATTTTTTTAAATAATGTTTCTGAAAGTATTTTTGTAACCTGAAAGATGACTTTGATATCTTCAACATAAATCATTTAACAGCATTTTCCCCAATTTTATTTCAATTTTTTACGGCTCCAATATTAATTATGGCCTCTCCAGTATGTCAGCTGGGCACTACATCTACTGATAGGAGTATCCTATTTCAAATTTCAAAGCAATAATTTGCTCATACGCTGGCCAATTAAAGGGCGTTTGCCGTAAAGCAAATACAGCAGGCGTTTTCCTTTCAAGAAAATCCAGGTGTAGCGTCCGCTATCCACATAATATCTTTATGGATAGTAACTCCTATCTATGATATGGGCTGAAGTACGCCACATCACGTGTTGCGTAAGCTTCCCTGTAGTTCAATGCAAAATTTCAAGTCTAATGCTCTTTTCATTATTCACAGTAGAACGACAGACAATCACACAGAAAGGAAATTTTACATCTCACGGCAAACAAAAGAGAAATTGTGTCAGCCTATTGAGTGAAATTCCATGGCTGGAGATGTACTATCATAGAAATTATTCTTCTCAATGTAGAAATGAAAAATGTCAAGTCTACGGATATCTTGCCACGTGATGCATTCACGTTTTTATTCGTTAAATGGGGTTTCACACCAGTGTTTAAGTAATAAATATCAACACTCCAAAAAAATTATTTTTTTTTGTTGGAATAATTAGGCTACATGTGTTACATGTTATAATATCTCATGTTTACAAATGTATTTACTCTGCTACTTCCTCGTTGGTGTCAGGGTTACCGATAGGATATAAGTATTCACTAATCAGCCCAAATCCCATAGAGTGAAATGCACCACCTCCACATGAAACGCTCAGTGTTCCACATATAAAAATGAATCTTCAGGCACGATTTTCAAATCTGTAGGTCAGTTCATGTTCGAGTTATGTGGAAAGACAGATACACACACTGAAAGACATTTTTTCAACCCCTTTGAGTGATAGGCTTCGCTGACGCTCAGCCAATAAATTATTTAGCCATATTAAAATTTTCATAAATTATTAAAATTTTCAAGCTAATTATTTTAGTATCAGGGAAGCCTCTCACTTGGGTGGGTGGCAAAATATCCGCTTTGTCTGTCTGTCCGCAGGATATCTTGAGGACGAATGGAGATATTTGATATTGTCCTTAAAGCTCCATTTTTATGAAGCAACATAGAGTTAGATGACGATGCATAATTCTCAATGAGATTTGGCTGAGCGGTAGCAAATCGCTTAACTGTCCGCGGGATATCTCTAGAACAGATTGATGTATAGACTTTAATTTTTTCACAGAACTTCGTTTCTGCATAGACAAGGAAGAGTTCGCCAATGGAACATGTTTCTCTAAGGGGTTTGGCTGAATGCGCGAGAAAGCTATTTTTACATAAGTTATCTTGAGATCGAATTGATGTCTAGGGGTTTATGTTTTTGCTATCACTTAGAGGACTGGCATAATTCCTCTTGCCTGTTTGTCAGTTTCTCTTCCGCGCGTATCTAGAAAACGAAATGAACTATATACAGGATGTTCATTTGAAGACTTCAACTCGTATTAAAAAGACTTATAGCCCACCTATCAACATTCTGTAAACAGGAGTGTATAGTACTAATTTGGAGAACAAATAAAATTATTTTCAAAAGGGGAGTACTCATCCCCATGCCCTTCCGTGCCCAAAGCTAAAAGTTTGAAATGGCAACTAATAACGTGTGACATCGCAAATTGAAGCTCATGTAAAAATATATTCTCTAATACTCACCCAATTCCTGTAGAGTGACATGCGCCATAATCGAGCTCAGTGTTCTTCATATAAAAATGATTCTCGAGGCACAATTTCAAGTCTATAGGTAAGTGCCTGTTCGAGATGTGCGGAAAGATATTATAAAGATTATATATCATACAGATACACAGACAGCAATAAATATTTCAAGCGCTTTGAGTGATAGGCTTCGAAAAATTCGGCGAAGCCTTTTACGACTGTTTCGTGTTGTGGACTTCTCTTAACTTGAATATGGTTTTTAAATTTAGATATCACTGCAGAAATTTACATCCAGGCTAACATTACTTTTTAAGGTTATATCGATATAGTAAAGCTATTTTATTCTCCTCTCCTCTTTTTAGCCTCATTCTCCCGGTTCCCATGGCCTACTGGCCAAGAATTTAGCCAGGAAAACATTTGGTAGGAGGGGTCAAAATGACTGATATTTCCCGTATTGGATAGAAAGTAAGGAAATTGCAGTCAACCACTCATTCCACATTTTGTCCCTTAAAATGTTCTTTACATGTTTCAATGTCGAGAACGATCTTTAAGCAGTACATTTCAGTGATACTGAATTATTTAAATAATTAATAACCGTTTGCTAAAAAAGTAATGGAAAATTTGGGGGGGGAGGTCCGGACCCTTTGTACCCCTCGATGGCTACGTCCTTGCCACTGGCCTGTTCGAAGATCTTGTCAACAGAATGAAGAGGACAGTTAGCAGCAAAGCCGACATAAATAAAACAAATTTGTTTGCTTTTCGGGTTATATTTATGAACCTGTCAGATTTGTTTTTAATCACGCGTTTTGTTGTTTTATTTTCTTTAAAAGTTATAATACAGAATAAAATATTTAAAAAAATTAAATGTTATGTTTTTAGTGTGAATTAGTTTGTTTTTTTATTGTTTAGCTCATAAGATCGCCATGGTTAATGTAATGTAGAAACATCTCCATGTAGTCTAAGTAATAAAGGAATCAGACGAGGTTAGAAGCTGAATATTGAGTCTGGGCGGAAGTCGGAAGTGTTGCGGCTTGGCGGATGTGGGAGCGCTCAAACAAATGCGAACAGACGAGTTGCCTTCCCATGATTCAACTAATTCGACCTCGTATAACCAAAAGAGGGTCACTCACTACTTCTACAGTGGTTTTAGTTAATTATCAGGTCCTACCATCCAGGACTAGAATGATTTAGGGATCTGTTTTCGATCACATTAGTTCGTTTTATTATAACAGTGAGGCTGTTCAATACAAAGAAAGATTTCTTTCTCTAAGTTACAGCACATCTATTCTAATACTGGATAAAATTATTAAAAGTGCATTAATATTTTTTTAAATAAAATGTTTATATTGATTAATTTACATTATTAAATCAATATACTACAAATTTCGTACTATCGTATATAATACAAGGTACCTTAGGTAAAACGCCACACCACTTGTCGTGTAACAGACTACGCATAGGGTGCAATGCAAAGTCTATAGGTCATTTTATTACGGTACATGTGTTACTAGGTCACATGTTAAAATCTCATTATGATTATATTCAGTTTGTGTACAAATTTATTTCTTCTGCTACTTTCTTAGGATTAATATACAAATGTTCGCTAACAATCACACTGGCCTTTCAAACCACATTCGATACCCTTTTCACCATCAAGGACACAATTTTGACAAACTACACATTTCTCAGATTGAGACTTCAATACACTAAGTTGTGTAAAATTACTACATAAAAATAAACATAAGTGTTATACAACAATGTGTAGTACGCAACTTATAAATACAAACAAAAACACAAAACATATACTAAAAGTGTATTTATATAGTGCAACCGGCACATATGAAGGCAAGATTAAGAAGGCCGTGGATTCCAGCTGTTTATGGATCCCTCAGGCAGGTTTGACCAGACGATGTGACACATTAAAACAATACGTAACACTTCTGAGTGAGTATTATCATGTAACAATCCACTAGTTGTTATTATTGTTACAAGAGTCTCATTTGCAAATGCCATTGTTGCATGAGTTTAGTTCATAAAATCAGTAGATATTCAAGACAAATTTAATTTTTCAGAAAGATTCAAATAAACTTTGAAACTACTTAGATATGATTTTAAAAACTTTAAATTTATTTGCTTGGACAGTATTTTGTATAAGGTAACCAATAAGAGTGTAGTAATAACAGAATTTATAGAAATTTAGAACCACTTTTTAATTACTAACTCAGACATAATAAGTTATCCACATTTTTTACCATTTCGAATTTAGAAGGATTTTTTAGAAGAGAAATTTATTTACTTACTGAGGTTCTGAGGGAAAGGTTTATGTGAGCTAAAAACAAATTCAAACATAATTTTCAGTACACTCTATACAAATACATAAATTAATTAAGCTAAATAAATTTTGATCTAACAAAAGTGGACCGAAAACGAAATATTCACTTATTTATTTTTATAAGTGAACATTTCTGGGGCACAGAAATGTGAGAACACAGAAGCTTCATAAAACATCTGCTTGCAGCGCAACCCGACCTTAAGACCTAATAATACTATTAACAGGGCCGTAGTAAAACGTAAAAACGTGGGATTATCCTTAGTTCAAGGATTTAAGTGGTGAAAACTTATGCAAATCTCAGTATTCATAAGAAATCAGAACAATTCATTGGCACAATTAATGAAAGTACTTCATGATCAGAACAGTTAAAACAGTTTACTATTGTGTCACTTAACATCATAATCATAGTGAGTGAATATTTGGAAATTTACGTAAGAATTTGTGGTCAATATTGATTACTAAACTCCTTAGAATGGGTTTATGAAACATTTGCAACTACAGTATTATGTTTACAATTTTGTTAAAATATAAAGTTTTTAAGGAATAGGCATGACAAGAACTCGCATTTTTCAATCTGTATATACAAAATATCCGACATCGAGAATTACAATATTGGTGTTCAGTCTTCATAAAAAAATTAAATTGATTCCTTTTAATCATCCTGAATTTTAAATAAAACCTACAATTTAAATATCATAATAATAATAATAGATGACTCACCTCGGCTTTAGTGATGAGAGAGAAGTTGGGGCTGAGGTAGTACCGGATGCCCTCGGCGGACCCAGGAAGGGTGATGCCGCGGATCAAAAGTATCAGGAGCACAGCGTACGGGAACAGAGCAGTGAACCAGACGACCTGAGGACAGGTAAAGAGTTGAACATCTGACAGAAGTAAATAAGAAACAGAAGTATGTGTTATGAGACATGAAACTAAATAATGCATGTTAGTCATTAGTAATTTAACACATTTAACTTCTTTGTTTAAAGTGTATTATTGACGATGAAAGATTTAAAAGGATGACAGAATTTCAAACATTTGCGATCGTTATATGTTAGAAAAGGCATAACAAAGCGTTTCGAGGATTGGAATCTATCCTCTTCGTAAGGTGGGGGAGGTATTAATACATACAAAGATATCGTTCTGTTCTTTATTTTTAAATGTAGTAATACCTCCCCCACCTGACGTAGAGGATAGATTCCGATCCTCGAAACGTTGTGTTATACCTTTTGTAACATATTACATTCAACTTATTTGATTTCCTTGAAAGTAGATTGGATAATTCGAAAAATTGATAAATTAAAAAACTGAAACTATCCATAATTTATAATTAAAAAAAAACTTCTAGAGAAATTCCGGATTATATAAAATTTAATTCAAATATTTTTATCACCGAAGTTTGACTATACCAGATATGTATGAACATACTAAAACAAAATGTTTAATCTCTTGACTCACTAATAGTACCGAGGTAAAACAACATTATCTTTACATAGT
Organism: Homalodisca vitripennis; assembly: GCF_021130785.1. NCBI lineage: Eukaryota > Metazoa > Arthropoda > Insecta > Hemiptera > Cicadellidae > Homalodisca > Homalodisca vitripennis. Next base: position 33,026,759 of record NC_060214.1, on the reverse strand, counting down.
TTGCTTAAAATGTTTTAGATTTTTTAATAACTGAAGATGGTAAAATCATATTTCTGATGATGAAGGCGAATATTCAATCCTTGTATTATGGCAGGTATCTTGTATTTTTCATTACTATTACTATAGCAGTCTTTATGTCAGTTCTTTCTTGAAATATCGTACGGATGGACATACAGATATACGTACAGACAGAAATTAAGTCTTTTCCAGCCCCTCGAGAAAGCCAATAAGCGGTGTACACCTTCGTATGAAGTCAAAGTATATTACATTTTTTAATTAAATCATACGAATTATTGAATTGTTTGAATCAAATACTAATATAATATTTAAACTAAATCGGCTACCTTTCCAGAGGTAGAGATGCCTTTCCAGAGACTGAAGTAACAAATGAGATAGACGATGAAAAGACAGAGTGCCATGTCCCACTTGATGTTTCCTAGATCGTGGAGGCCTTGACTTCGATGGAGTTCCAATATTGCTCGACTGTAACACAAAAATGCTATTTGAATAATCAAGGATTCAAGAAATAATTTCATCTTGTTAGATACTCAATTTCAGTGTGTGTACAAGATTTACAGACGTGAACATAGAATTAGACTGTTATGACAAAAAATATCTGAATAAAAAAATGTGAAGAGGGAATTCATGATAAATATTAATAGTGAGAGAATACTAATGAATGAACGGATATTTATTTATCCAGGTGAAGTTTGCACCACATGGTCTTATCTTACATTCATCATGAGACATAGTCTAATGCAAACGATAAATGATATTCATAAAACAACTGAATTTGTCATTGAATTTAATAGTGATGAATGATCTATGTTTTCAATGTTTTGGATGTTTTGAATGAAAGTAATATTATGAAGGTAATCTGAAACTATACCAAATATTACTATTAGACTACTATAAAGGACCATCTGCCTTTAATTAATTAGTGATGGCAACCTCAACTCAGCTATTAGCTCAGAGTTGCCAATCCATTGTACTTTTATCTACTTTCGTGATGTATTGGTTTGTTAACAAATGATTGTAATGTACATTGGAAATAAAGATTCCGGATGAGTCCGCGTCGAATGATTGCTGAAAGAATTAAAATCTTGGGATAATTGTGTTCTGCTATGGAGAGGCAGGCTTTCATTCAACATATTTTGGAAATTCAAAACTGACAAAGCCAGTAATGACCATCCGCTTACAGGATGAATGGCAGGGACGGAGCACTATCGTGATTAGCTGAAGCTCAAGCAATCATCGATCGCTCTGAGCTTTCAACGATCAATATGGGTTCTTTATCACAAGCTGCCAGTTTTTCAGTAATCGAATGCTATCATATTAGGTTATTTTCGTTCATGAGTATAATTAGGGATTCTCTGAATTATATTTGAATCCAGAACTATTACAACAACAACCACCTAGTTAGTATGTGTAGTAGAACTATTTTTACAATTAACTATCTTTGTTTAGTCAATTTCTTTCTATTGCACGTTATCTATCAATGCTCTATTACTATGCTGATTTTCCTATATCCTGATATTTTGTACGCTTAATGGGTGTATTAAGCCTAACAGCTAGATGAAGCTCATATTTATTTATTTACGTAGGAACAGCAAACGCTAATTTACAATTCATCATCACAAGTAAGACTTGAAATTTAATTATTAATAGTCAAGTGACAATTAAGAACAGATAGTAAGTTTAATTATATTAATTATTATTAGTATTTTTAAATTTGCAAATGACGTACAATAACATTATGTGTCAAAACAGTTTTACTATCGATAGACTTCACTTAATAAAACGAATTTTACGAAAATTAATTAGTAAAATTTAAGGCCAGCATCTTTTTTAATATTAAAAAAGGAATAATATATAAACACGTTCCTACTTAAATGTGTGTGCAGCAAAATAATTTAGCTCCGTAGTAGCTCGTGTAGTGCAGCACAATAACTTAGCTCCGTAGTAGCTCGTGTAGTGCAGCACAATAACTTAGCTCCGTAGTAGCTCGTGTAGTGCAGCACAATAACTTAGCTCCGTAGTAGCTCGTGTAGTGCAGCACAATAACTTAGCTCCGTAGTAGCTCGTGTAGTGCAGCACAATAACTTAGCTCCGTAGTAGCTCGTGTAGTGCAGCACAATAACTTAGCTCCGTAGTAGCTCGTGTAGTGCAGCACAATAACTTAGCTCCGTAGTAGCTCGTGTAGTGCAGCACAATAACTTAGCTCCGTAGTAGCTCGTGTAGTGCAGCACAATAACTTAGCTCCGTAGTAGCTCGTGTAGTGCAGCACAATAACTTAGCTCCGTAGTAGCTCGTGTAGTGCAGCACAATAACTTAGCTCCGTAGTAGCTCGTGTAGTGCAGCACAATAACTTAGCTCCGTAGTAGCTCGTGTAGTGCAGCACAATAACTTCCGAGTATGTGGCGAGCCAGATGTTCTCATTCAGTTAGTGCCGGCCGTTCATATTTTACTACTTAACGTGGCAAAAACATTCAAGCCTTTACGTCAATATCCCATCACGTCATTTAGCTGACCATATTCGTACAACCAGGACGTAGTACGTCGGCTGTCATCGGTCATGTGCAGCTTTTGGATCTTTTTAATCATACAATTCTCTAAATACTTACTGTTCTACAATTTGATCATATGAACTAATTACTAACCACGAGATGACACATTCATACGGCCGAGCTTTGCTTACTCTAGGCAGTGCCTCACTTTTAGTTCAGTGTGCTGTCCTGGGGGAGCGTTAGTATCGCGTATTAAATTATTTATCTCACTCACATATCACTCTCTGCCACTCCCTTTCTCTTGATAACCACCCCTAGCCTGCTATCAGTAACCAAAAAATTGGTGGTATTAGTTACGGTCAGGTCTTCCATTTATGTGCCGTTTTATATATCAACAAAACCTCAACCACGTACTTTGCGAGACATTGTCATCACTACCAACCAATATTTCACGCTTCTGGCACTATTTTTATACATCTATCAGAGTCCTTATCCATGCAACTAAAGATGAGACGGGTTGTAATTACCTTACCATTTATAATAGGTGATTTACAAATGCATAACTTACACCAATAACGGACAAATGTTATTCCAAACAAAATTAAACAGGGTACATAAATAACTTTACGTTTATCTATCTTGCATTAGTTTGTAATTAAAAATTAAAAAAAACCAAGATTTATTATAAAATTTTAATAAAATTAAGATTGAGAAAACACCTTTTTTTAATTCGGCTCCATTTGAATGTTCTAAAATGTAAATGTTGCATCACGAGAATTTCCCCTTATTTTTAAGATATTTGTAAATAAGCATTAACTACATAAGTACTAACAAAGACCAATTTCTATCACTTGTCTCTGGTTTTAACTAACTTAACTTAATGAAAAGGTTTCATAATTCCATTTTCAATGTTCGATTTGCATTTTAGAATGAACTTCTAGATAAAAAGGTACTCAATGTTACACCATAAGGAATCTCAACACTGAGATCTCATATCTACCAAAGTCTTAGAATTCATTTTCCTATCATAAATAATAATACAATAAAGAGTATTCCATAATAAAAAAAAAACAAAGCTGACCACCATATATGGCAGCAGTTTTTAAATTTTTAAATGCACTCTTTAAAATGTTTTTAAAACAAGGAAATGTTTCTCCTTTTAAAAATTTCAATTTGATGCCAGATTTATAGTTTCAAGATCACAGAGGTGGCCCATTAAAGAAATACACTCTTTATACTGTATATATCGTTATATATATGTATTAACTTAATTCAGTTACATGACCAAACACTCCGATTCTTTTCAGTAAGTTTCGATTCATCAGTCTTACAGCTGAGATTTTTCAGAAGCGGTTCGTTTTCCTTTTGTTGTTAAACAACTCAATAAACTACTGTGCTGTGGTTCTGCTGTTTAAATAGGAAGTGTAATTAAAACTACATTAGTAGATGTAACGCTTATGACGTTGCAAGTCTCTTGGCTATTCCTAACTATTAAAATTAGGAATAACAAATGGTTTTCTAGAATACGTGATAAGCCTATTATCGTGGCAGATGAGAGGTCGTAGGTTTATCGTATCAGACCTAATACAGGGTGGTCGTAAAGCTTTTTCCATACTAATAGAATGACTAAGTAACGAAATCACTAATCATTAATTCTGCTTCTCTCTCAGACTACGATGTTGAAACGTATGACTTCTCATCGTGCACGATAGTTAGGCTCGGAATCTTAATCGTACAGAGCGGAATTCTTGGCTAAATCTCAGCTGCTTGGAGAAATTGTCATTATTTTCCTAGGTAGTAGACAATTTCTAGGTAGAAATAGGCTATAAAGTTTGATAACAATCTGAACTGTATGGACTTTTGGAAGTAAGTGTACTAACTACACCTCATGTTCCTCCTGAAGGAATTGGTGAAATTAAACTAGGATTGGTATCAAGGATACAACTCCCCTCCTTTTATTTCTATCCTTTCCTTCCTTTTTCCTTTGCAATTTCGTTCTTGCGTGTATAGCTTGGAAATGTAAACTAACAATCAAGGTTGATAATATACCTACATTATTGTTTTATATCAGACACTAGAATGTATAATATTCATGCCCAATAAGTAACATATCAGTATTTGCCAAACCTTTTTGCTAAGAGGCTGCCAATTGAAGTCAAGATAAGGAACCAACCTGAAATATTCTGATGACGCTGATGTATACTCTGTCTTTTCTACTGTGGTATTGGAGATGTTATGTGGGCTGCTAGTGAAGTTCAAACCGGACGCGTCATCATTAGACCACAGAAGAACTTCCAGCTGTAATTACAATCCATTAGAATAACTTTTACAAAGACGTATATTTAAATTACAAACTTAAATGTACAATAGTACGACATGAAGTTAAGGTTCCACAACATATTATTGAATTCTAACATTGAGAGAATTTGTCTTTTTATAGTTAAACATATGGGGAAAACTTTGTTAGTAAGACAAATGTAATAGTTTTAGGGTTTAAGTTGGTATCACTAGAATGAGCCGTGATCAGCTGATCGAGTCAAAACATTGTCGTATTCATAACCTCAAAATTTTGGTTAACAATGGCGAGTCTATTTCAAATTCTACATTGGTTGAACATCAATCTGTGTTTCATTTGTTACTCCAGAAAGGTGAAAAACCAGCTGATACATACTGTAGAATGTCTCAAATTAATGTCAACAGTTGTCCAAATCACGGAAATGTTTCCAAGTGGGTAGAATAGTTCAGAAGTGGTTGAGAGCCAAGCATCTAACACTCAAAATCCAGTCGTAAACGGGAAAAGTCATGTTGACGGTGTTTTTGACACTGAATGTGAAGGTTTTTGCTATTATCTCAATGGAAAGCAAGCAGTTAAACAACCAATACTATGCATATAAATGCTTTGAACACAGTGAACCATGAAAGAGAAATTTGGCTCTCAAAGGGATGGTTGTTATTCCCCAGCAAGACAACGCATGTCCTCAAATTGCTCAATTAACTCGTAAAACCATGGTCAAATTTGGGTGGGAGGTACTATCCCTTTCCCTAACTTAGCACCATATGAATTCAATTTTTTTATCTTCAGAAGGAAGCATTATGTGGGATTAAATTCCAGTATAACAAGATATAAAAATCTTTTTGCAAAAATTTGGCTCATACGTCAAGGCAGTCTAATCAGTCGGTATAAAAAACCTCGTTAAGCTGTTGGGACAAGTCCATAACTTTTTTACGGATACTATGCTGAGTAGGTAAACGTTTGAGTAGGTAAAGCCTTGTTTTTTTTTTTAAAAAAAAAAAAAGAAGATATTTTCTCTTTATTTATTTCAATGGTACAACACCAATTTTACAAATATTACAGGTAGATCCGAATGAAACCAACAATAGATAATAAGTATACAATCAAACAAAACAAACAAAACAATGTCAAGGTATTTTAACAGATAGGAAATAATTGTAAAACACAGAGACTACGTAGCTCATGCACCAGGCATCACTTCCAGTCTCTCAGGAAACTACTAGCATCCGTCCTGAAAAAAGAATTTAGGCTAGTTATTGAACGTCTCTCGCATATCCCAGTTGGGAAGTAGTGCATTGCAGGTAGTGGTTCAGTAAAATGCATTTCATTTTCTATTTTTGTTATGTCCAGTGTTTTAAACAATTTACTAGGGCTACTTACAGTTAAACAATTTTGTTCTTTTTAAATACATAACGGTATCTAATAATTTTAAAAATTAAATTCTCCAACACTAAATTTAATCATATTTTATCATCTATATATACCTGTATATCACATATCACTCCTGCGCAGAATCCTTCTACCCATATTTTTTCTATAACAGATCTTTTTAGCACACAATTTTAGCAATACTGATTTGACTACAAAATTAATAGCAAATATGATTGTGAGTGACGCCATTAAATATTAGTTTACATCAGCTATCAAGATGGCATTTCAAAAGTATCTGAGGATTATTGATCATTCTTTAATGCTAGAACTCTATTTGTAGAGTGTCCTTTTACTTCTCTGCTTCGGCAAAGTCCTTTAGGACAATAGTTTCCTTTACAAGGGTTTTGTTAGATTTTGACATGCAAAATGTAATCAAGTCATAATAACATCTACATTAGTTGTTCAATTAATGAAAACTTTAAACTGAGTGCATCATTCAGTACTGACTTCACAATAAATGAGAGAAGAGGTAATCAGAATGATCGAAAGAGGATGTATACTATAATATTTACGGAAACTTGTACTATTATGTCATATATGTGTTAACCGTTGGAGACTTACCGGGCGGCAGTTTGGGGTGTTCCATTCATTATCGCAGGAGGTCCACGGTAACATGTTTGTGAAAGAGGATGTATACTATAATATTTACGGAAACTTGTACTAGTTATGTCATATATGTGTTAACCGTTAGAGACTTACCTGGCGGCAGTTCGGGGTGTTCCATTCATTATCGCAGGATGGTCCACGGTAACATGTTTGTGAAAGAGGATGTATACTATAATATTTACGGAAACTTGTACTATTATGTCATATATGTGTTAACCGTTGGAGACTTACCGGGCGGCAGTTCGGGGTGTTCCATTCATTATCGCAAGAGGTCCACGGCAACATGTTTGTGAAAGAGGATGTATACTATAATATTTACGGAAACTTGTACTATCATGTCATATATGTGGTTAACCGTTGGAGACTTACCGGTCGGCAGTTCGGGGTGTTCCATTCATTATCGCAGGAGGTCCACGGTAACATGTTTGTGAAAGAGGATGTATACTATAATATTTATGGGAACTTGTACTATTATGTCATATATGTGGTAACCGTTGGAGACTTACCGGGCGGCAGTTCGGGGTGTTCCATTCATTATCGCAGGAGGTCCACGGCAACATGTTTGTGAAAGAGGATGTATACTATAATATTTATGGGAAACTTGTACTATTATGTCATATATGTGGTAACCGTTGGAGACTTACCGGGCGGCAGTTCGGGGTGTTCCATTCATTATCGCAGGAGGTCCACGGCTACATGTTTGTGAAAGAGGATATATACTATAATATTTACGGAAACTTGTACTAATATGTCATATATGTGTTAACCGTTGGAGACTTACCGGGCGGCAGTTCGGGGTGTTCCACTCATTATCGCAGGAGGTCCACGGCAACATGTTTGTGAAAGAGGCGAAGAAGAAACGGAGGGCCCAGGCGATGATGACGTTGTAGTAGAAGTCCACGTAGAACGCAATCAGCACCACGGAGTAACCGATTCCTGTATGTACAAGGGAAAGTTATACAAGTCAAAAATGCGAACTAAACTGCCAGGATGTCAATTATACATTTAAAGTGAGTTAAATACAATTTCAATAGCTAGTAACTGTGTTTAATTCAATATTCTAAAAAGAATAAATATGAATTTAAAAAGTGTCCTCAATCAATAAAGAATTTTCAGTCACTTTGAAACATTTCGGGACTTTGCTGTATGGTCGAAAAATGCAGTTTCACAAGTAACTAAACGTTTCCAAATTCATCCCATAAAATCAGTGTTTACTATTGTAAGCAGACAAAAAAAAAAAAAAAAAAAAACAGTAGCAGTCGTGGGACTGCCGATAGAAGTGAAAACGGAACTATTAAGTTGAGAGTAATTAACAATACGTTATAGTAGGAGTACATCTATAATTGTAAATGTGACGCGTTTTTAATTTTCCAATTTTAAAATCCACGAAAAAATATTATCAAATAACTAGAAATCTATTTTACCACGCTAGTAAGATAAATCTTATACCGTAATAATACTCATTTCATGATGAAGAGGTTAAATATTAAAAACATAATTAAAATGAATAATGCTAAATTTTTAAATACAAATATTCGTACAAATATTAAAAATGTTTAAAAATATATTCGTTGTTTTCATTATTCATTTATCTGTATAAAAATATGTTGTAATTGCTCAATATTAATAGTTAGTTAAACATAGAATACAAGTGAGTAAACACCGAGTGAACAACAGTGAGTTGAACACCGTTGTAAATAATACAGTTATTGCTACGGATAAAGTATATAATTGCAATAACAATTAAACTCACAATATTTTTAAAACTAATAAATTAGTTAAATTAACTTGGTTCTTTCGCAAAGGTATTTTTTTATTGCACAATAAACTAATTTATTGAGTTAATACGGTATCAGTGAGCCAATGCGCCAACTACAGTTCCGGCAGAAACGTTCACTCATCATCACTTCATATGCTACTACAGGCTAAACTAAACTTCCAATAAAAAAATTATAAATTACAAAAAAAATATTCATCTATTTTTCACACAACTTTCTCGCTGACAAATTTTGTCTGACCAAAAAATAAAAAAAATCCTCGCTTACTACTTTTTTCTTGTTATTGTAAACGCTATGTAAAATGTAAACAATAATCAAAATTATTTCGAAATTTTTTTAATATTTAAAAATGTAACCAATAGATTGCCAATATTAAGAGCTTTAATTTGACGCATCTTACAGAATTGTACGACATTGGCTTCACTTTAAAATCGCGAGAGGAAGCCGTAAAGGTCACTGATTTTCGCAGTCTGTTTTCATACTCCGCCGGGACAGTTTTAACACAGCGAGACTCACTTTTTCATGCAGGTTAGTAGTCCGCGGCCAAGTCTACGGTTAAAAAACACAGCGAGACTGACTTTTTCATGCAGGTTAGTATCATTAGCATGTCGGTGACGCGAACCGAGGATTTTACCCTCTACCAAAACGCTCAACGCGCCTAAAGAAGTTTTCACTTCAAAAAAAACAATAAATATTCACGTAAAAGGTTATTTTTATGTTCACGACACCTAAATATATCAAATAGGGTTATCACTTCCGGGATGGGTTTCTTGCTGTATTATCAGGAAAAACGTAAATTATAATGCAAAAATCTTCTTCATGTTATAAAATGATTCAAAAGTATAGACAAATTTGGATTTTTTTTATACAAAAAACATTTGCGTTATTGAAGTAATCGAGATTGTATCAGAAACATTTTTTCGACGGAATGATAAAGAACGATAGGGTCATTATTGTGGATTTCCCTCACTGAGGTTAAATGTACATAACAAAACAGATTGCTCGTAAGTGTAGTATACTATATACTAGCATACTATACTATTTTTACACTTGGTTCCCTTGTACATATACATAACCATACTTACCTTGTTATTATATAAAACATAGGCAACACTGAATAAAAAAATAAATCACTAACAAAATAAAAATACATTTTTAAAAGAAAATGCGCATTTTAATCTTAAAAGCAATGCTTAAGTAGCGAGTATTGGGTAATGCCTTAAGCGGATGGCAAGAGATAAATAAATGCCAACTCCTCTATAGAAATTCACAGTTTCTAAACACTAAGATTTGAATACAGGTTGTGGCGTGTTCTTGTATTGCGTTCAACTTTATTGTTTTGTATTTTAAAACCTGCTGTTTTTTTTTCTAAACGTTTGAATTTGTTCCATTTAATTCTAAAAATTTAGTTTCACGAATAATAAACTGTTAATTGAGACGTGTTTTGTAACAATAAACAAAATAGTTCCATCTTATTAGTACGTATTTTAGTGGTGTAAAATCCAATATTATTCACGTTAAACAAATACGTCTTGGATGTTTTTTTTTTTGTGTAATGTAGGTTAACAATAGGTAATAGGTATGAGAATAATCAATTATGAAGTAAACATTATTTACTGTACAAATTGTAAGCTACAACCACAAATAAAGCACTATTTATTTACCTGCTCAAAACACACTATATCGTGAAATTAACAAGTTTTTTTCAGTATATTGGCTTGCGACATTGAAATTACTAAGTGGAACAATATAGTAACAAACACTTAAATATATTCAATGTGATATTTTGCTGATGCTTCAACAATAGTTTTATAGATTATTTTATAAATTAGAAACGCATAAGAATCATTAATTAATTGATTTATTTAAGCAAATGTTATTATTTAATCCGAGTTAAAAACTAATGATCGTATTATTTACTTTAGAATTTGATTTAACTACTATGGAACAATGTAACCACAATCATAACATATACAAAAAAAGCTGTTCACTTCGGTTTAATTTACTGTAAAGTATTTGATTAGTTCATTCGCACCGACTACTGTTATCTAATTAAATCAAGTTGCATCAGATATATAAGTTTGTTAATTGTATGTTATTTTACAGTTATCCATGGCTAATTAAGATACCCTAGGATTGATAAAGGTACTCGTCGCCACTCACAAACCATATAGTCCTAGTGGGGACTTTTCAATGTATATATAATTTTCAATTGTTCGTAACTTATAAATGTGAATAAATTCAAATTGATCCCTCAAACGAATAACTACTTGTAGACTACAAACTAGGATAAAGTGGATAGATCATGTCAATGCATTGTCACACGATGAAGTCGGATATCACTGTAAACATGCTGTGTGTCAACCCCACGCGTACTATTCCTAAAACGTGCACTAAATAAACAGTAAGTGTTATGATCAGAACTAAAGCACGCAGCATACTCGTACGTTTGCTCGCTGCAACCAACCAGTGAGAACTTTATAACTTAGTTTTTGGTCTATAACGAAGGTTAGTTATCATGTAGGAAATTATGTTAATATAGAAATAGGTGATAACGTAGCTATGCTAGAAAGGGTTGGTTCAATTTGAATGTCGAATTTAGCTTGAGCTCAGCTTTTTTTCATTGCAGCGTCTGGAATCTGATGTTGTCTCAGACTTAACTCCTGGAATCTGGAGTCATGTTCGTCTGAAGAGATCCAGAGTCGGTGGCGAAGAAGCTCAAATCCTTTACATCGTTTCGATATCAGAGACACATATAAATAGGTGAAGTGGCATATAGGTGTCTCTTCTTTGTCGTCGACGTTTCTGGATCTCTGTAGACGAACATGACTCCAGATTCCAGGAATCAAATATGTGACTGCGTCAGATACCAGACGCTACAATAAAAGGAAGATGAACTGGAGCTAAACTCTACATTCAAAGTAGTGATGCCGTTTTTACTTCCATTCAATGATGGCAATGAAAATTCCGTTATTTTCACAAATGATAATTGTTCTAAACCGACATTTAAACAAAGAGTGTTTTTTGTTCCTACAAAGGAATTAGAATGCAGCGTAATTACGATGCAGAATAGTTATAATTTCTAAATACAGCGTGAACATTTTTGTTCTGTATCAGAAAAATGTTGACATTGTTTAGATTAGTTTGGGAAACCCCTAAAACTGCAGAGTAACACATTTCAATGTCAGAGTCTTCAGTGTTCCTCACTACCCCCCGCACCCCCCCCCCTCTTCTCTTAATACACAGATCATATTCTACTTCACATGAGTAATAAACCAGCTCATCTGTTGAAACAATAATAACACATTTTGTTGGAATAAATCTCCTTACAACCTACTAGAAATTTAATGGAGTGTAAGAACACGTAGGGTGGCGGTAAGTGGTGGAGGGGTGAAGGGGTAGGGCGCAAAGGGCAGAAGCAGTGCAGGGCCGTGCTCGCAGGGCAGCCTTTGACGACCGGCTTCCGCCCTGAAATGGGGCAAGAAGAGAGTGCTTGCTAAATTGCCACCCTAATTTGCTTCGCCAACTGTCATTTTCGCTTTTAAGAAACCACTCGCTATGTCGACTCTTTCGATTTGAAATTATTATTCAATGTTTTAATACTTTTTGTCTGCGCGTTGGCGAAGCCTATCAATCGAGGAGCTGGAGAAATTTAAATTCTGTAATTAAAACGAGGTAAGAGTACGCCACACCACGTGTGGTTGCATGCAATATTACAAGTCTATTGCTTATTTCATCAGACCACATATATTACTATGTAGCAAGTCACAATGTCATATGACTAAACTCAGTTTATGTATTCATTTATCCAGCAATTTTCTCGTTGCCATTATTGCTACCCATAAGACCAATGTAAACGTATATACGATGAAACAAATACCTGGAGTGACATGGGCCATCTTTGATCTCGATGTTACTTTTATAATATATTGTAGGTCAGTTCGTTATCAAGAAATCGTGCGGACAGACAGACAGACAGACAGACATTTTCGAGCCCATCCAAGCTAAAGCCAAAACTAATGAGTCCTTATAATGTCTATTTCGGCTTAATATTAAAGTTATTAATGAAGTTGGACAAACAGTTGTATTGTTCTCAAACGGATTTAAGGGATCTCCTACCTCACTCCTCCAAACCTGATTACCCTGTTTAAATCCACAGAAATTCAAGTATATTGATAGAAAACAAATTAACATAATTATTCTTTATATATAAAAATCTCATGTCACAATGATAGTTTACGCAAATGTTCGGAACCTCAGAAGCGATTTCAATGAAATCATGAATATAAGTATTGCTTGACCCAACTTAAAATATAGGATAGTTATTATCTTAATTAACAAATTTCTATTGGTTTTATTTCAAATTTAAGGTTTTATTTTTTTAACTTTTTAATTAATTAGCAGTTTAAACATAGTTTAATCACCGTACAAACATATTTTTAAAATTAATTTAACCAATATTTTCATATTTATGATCTTTACATTATTTACATTTATGATCTTGAAAGCATAGAGTAAGCTTGATAGTAACGTCACTTTTTATAGCCACCTTTTCTGTTGAGCACAGATCAAACATATCCAGGGAATAAAATAAAATTGTACTTTTAACTAACTGTACATTTTAGCAAATGCTAAGTACGTAGTGCTTGTCAGTACTGTAATGCAGATATAAAGGGCAAATTTACTATCTAACTTTTACTATAAATTTCAAGTCAAGTCAAGTAGGTTTCCCTGTCTTTTGTGTATTTATTTCTTGTTATTGATCAGGAAATAAGGCAAAATCAACCATGGAACAAAAAAATGTAAAGGCCAGTGTAAATTACAATGGCCATAAATATACAGTTTTTGACAGATTTCGAAATTGCGGGTGAAAATGCGGGCAATGATGCACAATTTGTATCCAATATTAAATATATAATACTATAATACTTACTACTGTAAATCCTACTTTGTAAATGTTTCAAACTTTAAACCAGCGTAATTTTTTAAAGAGTGAACCTTTTCAGGGCGGATTTGCGGCATTGTAGTCTACTAAAAGAGACCTTAATTTAATGTACTACTCGACCTATGCTTTCACGTAAGATTTTCTTAACGCCAAAAAATAGTAGTTACTTCAAAAAGTAGATTTATATGTGCAGTAATGATGTACCAAGTTTATTGTTTTACCTGTAATCGTTCGGGAATCGTCAAGTCCTTGCGAGACTTTTTTACACCCTGTATATACTCTTAGTACATTTAAGTAAACGCAACAGTTACTCCGTAACTTGTAAAGAATAACTGATGACATCTAGTGCGTTTTGATTGAGCTATTTGTCAATATTTTTTATCAGTAATTGCATTTGCGGAATCGATTACATGATTATCCAACCCACAGTGTGACAGCCACCAAGTGGACACGCATACATCCCCTTCGGCCGGCTCAAACATCCAAAATCCATTAAACAACAATCGGCCTTGTAGCTCGCGTTCAGGCGTGAAACCTTTCCATCGTCACGATTGTAAAAATATGCATTCTTTAACAACGAAGTGAATTTAGTTGCACTGAATTTTGAATTGAGTTATACTTTTACGTATAAAGGTCATATATAAATTTCAATTTTCATATATAAATTTCAAGTTGAATTTATAAAAAATTACTGCGACTTATAAAGGTTCGTTCGTTTTTTTGACTGTGCGCAAGCGCAGGCTTATCACTCGAGGGGCTGGAAAAATCTAATTTATGTCTGTCTGTCCCGCATGATATCTCGAAAGTGAACTGACATATAGACTTGAAATATTACATTAAGCTTCATTTCTATATAGGCAACATTGAGTTCGATGATAGTTCATGTAACGCCGTGGTATTTACTAAATGTTAGAGAACACTTATCTGTTGGTCTTATGGTTACAATGACTACAATCGTACGAGATTTTATTATGTGACACATTTTATTCAAAATGTAAAGAATATTGTAAGTGTGTAAATCAATGTTAAAATTTGGTGACCAGATTTGATTTCAGCGCACTGTAGTACCCTACAGTGGTAGTACCCCTAGTGTGTAGTACCCTCCTTGAGTCACCAAAACATTTATTATTTGAAGACTGCTATAAAATCTAACTTAATCAACAAAACTGTGAATTTAACATATTTAAATATATCTCAAGAAAGATTTCATCGGTAGACTTTAAATTTTGTACAAAACTAGAATTTCTAAATAGACCCTTCTGTGATGGCGGAATTCCCAACAATGAATTTGGCGGATTACCTTTAAATTCTACCACTCAGTAGGCCAATTATTTTTTTTATCTGCTAGTAGGGGTGTAAAAGTTTCATTGTCAGAGCCAATTCCTCGTTGAAGAGGGGGTGCTGCCCACGAACAATGTAAACTCACTTTGTATGGCTCTTATAAGACATTTGACACTGACTTACCCTTGAATAGAGGAACGATCCTCCCCCAGCAGGTGATAGCACCCTTGCGATGGAACTGCCCCAGAGCCAACTCCATGTAGAAGAGGGGGATGCCGCCCACGAACAACATGATGCAGTAGGGCACCAAGAACGCTCCTAAGACAAAGAAGTTACTCAGTATTTAAATGCATACATAATATTACATATAATTAAAATCCTCCAAAGTAGCGTAGAGTATTTATCAATTAGACCGCGAGGTAGCAGAGCTCACAATTTTATCCATGGTTTTGGTACCTGTAAACATAAATGGACAGAATTAATGTCATTTTTTTATCTCAAATATAAAAGGTCCTGCGATATCAATGGTCCTGTCCAGTTCCCGAAACATTGCTGGAAGCAACTGTTGATATTAATTATCAAGATACAAAGTAGTTCTTTTGAGAAAGGCATTTTTATATCATCTCTAAAAATATCAAAATGTCATCCTAATTTATTTTTAAAAGTCTGATTTGAACAGATCTTTATTTTTGGGTCAGTAACAAACTTCTAGATGTGTTCCCAAAGCCGATAATGATCCGTTTGAAGAGGAGATGATATGTGGTGGAATTACAAAATGTTCTTTCCTGAAGTTTGCAAACACTTTTACGCTCCTTAATATAAACCAATACACTGATTGAATATATAATCAATTAAACCTTATCCTGCTGAAAGTAGTCTCATTTATACTTAAAAAACAGCCACATATAAAAACATTAAGCTATAAGGTGCAGTGAAAAATAATCCCATGTTGACTTGACTTAGACATAAAATTATTTCAGGAATATTATCTGACCCATAAATCAACAAATAAATATACTTTTTTTCAATTACCTTATTACAATAAATTGGTATAAAACATCAATAACATTTCTATATTACTTTTACAAACAAATTCTATAATAATATAGGCGGTCATTTTATAAACTGATTATAACAAAAATAAAATCTATATCTTCTAAATAAAAGATAAATTATTTAAATTTGGACACAAATGTATCTAAGTTCGTTAAGCTGTAAAACCAATGGTAGAATCCAATGGCATTAATATTGCCTTTAACCCTGTCTTCCAATGAAAATTACAATCCCAAAGGGAATCTTTCTAACCAATCAAAGTCAACTTATAACCTTTCAAACCACCATACGGATCCAAACAATTATTTGGAAGATGAACAACTAAACATTGAAAATGTATCAAAATATCTATTAAAGATACACTTTAGAATAGAAACAACTGTATTGAATAAAGGACTTACCTTTTGTCCTATTTCGTAATTCGACTAAATTAATTCAGTGGTTGATGCATTAAACGTTTCTATATACATTAAATACTTGTATAATACTCAAATGCTTAACGTAGCTAGGGTAGAAGGGTCCATCCAATATTAATTTTGGGTTTAGCTCCTGTTACAATTCTTAGATTCCAGACGCTGCACTGGAAAAGTGAACTGGAGCTAAACTCAACATTCACACTATGTTCTTGGAAACATTTCCATGAAACAATAACTTCCTTGGACGTAGATGATTTTTTTAGAATCTGGTTTGTTCAAATCAATAATCAATTTAAAGGATTCAGTTATGCTATGCAGTATTTGAATCCCCACTGTGGGGTGTTGTCACCCTACTTTATGTGCAAAGAAATTTCCGAAAAGTCTTTCTGTTCGTTGGAAAAAAAACTTTGCCCAATGAAACCGATTTTTTTGATTACATAAATAAATCAACTTGTGGTTTTAGATCATTAGGAGTGATGAAACAATGTTTTAATTACACGAAAAATAAAAACAATAAGTGTTTCCTCAAAACCACCCGAATACAAACCAAATGTTATCCTAGCCTTCGGAGATTTGAAAATCAACCCAATCATGAGAACCACATTCAATCTACTTCAAGTTTCTCAAGAAACTAAAATTTATTTTCCAAATCTCCAAGAGTTGTATTTGAAAATGCAACTAATGCTAAACAGATTTTGGTCTACACTGATCTTACAAAATAGGTAACTAGCGAATCACAGCCTTTAGATTGTAAACCCTGCACAAAACCTGGTTGTGGAACCTATAAGATCATGTCAATAAGTAAAAATTTCAAAAGCAACATACACAATAAATTGCATTTCATCAAAAGCTAATAACTTTGGAAATAAAAATATTATATATATATATATTATATATATAAAAAAATTTAATTGAAATTTTTCTTGAAGAAAAATTATTAAATGATGTCGGCCAAACATTTAATCAATCTTTTGTAAGATCAACTGGCCACCAGTTTAACATTGTCCACAGCAACGTAGAAAAGCCTCTATACAGCCACGCTATAAATTTACACAATTAAAGGAAAGTTGTTACATTATAAAATAAATAAATAAAAATGAAAATGAAAACTAACACATTAAAATTAAAAAGAAGAGAAACTTCATACAAACTATATTTACAAACAGGACCCACAAGTTAGCTTAATTTAAGATAAAATTCAAATTGGCCTTATCTATTGTCTATCGTTCATGAACCTTTTATCTGTTGTATATCTATATATAAAAGGCATAGCCATCACTCACTCACTCATTACTAGTTCTCCAAATTACCGATGTTTCAGAAAGTAGAAATGTAGTACACATATGCACCACATATGTTATAAACAGACTACGCATACCAGAAATATCTTATACGGAAATAGATTAGAATAGCCAGAAGTAAACGCTTTTTGACCGAAAACCCCATTTCTGAACCATGTCTGTATATAATTTCTTCATTGTGACAAAAATAGAAACATTTCTACGGCACCAAAAATACATTTAGGCCGGGCGTACATTACAATGGCCATATTTACTTGGTCGAGACAACACGCACTCGCTACTAACGGCATGTACTACGCTTTCCAGTACTATATATGTACGTATTTTCTTGATTATATTTGGAGCAACAATGCAAATGCTACTAAGGTGCCAAAAATTATATTAGACCAAATTTAGATTACAATTGTCGGAAGATGCTTTTTGAATGAAGCAGACTTTTCAGTATATCAAAATCAATATATTTTGCTTATCTAGACAACAACGCGTACATTACTAGAACCGAGAATAACTAAGACTGGAAGAAATCTACATCCACAAAACAAACAAAAAAATACAACAACAAAAAAACATTTTAACAAACAAAACTAAACTAAACTAAAAAAACAAAGCAAAACAAAAACAAACAAAAACCACAAAAAACGTTAAAAAATTTAACAAAAAACAAACATGACACAAAACAAACACAAACAAACAAACAAACAAAACAAACCAAAGTAAATATTTTTTGCTAAACTAAGTTTCTTAGACCAAGTATGTATATTTTTTATTGATGCAACAAGACAAAACAATAATATGGAGTGTAACGTCCAATCATTCTTAAATGGATCAGGAGTTTGAAATATCCTCCAATGACCATCACTTATTTTCAGGAGTGTTATTAAACCATTATAAAGGTTTAATAACACTCAAATGGTACGTCATAGGCAACTATTGTTGCCTATGACGTACCTGTTTTTCAATATCGCGTGCTAAGCTGCAGGTAACTGATAGTTAATTTATGTTTCTTTTTGTTGTTTGAATTCTACTTTTCTTTTTGTTGTTCGAATTCTACTTTTCTTTTTATATTTAGATATATCCGAAGAAGTGTACCAGATACACACAATGTTTTTAAATTTTTTGTGTCAATGAAAAAGTGTACAATTATTATGCGCGTACTTTTGGTACATTTTTGGTTTCACACGTGAAAGGCCGCGTAATATGAGCCTTCCTGCGGAAATTCGGAAAATGAACAGAAAAATCAGATTAAAACACGGAGAGAGAACTAAGAGATCTAATTATAACCGGCAAAGTGACGCTTGGGGGAGGATGTCTTTCTCTTCATTGATGATAACTTTACAACTTTCACAACATTGTTTTAACTTTGCAGAATTTCCAGTACCTATTGAGAATAGGAAAAGTTCATTACATTTATTACAGTAAATAACTAATTAGTAAGTTATTTATAACTTAATTCGAATGTAATACTGTTTTGGTTTTCTGTTTTTTACAAAACCCAAAAGAGTTTAATTTTCCAGATCGGCAGTGTATTGAACAAAAAGGAATTTCAGGTACAAGTTATTCATTCGGTTTTACAAATACGAGTATTTATAAAAAATATATTCAACCCTAAAATTCGTTGTTATTGGTTTTAATAAAGATAGACAAAATAATCAAGAAATATTCTTCAAAATTCGAAATTTACATATACTAAATATTAGAGTTAAATTATCCAGATGATACAAAGTTTAAACATTTCCGAAGGTCTTCTTAGAAGTATGTATAAGATGGATCAATATTTTAAGAAAGTTTACTGCAGAAACATAGCAATGTATTACAATCCCAAAGAATGTATAGAAAATACACCGATTTATGTCATTGATGCAACAAAAAGCTTGACAAATATTTATGGTTAGAAAACTATATAAACAGCGACATGGATTTTATAAATGCTGTTACAAATGATATTTTTTACGTAGTTGTCTCAATACATTTTTTTATTATGAAAGAATTCCAAATTATATTAGGGAGGTTCAGTGATAGCGCCTACCCATACTTCTTACAGTCAATTCTGTCATAAATAATGGACAATTGATCTCAAACTCATCCAATTTAAAGTTATATTCTACATACCAGAGTAATTAAATATATACATTCATAATATTGAACCATGTTTTAAATTTTATGTCACTGACGTTTAAGGATTGGTAAGGGTTTTACGTAT
Organism: Homalodisca vitripennis; assembly: GCF_021130785.1. NCBI lineage: Eukaryota > Metazoa > Arthropoda > Insecta > Hemiptera > Cicadellidae > Homalodisca > Homalodisca vitripennis. The sequence goes on along the minus strand of NC_060214.1, from coordinate 33,006,948 downwards.
TTTCTTTTTTTTTAAGGCGTCACGCCACTATTAAGCTGTTAAACAATGAGTGGTGCCATTAATGTTTTATGTATGAAGTTAGGAATTATCCAAAATAAGGTCCAGAATATTAAAAATGTTTTCAAATTCATTTTTTACTGCTCCATGGTCAAAGATCATACAATTATAAACTAAGAGGTTTCTGAAATTAAATATTAATGCATTAGGACTCTTGTTTCTCTTTCCTAGATATAACGTCGCCTAAGCTTGACGTATAAATAATAGTCATATCACCGCCAGATAAGGACGTAGCCAGAGTGGGGTCCAAGGGGTCCGGACCCCCCTCCAAATTTTTAATTGTTTCAATTACTTTTTTAGTAAACGATTATTATTATTTATATAATTCAGTATTGCTGCAATGTACTGCTGAAATCTTTTTCAACAAAGAAACGGGTTAAGAAGTTTTTTAAGGAACAAAACGGGGTCTTACTTTCTGTCGACTTTGGGAAAATATCAGTTGTCTTTGACCCCCCCCCTCCAAATTTTCCTGGCTACGTTATTACCGCTAGACAACTGGATAAAGAAACTGAAAACTCGCCACTTTAGGGGGCTGTACATGGTTTTCTGACGATGAGTTAACTGATGATGGTTGAATCCAAAATTGACGAATCTGGAATCCGATTCCGAAACTTAGAAATTTGATTCCCGATTCTCAAATTTCGAATTTCGAATCAATCCAACTGGATTAATTTTTTTAATCTAACCATGATTTGAAAAAATCACCACCAGTCCGATTTCCTCATTAAATCTTTGCACACTGTCTGATAATATTTAAAAGAATTCAAGAATGCCACTATTGTATAGTTAATTGCAGAGGTTCAGATGAATATCTTTATTTTAAGAACCAAGTATTCTTATTACTTCAAATTTAATTTTACAGATTATAACATGGGCAACGTTTTTAATCTGTGATAAATCTTTACTTGTATAATATGTTGTCCCAATTATTATTGGGACAGTCTGAGGGCAGTTATGATTAGGAAGAAATAATTCTCTCGCAAAGTATACATCTCACTCACAATACACCCTGGGATTTATTTCTTCTTTCGTGTTGAAATACCATGGTCATACAATGCTCTAACAATAAAAGTGAAGAACTCAATAGTACAGTCTAAAATAGATTAATAGAAAGTATTTGGCGCATATAATACAGGATCTGAAACATAGAGGTCATTTGGATTATACTTACTGCATCTACTACTCTTTTATCTAGTTAAAATAGATAAAACCTAAAGAAAATCACTGTAAAAAGTCACTGGTTTCTAAACATCTAACCACTGTATTATGTGATACGCATAAACTTGTAATAAATATCGACTGAAACAGGAACGAAGTGATAGAAATCTTATTTCTGGGAAATAGCAATGTAGACCCCCATCTCCAAAACAATGTAAGCTACGCTCGCAGACTATCACCTGAGACAATGCAAATACAATCAGACCCTGTGTTAAATTCATCGATCTACTCCTTATTTACAGCTTTTTGCAAACAGTAAATAAAAGATGTCCTAGCGATTTCCTCTCCTTATTGTTAAGTTTCCTTACATTTTGTTCACCTGAGTCCAAAATTGTCAAATCTAATAAGTTAATCCCAATAATATTATCTACGTGCAAAGATGACGTTGTTTATTTGTGTTTCTTTTACACGTGAACTATTCTACCGATTGTACATTGAAATTCTTAAGGTTCCTGGTATGAATATAGGCCTATTCTTATTTCGAAAATCCCTTCGGGCTACGCCCCACTGATCTATAAAGTAGGGACAATTCTATCTTGGTCTCTCTAAAGTAGTGAAATATTAATTGAAAGAGCCCTTTAAATGAAATCAACTGTACATTTATGACATCACAATCATATTTTTAAATCATTTAACCACTATTCAATTCTTTTACACTTATAATGTGAAAGCCTAGAGGTGAGCTTGATAGTAATAACATTCTCATTTCAATATTTTCTGCAACCGCTGTAATATCCAGGCAAGAAAATTTAAATGACTATCTAATTTTTACTAAACATTTAAATTCTGTAATAAAAACTCATCCTATTTGTCTTTAAAAGAAGTAGGATTCTCAGATATATATATATATATATATATATATATATATATATATATATATATATATATATATATTCTTTGTCGGGAAGCATGCAATGCATGGCAAATTAACAATGACACAAAAAGTACTAAGATCGGAGTAAATTACAATATTGTTAATTAAGTATACACTTTTTTGAGATTTTTTGATCAAAAGCAAATTTGATTTCAAAATCCTATGCAATTGCGTGTGGAGACATGGATAACTGCTAGTAAAGAAATAAAATACTACAAAGAGGATTATAAGAAAGAGAATTTTGATATAGTTACAATTTATAAGGACACGTCCTAATGTTTTGGCTCAAGTACTTATCTAATTTTAATTATAGTTAAATAATTTATAATTGGAAAATTTCATCAGATTTATATGATTATATGAAAACTACTTATTTGTAAATTTGTTAATAAAGACTAGGAGAACATCAAGCTCTATTTTTGCAATTTAGTAAAATTTATGTTTAACCAATAAGATTTGTGTCTAGCAAATGAGAGTAAGAATTATGCCTGGCCAGTAAGAGTAAGAATTATGTCTAACCAGTGTAAGCGTCTAAACAGTAAGAGTAAGAATTATGTCTAACCAATGTAAGTGTAAGAATTACGTCTAAACAGTAAGAGTAAGAATTATGTCTAACCAGTGTAAGTGTAAGAATTACGTCTAAACAGTAAGAGTAAGAATTATGCCTGACCAGTGTAAGTGTAAGAATTACGTCTAACCAGTAATAGTAAGAATTATGTTTAATCAGTAAGAATTATTGCTGTCAGAAGTAAACCGGGTCAAATGGCACGGTAGTAAACATGAGGTGTGCTATTGTCGTATCCCCTCGCAATGTGGTCTGCAAGCTGGCACTCCAGCTGCATTGCAGAATAAACACGCTCGATTGCATATTTATTTCACAGGTTTATTTTTTTCAAAACAATTTCCACTTTATATAAAGTGTAGTAATCGAATTATAGACATATTTTTTAAATTTCACCAAAGTCTTCTAATACTAATATATGTTTGATGTGTAATATCACTTTTTAATATACTAGTTATATTAAAAGGAGGCTGTGTTGAAACATATATAATATATTTGATGTTATTGATTCCGCTTTTTCTAGAATGGATTGAAGAAATAAAATAACGAAGAACAGAATATTCGTGATAAATACAGAAACAACCTTTGGAGCGCCAAAGTCCTATGACCTTTAGTAAATATTTCATTTTTATTAGAAAAGAATTTTTCCACTACCGTTTTATTTGACATATAGTTAAATAATTATTGTATTTACAATATTCAGCTGTATCAAAATATAAAAAACTACGGACAATTTTTAGAACATTTGTTATACGACATTGGCATACATTTTAAATAAATAAAAATTTTACTTTACGAAAACATGATTTGCAACTTTATCACTTGATTAATTACGTAATGAGTTTTTGTAATTAATTTTCTAACATGCTGTTTATGTCAATAAAAATGTTTTTATACATATAAAATGTCTATAATTTTCCTGATGTTACAAACTTTTAATACACTTTCACAAATATTCGCGATTATTGTAAATGTTAAAAGTTACAAATTATTTATTGTCACAATACTAATTGGCTGGATGCTATAAACGATGACCATTTGGATGTAGAATTATCTGGGAAGGCATGAACAAACGTTGGATTTTTAAAGATACTAAAGCAAATAGTGATTTATAAGCAAAAACTTCAGGTAAGTTCGTAAATGATCAAAGTCGACTGAACATGTGGCTGCAGGTTCGTTATAGTTGATTGATCATTTATCGGTTTTTTTGGATTATTTTTGTTAACTTTGTACGAAATATGACAGCTCATCCATTGGTAAAGTGAAAATAAAAAAATGTCTTTATGCATACCCCAAACTACGAGGAACAGAGCATATATATGAAAAAATATTACCGTCAGTGTACGTACTAATGGCTGATGGGAAGTTGAAGAGGAATAGAAAAAAATGGACATTTTCATAATCTTAACAGGCGGATTATCTGAAAACCTTTTAATGAGTATTCTTATTATGAATTACTGTTTTATTGATTTATGAACAATCAATGAATAATTTATCAATTAATGTCCGATTTGTTGTAAATGTTAAAAGTTAATTAATACATAATATTAACAGATTGGATTTTATACAAGATCATCTTTTGGATTTAGATTTCACTGAGAAGACATGCACAATCTGAGAACATTCCTGGATAAATATTTTTATAATTGTAGTCCTATTACAATGGTCAGTCCTATGTAGTGTTCAGATTTAAACTGAGCCACCATTAAGTCATATAAGTCAACATTTCTAACTCCTAAATATTTATCAATTTTTTAAAATGAATTACACCTCTTGATTACTTTTTGACGGTTTAAACTGCTCGAGACCAACAAGGCTGAGTGAGATATTCCCTCTGAATAAACGCAAACAATCTGAGACGGCAGTAACGTCTCTGTTCTGTCTCACGTCGCAGATCAATCGCACAATATCGACGATTACGATCTCTAGAGACCTGTAAGCGGATCGTCGCGACTCCCTCTCAGATTGCTTCCATCCTGATCACGTGAGTAAGTAATTACGTCATCGTTTCGGGCGCGGTTTGTTACGTCAACTGACCTAAAAATTAAAGTTATTCACCTGAAATCTCTAAACTTTTTGTTTTTTCTAAGTAATTCATCTTAATGTGGGATTTAAATTTTAAACTAGGCCAGGGGTTTTTTTTAATGAAGGTGCAAGGGAAACACTTTCTCCTTCCTGCTTAAGAGCCGATTTTGCTGGCTGCTATGTTAATTTACACCAATAAGAACAATTTTATACCTTTAAAACTGGTACTAATTTATTTTTGGCCGTATAATTATTATAGAAAACATCTCATATTAAAGATACAATTTATACGCATCCAAATACCTGTAAAATTTATATTTTTCGATATTTTTTATTGCGTTATTGTTAATATACTATGGAAAAAATTAACAATTTACAAATTTAAAAATTTAAAAACAAACTATTAACAAATCAAAATTAACAAGAAAAAATGGATTTTTTTATTGTTAAAATTCCATTTTTTTCTTTATCATCTAAATGCTCAAAACTTGTATACTCTAGAAGTTTGGAAACACGAAAAAGGATGCGGATTGATCATATCATTAAGTGAGATATGTCCCAAAACGTGTAACGCGTAAACGTGTTTCAGGACTAACATTAATCTTATGGGGTGAAACCCAAAATATTTTGACTACATCCGGCTCTTAAAAACGATTATAATAAGTAAATATTTCACCGGTAGAAGGGTTGCCCTATAGGACACAATAGGAATTCTAGTTTGAATCTGAACACCGCAACGGATTGACCATTTTTAATAAAACTAAAGTGAAAAAGCTTGTTTATATTACATTTTATATTTTTAAATATTAGGGGGTATGATTTTTGCTTTGTATTACTCAATAGAAACCCTTCGGTTTGATAGAAGCACTAACAAATCATTCTTAAAAACAGATTGTAGGACCACTCCTACAAGCACCAATGTCATACTTGGATTTAGTCAATTACCAGTACTTACTTCACCCTATTATACACAAGTGTCATTACTACAACTACACAATACCTTCTCATTTTCCCAATTATAGTCGTATTAGGATATTTTTAAAATAATAACGCATGGTAACTCAAATATTAAATTTATTAAACACTACCTCTTCTAAACTCAAAATCCATCATTTCTGTAGTATCAGACCTTTGCTGCTAGAATTCCATAAAGATCAAGAGACTTCACACTGGATGCAACTTGGAAAACGCCCCAGGACCGCTATTTCCGTAGGAGACCAGGCTAAAGGCGGGAAATTAAGAGCAACCGACTGCAAACCTTTCACCAGCTGCAGCTGACACCACTTCCTCCAGAGTGCTCCATCTTTAAATTAATTTTACCACCAGTAGTTTGACTTGTTGGAAACACTACTCTAAGGGTTACTCTAGTGCAGATCTGATGCAATGGTTGTTCGGTCGGGTGCATTGTTTAAATTAACAAAAGACATTAGACCTTTTTTAGCTCTTTATTTGAAAGAGAAATATTTATTTCTGAGCCGATTAATAAAATACAGATTTTTACTAGGAATATTGTCACCCAAAACTATTGTATAGTAAGACGTGTCTCACCTTTAACAGCGTGTCAACGAGACTCAATATGTCACACTCTTTTGTGACATTGAATCGTGGATAATAGGGAGATTTGTGTCAATGCCTTATATATGACTGGATAAATGTCAGTGACAAGCAGATTTATTTAGCATTGTAAAAGAAAGGTTGAATTAATAGAATTTACTACCCAATTATTACCACAGATATTTTAGTTGGATGTGGGAAACACTTTTAGGTGGGTTGTTTCAGTAAAAATGCAAGCTTTTTTCTTAAAACGTCATAACCTGTTTTACTATGTCAAGCTAGTTATCTTTCGTTTTCTCTGTTTGTTCTCTTCGAGTAAAATTGCTACATTTTATTTGTCAAAATTCATTTTATTGTCAAAAATATTTAAAAAAATCAATACGGATTTGTTAAAAAAGGTGAATATGTTTTCTATTGCTAATTAAATGCGAAAGTTATATTGCTTGACAAGATAATGTCAAAAATAGAATTTATGTGGTAAAATTGAAAAATACCTTCAGAAGAAAAGGAATTGTACAGATGTCATTCATGGAGCGGTAAAAATATCATATTGTAGAAGAATTATTAAAGTTTTAATTTATTATCTAAAGTATTTACAAACATAATATAACAGTAAGAAAATTTCAACTACAAATTAATCGTAGTCTATAAATTAATATTTGCAATATTCAATTTGGATATTTCCAAAATACGTTAACGTCATATTAGTTTAAAAGTGATTTCCTATCTATTCGAGTTTTAAGAATTTTTCATCCGAATAAAGGTTTATTTAAAGTCAATAAACACTTTTTAATATACAATTACAGTTATAGCTTTTCCAAAAAAATAAACTATGTTTATTATGTAAAATATAAAACACAAATATATAGCAATAGGAATAATTTTTAATACTGCATTGCTCAGGAATGATAACGTGTTTCCTCAAAATAGTCAGTTTAGATGGACTTGAGGCATTTCCTCATAGCGTATAGCGATTTTCATGTGAAATGAACAAACACATGTTCCAGTCCATCGTTGGAAATAGAACTTTTGAATTAATACTTGTGGCTATAGCTGCATATGTTGTCGCTAAAATATATTATAAAATAAGAAAAGCAATAAATGCGTTGAACCACAATATTGAGCCACACATGAATTTCAATCGGAAGTCATTAATGGAATTAAATAACAACTTTCCTCGATGTTTCCAAACGAAAATAAGAAAACTCTAGCCTACGAGTATTATAATCGGAAATAAGTACTTTTGATTCTCTTGCCCGTACAGTTGGCTACACTGTTGGGACTGCCTCCTGTGTTTACCTTGGTGAGTGAACACAGGGGAAATATATCTTGTGTACTCGTTCCGACCTTTTTCATTTCTGAGGTTCCTGGGCTCTCCAGCATTTGTGAACAGCATGCAACTATAAATTACACGTCCGTATTATATATGTGGTTTTATGACCGAAATGAGTCGTGGAAAGAGTTAGGTTCTAGAGCGACTAAAAATTTAAATACTGCGTATTTATTTATTTTTTTACGATGGTGCAATCGAATTTTAGTTGCAAAAGTATTGTATTTTTTTTATAAACAGTGCTTTAAGGATTACAATTTTTACCACTCCTCGAGGAGTTAAAGGCATTTAAAGAAGTAAATTTTGGCAATTTTAGAATCAGCGCAATATAAAAACAGCTGAAGATAAAAAGGAAATCTTTTCAGTATTGATTTGAGTTGGAGCTTCTTGTAGGCCTATTTGTTTTGAAGTATCATCGGGAAAATATTTTATATATATATATATATATATATATATATATATATAAATTAAATTAAATATATATATTAAATATAAAAAAATATATTAAATTTGTATAAATGGCAACAGCCGAATTTAAATGTTTTTCAATAAGCATTGAATCACAAAACGTACTTACTCCGCCGGAACTCGACCCCGGATCTCTCACTTGCCGGGTGAATGTGCTACCATTACACCACAGAGCCCTTACTTGTTACGATTCAATTATTTTGTATTTGGACGTATCTGTCACATATGCGTTTAAATAACCAAACTAACATATGATCGGAAGACCAAATAACTGTCAAACGACTTGTATTTATTTACATTAAGTAAATTTGTATAAACTATATTTTCTTGTCTGCGAAAGATTTCAAATTTTAAAGATGTGTTATTAACATTGCCTTTAAAAATAATAAAAGTTTACCAGATTGCTCCACCAATGCCATTGTAGAACATCGTATTTTTTTAATTTCACTCTCAGACCCAGAAAAATTACTTTCTATTTTTCACTGTAATATTAATTACAATGGTTATATTATATTAACTTGAATTCCCTTGTGTATTAACGTTATGTGTTGTCGGATCAGCATCGCTCCCCGAAGACTTAGCACCTACTGGCAGTAATTAATTTACTATATGTGCTCGTAACGATACCACCAACTGTTTGACGTAGTTATTAACAATGGCTCAGACATTATAGATACAAATTATATAGAATTGTTTAATTACAGCAGTCTTAACTATTGCTAATAAACAATTTTCAAATTTAAGCTCCAAATAAAGGTGGATAACATAGCTATGATAGGTATGGTTGATTTAAAGCAAATACTGAGTTTAGTTCCATTTAACCTTCTGCTTTCTGGTATAATCTAAGTACAGATTGACTTCTGGAATTTTAAACTGTGCACCTGATGAGACAATGAGAACATCTCTTCATCTGGATTACATTGGATAGCGGCTGGGCTATCCAACCAGACAGAGCTTTGTAGCGTGTCTCTGATGCTGAAACGATGCAGAAAGTTGGTTCGTCTTTAAATTTTTCGTCGCTGACCCTTCATGACTCTCTTCAGACAGACGTGGACTCAGCTCCTGCTGATTCTACTGCTGAGTCCACGTTCATTTTACCTAGCGGAAGGTGAAATGCACCTAAATTCGGTATTCACTCTATTCGCATTAAGGTAGATGTTAAGTACTGTATAGTATTTATATCTTTTTTGCTTTTATGACTAGGCTGTTATGTTTTATCGTGGTATTTCATCTAAGACACAGTGTCACTTCGTCAGCCGGGTTTCTTTACTCTAAACTGATTCTTCTTCAGTAGTACTTTTTTCAAATTGCACTCAGTCATGTGTAGGTTATTAAAAATATAGACGACATAAGTCACGTTTCCATTTCTCTTCTTATGATCCCGATTGTTTGTCGTTGTTAGATATTTGTTCATCACACTGATGTATGTACCTACCTGTTGTATACCTGCTACATGTATGTCTACGGTTCATTATTGTGTGTTTACATTTTCGTACTTTAAGAAATGTTGGTAAAATTTTCATTCAAACTTTAAAATATACTAATGCAATGATATAGAGTGATTATAACCTTTGCACTAGCATAGAAATAGCTTTGGTGCAAATTAACTTCAATTGGCTAACAAATCGGTAACTATTAACGTTAATTGGTTATTTAATAGTTTTATTATATTTTTATGCAACGTCCGTGCTCTACTAAATGTACTACCTCGCCAACGTTCGCCTAGTGGACTACCTAGGACTACCTAGTGCGAACGTTCCTTTACTGGCTGCATGGTTACACCAAAAGCCTGATATGTCTAAGTTATATTGATAGTTTCCCAATCCAATGATATAATGTTAAATTCCGCCGAAAAGCGATAAAAAGGAAGTCTGTCACCTTTCGAAGGTGACCATAAATGTTAAGCTTGAGGTTTTTGTACTTGTCATTAATGTATATAGAACTGTGTGCTATCCACATGTTCAAGACAGTTTATTTTATTATGAAATACTTTGTAAGTTAGTTTTTTTTTAACAACTCTGTATTTATTTCATAAAGGTAAAAAAATGAATTTCAGTATGACTCGTCAAAAGTGCTAAAATGGGGGTTTTGCAGAAAAATGGATCTGTATCTTTTACTCATAAGAAAATTAGACTTATAGTTTTTCTGAATTAAGAAATAATTATGGCTTGTTCACGAATAGCTTTTATTAAGCACAAATTTTCGTATTCAGTTTTACAAGTCAACAATCGTTTAAGAACTTTTAATATTTTTTAAAATATTAACTTTTTAACAAATAACGTGCAGTAATAATTAGTCCAAGAGTATAGTTATTTATAGAAAACAAAACAAATATTTTAAACTCGGTAAAAAATAAAAGGTTATGAAATTTTAAGAAAAATCTTGCATTTACCTATTAATTTACCCTTTCTGTTGTAGTGCCAAATAAATCTGTTTGTCACTGATATTTATTTAGCCCATACATAAAGTGATTGACACAAATATCCCCATTATTCTCGAGTCATTGTCACAAAAGAGTGTGACACATTCAGTACTGTTGACACGCGGTTAAGGATCAGAAACCTCTTACTCGACAACATTTCTGGGAGAAAATGTTCCTAATAAAAAACTGTATTTTGTTTATAGACTCAGTAACAAATATTCCTGTTTCCAGTAAAGATACCCAAAAAGGGATAAAGCCATTTTTAAATTTAAACAAAACACCCGACTGAATAACCATTGCAGCAGCTATTAATGCAGTCCTTAGAGTAGTGTAATCTACACTAGAGTAATCCTTAGAGAAGTATTTCCGACAAGTGAAACTACTTGTAAAATTAATTTAAAGATGGAGCACTCTGGAGGAAGTGGTGTCAGCTGCAGCTGGTGAAAGGTTTGCAGTCGGTTGCTCTTAATTTCCCGCCTTTATCCTGGTCTCCTACGGAAATAGCGGTCCTGAGGGCGCTTTCCAAGTTGCATCCAGTGTGAAGCCTCTTGATGTTTATGGAATTCCAGCGGCAAAGGTCTGACACTACCGGAGTGCTGGATTTTGAGTTTAGAAGAGATAGTGTTTAATAAATTCAACAGTTGAGTTACCATTTATTATTTCAATAACATTCTAATACGACTATAGTCGTATTAGAATGTTCCTAGTGAGATTCCTATAAAAATACGGAAAATAAGGAGGTTTTATGGGGTGTAGAAGTGACAATTGTGTCTAACAGGGTGAAATTAGTACTGGTAATTGGCTAAATCCAAATATGGGAATTGGATTTGTAAGAGTAGTCATAAAAACTGCATTTACAAGATTTATTTGTTTTTGTGTTGTGTGTTTGTGCTGCATTTAAAACGAAATATTTGTTTAATTATTAATTTCTAAGAGTTATAGTTTGCACTATCTCATTAAAGTGAATTTCCTACCCAAAGTAAACGGTTTTTACACAAAGCATCCTTTTTGTGAACCCTTATTTCAAACAAAAGCTTCATCCATAAACGTAATAAATTGTTTGAAATCAAGCGCATCATAAAAACAAAGCAAATTTAATGTCCATATCCTGAAATACTCGTATATGTACGAGGATTATTATTCAATGTTTATTTATTTAAAGGTAGTTCCCACCTATGGCAACTAAAGTATTGGATTACTCCCCTCATTGGATGACGATGCCAACTTCAAATCTGGACGATTTATAGTTGATTGTAAAACAAGGCAAGTTTATGTAACGTGGAGCCGCGTCTGACACGTCCTGCCGCAGTGAGCCGCGACCGCGGGAGTTCTGCGGTACGACCGGGTGTTGCTATAAACCGGGTGACTACGTCGATTTCAGAGTTATTCGAATTACATAACAGAAGTAGTTTTTTGAATTTGTATCACAAGTTCTCCTAACTGGTAAAACCGGTCAATCGAGCTAGTGGACATTACGATTCCCAAAAAGAAAGAGAATACCGTATACAGTACTCTTAAACTATTTTATTATACCTAAACAAGTTTATTAAATTGATATAAGCTGCTCATTTAAGAAGATAACGCATGATCCTCCTATAATTACCCGGATAAACCTAAGATATAACAATTAATAATTGTAGAGTAACGTTATTTGATCAATTTCTCAAATTGTATAGGCCAGTAATTTAAACCGATTAAACATTGGGTTTATAAATTCGATAATGTGTAATTACATGCATTGGTAATTTAACTCTTTTTTGACAATATTCTTGTATTTAAAGATCAATTTCAAAAATTAAATATTCCTATAAAATTATAAATTTTTGTAAAGGGGGGAATATTATATAAACAAATTATGTCGTTATTTGTTTATTAGAAGAACACATTTACAACCAACTTCCTCATGATGAAAACGTGGTTTTATTTTCTTGTTCAAATTAGTTCTGTTTAATTATTACTAATCAAATGTAATTAATCGATATAAAATTTAGATAGAGTGACGTTAAAAACTTAATTACTTTGCTAATGAACAAACTCCACAAAGCAAACCATTCTTACTAGCATAAGCATACAGAAATGTTGAACTAGCAAATTTATGTGAGGAAACCACTAGTGCCCAGCAATAAAACTCTTGGGAAAAGTTAAAGTTTGTGTAAAATGCAGAGCCAAAATTTCATTACGCATTGACGTAGTTAGCTTAAAACTAAAAATTGATTTAAGTATTACATGACCTGCGACTGTTAATGAACAAGATATAATTTCAAACCAAACACCTACAATACGTTTTAAAACGAATACAATATAGTCGAAATGTAAAAGATATTATAAAATATAACATTGTATAATTATCGTATATCATACTCGTAAATAATTATATTTAAACATTATACTTATATTATATACATATACGCTTAAATATATATATATATATATATATATATATATATATATATAAACTATGTATATATATACATATGACTAAACATATGTATAATTAATACTTCCGATACTTTCTGATTAGCTAAATTCGTTTTAAAATATACAGTAATACTAATGATATGTACAATGTTTCATAAAAATTTTTTCTTTCTTTAATAGAAACTTATATTAAATAAGACAGGATATTCGTGTTGTCTTTGCATTCTGAACAAATACGAAGGGGTGGATAGAAAAGACGGGACACAGAAGCCTCACTGGAACATTTTTAACAGCGAGATCCGACGGTCAGTCATAGGAATTACCATGGCGGAACAATAAAATAAAATTAATTTCAGTGTCTTAACACAAATCGAAATTGTAATCATAACTTTAGTAGATATGTTGCGAATAATGTCCAAGGCATTATTTATGTTTAATGTATCATAATCAGTAGGATGTTACAACATTCAATGTAACAATTCAATGTTACAACATTCCATATTGTAATATTGTAGAAGCTTCGAAAAAATAGCTTATGGTTTAATTCTTACTCGATATCTCCGTGAGAGATAGCTTTCATTGAAGCTGAATCGCGGACAGACAACTACCGGTCTTGCTCTTGTAGAAATGAAGCTTTATGATCAATACATCAGGTCGTTCTCCGAAGTATCATATGGAAGACAGATACGCAGACGTATAAACAAACCAACAGAAGAATAGTTTTGCTAGCATGCAAAATTTAAATTCTATAAGTCAATCCATTTCCGAGATAATCTGTAAGAGAAAGATAATACAAAAGGCTATGAACCGTCATCGAATCCGATATTACCTATATTGTAGATGCGATTAACTCAATATTTCAAGTCTATTTTTCTACCAGGTTTTGTATTATTATACGGACAGATAGACATTCAATACTGAAACATGAATGGAAAGTCAGATATAAGCAATTATTCATTTAGTGTGTCAATTGGCGTCAATCACTACACAATGCAAACTGTTAGCCCTGTAGTGCTTAAACGTTTTGTAGCCACTACACATTAAACTCGTAATTTAAGAGCTGAGTTGGCGACCATCTTGAATTTTGTATAGTAATAGCAATATTCAACTTGTTTTTAGATTACTTCGAGACTAGCGATATGTTGTAATATAAATGCTGCGTAATATTTTCTCGGAATTTATTACATAAAATGTAACTCCCTTGTCATGGGAACGATCATGAAATTACGATAAACACTTTTAATATTATATATGTATATAAATATTTGATTGTACACTTTAAAAGACATTTTGTCCGACGCTTGGCTCAAAGACGTTCTTTATAACTATACAATGAGGAAAAACTGTCAAGTAGAGTATTAGTTCCCCTCTCCAGTGGTGTCCATTTTCGGACCAACACATCTGATATACGTAAATAAATAATTCTCGAAGCGACTTTTGAGCTAAGTACTTGGCGTTACCGTCATAGCGCATAATGTAAATTACGTGATTGCGCGGTCACCTCTAGAACCTGAACCTCTAGGTGGTTCTAGGTTCAGAGGTTCTAGAACAACCTCTAGAACCACCTCTAGATGGTTCTAGGTTCAGAGGTTCTAGAACAACCTCTAGAACCACCTCTAGATGGTTCTAGGTTCAGAGGTTCTAGAACAACCTCTAGAACCACCTCTAGAACCTGAACCTCTAGGTGGTTCTAGGTTCAGAGGTTCTAGAACAAACTCTAGAACCTGAACCTCTAGGTGGTTCTAGGTTCAGAGGTTCTAGAACAACCTCTAGAACCACCTCTAGAACCTGAACCTCTAGGTGGTTCTAGGTTCAGAGGTTCTAGAACAACCTCTAGAACCACCCCTAGATGGTTCTAGGTTCAGAGGTTCTAGAACAACCTCTAGAACCACCTCTAGATGGTTCTAGGTTCAGAGGTTCTAGAACAACCTCTAGAACCACCTCTAGAACCTGAACCTCTAGGTGGTTCTAGGTTCAGAGGTTCTAGAACAACCTCTAGAACCACCTCTAGAACCTGAACCTCTAGGTGGTTCTAGGTTCAGAGGTTCTAGAACAACCTCTAGAACCACCTCTAGAACCTGAACCTCTAGGTGGTTCTAGGTTCAGAGGTTCTAGAACAACCTCTAGAACCACCTCTAGATGGTTCTAGGTTCAGAGGTTCTAGAACAACCTCTAGAACCACCTCTAGATGGTTCTAGGTTCAGAGGTTCTAGAACAACCTCTAGAACCACCTCTAGAACCTGAACCTCTAGGTGGTTCTAGGTTCAGAGGTTCTAGAACAACCTCTAGAACCACCTCTAGAACCTGAACCTCTAGGTGGTTCTAGGTTCAGAGGTTCTAGAACAACCTCTAGAACCACCTCTAGAACCTGAACCTCTAGGTGGTTCTAGGTTCAGAGGTTCTAGAACAACCTCTAGAACCACCTCTAGATGGTTCTAGGTTCAGAGGTTCTAGAACAACCTCTAGAACCACCTCTAGATGGTTCTAGGTTCAGAGGTTCTAGAACAACCTCTAGAACCACCTCTAGAACCTGAACCTCTAGGTGGTTCTAGGTTCAGAGGTTCTAGAACAACCTCTAGAACCACCTCTAGAACCTGAACCTCTAGGTGGTTCTAGGTTCAGAGGTTCTAGAACAACCTCTAGAACCACCTCTAGATGGTTCTAGGTTCAGAGGCTCTAGAACAACCTCTAGAACCTGAACCTCTAGGTGGTTATAGGTTCAGAGGTTCTAGAACAACCTCTAGAACCACCTCTAGAACCTGAACCTCTAGGTGGTTCTAGGTTCAGAGGTTCTAGAACAACCTCTAGAACCACCTCTAGAACCTGAACCTCTAGGTGGTTCTAGGTTCAGAGGTTCTAGAACAACCTCTAGAACCACCTCTAGAATCTGTCGCTGTCTTAGACTTAACTCCTGGAATATGGAGCTATTATGTTTGTCTGAAAGGATCTAAAAATTCGGCGACGGAGAAGCTCCACGGTGTTTAGAAATCGTATCTAAAACATCATATAAATTGTGAATCTGATGAGACATTGAGAATACCTCTTCACCTAGATTACACTATATTTTTAGTATAGAGTTTCTCTGATGTTGAAACGATGTAAGGAGTTCATTTTGACTTTTCTTAGTCCTTCGTCGAGCTCAAAATGATCAATATACATTTTTTCGACATTAGAGACACCTAGATTGTAAAATATAAAAATATAGTGTAATCCAGGTAAATTGGCATTCTCAGTGTCTCATTAAAATTCATTGATGTATACGGTTTTGTGCCTACGATGTTTCAGTACGATCTCTAAGCACGGTGAAAGCAACCGAGTTTTCTACACATTGAGTACCAGATGAGACAATAAAATTACAATTTTCGATGATTACACTACATTGTTATATTTTGTAATATAGGTGTCTCTAATGTAAAAACTGTGTAAATTGTTCGTTTTGAGCTTCTTAGTCGCCGAGCTTTTTTGGATCTCTTCAGACAAACATGGCTCCAGATTCCAGACCCTGCACTAAGGGAAGGTGAACTGGAGCTAAACTCAACATTCATTGTTGATTCTACTTGTATTTTGACTTAGGCTTGGTGAAACATACGTGATGGTATGAAATGGAGATACACATCTTACTCATTAATAAAATTCGTTTAAATACTCGTACTGAGTTGGATACCTTGCAATATTAGTTTTTAATTACAAATATCAAACTGCAAATTGCAATCGTAGCCGACTTTGAGATTACAACCAAAAAGCTCACTGAGAGGAGCGGTGGTGATAATTTCTATCATCGGGGAGAATGTGATTAGAACAAGAAAGGCCAAAGATGACGACAAAGGTGGTGCTATCTAAATAATTACTACCATCGACACTGCTAACAGAGTTACAGCCCAGATTGCCTTTTAATGGGGTCAATATGGCTTCCACCCCTGCTCATAGTTGTAGGGGAACCTCGTTACGGTGACCACCCCTTTCATGTAGATCAAAGGGGTCGCACGCACTTTCTGTCAATGTACTAGTGTAATTGTTCTAATTGACATTTTGACCACTATCATTCTTATAATCACTTTAACCCTCCAAGGGTCCATGATTTCAACCTGAATCTGGCTATTCTATCAGAACCATTACGAGTCAAATTGAATTTGAACCCTTTCTTTGCCAGACATTTTTAGATAACATTGCAAAACTTCCCCTAAGTGTGTACTCCAAGCTGTATTAAGTAGAGCCAACCAAGAATTTACTTCTTCACACCCGTCCACATAGTGTATATTTTTTTATTTGATGTGACCAAAATGCAGATTTTTTATTAATTTCATAAAATATAATTTTAAGCTAATAGAACTTCTTTTACTGTCCACGCATTCACAAATAATAAAGTAATAAATAAATAATAGTAATAAAGTATGACGTACGCCGAATTATTTTTCTTCAATTTGCTCCAAGAAATGCTCAGTCCAAAAAACCCCACACACATTAGATAGTGTTAGTTCTCGCCCACATACATATAAAAAATCTTGGCACATAAATTTAAAATTTACAAATCACTGAAGTATCTTAAACAAAGATTATAATTGCAATATTTCACAATTCCGTTATTATTTAGTTTTTTGCCATATTTAAGCACGTGAGTTAAACTGTTATTCGGAAGTATTATTTTTTAATAAACACAGAAACAATATTATTTAAACATTAGACTTTATTTTTAGCTATTTATCGAAGTGTTATTACTACGCTATTATTTTTACGCTTGAGAAGTGTTTTTATTATTATATATACTGCGATAAATTAGAAACTGCAGCTAAATAATGAAATAAATAGCCTGGTTTTGTTTATTTCACAATGGTAATTGAATATTTCAATATTATTTTTTGATAGCTAATTTAAACAAATTTTGTTAAAATATACAAGACAATACTCCAATGTTGGGCCTTCAAATCTTGACATTTGGGAATTTAGAATTAGAAATATAAGTTAGATTATAAAATAAAACTAAACTAACTTTCCAATGATGCTCTGCCAGGCAGTATATAGACCGCAAGATCTTCTACTTAGTGGGCGGTTGATCGTGCAGGCTATTTTTTGGATATTGTAATAAATTTATTAAAGTTCATAAAATGATAATATATACGTACTTCGCTGCAGATATTTTATCAAAAGGGCTTTAAAAGGGGAAATGCTGACTCTGTCGCTTTTGCAGCCCTATAAAAGTTGGACTGTTGGTGTCCAAGAACTAGTTGTAAGTGGAATAAACCAATTTTGGCTCAGTGCTCAAATGTAAGTACTTTCACTAAGCCCAGTCTAATGAAGAAGAAGAATGAGATGGCAGATAACACAGGTGGTAGTTTTTATCAATATTGTTCACAGCTTGCTTATAGTCTTCTAGTCTTCTTTACATCCATTAATATATTGGTTGATATGATTTTGATGGAAAATATTGAAGAGAAATTATGAATGTTTTATAAATAACTGTCAAAATTTTCGGGTAAAGAAATGAATTTAGGTTTAAATAATTTTTTTTAATAATATTTTGAATTAAGCTATTCAAATTAAGAATGTGATGATGAGGGGGATGAACACAAAATCAATTTTACCTAACAACACAATAACTAACAATGTTATCGAAGAAATACACATCAGACCTTCATAAATGGATCGATTAAGAGACATAATCTTATACTCGTATTATCTGAACTAAGGCTAGTTAATATATTATTGAACAGCACCCAATATATTAACATAATTAACAGTACATGAGGTCAGTCTTTAAGAGGTTAACTTGAATCACTTTGAACTGGTATGACTAATAATTACCAGATATAGCCTGCGTTTTATTATTATAAGAATTCTTGACGATTATTGTGAAGTTTTCACACGTTATATGAGATATGTTTTAAAAAAAACGTTAAAGTACTCTCAGTGAAAACATAAAATAAAGGTTTGGAGGTTTAAGGATGAAGAATAAACCCTGTTATAAGAGCCAAGTCATTATGTAAATGTTTTTTATTCCTCAGGTAGAATATGTTGGTGATTTTAACCACCGATTTCTGTAGTCTTAATCGTACACTGAAAATCTATTGTTACCTGTATATTACGTAACTCATCCCAGTAGAAAGAAACACTGTTTCGATAAATTTATTGAAAAATGAGGGAAAATTACAAAGTGCAAATGAAAAAGCTGTATAGAAAATACACAAAGAGAACTAAGAAATCTAATTATGACCGGTAAAGTAATGCCGGAGGTGTCTTCCTTGACTTCTCGATCTAGACGAAGTCTTCATGTCTGACTTTTATCCAACTCATAAAAATATACCCTACAACTTTCGAGATTATTATTATCTTAACAATATTTTAAAGAATGCTGTATAGTTCATAATATGATCGTCCCCTGCAATTAAATGTAAGATACAATAGATAATTCAGTTATTAGATTTAGCATAATACAATATATAATTTCTTATTAGATTTGGCATAATACAATAGATAATGTAGTTATTAGATTTAGTATACGTAACATAAATATATTTTCTTGTTTGGATATGGATAGTTTTTTAAATATATTTACTATTTAGCCATCAGTGTCCAGCTATGACATAGAAATTATGAAGAAAGCGGACAACTAGGTGTTAGTGTGGATATACACATGGAAAATACATTGAAAACCTTGAAAATTTCCTCCATATCACTTAAAAGATAGAAACTGTGTAGAAAGCGGACAAATAGGTGTTAGTGATTTTGGATATACACATAGAAACCTTGGCCTAAACTTTACTCCATAACGCTAGAGCATAGAAATTGTGGAGAAAGCGGACGACCAGATGTTAGTGATTTTGGATATATACATGGAAATTCTTGGCCTAACTTTACTCCATAACGCTAGAACATGTCTGAATACATACCACAGAGCTCGATGTGGTATGTATATCAAATTTTTTACATATTTTGACGTTTGCTATACAAATTTATTTTGTCTCCACAATAAAAAAATTGACTATTTACTTTGATTGAATAACATAGGAATTGTGTAGAAAGCGGACAACTAGGTGTTAGTGTGGATATACACATGGAAAACCTTGATCTAAACTTTTCTCCATAACACTAAAAGATAGAATTGTGTAGAAAGCGGACAACTAGGTGTTAGTGTGGATATACACATGGAAACCTTGATCTAAATTTTTCTCCATAACACTAAAAGATAGAAATTGTGTAGAAAGCGGACAACTAGGTGTTAGTGTGGATATACACATGGAAAACCTTGATCTAAACTTTTAAAATCGACAGAATTTTCGGACTTTTGCCATTGTGGAGAGATTGTCACATGTTTCTTGTGATCCCAGAGTTATGCGTGTCACAGCAACCTAGTATAATTTGTTTATTTTATCGTAGATTATAGTTATATGTTAGATTAGTTCTAAAATTAAAGGATTGATCAGATTTTGGATCTCAAAACGTAGCGTTACTAATTTCTTGTATCAATGAGCGATTTAAGAAATAATATTGTGTTTACTGTTTTAGTTTTAGTAACCAATTAAAAGCCTAAAAGCCGAGAGGTTAACCGTTACTGGTAAACCATTTAATATAAAGGTTTAATGAAAATAGATACGCCATTATAAAAATTTAAACAACATAGACCCACTTTTAGAAAAAATGTATTATACAAGGTATTGAATGATATTAATAAATAATGCGAATTGAAAAATGGAAGATTCGGTTTATCTTCGTGTATATAGCAAGATGGAGTAAAGAATTCCCGTTGCCTACGTGACTGTCACGTAGACGATTGTGAAGGCAAGGACCAGGTGTGTGTATGAATCAAATAAAGTGGATTGAACGTTTACGTGAACTAAACGTGTATAAAATTTCAAATCTAGCTGACAATATTTATTTATTTGTTGTACGTGGATCTCGCAGTATTTTTTAAGTTTCATCCAGTACTAAAGGGGCAATAATTAACAGTGTGCACTTTTACGTATAAAAACATAGCACAATTAAAGCCAAGAGATAATTCAAGCAATCAGGTTTTAAAATTGCGAAAGTGAAATATCTCATTACCTCACTCCTTGGGAGGTCTTTTTCCCGGTAAGGTAATTCCAGGCTGGTGTTATGTCCAGCTTTTTGTAATCAATTGCCTTCAGATAAGAACGTATAGAGAATATAAGGTTTATAGGGTTCAATATGGATTTCCGTTCAATTTTTTTTCTCCTTTATTACATGAACATAAAGTACAGTAAATGTCATACAAAATTCAAAATGTCATACAAGTAAAAATGGTCACATATTTTATGTCATTCAATATTAGTGCAGTTCTTTCTCAGCTTGGCGTTGTCAGGAACTCTTCAAGGGTGTATATTGGTCTTTTCACTAGGTAGTCTTGAAGTCCTTTCTTGAGTCGATTTCCTGATAGGTTTCTGATGTTTTCTAGGAACATATTTTTGAGTTTTCTACCAATGTATGATGGTTTTTTACCAAAAAGAGCAGTGCGGTGTTGAGGCAATATGTATCTGGAAGCATTACGGGTATGGTAGGTGTGGATGTCACTGTTGGTTTGGAGGTTTAGTCTGTCAACATGTATGATTGTTTCAAGTATGTAGAGAGCCGTTACTGTTAGTATACCCAGAGACTGGAAGGCTTGTCGGCAGCTTTGAAGTGGTTCCAGTCCAGCTAGAGTCCTAACTGCTTTCTTTTGTAAGATAAGTACTCTATTAAGGTTTCCAGCAGAGCTGCCCCAGACAACCAGGCCATATCTGATATCTGATACGTGATTCCAATTTAGGTGAATGAAGCATTTTCTCGTATGTTAACTATCACAGACAACTTTGAGTTAAGAGAGTTTAGTAAAAGAGATCCAATGATGAAACATGTTCATTTTGAGCTTCTTTTTTCACACGCTGCACTATGAGGAATGTAGACTTAACGTTTACATTGAACCAACCCTTCCCACTATAGCAACGTTACTTTAAAATATTACTACATTTAGGTTTGATCCTGAACATTTCGAAAACAAATTCATCTGAAAGATTCCGGTTTGCATGGATATTTTTTTATTCTTTTAGAAAAGCCATTTCAAATGGGGTTCTGATTTGAATATATTTAGCTGTAGGCGCTCTTTAATTTTTTTAGAAATTAAAACCCGCCAATATTAGTTTCTATCTGACCAAAAACCTAAGTTCATTTCTCGAAGTTAAACCGTACAATAATTATGAAGGAGTGGACTTTATGAATCACCCTGTATGTATGTTGATACTAGTTAAAGATAAATAAATAAAAAAATCTAGTATAAATGCTTTGTACGCAAGTGTTGTCAATATAACAAAACAGCATAAATTATACTGAAATTGCTCGTCTTATAAATGTACTTAAATTGTATTTAATCAGAATGATACCGCATTCTGCCGACAATCTCTGACATATCATTTGAGTGTTGCAAAAGCAATAAGAGTGTTTAATTTTAATTTTAATCCCTAACTGCATCCTTAATTTTTAAAGTTGCCTGTTGGTTCACCTTTTCTGTTTGATTGATTAACAATGTATCTTTTTTATTATTGTATGAATGAAGTTCATGACGTGTTCACAGAATAATGAACACATCATTTCGGTTCAAGGGGGAATTTACAATCACATACCTTATTCTTAGTTATTAAACAAAATTAAAATAAAACCTACACATCCAGTACATTTCTCTTGAAACACGAGCTCATAATAAAAGGGCCCTTTTATAAACTTAAGAGAGAATGTATATTTACTCGGCTTTCATTCAGAAATGTAAATACAGTCGGGCCAACTGAATGGGGTCGTGTAACTGCATATTCAGGGTGTACAACATTTGAAAGGAAAACAAGCTAAACAGATCATGATAACAAAATTTGGTAATGAAATTTTTTTATGTAATTAATACTTTCAATAGTAGGCAATATGGTTTTGAATGATGGTGCATGTCTCTTCATGTTATTTTGCTGAGCGTTAGCGAAGCCTAACTTGCACAGGTCACCTCGAGAACAGACTAAAATTCTATAGATTTTAAATTCAGTATAGTTTCCTATCACAAATTTCTCTTCTTTATTTTTATGTGTTTCTGTCTGTCTGTTCGCAGGAAATATGAATAACAAAATGATCTTTAGAATTTAACTTTTATATGGAACATTATAGTAAAACCTAATACACGCGACATGTGGTTTGGGGTATTCCCAAGTTGTATTAAAACAAAATCTCAAAAGTAAAAATAATTAGTATAGTGCCGAACAGATAGGGGACTCTTAGACCACCGTCCGTACGGTGGCAAATAGGTCATAAGTACATTCAGTGGCAGCCAGTAACATCACTGGACCGAAGCATGCACAATGCGACTAACCAATTTCTAACGTTAGTCAAGCATAAGAGATAAATTCGAGAAATAAACACAAAATTACTAAATTTTACCTGAGTTTTAAAGAGTCTTCGTCATCCGGTCAAGATACAAATAAAGATCTAAGTCTTAATTTAACCTTAAAAGTCTACACAGAGCAAACCCTTAGAATATGAGTTTAGGGAATTAAAGAACATTTTAAAGAGTTAAAAATGAAAGTTCTTCGGCTTTTTTAACTGGGACAAGAGATCCATTTGGATTATTACACTCGGAAGTTTTCAAAAATACTCAAAACTGGTTCTAAAGACTAAGATCGATAATCTTATCCTGCTTTTTTATGGTTCAACAATAGTGATTGGAAATACTATTTTTCCTCATTGGAATTCAACATTAACTTAGCATATTCAATGATACCACCCACATTAATAGTGACTTAATCACATATCATCACAAATTGTAAAAAGTAGTAATGGAAAAAAACCTCTGTTTATTTATATGATCAGTATATATTCTCCATATGACATATGTTTGTGCAATTATTTTTAGTAGATATTTTTACCGAATCTCGGTTGCTGCAGTTGTTCTACTCTCCACATACTAATTTCGAATTCCTCAATCCACTCTTGAGCTCCAGAAGAAATGTACGTAGGGTGGAAGAGAGTTGAGCACTCAATCATCTGCGCTCAAAGGCAACACAGTTCGTCCATTGCCACCCTCTTTCTGGAAATAGGGGATTACATAAAATCTTTTCTGGGAATGTGGGCGAACTCAGAGAGTTGATTAATTATAGAGAATTGATAAACTTATTATAAATTTTACTTGTTCAATTGCAAAGAAACTTTTGTATATATGTTAAAAAGATTTTAAATCAAATTTTAACTATCTTTAAAAAGAAGGAAATTGATCTTTCTTGACTTAACCAAATACAAAAAGCGACTGCAAATTCAACCGCTTGTTCATTGGCGATCTGTAGTTTCAAACTGGAGTTCTAGCGTTCTTTTTCAAGTACATTTTATTCGTAAATATATTTATTTTTGTTGCTATCTAAACTAAATTTTTATTATTCTAAAACTTTAGGCTTTTATATGTGAGTATAGACAAAATTGTTTTCTAGTTTTATACAACTCGAAAAGTAGTATGTTTTTTGAAAACTTTCAAAAAGGAAGCATATTTGATATGAACATGGAGTTTTGTAAATATAAGACTTGGATTTTTTAATCAAACATTTTTGGGATTAAAGATACCAAAAAAATGTTATACGTATTTCTATTATATTTTAGTTAAATTATTCAGCAAAATTCTATGGTTCTATGGATATGCACCATCAAATAACTCATTTTTGTGTATGTACAAATAAAAGTAGACAGATGAAATCTCTTTTAAGATATCGTGCCGCATGAAACCCATTTTTTCATTGAGTTAGTTTTCGTGGCAGGGTTTAAATGATAAAAGTCCCACTAAGGAAGGTAGAGTATTACTACACAATAGTGCATTGAAATCAAATCTTTTAACATAGCCTTTCCAGTCACTTATTTTTTTTCCTCTATGAAGAAAATGTGTATTACTATGAATAAGCCACATTATCTTATCTCACTATATCACAACTCAAATGATTGCACTCAACCTATTCACGGATTTATTAGTTCTGCTATTTTCTCGTTGCCCGTTACCTTACCAATGTTAGCTGACAATATTAGCTAACGCTCAGCCAAATCTCATAGAGTGACTTTATAAGATTAAAGAACATTTCAAAGAGTTAAAAATGGGAGTTGTTACTTCTTCGGCTTTTTTAACTGGGAAAAGAGATCTATTTGGATTATTACACTCGGAAGTTTTCAAAAATACTCAAAACTTGTTCTAAAGACTAAGATTGATAATCTTATCCTACTTTTTTTATGGTTCAACAAAATGATGCGCTATCATTAAAATCAGAGTTTCCTATATAGAAATCTTTCTTCATGCAAAACGTTGTCTGTTGGTCAGTTCGTTTTCGAGATTTGGTCTCTCCTCGGGTGATAGACTTCACTAACGCTCAGAAAACACCTTTCTTGATATCTTAACATCTCGTAGGTAAGAGCTTCGAGTGGAGCAGCTTTATCTAAGCTCATAAAATATTCATACCTCACATCATGAATTTTTATCGTGTATCATGAGTAAAACGGCTAATTCTCACAACAATAATGGAACAAACAACAATTTAATTCCCTTGAATTGAAAATTAATAATTAATTAATGAAACCGTGCGAGGTTGGCAAAGGAAACTTTGAACCAATATTTCCAAGAATCCTTTAACGACTTTTGTTTCCCATTGTTAAGTCTATGCTTATGGTTAATGCAACAGAGTTATTATTCTCTGTTGCAGGCCACTTTCCGCGTTGAGCTTTTATCAGTGTTTTCCGTAATTATTGACTAAAAGCAAGATTCTGATGGCCTGTTTATAAAGTTTTCTTGTTACTCAAATTTTGAACGATTACCCCACATACTTTTTCAGCTTCAAATATATCCTTTACAGTTAAATGTGACACAGACAGCGAAATTCCATATTACAGGCTTGGAACAACAGTTTTATTCATTTATGTTTTATCAGGGTATAAAATCACTATTAGTATTATTGTGATCAATAAATTTCATTCTGTTCTCCAAGGATAGTAAGATAAACCTTATAAATTATCAAAAAAGAAAGAAAATTCAAATATTCAAATAAAGTGATTATCAAAAATTGTCAAACATCAAAATACTGGTATCAAATCATATTTAATTGATCGATTTTTAATCATATTGACCGTTGATTCGTTAAGTTTCAGATAAGGTTCCCTACAGCTTAACTGTATAGCGGATATGTACTATCAATAATTTCAGTTTAACATATGTTGACTTTAAGTTATTCTCCACATCCACATATTTGAAGATTCAAACTATACTAACACAGTATGAACTGGAGAACTTTAGATTATACCGAAGTACTGGGGGTTGTTCACCAGTAAATAAATCTTAGGCTTCAGAGCTGAAAACCATTTATTGTAACACTCCGGTGGTATTATGAACTGACTCTTTCTGGGACGATTCGCTGACTGACTTAATAATTATAAAGCCTTTAAAATCAAAACATAGTACTATATAGCCCGAAACACTTTCTCTATAACGACACAAAACAAAAATACTTCCCTTCAAAACTTCAGTTCACCTTCCTCACGTCTGGAATCTGACGCTGTCACAGGCTTGACTCCTGAAATCTGGAATCATGTTCGCTGGAAGAGATAAAAAAGGTAGGTGACAAAGAAGCTCTAAATGAGCTCTTTACATCGTTTCGACATCAGTGACACCTAGACTACAATGTATAGTGCAATCTAGGTGAAGAGGTATTCTCATTGTCTGAAGTGCACTTCCCTTTTAACCTAACTCCACTGCATGATCGTGCAATTTGGTAACCACGAAATGTTGACTGTGAATGCTGACCACGAATGAATGCTTGACACGAATATTGACTAGGAAATCCTTGATCACGAAATCCATGACCACGAAACCGCCTAAGAGAACCCCAAATGCTTCACCAGAGGAGTTAGGCACAGCAATTTCTCTACAAGCTTTAATCACAAAAAAACAAGAAGGTAAGAACCAAATTAATTTTACTGTACAATACGTCAATATTAATATTTAAAAAAAGTTCTCGACCTGATAGCTATTATTATACATATACATAAAATTAATACTTAGGAACACAACTCGTGAGAATTTGATTTTGTAGCTTATACACGCCAATTCGTCCAAGGGACATCACCAGTCTTTTACCGAAAGTGGGTTTAACTCATTCACATAAAAAATGGTTCATGAAAATTGTTTATAGTACTGTCAAATATTACAATTATTCCGTATGGTACATAATTATGGTCTAGCTCTGGCCGTCTAAGAACTAAATAATTAATTAATATTCGAGAAAAGTATTAATGGTCAAATAACTTAGGTTTGTGCCATATTGCATAGTAATAACAATTAAAAACAGATTAATGTAATTAAAATTGAAACTGCTTTGCAGATTGATTATTGGTAAGGAAATCCATATATTATTTTATGCCACTCATGTTTAAGAACCGGCAATAGTGAAACTATTTTGTGTTTATTTTAACTTAATATTAAACATCCGTAATATTAAGTGGTTAAGTTTATACATATTTCATATATGCTTCTATGATGCAATACAATTTACCTGAGTAAAATGTTATTATTGTTTTTCGCTAATTAAATTGCTAAGTTTGATTTTGTGTTTTTAACGTGTTATGTCTTTACCAAAGGTTATGAAATTTATGCAATGAATATGGAGACGTAAAAATGAATCTAAAAAAGCAAAGAAAATAGAGCTAACCCCCAATGAACTGGTCTCCTTTACTTATAAATATACGTGAATTTTTAAGTAAAGTAATTACTTTATCTAACTACAGGATAGTCTCATTGGCTTAGAAAAAACTATACTTACCTCAAAAAGGGAGGATCCTCTACTTCATCACACTTTAAAATAATATAATGTAGAATATTGAACTGTTACATATAATTAAGTTCTCTTTGAGCGAAATCTTTGTTTTTTTGTTTTTGTTCCACACCTTGGAGATGTTTCTTAGGTGAAAGTTAGGTTTTTTATAGTTCGGCAGTATCGAGAACCGAGAGAAATCTCAACAACCTCAGGTACTTACGGATTATAATATGAAACATAAATAAACTCCCCGTGAAGCATTGAATACAGGGATTTTAGTTTTTGTTGGTTGGCAACAGAACCGGTAGCTAATACCACTTATAGAGCCATGCCCCATTGTGGAAAACAGCTGACAGCAGATTATCAGTATGTTCATATACGCAGCACGTCGAGATTGTTTTCTGAAGATTACACCCGTGTTAACAATACAAACTTTATTTCTTTGTACTTAAGTTATAATAGTAGTATTTTACATTCTTTTAAAAAACTATGGCTGTTCAAATATGTATGTTTGTTCTCCAAATATTTGTTAGTTATGAAAACTACTCGTATTTCAATAATTCATACGTGAGTGATTTTATTTACTGTTTCCACATTTATTGAAGAGTTATTGTTAAAACCATTTTAACTAAAATAACGATTTGGTGCAATAGTTGTTTTATTACAAATAACGAGTGACAATACATCGTTCCAGTTGTTGTACATTGTTTGTCGGTTGTGTTCCTTCATTTGGCGTACTCATCGACTGTTTACGAATAGTATCTGATAGGTCGGTTCTTTACAGATTAAGACAACCGCCTTTACATCGAAATTTCCCTCAGTGAATTCGTCTGTTTATAAATAATGGATTGTAAATCAAACTTAAATTTAAAACAGTTGCTTTTAACATATTATTACTTTACTTTGTGTATGTGTGGTTATATTATGAATGGTGAGAAAATTCAAGAAATATTTAAGCTATACTTTTATAGATTGTTATTTTTGTGTGTGCCTGTTGTCTGTTACGGATAGTGTATGACATATCGATTCTTGACCTTATTGACAAGCAATATTTTATCATTTATTAATTTCTTTGATAGGTAATTAATTTCTTCATTTCCAGGAAGAAGTTGACTAAGTAAATGGATTTAGTCTTCAGAAGCCTTTACCCGAGGTTGGAACAATAACGTTTACAGTACAACGAATCTTAACTACTTTATGCACCAGTTTATTAGGATTAAATTAAAGATTGTGAGAAAGCCTGTCTATAGGCAGGAGGTCAGATTTTCTACATGACTTTTTGTTCGTCACCAAAAAATCTTTAGAATTTAAAACTCATTTGTAGTTTTAATATGAGTTCTGCCTGCAGATTTAGTTATTCCATTATAATCAATTATTAAATTAGAGATTTGCATTTGTACTTTACCATTATTATCAATTATTTGTGAAGAAAGAAAAGCCCGTTGCTTGCAAATCTACACTACAAAATGGCTTGAGAGTACCCCTGTGCCGGTGTATTAGTTTGGTGCATCATTGGCGTAGCTCAATAGTGTCAGATACGTAAAATATATCGATATCGAATAATTCAGCCATCTTCATGAAAATACAATGTCCGTGGCGTATTTCAGGGCTCAATTTTAGGACCTTTAATTTTTCTTGGACAAATACGTAACCTTTCTACTACATTACATACTTCAAAGTAATCTTGATCGCCAATCATAGACGCTCACCCTATTTGAAGACAGTGCGGATCGCGTCAGTCACTCTACAAATAAGGTCTCGAAACGGGCAAGTGACTGGGTTTGAACGATGTGGAACTTACTTTGGAATAATCTCACAAGGATGGTAATTTTAACGTTCAAAGGATAAAATTTTAATATTTTAAAATGTTTTGAAGTGAAAATTTACAAACCTTTACATAAAGAAAGACAATAATTCTTCCAAAGAAAAAGCTCAGTGAGTTATGTATTCCCCATAGATTCCAGATCCTATGGTCATCTTTTTGACGACGTATTACCATATCTATATTCTCTTAGTCTGACAAAACAATTCGTTATTATTCAACTATAATCTGACAAACGAATTTTTATTTCGTTTTACTATTTTTTATATTATTTCTTATTATAAGGAAGGTTTGATTCAAAACCACGTACGAACACTACATCTATCCAGGATCAAAATAATAAAAAAGTGATACAAGTATAGGTTCTTTACTAATTCGTTTTCTGTCTGTCGGTTGGTTGTTTTCCGTACAAATTTAGGTTTGAAACAATGTTAGGTTATAGGAAACTGCAAAATCATTTACGATAATACAATCAAACCTCCTATAAGAACAAACTTTCAAATTGACAATGAATGCAATGAAGCTCATAAATTTACAAAACATTTATTACCTTTACTCATTATGATTGGATGATAAATAACTGAGAAAGATTGTTTTAGCGCCCTTGTTGAAAAACTTGTGAAGACATCTAGAGTTACAATCGAGGAATAAATTTATACCAACCAATTATGCTATGCAAAAAGCCTTACAGATTTATACTCATTGGTAAAACTGTCATTTGCTTACGAAGAGTGGATGACAAAACTACTAGAGACTTTTTAACAAATCCTTATTTATGTATTATTATTACCATTATCATACGTTATCACTAACACTTTTTAACCTGTACTAAATGTTTCCTTCCATTGTCGGATGGATTGAACTCAGACAGTTACTGGATCCTAGCTAAGGGTCTACATTACTCCACCTGCCAATTGAATGAGGGAATTCACGAGGACTCCGCAATGAGTGAACTTAAATCCGTTGATTGTCTGGGATATAGTTCGATCTTCAGGGGATGACTCGTATAATGCCTGGCAGTAACTTCCTCCCAAGATTTGGGATTTGTGATGAATCTGTTACCCCACTCATAAATACACGCGTAAAAGAGGAAATTGTCTACGTCCTGCCCCCTGCCCAATGATGACTCCTTCCTCGATCTTCTCCACGTGACTGAGAAGCATACACGGTAGAATATATAAATGGGTTTGATTATGTTACAGCCATTCATAACGGTCGAGAGAAGTTGTGGACAACTGAAGCTACGGTACTTGATAGCTTCTGGTGAGCGCATTTCTTTACTGAAAAGTTCCACTGGACTAATAAAGCTACGCTCCTAGCTTATCCGGCACCTCAAGAGCCCCCAGAGAGTTAGACAACCCTCGCGTCCCGATGTGCACACACCGTCACACGCGAAAATAAATAATATGTATTACAAAATTACAAAACGATATCGATATTACCATATTTTTAATGATAAATTAAAATAATAGTTAACTGTTTATTTGAATATTTCTGTTGAATATCAAACATATAGATTAATCATTCTCGTTATTAGATTAACAGTACGCTAATCTCATTATTGTTTTGTATTTTGTAATATACAGAGTGTTCCGGGAGTGATGTTACATACTTCTGTGGCTGATATTTCTCAGGATTTGAAACAATAAATTTCCTGTAAGCGTACGTTGAGAAATGAGTTGTTCAGCTGCGAGCCGCCATTGTATATTTTTGAATAAAGAAATATCTATAGAACTTGTAAAGTTACAGATATCAAACTTTGCACATAATTTATGACATATTTGTCATAAATTATTATTTCTTCTTATTAGAGGAAAACTCAAAAAATAATACTGTCGTTTAATTTTATATTTAAAAAATTACGCCTGTTGAAATTTGTAAAATCAAATAACAAAAAACTAGTAGAGTTTTAAAACGTTTACCAGATGGCAACTATTATAAAATTCTACTGGAATTTTCACCGCAATAGCTGAACAATTCAGTTGCTATTGTATTTACCTATGCGTGAGATATATCGCCCCTCACACAACACAACACACTTCTCGGACGGACAAAGTGACAAGTCATGTTTCATTCATTACAGCTATTGGTAATTACGTTTACACTGGTGAGAACATTTGTGACATGACGCGCGAATGCGAACAAGACAATTGACAATTTCACAACAATTGTTCACAAGGAAAGTGAAGAATTTTAATCACAAAATCTGACGTTAGAATGTCGCAAGTCCACTTGGACAGTGCTTGCAGTTGTTGCTGGTAGTTGTGAAAGTCATTGTATCACGTCTGTGCACACGACTGTGATCTCGGTAATGTTCAGACTCTACAATGGTTTGTTGTCCGACACCTCTCGCCAGTTCTCACGAAGAGCTGTCTGACACACACAGAACACGATACCGGTGAACACAGGGAATTGTTTTAGAGTTCGACACTCTATCGATAGTTCCCGAAAACAACTGTCCGACACCTCTCGCCAGTTCTCACGAACAGCTCTCCGACACAGAACACGACGCCGGTATACACAGGGAACTGTTTTACAGTTCGACACTCTAGCGACAGTTGACAAAACTGTCCAATACCTCCCGCCAGTTGTCACGAACAGCTCTCCGACACAGAACACGACACCGGTATACACAGGGAATTGTTTTACAGTTCGACACTCTAGCGACAGTTGACAAAACTGTCCAATACCTCCCGCCAGTTGTCACGAACAGCTCTCCGACACAGAACACGACGCCGGTATACACAGGGAACTGTTTTACAGTTCGACACTCTAGCGACAGTTGACAAAACTGTCCAATACCTCCCGCCAGTTGTCACGAACCGTTGTCCGACACAGAACACGACGCCGGTATACACAGGGAACTGTTTTACAGTTCGACACTCTAGCGACAGTTGACAAAACTGTCCAATACCTCCCGCCAGTTGTCACGAACAGCTCTCCGACACAGAACACGACGCCGGTATACACAGGGAACTGTTTTACAGTTCGACACTCTAGCGACAGTTGACAAAACTGTCCAATACCTCCCGCCAGTTGTCACGAACAGCTCTCCGACACAGAACACGACGCCGGTATACACAGGGAACTGTTTTACAGTTCGACACTCTAGCGACAGTTGACAAAACTGTCCAATACCTCCCGCCAGTTGTCACGAACCGTTGTCCGACACAGAACACGACGCAGGTATACACAGGGAACTGTTTTACAGTTCGACACTCTAGCGACAGTTGACAAAACTGTCCAATACCTCCCGCCAGTTGTCACGAACAGCTCTCCGACACAGAACACGACACCGGTATACACAGGGAATTGTTTTACAGTTCGACACTCTAGCGACAGTTGACAAAACTGTCCAATACCTCCCGCCAGTTGTCACGAACAGCTCTCCGACACAGAACACGACGCCGGTATACACAGGGAACTGTTTTACAGTTCGACACTCTAGCGACAGTTGACAAAACTGTCCAATACCTCCCGCCAGTTGTCACGAACCGTTGTCCGACACAGAACACGACGCCGGTATACACAGGGAACTGTTTTACAGTTCGACACTCTAGCGACAGTTGACAAAACTGTCCAATACCTCCCGCCAGTTGTCACGAACCGTTGTCCGACACAGAACACGACGCCGGTATACACAGGGAACTGTTTTACAGTTCGACACTCTAGCGACAGTTGACAAAACTGTCCAATACCTCCCGCCAGTTGTCACGAACAGCTCTCCGACACAGAACACGACACCGGTATACACAGGGAATTGTTTTACAGTTCGACACTCTAGCGACAGTTGACAAAACTGTCCAATACCTCCCGCCAGTTGTCACGAACAGCTCTCCGACACAGAACACGACGCCGGTATACACAGGGAACTGTTTTACAGTTCGACACTCTAGCGACAGTTGACAAAACTGTCCAATACCTCCCGCCAGTTGTCACGAACCGTTGTCCGACACAGAACACGACGCCGGTATACACAGGGAACTGTTTTACAGTTCGACACTCTAGCGACAGTTGACAAAACTGTCCAATACCTCCCGCCAGTTGTCACGAACAGCTCTCCGACACAGAACACGACGCCGGTATACACAGGGAACTGTTTTACAGTTCGACACTCTAGCGACAGTTGACAAAACTGTCCAATACCTCCCGCCAGTTGTCACGAACAGCTCTCCGACACAGAACACGACGCCGGTATACACAGGAAACTGTTTTACAGTTCGACACTCTAGCGACAGTTGACAAAACTGTCCAATACCTCCCGCCAGTTGTCACGAACCGTTGTCCGACACAGAACACGACACCGGTATACACAGGGAACTGTTTTACAGTTCGACACTCTAGCGACAGTTGACAAAACTGTCCAATACCTCCCGCCAGTTGTCACGAACCGTTGTCCGACACAGAACACGACACCGGTATACACAGGGAACTGTTTTACAGTTCGACACTCTAGCGACAGTTGACAAAACTGTCCAATACCTCCCGCCAGTTGTCACGAACCGTTGTCCGACACAGAACACGACACCGGTATACACAGGGAACTGTTTTACAGTTCGACACTCTAGCGACAGTTGACAAAACTGTCCAATACCTCCCGCCAGTTGTCACGAACCGTTGTCCGACACAGAACACGACACCGGTATACACAGGGAACTGTTTTACAGTTCGACACTCTAGCGACAGTTGACAAAACTGTCCAATACCTCCCGCCAGTTGTCACGAACCGTTGTCCGACACAGAACACAACACCGGTATACACAGGGAATTGTTTTACAGTTCGACACTCTAGCGACAGTTGACAAAACTGTCCAATACCTCCCGCCAGTTGTCACGAACAGCTCTCCGACACAGAACACGACACCGGTATACACAGGGAATTGTTTTACAGTTCGACACTCTAGCGACAGTTGACAAAACTGTCCAATACCTCCCGCCAGTTGTCACGAACAGCTCTCCGACACAGAACACGACGCCGGTATACACAGGGAACTGTTTTACAGTTCGACACTCTAGCGACAGTTGACAAAACTGTCCAATACCTCCCGCCAGTTGTCACGAACAGCTCTCCGACACAGAACACGACGCCGGTATACACAGGGAACTGTTTTACAGTTCGACACTCTAGCGACAGTTGACAAAACTGTCCAATACCTCCCGCCAGTTGTCACGAACCGTTGTCCGACACAGAACACGACGCCGGTATACACAGGGAACTGTTTTACAGTTCGACACTCTAGCGACAGTTGACAAAACTGTCCAATACCTCCCGCCAGTTGTCACGAACCGTTGTCCGACACAGAACACGACGCCGGTATACACAGGGAACTGTTTTACAGTTCGACACTCTAGCGACAGTTGACAAAACTGTCCAATACCTCCCGCCAGTTGTCACGAACAGCTCTCCGACACAGAACACGACGCCGGTATACACAGGGAACTGTTTTACAGTTCGACACTCTAGCGACAGTTGACAAAACTGTCCAATACCTCCCGCCAGTTGTCACGAACCGTTGTCCGACACAGAACACGACGCCGGTATACACAGGGAACTGTTTTACAGTTCGACACTCTAGCGACAGTTGACAAAACTGTCCAATACCTCCCGCCAGTTGTCACGAACCGTTCTCCGACACAGAACACGACGCCGGTATACACAGGGAAACTGTTTTACAGTTCGACACTCTAGCGACAGTTGACAAAACTGTCCAATACCTCCCGCCAGTTGTCACGAACCGTTGTCCGACACAGAACACGACGCCGGTATACACAGGGAACTGTTTTACAGTTCGACACTCTAGCGACAGTTGACAAAACTGTCCAATACCTCCCGCCAGTTGTCACGAACAGCTCTCCGACACAGAACACGACGCCGGTATACACAGGGAACTGTTTTACAGTTCGACACTCTAGCGACAGTTGACAAAACTGTCCAATACCTCCCGCCAGTTGTCACGAACAGCTCTCCGACACAGAACACGACGCCGGTATACACAGGGAACTGTTTTACAGTTCGACACTCTAGCGACAGTTGACAAAACTGTCCAATACCTCCCGCCAGTTGTCACGAACAGCTCTCCGACACAGAACACGACACCGGTATACACAGGGAACTGTTTTACAGTTCGACACTCTAGCGACAGTTGACAAAACTGTCCAATACCTCCCGCCAGTTGTCACGAACCGTTGTCCGACACAGAACACGACGCCGGTATACACAGGGAACTGTTTTACAGTTCGACACTCTAGCGACAGTTGACAAAAACTGTCCAATACCTCCCGCCAGTTGTCACGAACAGCTCTCCGACACAGAACACGACACCGGTATACACAGGGAACTGTTTTACAGTTCGACACTCTAGCGACAGTTGACAAAACTGTCCAATACCTCCCGCCAGTTGTCACGAACCGTTGTCCGACACAGAACACGACGCCGGTATACACAGGGAACTGTTTTACAGTTCGACACTCTAGCGACAGTTGACAAAACTGTCCAATACCTCCCGCCAGTTGTCACGAACAGCTCTCCGACACAGAACACGACACCGGTATACACAGGGAACTGTTTTACAGTTCGACACTCTAGCGACAGTTGACAAAACTGTCCAATACCTCCCGCCAGTTGTCACGAACAGCTCTCCGACACAGAACACGACGCCGGTATACACAGGGAACTGTTTTACAGTTCGACACTCTAGCGACAGTTGACAAAACTGTCCAATACCTCCCGCCAGTTGTCACGAACAGCTCTCCGACACAGAACACGACGCCGGTATACACAGGGAACTGTTTTACAGTTCGACACTCTAGCGACAGTTGACAAAACTGTCCAATACCTCCCGCCAGTTGTCACGAACCGTTGTCCGACACAGAACACGACGCCGGTATACACAGGGAACTGTTTTACAGTTCGACACTCTAGCGACAGTTGACAAAACTGTCCAATACCTCCCGCCAGTTGTCACGAACCGTTGTCCGACACAGAACACGACGCCGGTATACACAGGGAACTGTTTTACAGTTCGACACTCTAGCGACAGTTGACAAAACTGTCCAATACCTCCCGCCAGTTGTCACGAACCGTTGTCCGACACAGAACACGACGCCGGTATACACAGGGAACTGTTTTACAGTTCGACACTCTAGCGACAGTTGACAAAACTGTCCAATACCTCCCGCCAGTTGTCACGAACAGCTCTCCGACACAGAACACGACGCCGGTATACACAGGGAACTGTTTTACAGTTCGACACTCTAGCGACAGTTGACAAAACTGTCCAATACCTCCCGCCAGTTGTCACGAACCGTTGTCCGACACAGAACACGACGCCGGTATACACAGGGAACTGTTTTACAGTTCGACACTCTAGCGACAGTTGACAAAACTGTCCAATACCTCCCGCCAGTTGTCACGAACAGCTCTCCGACACAGAACACGACGCCGGTATACACAGGGAAAACTGTTTTACAGTTCGACACTCTAGCGACAGTTGACAAAACTGTCCAATACCTCCCGCCAGTTGTCACGAACCGTTGTCCGACACAGAACACGACGCCGGTATACACAGGGAACTGTTTTACAGTTCGACACTCTAGCGACAGTTGACAAAACTGTCCAATACCTCCCGCCAGTTGTCACGAACAGCTCTCCGACACAGAACACGACGCCGGTATACACAGGGAACTGTTTTACAGTTCGACACTCTAGCGACAGTTGACAAAAACTGTCCAATACCTCCCGCCAGTTGTCACGAACAGCTCTCCGACACAGAACACGACACCGGTATACACAGGGAACTGTTTTACAGTTCGACACTCTAGCGACAGTTGACAAAACTGTCCAATACCTCCCGCCAGTTGTCACGAACCGTTGTCCGACACAGAACACGACGCCGGTATACACAGGGAACTGTTTTACAGTTCGACACTCTAGCGACAGTTGACAAAACTGTCCAATACCTCCCGCCAGTTGTCACGAACCGTTGTCCGACACAGAACACGACGCCGGTATACACAGGGAACTGTTTTACAGTTCGACACTCTAGCGACAGTTGACAAAACTGTCCAATACCTCCCGCCAGTTGTCACGAACCGTTGTCCGACACAGAACACGACGCCGGTATACACAGGGAACTGTTTTACAGTTCGACACTCTAGCGACAGTTGACAAAACTGTCCAATACCTCCCGCCAGTTGTCACGAACAGCTCTCCGACACAGAACACGACGCCGGTATACACAGGGAACTGTTTTACAGTTCGACACTCTAGCGACAGTTGACAAAACTGTCCAATACCTCCCGCCAGTTGTCACGAACAGCTCTCCGACACAGAACACGACGCCGGTATACACAGGGAACTGTTTTACAGTTCGACACTCTAGCGACAGTTGACAAAACTGTCCAATACCTCCCGCCAGTTGTCACGAACCGTTGTCTCCGACACAGAACACACGACGCCGGTATACACAGGGAACTGTTTTACAGTTCGACACTCTAGCGACAGTTGACAAAACTGTCCAATACCTCCCGCCAGTTGTCACGAACCGTTGTCCGACACAGAACACGACGCCGGTATACACAGGGAACTGTTTTACAGTTCGACACTCTAGCGACAGTTGACAAAACTGTCCAATACCTCCCGCCAGTTGTCACGAACAGCTCTCCGACACAGAACACGACGCCGGTATACACAGGGAACTGTTTTACAGTTCGACACTCTAGCGACAGTTGACAAAACTGTCCAATACCTCCCGCCAGTTGTCACGAACAGCTCTCCGACACAGAACACGACACCGGTATACACAGGGAACTGTTTTACAGTTCGACACTCTAGCGACAGTTGACAAAACTGTCCAATACCTCCCGCCAGTTGTCACGAACAGCTCTCCGACACAGAACACGACGCCGGTATACACAGGGAACTGTTTTACAGTTCGACACTCTAGCGACAGTTGACAAAACTGTCCAATACCTCCCGCCAGTTGTCACGAACAGCTCTCCGACACAGAACACGACGCCGGTATACACAGGGAACTGTTTTACAGTTCGACACTCTAGCGTCAGTTGACAAAACTGTCCAAATACCTCCCGCCAGTTGTCACGAACCGTTGTCCGACACAGAACACGACACCGGTATACACAGGGAATTGTTTTACAGTTCGAAACTATAGTGACAGTGCACGAAAACAACTGTCCGATACTAATCGCACACCACTTGCAAGAGCTCGTTCTCCTGTTTAGCTCATTTCTTGTCATTGTAAACTTAGCTTAAAAGGCTCTTTAAGCTAAGTTTAATTAGGTTAACTAAGTTTAATTAGTTTAATTATGCGAAGTGGAAAATCTGTGTCCCCACACTAAACCAGACGCTTTACTTCTGTTGTTTTGACAAGGAAACTACCATAGTGACAGTATAAAAAGAGGCTGCTGAAGGCTTCATAGGTTAACCTCATCCTCAACTCAAAAAACGATGTACCGTTATTGATTCAAATTGCAAGACTGATCACTAATAAAAAAAGGAATTAAGATTATTATTTAGACTCCATATACGATTTATTGGTAGTTAAAACTTATTAGGTACCAAATTTATCCAATAGAAACTCCTATTGTGTAAAAAACTACAAACGTTTTGAACTGCATCATATAAGAAGTGTATCTGAAGCCATGTTTCAAAATTCTGGAAGATAAAATCGACTATCATAAATAGTTAATACTTTTTAATATGCTAGGCAGAAGTACACTACACCACGTCTCGTGTAACAGTTTTGCTGTAGTTGCATCAAAAATTTCAAGTCTTTAGCTCTTTTCATTCTCGAGAAGTCGTACGGACAGATAAACATGCACAAAAGAAGTTTATACTTCCCCCGGGCAGACAAAAATGATGTGTCTGCCTACCTAGTGATTTTTGATGTGTGTGTATTCAAAGATTTCGTTATGACTACAGACTTAAGATACCTTCCTAAGGACAAGAGTAATGTCTAAAAAAGGGGGTAAAATAGCTATTTAAGGAAATTATTTTGGCCATCTTGTAATCAGATTTACAGAAACACTGCTGAAATTTAAGGGTATGTTTTTTCGAAGTTTTTTTGCAGAATATGACTGAAGAGATATGTTATTGACTGAGCTTTAGCGAATGGGGCTCGATAAACTTAATTTCTGTCTATCTGTCTGTCCGTACGATATTCGGAAACGAACTGACCTATATGTAGACTTAAATTGTGCATGAGGCTTGTATATTCAAATATAAGAACCCTACGTATACATCATTTTGTTGTGTGTATTATTAATTTAAAAACCGATATGAAACCAAATTTAATGTGCTATAATTAATCCCTATATTCTGCAATTCTGCATTGCTCGGTCACAATATTGTGTAATAATCCCTTCGTTAATGCCTATAATTCCAAGTGATAATAAAACATTCTGTATACTTTCATTACGAAAATTATATAAAAACTTTGTCTCTAACATTTAAAAAACTAACCCAACCAAAAGTCTTTACATTTTATTACTTTGTGCACAAACTATCATAAACATGTATAATATCGTCAACTGCCCTTTTAAATTACTTTTTGAAAGTACTGATTTTAGCTTGTCAGTATATAGCTAACTAGATGTTTTCTGTTGTCTACTGTAATAACAAGTTCAAAATAAAATTGAACAATACAAAAAAACCTAAATATAACTACTTTTAATATCGTTGACGAAATATCAAACTTGTGCAAATAGAGATTGGTTTTAAATTAGACTTTACCAACATACCAGATATAATTGAAATTTTATGTATGGTTTTTTATCAGGTCAGGCCGTCTAATAACGTCTTACCTGCTGAGAGTTCTTCTATAACATTTAACCGGAAAACCAACGATATGAAGATGATTTTCGAACATCACTAGCAAATAATCTTCTTTCAGGAACAGGATAGTTCAAACATCGCCAGAGCGCAGAGCCTTATCGAAGGCGCAGAGCTCCGTTAGATAAGAATATGAAGATATATTGTGGTAACTGACACACATATCAGATTAAATTCATGCAGAGTTTTTCTTAGGACTATAAACTGAGAAATTTTACTTAGTTCTAAAAGGACCTTAGCGCTGCTTCAGGAGTGTGGGTGGGGGGGGGGGGGGGTGGGGGGGGGGGGGGGTGGGGGGGGGGGGGGGTGGGGGGGGGGGGGGGTGGGGGGGGGGGGGGGTGGGGGGGGGGGGGGGCTGACTATGACGGTCGCTGTAAGCTTATTGGTAAGTTATCTCTTGTATACTTACTGGATTATAATAACTGCCTAATAGCTATTTAACTGATGTATGCAAAAGTTCCTTAAGAAAACATTTCTCCCCAGATATGTTTAATTCTGTAAATACTGTATGTTGTAATTTGTAATGTAAGTGTTATCCGAGAATGACAAAATAAGACCTGTTATGCATTACGTCATTTTATTGATCTCTGCTAAAGTATTTGATATTTTTGTCTGGGTTGGACTGTGTTATTGAACTGTATATATGGTATGTAACTTATATGTGCACTAGTACAGTTGGCCAGTGTTTCAAAAATAATTGTAACTCTAATCTTTGAGGTAATTATCACTTAATTGTTGAATTGATTACTACAAATTTAT
The DNA here is from genome assembly GCF_021130785.1 of Homalodisca vitripennis. Taxonomy (NCBI): domain Eukaryota; kingdom Metazoa; phylum Arthropoda; class Insecta; order Hemiptera; family Cicadellidae; genus Homalodisca; species Homalodisca vitripennis. The sequence continues at coordinate 32,965,798 of NC_060214.1, read as the reverse complement.
ATCGGCCTATATTTTTTGAGTAATTTAGAAACTGCTTTTTTTGTATTGTTAAGGAAATATGAAAATTATGAGAAAAGTTCTAAGAAACAGTTTCTTCTCTTGAAGAATACTTCTTTACGGCCCAAGACATTGTGAAATAGTGTCTTTTGTGCTCAACAAACTTTATGGCAATTTATTGATTTCCTTGCTTGTTCAAAGATCACAAAATAAACATCTATTTGTAATTTGTCTTAATATTTGGATGCAACAAATGAGATCAAATTTGAACATTCATGCAACATTTTGTAACACGTGTTACAGCCCAGCCAGTACCTCAGTGCCGAGTGGATTCAGACTGCCAGACGGTGGAGCGTTGCGTGCGTGGCAGTTGTGTGGAGGCGTGCCGCGTGGATCCATGTGGCCTGAATGCCATCTGTGCCTCGCAAACACACACAGCGGTCTGCACCTGCCCTCCAGGCTTCATCGGCAACCCACATATTGAATGTTCGATAGGTATGTAGTAACACATATAATAACATATTTATTTTCATTTTTCTAATTTCAGTGTTTTTAAGTTGTTTGGAAAAAATCTCAAAATTATTTAAATTGTTTTTGCTTGATTCATAAGGCATTTCATTAGCTTTCTAAAGTAGCCGTCAATAGTACTTAAATTGTAATTAAAGTCAGATATTTTCTACTCTTGGTGCAAAGGAAACATAAGGATTGTGCTTTTGTATCTTTTTTGTTTATTATTTCAGTACAGGTTTTGAATTTTGCTTACACCTTTGTTTTTATGGTAAATTTCCATAATTAACATAATTAATTATAATAATCATTTTACTAACACCGTTAGACATATAAAAGTTAGAAATGTTTTTAATTTATTCTTCTACTCTGTTGCAAATTGCTTTTATATTACATTTAAACTGTCCTCGTACAAAATATTTTCTTTAGCCAAATGCCTAATAATGATTACTAATAATATAGAGGCATTGCTATAGTAGTACGTTGAACAGGACATGGCCCTTTTCGGAAACATTTCAGGATAAGGTTCCTAGGGGCTTATTTCTTGAGCCCAAAAAGTATTAGAGAACAGTCCACAAATGTAATTGGTTTTTTCAGAAGCCTCAGATTTCAAGGATAAATATAAGTCAGGGATGTCGAAAGATCCTTTTAGGACTAAGTGCAGGGTCCTAGACTCTACCCTCAGATTAAAAAATATGATCCAATTATCAATTAACTACATGAAGAATAAATCACTGATGACTTCAGCTCCAATACAGTTTCAATTTCTAGTATTTTATCATCATGTATGAAATTTTCAACAAGTATCTCAGTGATACAGTTTTATTATTTCCACCAGTGCCATCGGTCATACCACCTGTGATTGTACCTGAGTGTGTGCGGGATGACGAGTGCTCGTGGGATCGCTCTTGCGTGAACCAGCGTTGTGTCAACCCATGCACTGCAGACAACTGTGCCAGAGGCGCGTTCTGTCACGTTGAGAACCATAGAGCCATTTGCCGCTGTCCTGCGGGCTTCCAAGGAGATCCGCTTGTCGAGTGTAGGCCTCGTAAGTATCAACAAGTTTTTAAATATTTTATACCATTAACAACTTGTTTTGATAGTTTGTCATTGTGACATTCTCAACGTTAATATCATTTCTGTATTCCAGCTGCGGATGCCACAGTGGGCTGTACCTCCAACTCAGAGTGCAGCTTGAAGGAATCCTGTGTCAACCGATTGTGTATCAGTCCTTGTAACTGTGGCCCCAACGCTGAATGCCGTGTTACCAATCACTACGCCATATGCTTCTGCAAGCCTGGTTACTCAGGCAATCCTCAAATTGGCTGCGTCAAATGTGAGTCTTAATTTTAAAACATAATTTAATCAAATACGGTAATGAGAAATATTTATAGAGATTTAAAAAATATTCTTATACCTCAACACTTGTGCAGCTTTCTTTATTTCCTTCAGTTATGTCATTGTTGTGCAAGATCTCGATTTTTACAAATTGTCTAAAAAATTTGCTATTTTAATGTTTCAATTATAAATTATATTAAATAATTATTTAAACCATGTTTATTTTAATTTTAATAATATTTTTGACTGTAAAACTTTACATGTTTATTTTTTTTTATTTCTTAAACAAGGAGATCTGCACAACTTGTCAGATTCATTAAAAACATTTTTGTAGTAAAATTGTATATTATTATAGTTGTATATTTCATATGTTAAAAATAATAATATTTTGGGTTTTTCAGTGGGTTGTGAATCCGACGATCAGTGCAGTTTAGACAAGATGTGCTACAACAGTGAGTGCATCAGCCCCTGTATCCTGGGAGATCCTTGTGCAATGAACGCTGAATGTTACGGCTCAGACCATCGAGCCACCTGCAGGTGCCGACCAGGCTACGAGGGCAACCCACTGGTACAGTGCGCTCGTGTACAGTGCAGGATCGACGCTGACTGTCCCCAGGACCGAGCGTGCATCAACCAACACTGTGTCAACCCTTGTGACAACCCCCTCAACCCCGTGTGCGCAGCTAACGCTCTCTGCTACGTAAGGAACCATGTGGCCTCGTGCCGCTGTCCTGACCACCTGCCAATGGGCAACCCGATGGCGTACTGTGAGCGCACCCCACCACCCCTCGCTGAGCCAGAGTGTCGTCACGATCCGGATTGCCCAAGCCAACTGGCCTGTATACGCAACACATGTGTCAACCCTTGTGTAGCCTTGTCACCGTGTGCCACCTCCTCACGCTGCAGTGTCCTGGACACTATGCCTGTTCGCACAATGATATGCACATGCCCGGACGGTTGGGTGCCCAACAACGAAGGAGAGTGTAGGCCAGGTCAGTAATGTAACAGTTGCAATATTTGTAAGTAAATTAAATGACAACCATTGTTAACAACTCAAATGGAATCTATCACTATGCAGTGTAGATCAATTCTAAATATTAATATTCTAATTAATTACATTGCTCATTTTATTAGTTTAGATTTCCTCAGAGTTTAAAAACTTTATGACACAACATTGAATATCTATACAAAAATCAAATTAACTCACAAGTAAGACATAAGAAATAATATTATTTTTACTTAATATATTTAAAACTTTAAATATTTTGACTATACTTGTTTAAAATATCTGTGTAAAAAATAAATATATTATATTTGGATGCAGAGTTTTCTTAAACTTTGTCTGAACTTTGATTTGTTACGCAATTACATATGGTTTTTCAATTTTATTTTTCAGTGGTCGTTCCAATGCCACCTGGATGTACTGCGGACACGGACTGCCCCACCAATGAGACATGTATCAACCGTATGTGCAGGAACCCCTGCAACTGCGGAACCAATACCAACTGTCTCGTGCAGAACCACCGACCGATCTGCTCATGTATGGAGGGCTTCGAAGGCAATCCGTATGTGACTTGTAGAGCAGGTGAGTTGGACATGGTATAGCATTTTGTCAAGGATTTTTGTTAACATGGTATGGAGGCCTAATCTCAGTCCTCACCTGATACCTTCCTCTATACAAGGACTGGAACCTGAGTGAAGGACACATTCAGTGACAGTGAGAGGTCCCCAAACTTCCTGATTAATTAGTTGTAGGCGTTAGGAAGAATATCAACTCCTTTATCTGTCCTAAAACTCCAAGGCTCATGCCTAGGACCCTCAATGAGGCATATGGAACACTTACCATAACAATGTTCACATCACCGTGTTGGTCAGTATGATTTGAAGAGCATATTATATACAGACAACACTGTATGGTATACATATATGCATTCATAAGTCCACCCATTATAAAGGATAGCAAAAATGTTTATATTTTAGCATTATATTTACTCATATAACAACTAACTGGACAAATTGGGATTCTTATGGCTTAGGTAGAAATTACTCTTATTTTAGATATTTATTATATTTCAAAATAAAAGTTTTATACCAGTCTTTAAGTAATAAACTTTTCAATGTCGAAGGCAGAAAAATTGGTGAGCACAGGAAGTTAATCTGACTTACAAAGCGGGTTGGAGTGTACCCTTATTCTTACAAAATTCAAAAGTGAATTACTCAATTATTGACTGAGATTTTAAATAATTAAATTCTGGTTTTTAATTTCAATATTGTTTTTCCAGTGGGTTGCCGTTCGGACTCAGAATGTGAATCAGGAAAGGCATGTGTGAATGGCATCTGTCTGAACCCCTGCGTGGTGAGCGATCCTTGTGGTATCAATGCAGAATGCTACCCAGTTGGCAGCAGAGCAGAGTGTCGCTGTCTCTCCGGCTACCGGGGTAACCCTCGTGAGAGATGCTTTGTCGTTGGTTGCCGCAGCAACAGTGACTGTCCTAACGACCGTGCTTGCATCAACGGCCAGTGTATAAACCCTTGTGTCTACGAACATCCTTGTGCCAGCCAAGCGGAGTGTCTGGTGCAGAACCATCTCGCTCTGTGCCGCTGCCCACAAGGCATGGTCGGTAATCCCTACACAACTTGTCGGCCGGAGATCGTCGCCGAGTGTACGACCGACGGAGATTGTCCATCGGTAATGGCCTGTTTCAACGGAAAGTGCAAGGAGCCCTGTGGAGTGCTGCAGCCGTGCAACCGTCCTTCCGTTTGCCAAGCCACCAATTCTCTACCCGTCCGCACCATGATCTGTGTCTGTCCCGATGGCTTCATCTCCAGTGGCTCCGGGACCTGCAAACCTGTGCAGCAGACAGATGTTGGCGGCTGCTCAGCTGACTCAGAGTGCCCGCAGGATAAGGCTTGTCTCAACGGATTGTGTCGTGACCCGTGCCGCTGTGGTCCCAACGCTGACTGCCGAGTCAGAGATCACAAGCCTGTCTGCTCTTGTTTACAAGGATACGATGGAAACCCTGAACTGAACTGTATTAAAAGTAAGTGGTATTCTGTAATGTTGATTGAATACTGGACAAATTAACACAACCAATCCACTTTTACACAGTTACATTAACACGCAGTTCTTATATAACTGAAAAAATTTAACTAATCTAAATATTTTTATAGTTTTGTATTTAAAGTATGAAAGTTAACAATTGTCACATCTCTGTTCACCATGACTTATAACTGTGTGCTCTTTCTCCAGCCGAATGCTACAGCGACTCAGATTGTTCTGGGACACATAGCTGTGTGAACCGTATGTGCGTGCCGGCCTGTGCCGCTGATGGCAGTTCCTGTGGAACCAGTGCCATTTGCTATGGAGCTAACCACCGTCCCGTGTGCCAGTGCCAGCCCGGTCTCATCGGTAATGCCAACATCGCCTGTGTGGTGGTTGGCTGCCGTTCAGATTCCGAATGTCCCTCAGACCGAGCCTGCATCAACAGTTTGTGCGTTTCTCCCTGCGCAGAGAGTAACCCATGTCAACAGCCGGCCGAGTGCGTTGTCTACGACCACAAGGTTGACTGTTCCTGTCCTCCCGGCTTCGTCGGAGACTTGGGTCGAGGCTGTCAGAGAGGTATACTAGAACTATTCTAATATTTGTTTAGTGTTATTTGTATTTTGGGATAAGTGTTAGCTTAGCATTAATTGCTGCATGTCCTGAACTCGTTACTTGCAGATTGCTCATTGAAATTATGAACCATTCAGTTGTCAATCTTAGCAATGGGCCAATCAATTACTCTCCAAGTCTTTCTGGTTTTTGTCTTACCCTTCAGACCAGTCTCATTCTCCCAAGGCATTCACTCCTTTTTTGGCAGAAGAACCCTGATGATCAAAAGGATCTTTAAATATCCCCAGACTCACTATTCCCAACCTATAGTGTAGATTGTATTTTTCATCAGCTTATGGATCAGACCTTGTGTTTAGTGTTCCTCAAAGTTTGGTGAAATTTAGTGGTAAAATTTTAAAGATATTAATTAACATTTTATATCAATATAAAGAACACACTTTATCTTTTATACAAAATACAGTTTTAACATTTTTTATTGGTGATAATTATTTTATTGATTGTTTTAAATGTTTTATTCATGTTTTATTTGATATCAAGAGGAGATTGAATAAATGATAAACTCTGAGTTAGCACAGCCAGCAGGTGACCCTGAGTTGGACCTTGGACTCTGTCTCAGATAAGATATCTCTACTGATTACTGATTATTGAACTCTAGAAATATTATTTCTCAGGACTCTTTAACCTGGCAATATTTGACCAGGACTCATTTTATGCTTGTCTTGATATTACTTTGACATTGATGTGTAGATCAGATAAAAGACTCATATAGGGCTTGTCTAACCTGGTCAAAGTCAACTGGTAAAAACTCAACAGATCATCTTGTGCAGGATATTAAACTGTCCTTCTGCTTTGTTTATAAACAAACAGACAGCTCAGCATACCATTTTCTTAAACTAATTACAGTTTCGTTTGAATATTTATAAGTTGTACATTAATAGGATTTATTGTCATACAATTAATAAAATGGTTAAAAATGTCCAAATAAAAAATATCCTTGTAGCATATGTAGTAAAAAATGTCAGTAAGTGTAGCAAAGGCTTTGTTATGTAGCAGAAACTGTTCCAAATGAGACTCATTTTTAAATGTTCTAATCTAAACTTAGAAGAATACAACAAATTCTCAAAATCAAAAAATTGGGGTTTGTGAAAATTGTTTAGAACCAAATGAAGAAGAACAAGAAGCAATTTTATCACATGATATAACTAATACATTGTTAAAAGAGGTAGAGAGTTTAAATAAGGTTGTAGTAAACCCTTAACTGTGATTTGGAAGAGGCCTTTCAAAAAGTACAAAACCTTCAAATAGAAAAAGTTACACTGGGAAAATTTGCTATTAAAAGAGAGGAAGAAATAATTAAGTTAGAAAGTTTAATTAATAAAAACAAGGTTTCCTTGAAACAGAACATTACTCAGCCATCGGAATTTATCTTACCTTTGAGTAACAGTTTTCAGTTGCTTGGTGAAAAATACGGATATGTGTAAGTCAGCTGATTATCAAGAAAGTGATTTCCCTCCTCTACAAACCCTAAGTTCATCTCCAGAAAGCCGCAACGAAATAATCTAATCCCAAATGTTATCAGGGCAGTAGCTTCCAAACACAAGGGCATAAAAAATACTGTGGTGCCTGCGAAAGAGAGGCAAGAGACATCCTCTCTTCAAACAAAAGTACAAGGGAAAACAAAGTACCCTCGAGGAAGTGCACTGATAGTAACTATCAAGCAAATATTGACAATACACTAAATAGAGTTAGTATGAATGACCAAAGTAAATATTTTGATTTGTTCTGACAGTCATGGGAGAGATTTGGCTTGGTACATTAACAAGAATCAAAGAACCCGAACTGCTGTTGGGTTTGTGAGGCCAGGTGGTAGGAGCAGTGAAAATTCTAAAATCACAGAAATATTACAAATGAGTTAAAAACCAAGAATGATGTCCTGGTGATTATTTGTGGCTCTAATGACATCTCTAAAAATGAGGCTGATGTTGCAATAGATAGTATGGAGAGTACAATAAAAAAAACTGGGAACAATAAAATTATTCTGGTTGACTTGCCAATTAGATACGACCTCGCCGCTGTGGTCAAGTGTTAACAAACTGCAAAGAAAAACTAATATTGCAATAAAAGAGCTATGCAGTAAATATGATAATGTATCTATTGTGGAAGTAAGCAAAGCAATGAGACAGCTGCACACTCGTCATGGATTACATCTAAACTCAAAGGGGAAAAAATGGCTAGCCAAGCAAATTTGTGACGCTGTTGTGGAAGTACATGAGGAAATTTCAACACCTATTAGCAGCAGCCCAGTGACTATTGAAGAGGTTCTCAGAGAAGCACCTACACCATCACCCCTACCATCATCCACCAGTCCAGTCATTACAGCGAGTACACCACAACTTTTTTTAGAAACTATAGCCAACAAGATGAAAGAAACCTAAACTCGGCCAATTCAACCTATGTAAGAACTTTAAGTAATGATGTTCACAATTTAATATTAGCACCCCCAAATAATGACAAGATCTCAAGAAATTCATTTAATATCTTATTTGGAAATGTTCAATGCTTGACTAACAAAGTCCTAGAAATAGAAATGTGTTTAAAAGAAATAAATTACTCGGTACTGTGCATAGTGGAGCATTGGCTTAGTTAGAAGACAATTTTGAACTCTTTTAACTTCACAGGTTACAAACTCGCTACAATATTTTACAGAGTCTCCAGTAGTCACGGAGGTTCTGGTATTTATGTAAAAGAAGATCTAAAAGTAAAAGAAGTTTGATTGTTAAAGAATTTTGTGTCGAGATGCAATTCGAAGTTTCTGCAGTCAAACTCAGTGACCAAAAAGTTATTAATAGTATCCCTTGTATAGGCCCAGTGGTGGAAACAATAACATTTTTTTTGAAAAATTGGAAAATCTACTGGATTATTTGATTAAATTTAAGATTGACATAGTGCTGAGTGGCGACCTGAATATAGAAGCAAATGGGAACAATACTAACAACTGTAAAGCTTCATAATCTCTTGAGAACTGCTGGCCTTTATTGTTCCAATTTTAGGCCCAACAAGAGGCTTAGCCTGCATTGACTACACAATAACAAACATTAGACCATCAGACTACAACGTTAATGTTCTTGATCTTTTAATATCTGACCACAGTTTTTTATCCTTTAACATTTATGACCGGCTAATGGCAGCTTCAAAAGAAGTTACACAGGTTCAACGACTTGAAAGACCTTTCAGACCATTACCTGGGCCTGCAGTTTGAAGATTTTAAACTTTGTCTACAGAATATTGACTGGGGTGTAACTCTTAAAGGATTAAGTGCTGAAGAAATGTATAATAAGTTTCACAATGTGTTTATAGGCTGGATGAATATTTTATTTGCCAATGAGGAAACTCAAGAACAAATAACTTCAAGAATTACCATAAACCTAAAGGTCTGCGCAACTGGTACACTCCTCAGTTGGCAAAAATGAAAGAAATGGTTATGTCACTTTTTAATATTTCACAAGCGACTGAAGATCCCAGGGGATGCTAAAAATTATAAATTGGCCAAGATCAATTACAAGAGTGCTCTAAAACAAGCCTAAATTTTCATGCTAACCAAGAATTTATTCAGTCCTCAAGCAACACTTGCAAAGCTGCGTGGCAAATTATAAAACATGAGACTCAACCGAAACAACAACAACATGCTACTCCGGATGCTGATTCTTTCAACGAATACTTCATTTCGGTAGTGGATGAAATCCGAGAGAAAATCCCCGCAGCAAATACAAAGCCAGATGAGCTCCTAGAGGTGCAACACTTACCTTTACATCAGTCTTTCGCCTGGCAGCCTATAGAGTATAGTGATATTGTGAAAGTAATTTTAAAAGTTAAAAAGTTCCAAAAGCTGTGATATTTATAATGTTTCAAATAATTTAGTGAAATTGGTGTGCAGTGGAGTGAATATCCCTCTCACCATGTGTCTAAATGCGATGCTTAAAGAGGGAATCTTTCCTAGTAAATTAAAAGTGTCAAAGGTTGTGCCAATCTTTAAGAAGGGTGATCATAGGAGTGTTAAATCGTACAGGCCTATCTCTCTGGTACCAGTTTTTTCTAAAGTCTTTGAAGCCATCATTAAAACCCAGGTTAACTTATATTTTGAAACAAATAATCTCTTTAGTTGTAGTCAGTTTGGTTTTAGAGCCGGGATGTCGACAACCGATGCAGTTGGGGGACTTGTTTCGGGCGTCTTGGCTGGTTTCGATGCAGGCTTTGACACCTGTGCAGTTTTATGCGGACCTCTCCAAGGCCTTCGACTGTGTCGATCACGACATCCTGTTGAGAAAACTTAAATTCTATGGTGTAACAGGCATTCAAAATTCTTTGTTTAAATCCTACCTCAGTTATCGGCAACAAAAACATTTTTTACTAATGGCAATCTTTCTAAATCTTCTGAGGTAAAGTTTGGCGTGCCACAGGGATCAGTTCTGGGCCCTACTTTATTTCTAATTATGGTTAACGATCTTGAGTACAATGTGAGTTATAAATCAGTAATGTTTTGCTGATGATGTCACTTTTTTTACAACAGTAAAATAATCAAAATGAAAGAGAGCTTAAACTAAGATGTATGATCGATGAAGCAGATGAAATGGTATAAATCAAATGTTCTGTTGTTTGAATTTAGAAAAAACTCAAAATATGGTTTTCTCCTTAAGAGGTCCAAGCTGATTGTAATGATAATGTGGTTTAATTTACTAGGTATCACTCTGGATTCAAAGTTGACCTGGCATTCTCATATAAATAATGTATGTAAAAAATTGAGCAGGGTCATATATCTCTTGTACCATTTGAGGCACTGTGTAGACAAACACTATCTTAGAATGGTTTACTTTGCCCTTTTTCAAGGTGTAATCACATATGGACTATTATTATGGTGGTAATTGTAGCAGTATAAATGAAGTATTGATTATTCAAAAGAAAGCAGTTCAGAATTCTCAACAACGCCCCATTGTCTTGAGCACTGTAGACCCTTCTTTATTTGCAGTAAAATACTAACTGTTATAAATCTATACATTTTATCTTGTCTACTTTTTGCAAAAAATAATGTTAATAATTATGTCCTCAATGGAGCATGTTCACTCTTATGCTACTAGGAATTCCTCACCAAATTCATGTACCTTTTGCTAGGTTAAGTAAAAACTAAATTATCTTATGAAATTGTTAGCATAAGGTTATTTAATAGACTGCACATTTCTGCTCATTATAGTAGCTTCAAAGTTTTAGAAATATTTTATACGATTGGCTGTTGAACAATCCTTTTTTACAAAATTGACGAGTTCTTTAAAAGTGATATATCTAGTCTAGTCTTCCAAAGTTAGTCTGTAGGTAGTTTTAACTGTATATGTTAATTGCTTTTATTTGTATGTATCTGTATGACGTAGCCTATTGTACAAATATGTATTTAATGGCCAAATATATGACTTATGACTTATGACTTAGTAAATGTAAAAATAGACTGTTTATGAACTCCAGTTTTCATTGAAACAATATTTTTTATATTTGTATTCAACAATGGATATTAGAGCAGTACATCATTGGAAAACATTATGCTTTAATTGGTGTTGGATGACATTAGTTTTGAAAACACTGTACTTGACGATGTTGCTTTTGTCTGATTTTATGTTTCCCAATTAAAGAGTAACAGACATTCGTAATGTTAGCCTTTGCTGTTCATTCATAGCTAAAATACCAGCCAGAACCATGCCGGGGATAATTATAGTCTTTCTTATCATAAATGAACAAAATTACTGAAAATTATTCTTGTTTCAGTGGAAATAACATGTGTGAGCGACAGTGACTGTCCATCACAGACAGCCTGCATCAACTCTGAATGTGTCAATCCTTGCAATGCTACGGAACCTTGTGGCGTTAACACGCGGTGCCAAGTGTTCGACACTCCGGTGTGGCGCACCATGGTGTGCGAGTGTCTGCCTGGTTACCAGGGCAATGCTGCTGTCCGATGTGACCTCGGTGAGTGTTTCTATTGGATATGATAATGGATTTGGTATATATATTAATTTATTTGATGGAACTTGTACATTTGGATGTGTCACCACAAAATTCTAGATCGGTTAAAAACCAAACAAATTGCATTGCTTACACTCACGTGTATGTGGTAGAAACTTCCAGAACAGTGGCACTTTACACAGGGTGTTTCTGTACTAGTGTAAAATTTTCCTCCAGGTACTCATTCCAACTAAACATTACCTTTGTCCTGCTAGGTGTGAATCAAAGTTTCTCAGTATTAAACTTAAACCACTGTATTGATTTTCAGTGCCGATATGTGCGGTGGACAAAGGCTACATAATAGACGAAGCTGGCAACTGTGTGTGTCCACCTGGTACAGCTCTGAACGCCAATGATGAGTGTGTGCGATGTCTGCCGGAACGAGGACAGAAAGTGGATGAGCGAGGTCGTTGTGTTTGTGCTCTTGAACGAGGAATGATCATCGATGAACGTGGCAACTGTGTCTGCCCAACAGAGTTCGGTTACAAGCTTGACGCAAATGGAAACTGTGTGCCAGGTCAGTACTTGTGGTTTTAATGTTTCATGGCAAGCAGATTAGGTATTGCTAAAAAAACCAAGGTCCAAAATGAATTGCTCAATCCTTTTCAAATAAATGAATATGGGTGATAGAATGCCCACTTGGTCCTTTTCGCCTGTAATGTGCGAGCAATAGATCATCTACTGGTGTTCAAAAAGAATTATGTTATTTGAAAGTGAACTAATGTATTATGTAGATTTAGTTTTTTTAACTCCACAATACTTTAATGGCCCAAGTGTTTTACTCAGCCATTAAGTGTTTTTTAACAGTCTTACTCCATGGTCTATTATTTCAGGGAATTTCGAGGAAATAATTGATTATTATCTACCATCTTAGTTAGTTCCTTAATAAATCTAATGTAAACATCGTTATTCAGGTGAAGGCCCGCCCGAGTGCGAGACAGACGATGACTGCGCTGATCACCGCTACTGTAACCTCAACACCAAGACTTGTGATGATCCCTGCCTCACAAAGGTGTGTGGCATCAATGCCTTCTGTAATGCCACCAGACACCGTGCCATCTGCCAGTGCATCCATGATGCCTTTGGCGATCCTGAAGTTGCTTGCAGTGAGTCATCAAGTATGCCATTCGACTAACCTCTTCTAATGTTTACTATAGTAAAGATGTATTTTTGAACAGAAGTATTAATCAACTAATACACTAATTGTATAGAGAAAAATGTCTAATGCTTTTTAAAATACAAGTAATTTTCACCCTAATTTATTACTTCCCATAGATCTATACTAATTTAACGTTGCTTGCAGACACAACGCACTTCAGGACAGACTTCCCAAGACCTGACATGGTGGTCAGTTGCCTCTCAGATGGAGTGCAAGTCGAGATACACATCACTGAGAAGGGATTCAATGGAGTGTTGTACGTTAAGGGACACAGCAAGGACGAGCAGTGTCGTCGTGTTGTCACCCTGCCCTCAGACTCACTTCCCAGAACAGAGATTTTCAAAGTCAACTTTGGCTCCTGTGGACTTATACATGTCAATGTGAGTTAATTTCAGAAACAAAAAGTTAATTGCGATAGTGAAAATGGAATATCACATACATAGCTGCAATACCTTAATTTGTGAATTCATATGGTTGGTTATAAACACAAACAGTTTAAATTGTTTAAAAACTTAACATACCTAATATATTAATTCCTAAATGGAGCATTTTAGAAATACTGTTGATGTTTTGAAATTGACCTTACACATTCAACCCAAATTTCAAATGAATTTGCTGGTTATGTTGAATTTATCTTTCACATTAGATACATATTAAGATTCTTTTAAGTTAACAAACTCTCACATTCAAAGGTTAATAATTTAGTTTAAGTGTTAAGATGTATATTTAATTTGGAAAATTATTAATATTGTAATTTCTCAACAGGGTCAAGCAAGTTTCGTGCTGGTTATCCAGAAACATCCAAAACTGGTGACATACAAAGCACAAGCTTATCACATAAAGTGTGTGTACACGACGGGAGAACAGAACGTAACACTCGGGTTCAACGTGTCAATGTTGACAACGGCAGGTACAATCGCCAATACCGGCCCACCGCCAACATGCTCCATGCGTATTGTCACACACACTGGACAAGAAATCAATTCAGCAGAGATTGGAGATAACCTCATGTTGCAAGTCGATGTGCAGCCGTCAAGTAAGTAGCGTTGTGAGAGTAATCCTTGCTTTTTTATTTTGGAAAGGTTAATTTTGTTGTTTTTACGATTCAGTTCAACTTGTTACAGTTAAAGTTACATGATCTCCTGGCTTTGTTTGAATTTCTAATAACACATTCTTCTGCACGACTTTTAGGTATTTATGGAGGATTCGCAAGAAGCTGTGTGGCCAAGACCATGGAAGACAGTGTTGAGAATGAATATATTGTGACTGACGAGAACGGCTGTGCAACCGACCCCTCAATATTCGGTGAGTGGGACTACAACCCGGAGACACAGTCACTGCTGGCAGGCTTTAACGCCTTCAAGTTCCCGAGCAGCGATAACATCAGATTCCAGTGCAACATCAGAGTCTGCTTTGGAAAGTGTCAGCCGGTGAACTGTCGGGGCTATAACGCTTACGGCAGAAGACGACGAGCTATCGACAGCCGCAACAACACGGCCGTCGAGGTTGCAGAGGCTGTCACTGAAGGACAGCTACGAGAAGAGATCACTCTCTTGTCCAATGCCATTCTCACTTTTGAGAGGAGAGAGGAACGTTACACCAGTCCCACAGAAGGTATGAATAAAAGAAAAAATAATTATTTGCATTTTGAAATATGGTATTATATTTACTCAGTTCAGTCAAATAATACTTTATTTAAACTATTCTTACTTTTAATTGATTTGCTTCTTCTACAAGTGTCAACAAACAAATCAATTTCTATAACAATATTTACGGTGAGAAATGTTGCCTAATTTTTGGACACGTAATGTAATTGGACTATTTATTACACAGATTTGTTTAAACGGAAAAAGTAAATTTTGTGGGATAGTGCTCCTATTTGATGTACAGACATTTTGAATCCCTTATTTTAAAATTTGTCTTTATATTCAGGCATGTATACATAATTTTATTTTCTAGAGTTATTTCTTATTATTATGTACACACTTGTGCCAACCAGCATAATCAGTGTACAAAATATCCCATAATTTATGATTTTCATGCTATCTTGCATTGGCATTTTTTAGAGATCATACATTGATAAAGTATTGATTGGATGTTTATATTTGAATAAATGAAAAGTTAACTAGTGGTAATATATAATCACGCATAGCTCAATACTTAGTGTCACACACTTTGTAAAATACATACCAAATGGCTTTGTAGTGCAATATACAAATATCTCCTTATAACATTTTTAATGTGTTATTTTATTTTGATGTACTATTTCGATTTTTATTTTTTCACAACAATTTATTTTTGTCTATGGCTTAAATAACTTGGTGGTTTACAAATTAGCAGAGAAAAATCTAACTTAACTCGTCTATTTCAGCCCCAGACATACAGCAAGTAGAGGACATCTGCGTGTCCATGATTGGCTTCATCATCGCCCTAATCATGACAGCGCTGCTAGCACTAGTAGCGGTGGCGGTGGCAGTGTCATGCTGGCTCATCGCATACCGCCGGCGACCCAAGGTCTCGGGCCCATTGCCACATCCGCCTGAGTTCCCTAACCCTCTGTTCACGACGCCAGAACCGCTAGCAGAACCATCCCCAGACTACCTCTCCTAACCTACTTTCGTCTCGTCGCATATACCAAATCGAGCCAGCCGAAGATGATTTTTGAAAGGGCGATTCTTTCCCAAATCATGCTACATGGCCACCTCATCTCTCTAGTTTAGTTAAACTCGACTGATGCCGCGGCCAACAAAAATACATATCAGATTGAACGAACGAAACGAACAACGACTCTTTACAAGTCGATCTGAGATGTATTTTTCTGTTGTAATTGACATCTCCTCCGTTGGCTTAATAACTTTTAACAAAGGCAAGCTACAAAGGGGTGACTTTCATTTCTTTGACTTAGGTGAAGGCTGATTTGTAAATAGGTAACTCTTTCACTGTTGCTTTGTAATTCACTTACATTTTGTTATCTGCAACTTATTCTGATTAACTTATTTTGTAATTAATACTTTGTGCTCTTTTTCAACCTTTTCGTTTTTTAGCCATCGGAGGATTTGTTTTAGTTAGTTATGATTTTATAAATAATATATATACTATAAATAATTCCTAATGTCATGTATTATAGTCAAAGCGGTTTTTGTTTATATGTATGAATGGGGTATATTTTTAGTTAGGATTGACTTTGTTAATTTTTTGTTTCAGTTCTAATTACTTATATACAAAGTGAAAGGTGTATGAATCTGAGTTAATAGTTAATTAATTGTTAATTTTATTATACGTACTGTGATCGATTTTACTTAAACTAGACTGTATTAAAAGAGTTTAGTTTTCATACTTGTAAAATTTATTTATAAACAACATTAAATCGGTTACAGTATAAGACTGCCAAGCATTTTATATTTAATATTAATTACTTTAAGCTTAGAGCTATAATGTTGTTAGCAACTTTTAAAAATCAAAGTAATTTATTTAAATGAATCAACAGTTGTAAACAAGGAAATGAGCTCTGATGTGTTGTTTAGGTTAGTTTGGTGTTCGTATACGTAGTTTTGGTGCAATTTTTACAACTTAGCCTATTTCCTTCTTTCACTGTTGAAACATGAACCAAGAAGTTTATAGTCCTTTTAACAACTTCTGTCTAAATTTAGCAATAACGATTATAGTTTTTAAATGTTTATAAAATGTGATAATAATTTGCATAATAAAATTATAATAATATTTATTTAATTTGTTTGTTTATTTCTTTTCCCTTATTTCTTGTATGAAATAAGCTACTGATTTTATTGTAAGGGTTGAACTTTTAACTTTATTTAAATCTGTTATCTCTCACCTAAATTTATAAGTTTTCACCACAGATTTTACTTTTTATATATATTGAGAGAAAAGGAATTTTCGTTGAATCTGTGGTATTTTAAGTCTATTAAACGTTTAGATTTTGGAGCTAAAACACTAATTTAATGGCAAATCAATGATTGGAACTATGTCCAAAATTTCTAGTTCTTACTACTAGTTAGTGATGGGAGAATTGAATACATAATTGAACAGCAACCAGAGTATTCATATAGGAAATACCTTAAAATTAATTTTTGAATATTTTTGAAATTAATATGATTTTTCTTGAAAAATTTAATTCAAACCTATAGTATTCATTCGTTTGGCCTAATAGTATTCAATTGAAATATTCAAGAGCTGTATTCATATTCATATACATGTATTCATTAGGGGGTTTAAGACGAATATATGTACCACACCTGGACTCTGAAAAGAATATTTTCATTTTTTTTCATTTTCATTTTCATTTTCTTTATTGTACATATTCTTAGAGAACAGAACAAAGGTCAAGAAGAAGTGTTAATGTTATAAATGAGTGTAATAGTCAGTGTTTGTAAATTCATTATGTGGTCTTCATTTAGTCAAGGGCTCTCTCCAGGAATTCTTTCACTTGAGAGTAGAAGGGTCTGTCTTCCAGCCACGCTGTTAGTTGTCTACTCAGTCGTTGTCCAGATACTTTCTTGAGGTGTCCAGGCATATTGTTGTAGAACAGGCTCCTCTGTAGCTTGGCTTTCTTTCATAAAGACTCAAGTGGTGAGTTGGGAGTGAGAAATCTATTGCGTTTCTGGTGTTATGTTGATGTAGGTCTCTGTGTCTGTCTTGGTTGGTTTTTACTGCATACAGGATGATTTCTCTTATGTACAGTGCTATTACAGTTAATATTTTAAGTTCTTTGAAAGATTCTCGACAGCTATCTTGGTAGTTTAACCCTGCAAGGCTCCTAATCGCTCGTTTCTGTTGTATAAGCACTCTTTCCAGATTTGAGCTTGTTGTTCCACCCCATATTGCCAGGCCATACCTTAGATGTGATTCAAAAAGTGCAAAATATGCAATTTTTTGATGTTTTTTATCCCACTTGTTTGTTTGGTTTCGTCTGATTACATATGTTCCTGAGCTGAGTTTTTTTACAGAGTTGGTCTATATGAGTTCGCCAGGTCAGATTCTCATCTATCACTATTCCGAGATACTTTGTGTTTTCTTCTCTCTTCAGTTCAGGTAGTCCAGCCTCGATTTCCTTTTTCCGAATGTTATAGATCATCTGCAGAGTCTTTTTCTCGTTCAACACAAGGTCATTTGTTTGAGTAGCAATATTGTTTTGTCATATTAAAGGCTATGTAGGCGTTGATGTCAAGTTGTTCATTTGATTTTTTCTGCTACTGTAATGACAGTGTCGTCTGCAAACATAACAGTCTGGCAAGCATCTTTAAGTTGGTCTGGTAGGTTCATTTGTTAGTAGCAGGAGTAGGACCGGGGCCCAACACTGATCCCTGAGGCACACCTCTCTGCATTGGAGTTAGAGTTGATTGTGCTTTCTTCAGAGTATTATTAGAGAGGCATTCCAACTTCCACCATTTGTTGTCTGCTCCTTAAATAGCTGTCAAAACCAGGCTAGTGCTGTTCCCGTGACTCCAAGAGTATTTAACTTATCAAGTAAGCAGTTATGATTTAAGCAGTCAAAAGCCTTGCTGAAGTCCAAATATAGACTTGTCACCTTAGAGCCCTCTTCCAGTTTGTCAATTATATTTTCAATCAGCTGTATTAGCGCTGTAATAGTTGATCTGCCTTTCAAATAGCCATGTTGGTAATTAGTTAGTAGATTGTTTTGTTCCAGGTTGTAGTAGTAATCTGGTTAAGGCAATTTTTTCAATAATTTTTGAGAAAGTCGGTAGTAGAGAAATGGGGCGGTAGCTGTTAATCTCTGTAGTTGGCCCATTTTTGAATTTCGGGTAGACTTTGCAATTTTTAGTTTTGATGGAAAGATGCCTTGTTGAAATGATTTGTTTATTATGGTTGTCAATGGAATGGCTATCTCTTCTTTACAGCTCTTGGCCAGTTTGGCTGAAATTTCATCAATTCCAGTTGATGTTTTTGGTTTGAGGGAATCTATAGTTTTTCTTGACTTCTTCAGGAGTAGCAGGGATACAATGAGAGTGTTTCAAGGATGTTTGGTTGTAAAATTTGGAAATTTGAGGCAGGGTTGTTTTTTTGGTTATTTTCATTCAATGTTCTTTCTGCAGTGTTTGAAAAAAAACTGATTGAAGTTATTTGCAATATCTTTTGGTTCTCTCACATCCCTACCATTCACCTGTAGTACCATTTCGGTTAGTTTTCCATTTTTTTCCTTTCTTTCTTGGTTTATGACCTGCCATAATGCTTTTGATTTGTTGTCCGCTTGGTCAATGAAAGCTGCATTTTTGGTCTTTACGAAGTTTTTTGAGCTTTAGGTCATAGTCCTTTTTCCTTCTTGCAACTTCTGCTTTTGTCTTCTGGTAGCCCAGAAGCACAGGTTACTGTTCATTTGCTTCTATATATATTTTCCTTAACAGCTTGCTTTCCTCATTCCAGACGTACTTTGTTGGTTTACGTTTTTTGTTTGAAGTGACATGTGGACAGGCAATATCTAGAGAATATTGAAGTATATTGCAAAAAAGAGTCATAGGCTGCGTCAACATTGTGTATTGTTTGAATTTTCTGTCCAGTCTTCATTGCTTAAGAGTAACTGGAGTTGATGTACAGATTGTTCACTAAAAACTCTCTTTTTTTCTTTGGGTGTTGGCTTAGAGATGTTTTGGGAAATTAGGGTTATTATTTGAGCGGTATGGTCTGAGAGGCCTGTTTGAAACTACCTTAGTAATAATTCATTTTGCTGCAGATTAGTACATACCCAGTCAATTGATGTTGATGAGGTTGGTGTTGTTCTTGTGCCGGAAGTTTATGTCTGGTAATGTTATAGCATGCTAACAGCTCTGTGATCTTTTTACTATAATTATTTCTTTCAGGATGTCTACATTTATGTCTCCCACTATCACTATTGGTTTCTCTGAGGTTAGGCCATCATTTATCATACTTGAGAGTTGGTTCAGTGCTGCATCAAGATTTGAACTAGGTGGTCGGTAAACTCCTAATACTAAAAATGGCCCTTTCTTCCTTCTAATTTCATATAATGCTGACTCACATATGAGTTCAGAATCTGGGCTGCTTGTTTTTAATAGCCTGACATGATTTTCAATACACTCTCTAGCAAATGCAGCTACACCTCCCTTTGTATGAAGTTGTCTACAGAAACCGCCAACTAAGGAGTAGTTTGTTATCCTGGTGTTTTGCAGGTTTTCCTGGTTGAGACCATGTTCTGTGACAATAAATAAGTCTGGGTTTTCTTCATTTAAATAGTGTGTTACTCTATCCAGTTTGTTGGTTAGCCAGTTAACATTTTGGTGACCAATAATTATGTTCGCTTTGGGCCTAATGAGCGCACATTCTTGAGTTATGAAGAGAGTTTTTTATCTTGCTGTTCATCAGGTTTATGTGGTCTAAAAAAAAGAATCAGAGTGGTGAATGTCGGCCTGTGTTAAGATCTGTTTCCCTGATTCTTGTACGAGGTGTGGGGATACAGTCTGGTGTGAGTCAGAAGTATCTCCTGCCCATGGGGTCTCTTGCTGTGGAGTTTTCAAAAGGGATGGGATCCGCTGCGTGTGATAGTGGCTGATGCATAGCTGCATGGTCCTGTTTTTTTGGTTATAATTTTTGAGGTAATATTCAATGTTTTCAGTAAAAATTTCTTCTACACTTTGATTTTGTGGCTTTTCTTTTGCATACATGGGTGGTTTTTTAGTTTTAGTTTTTCCCTTGAGTATCTGGTTTACATCTGATTTGGCAGACAAAGTGTGTTCTCTCAAATTGGATTTTGCTGCTTTTTTTGAGACTTGGAGGGATATACACTGAAAAAAATTTGTTCTCTCACTCCTCTTTGAGGAGAAGTTTTTGTACAATTTTCTGTATTTACTGTTGGTCAGGTTTATGATTCAGTTTTTTTGTCGGAGAGTTTGGCTGATTCTCCCAGTTGATTACAAGGCTCAGTTTTTGTGTTGGAGTTTGGCTGGCTCTCCCTGTTGATTCAAGACTCAGTTTTTTTTGTTGGAGTTTGGCTGTTTCTCCCAGTTGATTCAAGGCTCAGTTTTTTGTGTTGGAGTTTGGCTGGTTCTCCCGGTCAGACAAAACGTCAGTGTGTCTGACAGAACGGTATTGTTTGTAAAGCCATTTTCTGCCTTGTATGAGCGCACAGCATTAAGGATTGGCTTAGAGGCTTTAAAGAGAGCCTCAAGGTGTTCTCTTGCCGTTCTTGCTTGCTCACTCAGTTTATCAGACAGGTTTTTCACAATTTGAAGTCATTTGGTTTACCAGATCGTTTTTTATTTTTTACTTCTTCTATCCTCAAGGGTTTTTCATGCTACCTAACATCATATCATTTTGTTTATTTAGAGAGTCAAACTTTTGTGTTTTCAATTTTATTTGCCCTTCAATTTGTTTAATTTTTTCCCTAAGAGTTGAATTGCATGATAAGAGATCATTCACCTGCTTTGAGAATTGGGATTTTTCAGATTCAGCTTGCTCAATCAAATCATTTTTGAGCTTGTGTTCGGTGTCCAATTTATTCTTCAAATGCCTGAGTTCAACTTGAAGTTTATTATTTTCAACTGTAAGGACCTTGATAAGTTCTTCTTTAGCTACTATTTTGTCTTCTAGTTCTAGATGGTACTCAGATTTTTTAACTTTTTCCATGTGGAGTTTCTCTTTGAGTTGTAAATTCTCACTAAGCAGTGCATTTCCAACTTCTGCTGCTAAGGATTAGGGATGTGTCATGGTCCAAGCTATCAGACAGTGAGAGGTTTTGTATTTTGGTTTCAAGATTGCCAATATCTGTTTTAGTGGTTTCCAGGCCTTCTTTACACTTATCACATACCCATGATGAAATGAAGTAAGTTTTTTAAATTTTTTGTCAGACCAGGTTAAGCACTGGAATGATACCACATATTGCAGGGTCCAGTGCAGCATATAGCCTGGTATTTTACTCACAAATTCCACAGGGGTGTCTAGACATGGTCAGGAACAGTATGAATTTTTTAAAAAGCTGTCAAAACAGTGTGTTTCGGTATTTCCTAGTTTGTGGAATAAAATACAGGTGAAGTTTATAATTAATTCTTGTCAATGATAAAAAAATGTGCATATTATATTTGATTTAGATGTGCTATTCAAACTGCTTTGTCAGATAGTGAAATAAATAATGAGAGAAGTTTGTCAAAAACACATTATACCTAAAAAACTCTTGATTAAATGGCAATCAAGTGCCGTGTCAATAGTATGAGTACAGCAGCTGGCTGTATTGCTGTAGGTCAGCGCTGACAATGCTGACACAGTGTCTGGGTCACTGGTCTAGTTACAGGGTGGCCAAGCAGCTGTGTGCCAACGCTGTATGATGTGGAATATCACTGTTAGATTGTGACTTGGCAGTGACGTCACTGTTGTTTAGTTATTTCATAGATGAGTAATTACACAAATTATATTTCATATTATTTTAAATCTTAAAAGGCTATATAAGTTTGGAGTGAATAATATAGTTCTGTGAAGTGTTATGCTTGATTATTGAGTCTTTAACTTGGCTTAATCTTGATAGTTTACTTGCTTGTTAGTGTTCAGTATTTAATTCAAGTTTCTTGATAAAGTTCTGAAGCTTCCATGAAAGAAAAATATTTGTTTTTTAACTTACATGAGATCCAAGGTAAGTATTGTGCACAAGTAAATAATATTTTGTTGGATTATTACCACTTAAATACACACTTTTCTTGGAGTTCACTTTACTGTGACTGTAGTCAGTCAGCCATGTTGAGATGTTGTCTGCATGTAAGGGAAGTTCCATAATTTGGAATAAGCAAGTAAAAATGTTCAAACTTGACAAAATGTATAATTTATTGTACAAATATTCAATTAATAAATACATTTGTAAACAATAAAGACAAAAATGAATGTTTATTTCATGTTGTTATGTAATAACAAAATATGATTGAGGTTTTTGGCTTCAATCTATTTCTATGATCATTGGTGACAAAACCTGCAGTAGAAAAGAATCTTTCACACCGTACTGAAATAGCAGGTAAACAAAAATAATCTGCTGGAATTTTTTGTTTTTTCTGGAGTTCATAAATCATGGGTATGACATGTGTGCAGGTGGCACAAAAAGGCAAAGATTTTCCCCACCTTTTTGCCAGGGCAATTCCAAATAACCAAGAAACAATGGAGTACGGGAAGGAAGTAAGACTTGTCTGTTAAAAAAAGTATTCAAAAACTAAGGTGCTTTTGAATGTTCCGTAATCGATTCTCCCATCACTAATACTGGCCAAGTAGTGCAGAAGAAAGATGATGGAGAAAGTTCCTTCTGAGAATTCTGTCAATGCCAAGCCTACTGCCATTAGCACTTGTTAGCCAGTTAACGTGAAGGATTTCACATATCACTATAATACAAGGATGAGATCGACTTCGAATTTTGAAACTTTAATTGTATAAAAAAACTTCCTTATTAGAATTGACGATAAACGTATCAATACAACAAAGTATTCGTTCATCATCATCGTTTCATGAACCAATACTTATACAACATATATATATAGACACAGTATAATTTAGTTACAATTGGGCCATTAATTACTAAATTTTTTATATGGGTCAGTTAGTTTCAGAATACCCACACACTACTGTGTGTTGTTTCTAGTACAAAGGACGCAAAGACACTAGTAATGGGCATTTAAATATAAAACCGTGTTTAAGGAGTACTATTAACAAATTATTTGAACTATGGTTATTAGCAAATGGATGTTGGTGCTTGCATGTTCTCTTTGTCATTAATAGAGTTGATGGTGCGTTGAAAACAAGGAACACTATTTTTCACACCAAAAGGCGATTCTGTGATTCTGGTGAACTCATACAGTTTTCAACAAGCTTCAAAAGCTGTAAACCTTCTCCCCCCATTTGGGATCCTATTTATTTAAATAGAGATCTGGTATTAAGCTGCTTGTAAATCAATTGTGGAAAAGATGTGAAATTGTATGGTTAGGGTGTCAATTTTTTAATAGGGGTAGGCGTCTAACAAGGTGAGTTTATTTATTGTTTGGGACTAGTAGTTTGGAAATTTCAAAATTCACAAACTTAGAATCTACCTGCGATATGGATCTTGATTGAGTTACAATAATTCTACAATCTGATGTAATGTTGAAAAATAACTTTCACTGAAAATAGTGTATCCAGGCTGAACAGTTTGTTGATTGCTTTTGAACATACTCAAGGGATATGACCTGTTTTACTGTGTAACGCCCGTTGGTAAATCGTTACCGACAGACAAAATATATGTTAACTATGATTTCAGAATTAATATAGTATATATTTATTGGTCACCTGATTTCTCCATTTTAAAAGATACTCATTTTCTAAATATTAATAGTTAATTTGACCCGTCACCAACTAAGTAATTTAAGGTTTGAGCCCAGAAACTGGAATCGAATATTATTACAATAGAAATAGAACAAAGTTATGGAGCTGGAATTGTGCAGCTAGCCTCGTGCACTGCTGATACAAATTGCTGACTCCAGGGCTAGCTAGCCTCTCACACAAGCCCTAGTCCTTTTTGATCGGCCACAGCCGCTGAGGCGATGACCGCCGCTTGACCTGCTGAGCCGGTGATCATCAGTAACGTTCAAAATTATAGGTAGTTAACATCTCGGTCCGCGTCCTCTCTCCCTCTGTAGTTAATGTAACATTGGTTAAAATCATCTTCTAAATTTAGTTTGCTTCTAAAGTATTTCTTGTATTATTTTATAGCATGAATTTAAAGACCGATTGTATTAGTGAGTAAAGATTCGAAAGTAAACTTATTTAATCAAATCCAATCGCCACGTGAGTAGTTCTTTTACCTGAGTCAAAAGCATCGGAAGTTCTGATTAATTCTTTAAGCGGGTTCAGTGGAGTTACAACTCCATCACTAAAGGGCTAGAGTTAGACTTTCTAACAGTCTTGGCCTAATGCTAGAGGCTTGAAGGCCATTTATAGAGGACTCTATAACACAGAGGTCTTCATTGAAACTGTAATGTATTGAATTACAATAATAATTATAATAATAATTATTATACATATTATAAATTGTTACTGGCAAGTTAAAGCCACAGCCAAAGACCAACTGTATGATCGTATGATGTTGTGACGTCATATGGGGTGATCAGTTTGAATAAATGCCATTGGCTGTTCTCATCACGCCACCAGATCATACCACCACTACCACTTCCAGTGTCCTGCCCTTGTCTCTCTCTCAGTTACCCTCCAACCTTAACCGAGCACAGTCGATGATGTAAACTAATTCAGTCTTTTATTCCGATTCCCCGTAACCCGTACACAACAGAAACTTTAATGTTTGTTCTTTGACAACACTTCTTAACCACTAAACATGTACAATTTATTGTAAAACAAATTTACTAGATTATTAGTGGATATACTATATTTTACCTTATATAAAAAACACATGATTCCCTTATTTATTAAAGAAAACTCAAATATATTACAGTAATTATCAAGAATAATATAATACAATTATTTAATTAAGGCAGTTCCACTTTAATAGACAATTCAATATAGCCTATAAGTAGGAAATAGTAAGCTTTCACTAATATTACTATAATGCACGTAGTAATCCTTCAATTTTTGCTATAAAATATTTGAAGTGTTACTGAAATTAATTGTAGTTGCTATTCATTTAATGTTGCATAGAAAGTCTTTCATTGGAGCTCATAAAAACTTTTTCATTCTCAAAAGACTTCAGGACCCAAAACCACTAACTTAAAGTCTAATTATTCTATAGTGGATCAGGAAACTGGAATATCTTTCAATTGCCATCAGTCATTTTCAGTAGTACATAAAGCCATTATCCCATAGGAAATAGCGTGCAAAGCATTAGGGTGGTACATTTAAATATAGCATACACATTTTATAAGTTTGAAAAACAATTACAAATTAGCCAAATGGGCTTGCCAGTACTTAAAATACTTGAAGGAGGGTTGACATGAAATTAACTCATGTTAAAATTTAGACCTTCCAGAGCAAATTTTGTATTTATTGATACAAATTGTCATCTTATTTACTGATGGCGAGAGAAAAGAAGAGACCTGGCCCGTGCCGGCGCACAGCTGTGTACTAGTGTGTTGCCGCGAGGTAATTTCAGGCGCTTCGCCCCACAGCCAACCCTGTGAATTGTTTATCCTAGCAATAGAGTTATTTGTTTTCAGTAATGTGGCAATATTCAATATTGTGTTAGTCAGTAAGGTATTAATGTTAAATTTTATATACATAAAAGCACTACATTTACATTATACATATATGAACATTAGTAATTGTTATATTAACAATAAAAAAATCTTCAATTTCAGCAATTCATTCCTTTAATTATTGTTTGTTTACAACCACTGTAGAGCCTAATTATTAGAATTTATTACAAACATAAATTTTGCTCAATTTTAATTGATCAAAACAGTAGGTACCGTCATTTAAATTATCTTATAAAACATAACAATTAGGCCGCAAATCAATCAAAACAGAGTAACAATAATGGAATTACGAAACTAGGCGCGGCAACATACTAGTAGTAGCGCCTGCAATTTTCAGATAGGCCATAATCCAGGTCTCTTCTTTTCTCTCGCCATCAGTAATTGTTTATATAATTATATTTGTTATATATTTAAAATTTAGAATGTTAAAAGACTACTAATAAAATTTAAAAATACCAAGAAAATACGTAAGTCCCTATATTTATAAATGTTATTTTGTAGGGACTGATGCCACCATTTTAGACAGTTCTTATCAGCATTCTTTCCTAAATGATACAAAACTTTAAGCTTTACATAAGGCTTTCCAGCATTACTATCATTGTATGTTAACATAGCACCTAAGTTTCGACATTTCAGTATATTTTGGAAAGCAATTTTTGTATTTGGCATTCGAGACCATGACAGACTTAACACATTGACTGCTACCGAGGTATATATTTTGCTGTATCTGGAAGCCATGGACTAACTGTTTGACCTTCCTCTGAGCGCCATAAGGACCTATGAGAACATCTGGTAGCTATACGTCTTGTTCTTTTTTTAATGACTTCAAATTAATTCTTTTAGCAAATATCTTGATGTTTCCTGAAAGTAGGCCTACATTAGTTAAAGAGAAAAAAGGTCATATGGTAAATGAATACTGCCTTTGAAACTCTCAAAAAGTAGGTATGAAAGTTGATTATATATCCATTTATTTTTATACTGGCCTATATTAATAACGTTAGGTAATAAAACCCAAGAGTATTGTAGTTTCATTTTACTACAAAATGAATTGAAAGATCAAACTGTGTTAGGTTATAACACTTTCACTGATATAAAAACACTATTTCCTAAATGATACAAAACTTTAAGCTTTTGAGGCTTTCCAGCATTACTATCATTGCGCGCGCGCGCGCACACACGATGATGATGAACGAATACTTTGTTGTATTGATACATTTATCGTCAATTCTAATAAGGAAGTTGTTTTATACAATTAAAGTTTTAAAATTCGAAGTTGATCTCATCCTTGTATTATAGTGATATGTGAAATCCTTCACGTTAACTGGCTAACAAATGCTAATGGTAGTATATATATAAAATATGTATATATATATATATATATATATATATATATATATATGATCATATATATAAAATCAAAGTTCATTTTAAATCATAAATCATAGCTTCAAACAATACAATCTTCAAACAAATGAATGTGCTTTTAAGAGCTGCATTGAAACAATCTAGGTAAAAAAGGCATTACACATGTCACATTTTTAGTAACTCTTTTGCAGTGATTTTGAGTATTGGACTTTGATAGTCTTGTAGCATAAACTACACCGTTGACGTTCTGAACGTTTAGGGTCTTGGATCTTGCTGAGCTTATGATTTGGAGTTCTTGCACCTTGAGGCACGTCATCTTGTACGCCTTTGGACTCCATGTGAGAAACTGCAATTTTTTCTGTAAATTGATTGATTTGCATTTGTTGTTCGTTGACAAGATTGAACAGTTAAAGGGAGTTGACCATTGCTATGTTAAGAAGCAGTTCAAACACAAATTTGTTGTACCACTTTACACTGCGACGCAAACGCCTTGAGTAGGAAGCCAAGTTGGTCAGATAAATCAATGAAAGACAACCTTGTTTTTTCCACTACACATGTCGGTTTTGTTTTGGTTCCTCTCCTTTGGGGAACATTAACACATTCATCAGTTGTACAAATTTTAACACATTTAATTTTAGTTGTATCTAATTATCATTGCGTCCCCTCTATCCTTCCACTTAAGGACGACAACATTGGTATTACTCTGTTTCCCCAAAACATCTCCCTTTTTTAGTTTTGCACTTGCAACATAAACTGGGGTTCCTTTTCTGTTCTTTCTTAGCGTTCCAATTAAATGAGTAGTAAGTTGATTTAGGCTATGGGCTAGAGCTACTCTACTGTATCAGTTATCAACGAAGAGTGTTCGGCCAGCATCAAGTAAAGGAGCCATCAATTCCATCACAACAGCCTGTGCAACACCAACTCTCTCTCTCCCTCTGATTTTCCTTTCTAGACCTTGAAAGACCAAGTATAGCCTTTACCAGTGCATAATCTGAAAACCTTGATACCGTACTTTTTGTCTGGGATGTATTGTTTAAAGTTCACTCTACCATGAAAAGGCAACAAACTTTCGTCATTGCAAACGTCTTTCTGGGGTGTCAGAGAAGATTTGAATTTTTCATGTAGTGAATCAAGTACATCTTGTATTTTGTAGAGCTTGTTTGTTTCATCAGCAGGCCTATTATCACAGAAATGAAACATCCAGAGTAACAGCTCAAATCTGTTTCTGGGCATAGTCTTTGACATTTCGGTTTTGTAAATAGAGTTTCTGCTCTAGTAACAATCTATGCTTGGCATTTGAACCAGCCCAATCCATAATAAAGAGGCCAAACAATCGTTTTATTTCATTTTTATATGTGGGAAGCCAGGATGTGAGCCTTGACTTTTCAGAGGGTTTAGCAGATTCAATGATCAGCTGAACATATAAGTTTGTTTGCTCTGCGATTTTGTTGAAGAGAGAGAGAGTCCTCAACAAAGACTTTATTGTAAACTTCAAATGGAAAAGCGCCCTCGATAGTGCCCCTTATCTCTTTTGTTATAGAAGAGGTGATGTATTGAATTGAAAAGATAATACATTATCTTGATTTGTATTTTTCCAGATCAATCCCAATTTGTTAGTTTGAATGTTTTGATTTACCGGATGGATTGCATTTTCAGGCTCCTTAAGTATGTTAGGTAGTTGGACTTGCTGATTTAGTTGATCTTGATCTATTATGCTGCTATCGTCACTATATTCACTGCTGTTCCCTGACGGAAGATATTTTGGATCCATGTCTGAGTCATAGTCTCCAAATAATTCACTGGAAACTGCACTAACACTGTTTTCAAAATCTTCCTCATCTTGCCATTCATTACTTCCATGCATTCGATCCGTGCTCAAAGCTTCCTCAAGAATTCTGTGTACAAAATCATTTACATCTTCTTCATCATCTCTGAGACGTTTTGCACTCATTTTTATAGTTTGACACACACACACATAACTGTGGATCGTAAAATAGGCAAACAAGACAGCACTTAAATTAGCGGAAAACTAGAACTGAAGTGACTTGTATGCGTCGTGAAAGCCACTGGTGATCCTGAAAACAAAAAAAAACATTGGCAATGCTAAAATAAACTGCAGTAGCAAAATTTATTTGTTGTAAAACCGCTGATATAATAATAAAAAGCATAGAGGCATAAAAACACTTGGCCACACCATGGGAACCACCGGAATTTCTCAGCAGCTGTAACTTCATTCAGAATTGCCATCGAATCGAATTTCATTGATTATAATACTAGGTACACCATATTCGATCACATGGAATGTATAACCAATAATTGGTTGCTCAAGAAAATCCAAACTGAACCCCTTGGTCCCAGATGAAAATGTAGTGAGAGCCCCCGGTGGCCCTCATGCCGTCAACTCGACAACAGAGTGAGAGCCTCCGGTGGCCCTCGTTGCGTCAGCTGAATAACTGAGTGAGAGCCTCCGGTGGCCCTCGTGGCGTCAGCTGAACAACAGAGTGAGAGCACCGGTGGTCCTCATGGCGCTCAACGTGTTAAAACAAATATGTTCTGAGTGTTTCCGTGGAGGCATTTCTTCATAAACTCAGGTTGAGCTAAGTTCTAATTTTTTGTTTTAATAACGTATACTACAGCGTAATCAAGTGCTTTTTATGAAAGTAAGTTTCATTGTATTCTAAAGATTGTGTATACTAGCACCAAGGCCGTGTTAAGGTTTGTCGTTGGTTCAGGCCGTGTGAAAGCAAGTGGTTATGACATCCTTCTTTATGTTTTCCTAGCCATTTTTTTTCTTCTAATTGCTTGTCTTTTGTGGTTTTGAAAACAACAAAACGTTATCCGTTAACCTATCCTTTTCACTCCAATACTTTAGCCGTCACTTAACTTTTTTCCTTCATGACACTCCATAATTATCTCATCCAACATTCTATCCTTTTTAGATAGCCCAACACACTCAAGTTTATCTAAAGTGAAATTGTTGCTACAGTGCTTAGATTCATGTCAACAACAATAGAAACAGTTCTTTTATATGCTCTAAAAGCTCATTTAGTGTGGCACAATGAATAAACTGTAGTGTTGACTAACTTTATACAGTTTCACACATATTAGCTTTTTTAGTGCTATGTGTTTATTAAACTCTTCACAATATTGTTCAGAAAAAATAAACGAAAACATTGTTTTCACCAAAAATGAATGTATATATCTTCTTAAATTAAATAAATAAATTCGAATTTTACAGTCCGGGTCCACAACTTGAATGTTCTAACTTACCTTGATCAGTACTCAAGGTTTGTTGGTGTTGGACATGAAAAACACGCAGTTGAACTGTATTGTCGATTCAACTCTCTTCCACTTGAATCGTATTTTGCTTATCCATTCTTAATTCGACAAAGCAGGAACCATACTAATTTCTTTCTATGCTTTAGGATTGCCAACCTATAAATTCGTTCGGCACTATGAGAACTTTGTCAATCTGAGATAAATGGTGTCACTGGCACTGACACCTGTTACTGAAGAAGAGATCGATCGAAATCATCAAGCAGCTGTCTTTTCAACAAGGCGTCTTACCCTCTCTCATAAAAACCACAGAATTTATTATTATCTATAAAAAGGACAGTTCATGCTCAACAAATAACTATCAACCTGTATCAATATTATCTTACCATGAGTAAAATATTTGAAAAACTGTTTAAAAAATCCTTCCAATGTTGAATACACATGACCAACTTTCTGAAGAACAAATTTGAATTCAGGAAATACAAATTGGCGCTGTTGTGAGTTTAATCTACATGGTTGTAGTTTAGTGGGATAAGAAAATATAAATTTCACCTCAGGTGTTTTTCTCTATGACCTGTCTAAGGTATTTGACTGTGTTGACCGCAATACTCTGTTTGAGAAATTGGTATCATTTGGAGTAAGACTGTTTCATCAAAATTCCCAATTTGCAACCAACAAATTAGAGCAAATCCAACTCATGTGCGAGGATCTGAAAGCAGATCTCTTTGTAATAACGGAAAACGGTTGCAACAAGGATAACATCGCACTGTGTAAAATTCAAAATTATAAATTGGCTTCCGCGTATTGCCGATCCCACTCCAGAGGAGGAGGAGTTGAAATTTTTCAGAAACAAACTTTCTCGTCCGCCTCCTTACCGATCCATAATTCAATCGAAAAAAATTTCAAAACAGTCGGGATCAAACAAAAACATCAAAATTCATCGTGATCGGAATTTACATATCTCCCAGTGGAAACGAAGACCACTTCGTTTCTTCTTTTCTTTTCAAAATTCGAAAAATTACTGACATGTCTGCCTAAACAACGTCAGCATTTTGTTGTTATGGGGGATTTTCGATTGGTCGATTTACTTAGGTCATTTGAGCTTGATTTGCTAGTCAAATCTCCAACGAGAGTGACGGCTACAACAAAAACTGCAATTGACAACATCATCACCAATCACCCAAGTGTCGCAGTGTCTGTGGTGAATACAGCTATATCTGAACACTACGGCCAAGAGGCCGTCATTAGTGGGATACAACTTAAAAGTGAGCCCAAAATTAAACAAACAATAAGAGACATAAAGCCAGAAAACATCGCTCATCTCAACACTTCCCTTTCTAAAGAAAGATTGAATTTTCTAAATTCATCTCAACCCGTAGAGCAACAGATGAAATTGTTTACCAACACTCTAAATTTCCACGTTAACACCTGCTGCCCTACAAAAACGATTAATGTCTGTGAAAAAATTCAAAAAAATGGATCACACCAGGAATTTTAGTTTCTAGAGAGAAACTGAAATTTATGTCCAAAATTTATAAAAACACTTCAAATGAATAGTTCAAAATATTTTTCAGGAACTATACAAAAATAGCCTATATAAGAAAGTGATCCAAGCTGCGAAAGCACTCGATGTCTCCAAATCAATTCTCTCTTCAAAAACGTTTCGAAAACAACTTGGATTATTATAAAAAATAAAACAAAAGCACACAAACAAATAAAAATTAAACTTGTGGATAGGCTTGTGGATGTTGAGACTGAGATTGCCAGTAGGTTTAATGAGTTGTTCGCATACGTTGCTGACGGGCTAGGTCCTCGGCCATCTGACCCTAAATACTGCAAGCATTTAGTAAGACCCTTAACTCAATTAGTAAATTATTGATTCCAAACAGGAATGTTTCCCTCTCTCCTTAACATTGCAAAAGTTGTCCCAATTTCAAAGAAAGACTCCCCAGCTTCTATAAATAACTACTATCTACCTCAATTTTGCCAGTATTCAGCAAAATTTTTGAAAAGCTTTTTTTATAAAAATGCTCCACTTTTTGGACAAATACAATCAGCTCTCAAATGAACAGTTTGGGTTCAGAAAGTGTAAATCGACAACCGACGCAGTCGTTTGTCTTGTCGATATGATTGTAGAGGGGATTGAATATCGGAACCACACAATGAGTGTGTTTCTGAATTTGTCCTAAGCATTCGACTGCGTTGACGACAATATACTGCTCGACAAACTTGAGTCCCACGGCATTCGAGGCGTGTCTTTTAAATGGTTTAGCTCAATTCTCGCAAGCCACAGATCGCAAGTTGTTCAGATATCAAATAAATCATCCAAGCCAATAGATCTTAGCTATGGAGTCCCCCAGGAGTCTTTCAGTCTCAGTCCTGTGCTTTTCCTGCTTTATGTCAACGAAATAGAATCATCGCTTCTGCATGGAAGAACAGTGCAGTTTGCAGATGATACGACTCTTTTTTCAATGCACGACCAAGCGAAATTTTGGAACAACAGACTTTTGTTGACATCGACAACTGTGTTCAATACTTCAACAGCCTCAACCTCACAATAAACTCTTCAAAAACAACCTTTTTTAAATTTTCTTTGCCCACTGCGGGCAACCAGTGTGGACCTGCCATCTTGATGGCTGACTCTACACTGGACGAAGTCTGCTCTTCAAAATTCCTTGGAATGAACCTTGATCGAGGACTGACATGGAATGTTCACATTGATCATGTTTGCGCCAAAATCTGCTCAGGCATTTTTGTCTTTGGCAAAATACTGCCCGAGTTAGGTACTGATTACGGCGTATTATGGCTTGATATGCCCCCATCTGGCCTATGGAGTGAACCTGTGGGGAGATTGGGCTAACACTCAGTTCTAAAGAGCTTTTATACTAAAAAAAGCAATTCGAATCATCACAAAAATCAAATTCAGAGAGTCGTGCAGGTAAGTTTTTAAGAAATTGCAGCTGTTGACTCTGCCATGTCTTTACATATTGAAAACAACTATGTTTTGTATAAATAAATGTACCTTAACCAGAGGCCAAGACATACACGTGTATGAGACACGTGGCAGAGCAAACTACCGAACTGGTAGAAACAGAACGATGGTTTATGAACGCTTGCTCTCACAAGTGGGTGTTCAATCCCTCAACAAACTGCCCAATTCAATCAAAGATGCTCCAACGCCAAAGGCGTTTAAGACTCGCCTAAAACGCTTCTTGGTGTCTCAAGCATTTTATAATGCAGGTGAGTTTTTGGCTTTCAACTGGGAGGCCGCCCAATTAGAAGACTGACCCCGCTGTTCGAAATGGGTTGCATTGGCGTTGAATGAAAGAGGTGTGATTGTAAAGATTGTATGTCTGTATGTGTTTGTATTATAGTATGAATTACAGAAATTTTAGGATATCCTCGTTAATTGACGTTTGCCATACGATGTAATTATTGTCTCAGCAAAAAAACAGATTTGATTTGATTTGCTTGGCATACTCCATACCAGAAGAAGTCGACATTTCAAAATTCCTTGGAATACACCTTGGGTTGACAAGAAATAGTTACAATGGCCATATTTGCTCAACACTACCCTACTGCATTTAAGTTTGGATGTAAATACACTTTGCTCGTTGGTTAACATGGAATTGTCACAATGACAATGTTTGCGCAATATTATCCTACGGTATTTATGTTTTTATTTTGTTAGCAAAATATTGCCCTAATCACGTTTTGATGACGGCGTTTATGGACTACTTTACTCCTACCTCTCCTATGGAGTTGCATTGTAGGGGGTCTGTGCATGTAACAAATGACGCGACCCCATTACAAAATGAGCTATTTAAAATTACAAAAAATGAGCTATTTTTATAACCACTCATTTAAATTTCAGATAGTCTTGCAGAGAAACATTCAAACATTTACAATTGTTGACTCTGCTGGGTTTTTACATTTTAATCTGTATTGTATGATTAAATGTGGTATGATTGTGGCTGGGATGTATAATCGTATGAGACTAGAGTCAGGATAAATTACCGAACTGGGAGCCACATGACCGAACATTAATTTCATCAACAAGTTGTCCAGTTAAATTGCTAAAAGAGAAAAATTGTCACTGCAGCAAAAGCCCTTAACACTCGCCTAAAACTCCTTGTAGAGTCGCAAGCATTTTATAATGTAACCGAGTTTTTGGCATACAACTGGGAAACCAGCCAATCAGGAGATTAACTCCGGATCTTGCGAAACTTGGCTAATGAATGAATATGTATGTATGTGTGCCAAATTGGATGTTAATTTTGAATAGTTATGTAAATGGAAAATATAATAACAGAACGCTTGTTACAAATGTTAACCATGTCTTCACAACAAAACTATTTACTATTGTTATTTTATTAGCATCTATGCGCAAGGAAACTCTTGATTTTGTTTGTTTGTGTATTATGTAATTTTTATAGATTAGAAATAACTTTTATCACAAGATTATTTTTATAATTTCACTGTTACGATTTGCTTCTTACTTTGTGAGATAGACCATTACGTTAATCCAAACATCCAGCTTTATTCATAGGTTCTACCATGTTGACAAAAAAGATAGTGAGTCATCTCACTTGATCACCCGATCCTTGTTTTGTTTGTATCTAGTGTTGTGATTTGTGGATTGTGGAAGGGAAGGGCTGTGGCTGCTGGTTGGGTGTTTACTTGTAATTCAGCGTCTGAATTCATATCGAAATAATAATATTTTTATGTATCGTAGTGTTTTAGTATTTCACTTTTAAGTATAACTGAAAATTTTTACTTAATTTCTTTGTGTTTCCATTATAAGAGCTGTGATAATGTCAGTAATTGAAATGAGCAACATTTTGCCTGGTGTTAATGATGCTTACATAGTTGTAATTTTAAGTATGATTCTATTTTTCTGTAATAACATTTGGATTTTAAAACTTATAGTTCCTACTAGTGCAAGGACTTCACAGCGTCAAGAATGGAAGTGGAGGAATATTGCAAATTCATTGATCCATTCAATGATTACGGGTTGTGGAGCTTGTGTTTGGTAAGTTTAGCAACCTAGCCTAATGGAAACAATTTTTAGAAACCACAACCTAACTTTTACTCTGCATTATGTTAAATTATTGAGAAATAAATCATCAAACCTTTTAGGAGTGTGTAAACTCATACTGAAAATATTTGACATTGAATCAATTTGTCAACATAACTACTACTCAATAAGCAGGTACTCACAAAATTATACCAATGATATTAATGCAATTAATTAAGTCTCTTGTTTTCTCAAAAATATAAGGTAACTGCATTATGCAGTTTATAGGCCTACCTAAGTGATGAAGGCACAAATCACATCATTGTTATAGGGTAAATAAGCGGCCCCCAAAATTGTTTGGTTATTTTTATTGCTACCGTAAGTTAGGCTGTGCAGATAGCAACATAGCCTAGTCTATATGAAAAACATCCCTCTAGGCAGTAGCTATCAGTAAAAATGTTTATATCGAAATTGGCGAACGATAATACTTAATCATAACCATCGATATAATCAATCGATACTAATTAAGTAATTATTTTGAACAATTAACTTAAACAATCTATATCAACAGCTGTAAACACTTTCAAATAATACACGTAAGGTAATATTTTAATTTTACATAAGTAAAATTTGATTATTAAAAATGGCAGTCAATTTTAGAAAACTACAACACATTGGTGTTTTTCATGGCTTCAACATTGGACTCATACCGATAAACGCATTATGTGAAATTAGTGGGAAAGAAACAACTGTAACTGTGAGAGGAGCAAATATGGTCGTCTTCAGTTTTCCTAATTTTGGTTATAATAATTTGTTTGATCACTGTAAATATTAAATTCATATTTTAATTTAAAACATATGATTGTTATTTAGGACTATAGATACTTTTATATCGATTGATAGTCTAGGATTTGAGATGCGAATAGTAGGTATCGATGGTTACATTCTTCGATATAAAAATCCGGGTCCGCTTATCGTACCCTACCCAAATAAAATTCTAAATGGTCTGTCATGAATGCCTCCGACCATTACTGCTTTTATAGGAAACACAATTCGATAAAACACAAATATTGTAAATTTACCTTAGAACCATAATTACTTACTATCTTTTTACCTTAATATTATACTTGTTCTATTTAGCAAACCTAAATAGGCATAGGGTCAAGGCTCTGTAAGTCACAAATAACAAAGTTTTAGACTTTTACAGATAAAACTATTTTTGCTGAGCTATATTCAACTGAACTACATAGAACAACAATCTACTCATACATTGTGCTACAGTGATCCTTATTGTGTCTACGAGTCAGCTTCCATTGGGTGCAGTTCTTTATTGAGCCACCAAAACAACGTTAGAATATCAAATTAAAATTACCATATGATATATCAACAGGGCTAAAATAATCAAACAGAAACCATGACATGTTTTGTTCAAATATCAACGTAGATTTGATATTATTAAAAACATATCATTCACATCTTGCTCATCAAAAATGATAATAGCAATATCTAATGAATTGTAATGAGTATTTATTTTATTTATTTATTTATATAATTGTCACACACGCCTTGTACTAGCACCATGCTTTGGCAAAGACTCGTCAATTATTACAAATTATATTCTGTGCAACTTCAATTTATTTCATATTTTAGTATGATTATCCCAAGGCAGTTCTTATAAATTGATGAAAATTAAGTGTTGGAAAGATGTCATTGCCTTACTGGCAAACAGGATACAAGCATAGAAGTTGTTGAAACAGCTGATTACTAAAACTCAGATGTGGAGCTCAAGTAGTATCTCAATCCAGTACCCATGTTAATATCAGCTGATCAGTTATAAAAACATCCACTAAAGTTTTATAATTTCCTATTAAATATATTTCATCCAAAACTAACCTTTTCTACATAATGACATTAAAGGTCATGAATAATAAACTGTTTCTATGTAAATTGAATTTGGTTTACAATATTATTACGCATTTATATCAAAATTGTAAAAAAAAGTGCTGTATATAAATATTTGTTCAACACTTAACAATTTATTGTAATTTCATTGAATCATTTATTTATTCAATTAATGTTGCATAATTTTACATATAACCACAACACAAAATATAGATTTATAATACAGAACAGGGTCAATCCATATGAAGTGAACAAAACGAATTAAATTGGTTGCATGACCATTTAAAAATATTTTCATCCTTTTATGTGTTTTTATCATACTCACAAAAGGTTTAAATATTATTTTTAAAGAATTTTATCTTTAACCTTTTACGAAGATAAAATTCTTAAATCATTTTTGAACCTCATATAGTAGATATGGTAAAAGCATATAAAA
This sequence comes from Homalodisca vitripennis, assembly GCF_021130785.1. Lineage (NCBI taxonomy): Eukaryota > Metazoa > Arthropoda > Insecta > Hemiptera > Cicadellidae > Homalodisca > Homalodisca vitripennis. The sequence continues at coordinate 32,927,950 of NC_060214.1, read as the reverse complement.
ATTAAATAAAAAACAAATGAACAAGTAACCATCATTGGATTACTTTATATGGATTGACATAACTTGTAGGTTATTAAATAATACAGAAAACATAATTGATATAGATACAAATACAATAAAAACAAATAAAGCTAAAAATCAGATTTAATACCAATTTAAATATTACGAAAACAGTAGCAATTATTATAGATGGTCTATCCAAGCGAGTATTCATTGATGGATTTTCTTTGGCAATGTAATATTATTAATTCATTTTGAAATGATTTGAAGTGGTACACGGGTATCCCGTGAGTTACTTTTAAACTCTTTCAGTTCAGTAGTTAATGGTATAGTAGCCTATATTGGAATAGTAATAGTCTATACCAAGATGTTTTAAGGTGAAGGAAATAAATAGAAGAAACAAGTCATCTAATCACATTTGGTGCATTAAAAAACCCTCAGATTAGAATCAATTTATAAAATTAATTTGAAAAAGAACAATAAATATTTTCAAAAACTAAAATATAATCAAGTCTAATCACTACAAAATTTTCCAGCTTGGTTTATGAGCAAACTAAAGGATATTTTCTTTTCTTTAGTAAGCCTTTTATTATTTTATAAATATAAATTTACCTTATTTGTTTTATTATTTAAAGGAATTTTGTAATGAAAAGTGTTGGAACCAACTTATGTGGCAATTTTGGGGGATGGGTGTCCCTTATATATTAATATTAATATTATGTACATACCAATCCTTTTTTGGTCCCTATTTCCTTACAAGGTAAAATATATTTTCCCACATTAGCTCCCTATTTACCCTTATTTTCATTAATGTTGCTGAGTTTTACTTGATGATTTATAACTAATTCATATTGCAAGGTATTGACTTAAGTTTACTCTATTACACAAAGTAGTCACTCACTTATATGAAAATACTAAAATAGAATATAAACCTTTTGTAAACATATGTTTATATAAATTTAAAAGTTTTGTATCTTGGGCCAAACATATTCTATGATAACACTTTTTATATTATGTTCAGTCCAACATTTTTCAGAATTAAACGTTAGTTAAAAAAAAACACTAGTTAGCTGTCAGTTGCACATCTGGGGTTTGGTCGGCTTCAACATAGTACACTAAAGTTTAAAATTGCAATATAAATAGGAGTTTTTCTCAAATTCATAAATTTGTCGATATATAAACTTAAATTTTTTATGCCTCAATACTAATTTATTGTAATATATATGATTATCTGTTAATACTAATTGTGTATAATTTGTATTCAGTGTAGATTTTTCACAAAAAGTCCTCAAGTGACAGAAAATCTGTATGTTTCAGCTTTTATCAGAGTCCAGAGATTCGGAAAGACTTGATTTCGAAATGGACTATTTCAAGTCATTGTTTACTCGCAATATCTACAGGTAAGTTAGAAATTTTATAATCTTGCTTAGTGAAAGTTCTTAACACTCACATAATGGTACTTTTTGTTTTACAAACCATATTTAAAATTGCAAACTGTTCTTTTACTTATATTTTGAAATTTAAAATCTGTCTGTTACCAAATTTAATACCTTTTATCATTCTTTATTTAACCCTTTATAACTGGGGCCACATTCGCTATAAAAATTTCTACTGCAAAAATTGTTTTTCGTATTGTACATTTTTTGGTATATAAACAATCAAACTGAGCTTAAAAACAAAATAACTTAAACAGTTTTTAAAATATTAATCAAAACTTTTATGTCTGTATTTGGTTTAATTTTCACTTTCAATTGTTATTATGTTTTAGTGGAATGATTCTTCGAAGTGCTATCTTCATCTGAAATTGAAAAAATACATACTTTAAATGTTTTTTTTTTTTTTTTTTATAAAAAAGTAAATTTCATTCAAATATAAGATTTTTTTAAATTTTTGGAAAGAAAATTATTTTTCTGCTAACTTTTTCTTAAATGAAGTTTCATTGTTCAGAGCTCAGTGATGCCTGTGTATTTTATAAACTATGTTTGAATCTCATGAGTTTAGAAAAAGAAAAAGCGAAAACAGGTTACACAACAATTAGTATTATCTATATTCTATACAGTTTTGTGGATAGTAAAATAACTTGGTAAATGTGTACAATTTTAGTTGTACATAGTAGTATCAGTTGTTTTGAGGAAATATTTTTTTCAAGTTCTCTTTTGCATATGAAGCTGGAAAAATGTTCAAACATATTTTGATAGGAACCATTTATGTGTGTTTTATTATATAATAAACTAGTAGTAGCTTATATGCATGTTTTATGTGTTTTAATTTTCAATTTATTTGTAAATCAAATCAAATAAAAATTAAACCCAACCTAAAACTGTTTTGATTTTATGGATGTTTTAGTCAAATGTTGCAAAATCACTGAAATAGGCGTGGCATTTTACGGCCAAACACTTTTATCATGCTCCGGCACTAAAAGTGTTAAATAAAAAATATTATTTTGTAACAAGTTATTTCGTGGAAGACAGTTGCTTTATTTCGTTAATTTAGAATAGTTCCTGTACAACTTTCTAAATTAAGATGTGCAAGTGGTATATCATTAAACTTGTTATTTCAATAATGTAAGTAAATAAAACAAATAGCAATTGTTATACTTATATCTTAGGCTTTTGTTTAAGTTTTCAAGTTCACACCACGTCGAATTTTGGTAATAAAATTCAATTGTTGAAATATTTCAGCTCGATTGCGGAGATCTATCTTCAAGTAACTGATGTTAAACTGAAACTGTCAACAACACATTTATGCATCTACAGGCTATACTGCGATTGGCTGTAGATTAATCAATCTATGACTAATATGACCAATAGCAATCGATATTGCTTGTATACAATCAGGCTACCAGCGTTTTTATTATTTGACTTATTTTAAGTTGGTTTCTTTCTTGACTATGTCCATGATTTTGCTTATTATCTTTGGATAATGGTATAGAATTTTTGCAAGTACTCACTAAACCCGTGTAAATATTAAACATTTTGTTTCCCCAATACGGACAGCCACTGAAATTTCATCCACTCCAGACTGACTATGAAAGGAATCAACAGTTGTTTTATTATTAGAATCAACAGTTGTTTTATTATTGAAATCAACAGTTCTTCAATGTCATAGCCAACTTGATTACCATTTTGATATTATGTCTTTTATATATTCTTTTTTCATATCGTATCTGCTTTTTTTCAGTTTTTCCTTGGGTGTAAGGAGATAGGCCAATTTTGAATGTCCTTCATTTTCATTTTGGTCTAATTATGGCACACTTCTAATATTCATAGTTTGTTTCTTAGAGGATTTATTGATGTGTGTAATTATTTATCCATTACCATACTATCTTTTGTAATATACTCTTTGCATTTCAATTATCATGTGTCTGACATGTAGAAGGCATGATTAATTCATGCATTTAATACACCGAGCTTGTAAGCTAAATGATGATGAGATTTTGTAATCAGATATGTATAAGTGTGTTGGTTTCGTACAAACCAAAGTTATATACACTACCATCTATTTTTCATAGATAATCTACTCATACACCATCCTTGAAACGAATCTATAATTTCAGTTTCTTCTACCCTCCTTTTAGTGTGACATTCTCAAATTATTCCATTATATGTCCTCGAAAAAAATCTGAATATCATAAGCTTGAAAGCTTACAAAGGCTTGGCACAATCTTTGTAACCGGAGCATTCAGGAGCAGTCCCTCAGCGACCCTCGAGGTGGCTTTAGGACTTCTACCTCTTGATGTCCATATAAAAGCTGAAGCGCGTAAGTCAGCTTATCGGCTGATGGTTGCTGGCTTGTGGAGGAATGGCGCGTCTAACGCGAGCCATGGCGCCATCACTGAAGCTGTAAACCCAAGCGCTATTCTCGAAATGGTCTCCGACACAATGAGAACGGAGTTCGTATTCAATAAGCCATTCTCTGTTGACTTCTACTCCAGAGATGAGTGGAAATCGCAAGATAACATCCCAACAATAAGAAAGAGCTTTGTCTGGTACACGGATGGCTCGCTTATTAAGGGTAGAACTGGATATGGAGTGTTTAGTCAATCCCCTAGAACTGCCCTTAGCGGCAGTTTGGGTCGGAACTGCTCCATATTTCAAGCCGAAATCTATGGTATCCTAGCCTGTGCCAACCTAGGCCTCACCAGAAGGTACCAGGGAATAAACATCTGTATAATGTCAGACAGTCAGGCAGCTCTTAAAGCTCTTGACTCCAACAGCATTTCATCCAGGCTTGTGTGGGAGTGCTTTAACACTCTCTGCAAGCTTGGATCACGCAACTGTGTGCGTCTTGGTTGGGTACCGGGCCACACAGGCATAGGTGGCAACGAATGCGCCGACAGGCTTGCCAAAAGCGGAGCAAGCATGCCATACACCGGTCCAGAACCGAGTTGTGGTATAAGCAAGTCAGCCGCTTACCAAAGTATAAACAAATGGTCCAGGAAGACACACCGCTTGCGGTGGCAGAGTCACCAAGGACAAGCACTCGGCAAAAGACTGCTTGCCGATTCTAGCTCCGGATTCACCAGATGGCTGATGGGGCTGGGCAGGGATCGGGTTAAGCAAGTGATTGCTTTGATCACTGGACACGGCCACTTCAGGAAACACCTAAACACTCTAGGTTTACGAAATGAGGACTCGGAGTGTAGACTCTGCAATAAGTCTGAAGAGACTGCAAAACACATAATACTGGACTGTGAGAGACTGGGAGCAAGGAGAAGGGCTCTTTTCGGTGATAAACAACCAGGCGACGAACCAGATGCTAGTATCGGGGAAAAGCTTCTTAGCCTAATAAAGGGCACGAAGATAGGCTTACCCCTCTAACATCAAAGGGGCACACAATAAGCTCAGGTTGACGTGTGAGGATCTATGAATCCACCCCAATATCCCAAAGGAAAAAAAAAAAAAAAAAAAAAAAAAAAAAAAAAAAAAATTATATCACACAACAATATTTCATGTGAAAACTTTACCAGTAGCCTAATGTTTTGTATTGACTATAATATTTTTTCTGTACTACTTAAATGCCTACTTAAATATTTTAAGAGTATATCAGTATCAATGTTCTTATGATGTATTTTTATAAGTGCAGTGTTCGTGTTATTATATTTATTTGATTTTTCAGGTTACTTTATATATGACATGTTTGACATGCTTCTCAACGACCCTAAGTCAAAAACCTTTGAACTTCTAGTACATCATATGCTGGTAAATTCACAATTTTTTACTGACAAAGTTTTAAATTTATAAAATAGGCAATAGATTTTTACAAAATAATGTAAAAACGAATGGTCATTTCTTAAAGGTAGTTTCTGTTGTAGATTATATTTAATTATATTATAATTGCCATTCAACTGAACCAATTTAGCAACTTAGAATTTGGAAAGTGTATTTGATTAATATCAGTTTTATAATTCAAGTACAATGAATACACTTCTAATATTAAATTACTCCCACAAAAATAGTGTGAAATTTTCAGTTTGTTTTTAAGAGTCTTTGATAGAGTTGTAAGAGTCTGTCAGGCCCAGTTATTTTTGGCCTGTATTAATTGCCAAATCAGTGTCCATCATCAGTCTGCCACAACAATCTTTTATACAGATAATTCTGTATTTTTAAATACAAAAAAAGCACTGAGAGACTGAACATCATAACACAAAATATTGTGTTGGATGCTTCAAGCTGGTTTAATGCAATGATTGCCATTTAAATTAATGTAGAATTGAAAATGTTTTGTTTCTTTAAGAAAATCTGTAAATTAAAAATCTCAAAGCAATCTCTGAAATAACAATAAAAATTGGGAATCTTTATTTATAACAATTTGAATTAGGATGCTCATATTAGTTATTTTTCAACTACGTTATCGTGAGTAATTTATCTTATCAGATAGCTTACATTCTGTGTTCATACAAAGTATGTGAGAACTGATATAATACTGTTTTCAATATATTTTTTTATTGCTGTTATAAAATATATGCAATATATTCATCATCACAATCAAGGCAGTACAGTAATCTGAAAATAGTAACAACTACATAACTTTATGTGGTCTAAAAATTGTGGCCCAAAAATTAATTCCCATTGTATTCCGGTAGATTTACCAACATATTTATAACAAATTTCTTACAATTATTTGGATCAAAGTATTTCCATATGATTTGGTAACATTGTATGATTTGAATGCCCATCTCTACAAAGCTATTTTTTGTGGACTGATAATACAGTGATTAACTGTAAGTTTACAACGGTTTCTGGTAAAATTACTTTGTATAGAACTATTAGTGAAACAGTTAAATCTTGTAAGTTATTTTGAACATGCATTAATACATCGAGCAGAAAGGAAGAAGGTACATTCAGCACTTCCAGCTGTCTGAACTGCTAAACAACAGTACACATGACCTATAGGCTTACAATGTAAGTAATGTAAAAAAAATTGGGTTGACTCAAAATGTATTTATATACATATCAAAATTAAATGTACAGATAATTTGTTAAAACGATAAAACATACAAATATTGGGCCTAAAATTTACTGTCAAAGGACTAAAAGGACAGAATGACTGGAGTGTTGGAGGGGGGTGTGTGGAAATGATTATGGTGCTCGTGAGAAGTACCATCGAATGTAGTCAAAAGATGCACTTTGTTTGAATCTGGAAGAAAAATAAAACCTTTTCACTCATAATTATTGGAAAGTATGTGATTAAAAGACACATAATTTCAATGTTTGTGCAACAGTTACCGTTATACTATTGTGAAAAAAAGTATAACGGTAAAAGTAAAGTATACTATTGTATTTAATTAACTTAAAATGTAATTCGTGGGAGGCTACATCAATGGCATGGAGATTAAGTCTAAACTTGAATATGAATATGAATATGAATACCCAGAAACTCTTTCTGGGTATTCATATCAATGACATTATAAAGATTAATTTTTTCATTATAATGAATATAATAATTAATCATAACCTATAATTAATCACTGAGAATGTCAGAAATGATACAAATATACAAGATCCGAATTAATGTACTCATAATAGCCTGCATTCTGGCTACTTTTGTTTTTATACATGGATCCAAATGTTCATCCTTCATTTTCTGTAGGCCTGATAAGTTTTTTTTTTAAGACAACTAAATAACGTGTCTGTGTGAATTAGGTTATAAGCTGCTTCACCACTGCCATTACTACGTACAACTATGAAGGCTACGCTATAATGGCCTTGTTAGTGGAAGTTAACAGCGTGTTCCTTCACATCCGACAGTTGATGATCATTCAGAACTGGAATCGTAAGACCCTTTCCTACCGCCTCAACAGCTCTCTAAATCTTGGTAAGTTTGGGGGTACTGGTGATTATATGTGAGGCTTTTATAAACCGAATGAAGCCCTTAAATATAGCGGTTTAATACCATGCAATCACTGCTCAGTGTTCATGTGATCTGCGTTTGAACTGGGGTACTATCTCGAGGGATGTTTTTCTTTTTTCGCCTTCTGGGGTCTTTTTTTTGGGTGGTGCAGGATTACCACTGAAGCCCGCACTGATGGCCAGAGGCATTTCTGATCTGTACTTCCCGACTTTAAGTCACGTGCCAGATTGTACAACGTAATCTGACATTGGAAAAGTTAAACGATTTGAGACGTGAAATGTGTTTAGAAAAGTACCAATTGGAAATGCTCTTGGCCATCAGTGTGCGATTCATTTTCATAGTTATGGTGGTAAAAAGAAAAGCATTCCTCGATATAGTACCTAAATTCAAGCTCAGATCACATGATTGTTCTTAAATGTTAACATAACATTTTTATTTATAATAAATACATATGTATTTGCCTACTTATATAACCTAAGAACAAATTGATAGGCACAGGGTGGCCTCCAAATAATATTAGAGTACCTGATATATTTGTATTTTCAAACCCTTTATGTATGAATACTAACACCAGATCAAATATTGAAAAAGTTATGAAAATTTGTAAAAAATTAATTAGATAAAATATAATGATTAGCAAGAATAAAATCTATTATATTTCTAAAGATAATGATTGATAAAACATGTAATCATCTGATTTTAATTTTAAATTGTGCAATGTCCGACAATACTATAAAGTAATAAATAAAACAGAAAAATTATCATCATTAATCAGCTTAATTACTAGTGTCTTACATGCAATACAAATATATACAATCAACATTAATACAGCTGAGAAGCAAGGGAAACAATAGTTGCAATAGTCAGTGTAAAAACGGAGGAATGTGTATGGGAAAAATAGTGGTGAAGGATATAAATATTATCAATATTCGATCATACAAGGAGATACAACAAACTTCATAAAAATATAATTTCAACTATTAAGTTAAGATTATCAAAACGATAAATAACAACTTTTTAGAGGTGATGCAGCCATTGTATGGCAATTAGAAATTCTCAAATCCACAACTAGTAGCAAAATAGCATAAATTTACAGAAATAGAGCAAAATGCAAAAAACACAAAAGTGTACTGGTGGCACCCAGTCAATTATATAAATGTTAAAAACTTTTATATAATTACATTAAAAATGTTTACAAAATTCAATACTTTCAATACTTAGCTCCATTTTCTGATACAGTGATTCCTATAATATTTATTATATAAAAAAATGACGGGCGATTAAAGGTTTAATATTTATCTAATTTCAACAGCTGCTGTTTTGTAGTTTGTTATGCGGCGTTATGTAGTTTGTTATGCGGCGTTATGTTTAATCTTAAATACTTTAAAAATAATATGCATATTGACATAGGCTTGTATTTACAATTTTCATCAGCCCCACAAGCTGTCCTCTCAATCTAGGAATAGGATGGTTATTGCATCAAAAAGTAGTTAAGATAGCCGTACAACATTGTGAAAAGTTTGTAATTGTTATCTACTAAGTTTAAAAAAAATATTTAGGCATTCCCAGCCATTTTTTTCTACTGTGTTTACTCATTACTGTAATATCTTCATGAGTGCATAGTCTAGTTCCATTATTAAATTGGTGCATAAAATTAGTGCACCAATGGTGCAAGTTAAAAATAGTTAATCTTAGTTATGTAAAACATGTTAAGTTTTTATCATTTAGGGCTTATCTCACAATACAGTAAAGTAGGTATAAGAGTGGGTAGTTTTTGTAGTGTATTAATGTATATTTTTAATTTTATACCTTTTTGTATTGATACAATAATTAAATCAATACCACTTTATCTGATAGATATCAAATTAACAAAAATGGGTTATTAATTTCAATTTTTAAGTTTTAAGCTGGTTTTAACTATAATGTAGGTATTATAACATGCATTACCAGGCCAACACGGTGAATACTTTAATTTAATTTCTTTAAATAGTTTAATTTCACAGGTACTTTTGTTGTATTCCGTATCCTCACCATGGGATGGATGACTCGTTGGTTGATCCAGCATCGTTACGATCTGACTCCATTTGCATTCAACCTCGCAGGCATATGTAAGTTCTACAGTTACAGTTATATGTTGAACGTTTTTATAATTTTTCAGAAGTTGGTATTAACTGAACGTTTAAAGTAATGATCAGTGCAAATTTGACAACATAGAAGACTCGAGAACATTGTTCCCCTACTTTCCGTCTGCAATAATTAATAAACGTCAAAGAAAAATATACAGGTCACTCTGGGCCAGTTTGGACATGAAAAAGCAAACTCTATGTAAGTGTAGATCAAGAGACCCTTTAACCCGGGATCACTCGCGCGTTAGATAAATTCTAACGGTTTTAAACATTTTTAAGTACAACATTGGTAATTATCTATGTACACCATTATAAAATCTTCTTTGCCTTTGTGGGACTTTTCCGATTAAGAGTTGGTACCACTGTGAGGGTAAGCGGTGGTGGGGGGGGTCACAATAGGAAGTGAAAGTGGGGGGTGCACGCCTGTCAGTGTGAATCTAACACGCAGCGGGCGCGTAACTGCCGTTGTTAAATTTTTTTCTAACGACGCGAGTGTTTGCACAATTGTTGTATTCGAACTATGGTGATTTTTAGTGTTCACTTATTGTTATATTGATAGTTTAGTTCTGTGGACTTTGAAATTATGGAAGGTGTACGTGAATTTCGAATTCTGGCTTGGCTGGAAGAAGAGAATGACATAAGTGAACAGGACGATGAACTGCCACCAGAGGTGTTATCGGACACAGATTTGGAGCCAGAATATCAACCTCCGAGCACTGATTCTGAGCACTCAGGGGAAGAACTAGCCCAAGAGTTGCACCCTAATTCTGAGCAGTCGGGCGAAGAACTAGTCCAAGAGTTGCTGCCTGAAGACCAGCGTGTTCAACAAGTAGGTCTACCCCTAAGAAATCCAAATTTAAATGCTAGTGTTTACACTGGTAAAGATAGATTTACTACTTGGTATGTACACAAACCAGTGTCAATGAGTACTAAGACACCTAGAGAAAACATTGTAACTAGGTTGCCTGGAGTGAAAAATGTAACCAAAGGCTTGAATAATGCTGTAGATTGCTGGGGATTTTATTTCCCTGATAATTTGATTGAAGAAATAGTGCTCTATACAAACCAACATCATACAGTTTATGAGCCAGTCATATAGCCGTGGAGTGAGAGATATTTCCCAAACAGACATCATTGAGATGAAAGCATTTTTTGGCGTTCTCTACATGGCGGGAGTGAAGAAAGGGAATCATATCAATATAGATGAGCTGTGGAAAAGATGATGGCACCACCCCAGAATTTTTTTCAGCCGTAATTTCAAAAAGGCGGTTCCAAATAATAGTTCAAGCCTTAAGATTTGATGACAAAACTACCAGGGTTGCTCGAAAAGCAGAGGACAATTTAGCCCCAATTCGTAAAGTTTTTGAGACATTTGTTCAAAAATGTACAGATGCATACACTATAAGCGAGTATGCAACGGTAGACGAGATGCTGGAGGCTTTTCGGGGTAGTTGCAAATTTAGGGTTTATATACCAAATCATCATCATCATCATCATCATCGTTAGACGTTTCCGTTCTCACGGGTCGTCGTACACAGCCTCCTCCACTTTAGTCTATCGTTTCCATGTCTCCTCTTCATCCACCTGTATTTTCTGTAGTCCCCTTCTCTCTATGTCTTTCCACACTTGGTCCTCCCATCTTCCTCTCGGTCTTCCTCTTGTGTCTTCTTCCTCCTTCCTCCTTCTCCAGTGCTATTCTAGGCATTCTGTTATCTCCCATCCTCTTCACATGCCCCATCCACTGTATTCTTCTTCCTTCCATGTCTCTTGCAGTGAAACTACCTTCAATCTTTCTCTGGTTATTTCGTTCCTTATTCTATCTCTTCTTGTAGTCTTCTCTATCCCTCTTAAAAAATCTCATTTCTGCAGCTTGCAATCTGCTTAAAATCATTTTTAGTCCACGTCCACGTCTCTGCTCCATATAATAAAATTGGTTGGAAATAAGATTTATACATCAATACTTTTGATTCTTTCCCAATGTTCCAACTCCACACAATCTTCTTTACCATATTGAAAAACTTCCACTCTTCCATATTCTGTTTCCTATCTCTTCTCTTATTGTGCCCCTATCTGTTATGATACTTCCTAAATAACAGAATTCCTTCACCTTTTCAAGTCTTTTTCCTTCAACTAACACGTCTTTGTTATTTCCATCCCTTCTCTCTACTTTCATTACTTTACATTTTTGTATGTTCATCTCTAAACCATATTTCTTCGCCACTTTTGCCCATTTGTTTAACTCTCGTTCTAACTCTTCTTCCCTATTTTCCCATATCATTTATGTCATCCGCATATGCTATTGTCTTAAGTTCTTCTGCTCCTCTGTTTCCTTGTACTTCTAGAATAATTTCATCCATTATAATATTGAAAAGGAAAGGTGACAATATGCTTCCCCTGCCTTACTCCTCTCTCTGTTTTAAAAGTATCTGTATATTTTTTCTTCAATTCTTACCCTGTTTTTACATATGCCGTACAGGTTCTTTATTCTTTCTTTCTACTATTCCCTCACGCAATCCTCTCTTTCTCATACTCTCCCATATCCTTTCTCTCAGTACCTTATCATATGCCTTCTGTAGGTCTATAAACGCTACCATTGTATCTTTTCCGTATTCCCACCTCTTTTCTAACACTTGTCTCATCACAAAAATAGCATCCACCGTTGACCTACCTTTCCTAAAACCACATTGCTCCTCTCTTCCTGTTTTCTTCCAGTACTGGTCTAATATATACCAAATAAACCTGCTAAATATGGCATCAAAGTGTACGCACTTTGTGATGCCAGAACATTTTACACAGCAAAGCTAGAGGTTTATTTGGCAAACGCAACCTCATGGACCGTTTTTTTTGTACCAAATGATGCTCATAGTGTTGTAATGCGCCTTATAGAGCCCATTGACAGAACAGGCGCGGAATGTCACTATGGATAATTTCTTTACCAGTGTACCGTTAGCCAACAACTTGTTTATGAATCATAGATTGACCATAGTCGGCACTATAAGAAAAAACAAACCTCAACTTCCAACAGAGCTAACATCCATTGAAGGGCGTCCAATAGGTAGTTCAGTTTTTTGCATTTGGGAAACCACCCAACAAATGTCTTCTGGGCATCATATGTGCCAAAAAAGGGTAAAAATGTGCTTATGCTTTCAACAATGCACAAAAGACGATACAATTGATGAAACCAGCAGCAAGCCTGAAGTTAATTACCTTTTATAATTACACTAAAGGAGGCGTTGATGTTGTGGATCGACTCAAAAGTGAGTACAATGTCTCTCGAATAAGCAACAGGTGGCCGTTGACACTATTCTTCGCTTTGTTGAATATAGGGAGGAATAAACTCTCAAAATTATATACAAAGCAAATACACAGGAGAACTTAACAAGACGTTTCTACCTGACTCCAGCTCGCCAGGTCTCTAGCGATGCCACACCTTGAAAGGAGAGTCTCCCTAACCAACCTTTCTATTGGACTTAGGCAAAAGATCCAGCGAGTGGGCCAATTTCCACCGCCGCCGCCACCACCTAGACAGAACCAAGACAACACTAAACGGCGCTGTGCCTTTTGTCCCTTGCGGAAGAACCGGTTTACCCAACACCAGTGTCACGTCCTGTACGTCTGCCATCTGCAAGGAGCACACTGCAAGGACAACACTTACTTGCCAGCAATGCAGGGAAAGGGAAGACAACATGGAATAGGGAACATATATTCTTTAACAATGTAAAATAGGAATAATTTAAAATTGTATAGAATATGTATTTTTATTAGTTAAATAAGCATTATATTTAAACATTTTTAAAATAGTAAAGTGCCTATTTAATTGCTTCAAAATAGTTTGTTTCAATATATATCAGATTTAGAACAAATATACTGCGTTTTTATTTTGAAAAAAACCCACAATATCATTTGTTAAAAAAAAATCTAAACGCGCGAGTGATGACGTGATTTTGAAGGGCGCGAGTGATCCGGGTTAAAGGAACTGGACTATCTTTTTTACAGTAATGTTTCTGTAGATGTATTAAGAAATTTGAGGTGCAAACTTGAGGATTTTAACAACAACATATTTGTAACAGATGGATTTTATACAATTCTACCTGATGCAATCACTCTTGTGACAGAATATTTATTTATTTTTTATGTTGTGTCACATAACAAAAATTGTGTGTACAGTAATTAATTACCTAAGTAATTAATTACCTTATGGTAGATGACATGTCAATTTGTTGATTCCCATCAATGTGAACTCCTAAAAAGTTGTAGTTTTTGTTACGTCAAATGTTGCATCAAGGAAGATGTCAGATTTAGAACTATTGCTATAATTAGGGTGAAAAATGACTGTCCTGAGTTTGTCCAGTGTTGAGTAAAAGACCATTTGCTTTGAACTAATTATTCATTTCTAAGAAATCCTGAATAATATTGGGAAAATAATAAGGGCCAGTAGTAAAGGTTAAACAACAGATCGTCAGGTGCTAAGCCGATGCAATTAACATTCATGTAAACAGAAAGTGTATGGAGTTGAAACTAAGCGGCTGTTGGAGTGTGCTCAAAATAAACTTCAAAGAGATAAAAGCACAAACAGAGGTGGAGGTCAGTTAGATGCGAGTAACTTCTAAACTGAACTATTGGCATATGTTCAAACTGTGTGGTTCGACAGTTTACACATTAAGTTTACAAAAAAGCTGTCTCATGCTCTCATAATAATGGTGTACAAATTCAGGAAAATTAAAGTAAATTTAATTTAGATATCTAAATGTTAGTACTTAAAGGTTGTGTGGTTTTTAATGACATCAGTATTATCAAGGATATTATAAGTTTTTAGGATTGATCACCTTAGCCCTAAAATCCTTTATGGTACTAGACTTCCACCATGGCAATGGAAGATGGAAAATGTGTGTCCTCCAGTCATTTTAAAAGTTCTATACAATTTTTAAATGTGTGTGTGTGTGTGTGTGTGTATACTAACTTTCCTGAATTTATTTATTAATATATTAATAATACAACAGCACCAAACAGTTGTGACGTTTCTGAATGTGATGTTGACAGCTCTGGCCGTGATAATGGTGATGAATATTGTTTTGCTGCTGAGGGTGCTGAAGTCTGACTACCAACAGCGGCCGACCCAGCACAACCCAGACCTCCAGGTGCTGCACACCAAGGCTAGTTAAGCCCCACCACTCTCGCCGTGATCTCGCAGAGTTCCGAGTACGGGTTCAGCAAGTGAATCTCGTTTCGGAAACTCTCTAAAACACTGTAGTCCTAGTGATTTAGAAAAAAGGCGTTGCACAATATTGGCCTTCCTTGTAATTTAATGGTGCAAACTCACTAGTGTTTTAAGCGTTCAATACCTTATTGGTAAATTTGACACTACGATCATCTAGAATAGATACACAATCGTATTTTTGCATATTAGAATAGTGATCACGGGCGTGATAGCCTCAGCCACCGATAGTTTTGTTTCACCCCTATTGTGTGTCGAGGCCTGATGAGATTTGTAGATATTTCTAAAATTAAATCTCGCAATAAAGATTTTTTACAAAAACTGACACAAAAATGTTATAGTATTACTAGACGTCAAGAGCAAATTTGTAGGAATATTTTTTAAGTGATCCAATAGATGATTGGATTAGTTTGTATTCATTTTAGAGTTGTCCTTAGAACGTTTGCTTGTTTGTTTATAACATTAGAGCCGAGTAAATGTTTTGTTGTTCATAAATAATACAAAGTGATTGATGACTAACAACTGTTATGTGACGAAGTGTTGCTTTCACCACTGTATATAGTATATAAAGTTGTTGCTTTTTATGTGAAATCAGTAAACCAATATAGTATTTATTTATTTGCCAAACAGCTTTAAGTTCTCTTTTTGGCTTACTAAAACTAAATACACAGCTAATCTATTAAGTTGGTCTGACAACAACAATAAACATCATAATTTCATTTATTGTTGACTCATTTATACAGTTAATGATAAAGCAGTGAAGAGTGTGATGAGAATTCTGGGTTTCTAAAGTATTAATGTGCTTATGAATGTATCCATGAACCAGTATTAATATTTAAAATGGAAAATATAATTTAAAGCATAAGCCCAACTTTGGATGTATCAAATGCTAAGCTATATGCAATTGGAGTATAGTTTATGTCTTCAAAATTAATAAACACACCCTTCTCATTAATAGAATCCTGAAAGAAAACGTAGAACTAACTAATTGAACCAAACTTTCAATTAGAGATAAATTACTGCCATAAATTTACACTCGTTTTCATATTTGCCAATTGTTGATTTTTCTGCGTTTTTATCAGTAGATTTGAGATTAGAAGTATATTAGGAGGTAGGTGTTGGGATATTTACTCTAAGAAAAACCAGTGTACACTGCCTCCTAATTTACCACTTAGTACAAATATTTGTTGTGTGCAATTAAAAATTGTAATAATGCAATTATCAATACTGAGGAATTAGGATTCCAAGCTGTCTTTTCAGTTCTTTTTCTTTTTTTTCAAAAGCTGTGAAAGGAACCATATAAAAAAGTAAGTAGTAGAAACTGAGTAAGCTATTTTTTATTTTATTTGCATTATAAATTAAAACGGGTGCATTTGCCTGTTGACTCTGTCAGAACGGTTGAGTTCCCTTTACATAATTAATAATTGTCCTCATACATTTTTGCACTATCAGTGACATTTACATTCTAAGTATTTTTAAGGTAGGTTAATTAATTTGCAAGTGTCTAAACAAATGTGAAATCTAAAAGTGTCTCTTACCAAGTGTTAAGACAATTGGCCTTCTAGATTTTAGAAGAGACCTCCCTCGAGATTTATTATGTTTTGCTCTCTTGCAACATGTTTTGTTCAATCATAGTTAGTTCATGATTCTCATTATCATCATATATATTACCTGCAGGTGAAAATGCTCATTTCTTGTTTGCTGTAGGAAATGAAGACAGATGTGTGATACTACACAAACAAAATTATTGCTAGTTACATTATTTGATAAACACGTCCCACCTATTTATAGAGGCTAAGTGAAACTGATAATTTCACAAGTTGATTATGTTTTCGATCTTTAATGAAATAACATTGATTTGTGTTTAACTTTTTATTTTCTATCCATATTTACCCTTGTCAACCAAGGAAAAAGGTGTTTTCTTGTGTATGCACTGTGGCAAATCAAAAATCAATATGGGATGTCATTATTCCTAGGTGAAGATTGGATGGACAGAATGAACAGATGCAATTTTGATAATACGCACACTAGGCTGGAATGAGCATACGAAATACACACACTTTCATAAAGCAGGGACTGTGGGAGCTGAGCTTTGTGGTTAATCGTGTATATTTGCTTTGACCACTTTTTAGAAAAGATCTTTTGTTGTTAAGAAATATTGTATTTTGAAAACACTATTTTTATATAAGTTCAGCTCCATTTCATCTTCCACTAAATGCAGCATCTGAAATATGACACTGTCACAGACAACATTTATGACTCTTCTCCTTTATCTCTTTGTAATTTCTGTGTACTTTTTAACTAAAACTAAAGACTGTTGAAATCTTTGAACAATAAAAAATAACAATAAACATTATCGTCCATAAATGCTTGAAGTTTATCATCTCTGTTATTGAGACATAGGTACTACAGTAGGGACCACCAGAAAGTGCAGTTGAGGGAGGAGCCTATTTGGCACGTGACCTTGGAGTAGCCAACGAGGACTGAACAACGTTGCCAAATTTGTCCCCTGCTGCACCGTGCCAGGCGGCAGTTGATGAGTTGTCGCACAAGCCTGTCCATTCTATTGGTCACAGCCAAGTGCATTCTTTCATGACCCCTACTGTAGTTGTCCAGTGCTGTCCATCCAGTCCAAGTACATTAGGTCCTATTATATTAATTTTTTTATTGCTATGACGCCTGCACGCTAGGCCTAAAAGTTCATCAATTTAGAAATAAAAAACCCAGTGAAAAATTAAAATCAGCATAAATATGTGTATTGTAAGTACTATTGGATATGCAAGAGTATTACATACTCCTATCTACAAATTTGGCAAATTTCTAAATTTATGTGCTGTAAATAAATGTTATTTCTGATTTAACTACAGTAGTAAAAATATTATAGGTTTTTGATTTGATTAACGCAAATCATATACATCAGATGATTTGATGTGAATGCAAAAATAACAAAACACTAGTTTACACAATCAAAATTGCATGCTTTATGTTTGTTTTTGATGAGGATTAGGGTACTAGGAATAAATGTTGTGGAATTAAGCACAATTAAGCTGATCATGCACAAGAGTTCAAATCAAATGTAAATGACAAATTGTATAAACTATAGAGTTACAGAAGCTCCTATTTATGAGTTGTATTTTTTAATGTAACAAATTATTTTTATTTAGCAGCAATATATTTGTTCAATACCAAAGAATTTTTACATTGAAAATAACTAGATATTTGTATATTTTATAGAAAACTATTAGTATTTTATTTTATTTGTTAAATACGAGATGAGTTTAGATATAAATTTTATATGCCTATTAGAGGTTAAAATTGTTTGTTGTAAGAGTACAATTTTATGCTTAATTAAATGCTATAAATATTTCCTTTAAGTGAAATTAATTATTTTTTTGCTTTGCTTTAAATCCTTTTGTTATTTAAATAACAATCTGCTATATTCGGATTGCATAAAAGTAGACATTTCAGGCTATTCATCTCACAGGTGTTTGAAAACTGGAAAGAAATTATTGTTTGTTCAATTAACATAATACATTATCACAAAATCTGCACATTTCACTCAATAGCCTAAAACAAGAGGATTTTAATGTCTACTTTTGTGAACTTATGTACACACTGGTGTATTAAACTCCAGAACTGCTGAAATTGAATAAGATGTTTCAGAGATTATACAAGTTTTTAGATAAAAATGTTTTAAGTGTAGTTTATTGATAAAGAGAAGCTGTAGTAAGATTTAAGTAAGTAACAAAATATCCATAGGTGGAACGACCATGTTGCATATTCATATTGATAGACTGGCAAATTAAAAAAAAACTATAAAAATCAGAAAACTATCAGTGAGACCACTAGAAAATTGTGTGTACGAATGTATATATATATATATATATATATATATATATTTTAAGAAGAGGTCTATCCTCTTTAAGCCTTATTCTTCTTGTCCTCATGGGCCATTGGCCTGTGCAATCAGGCAGAATAAGGAGAAGAGTTGATACAGTATAAGGTTGATGGTACTGATAAAAAGTGCTACAATAGCAGACAAGATTTGAACCTGCGCTATCTCTAAATCAGATCCAAAGTCTGACGTCATAGACCGCTCGGCCATCGGCACTCCTAAGATGTATGAAAATAAAATCAGGTCTGTTATAAAAGCTGGTAAATCCTTTGGACATTTTGTATTGTTAAACACATACAACGTTTTGAGATCTTCAATCTGATCTTTTACTCATGTAACAAACCTGACATTTAAATTACGAACTAGGTTTAAGTGAACACATTATATGAGGATGAGTCTTATTTAAGCAGACTTTAAAATTTACTTTCCTTAGTGGAGTGTCAAGGTCAATGTGCTAGAAGTTTGGAGAAAGCCTGCAAGAGGTTACATTCTTTGTTTTGCATAATTTTATAAAGTATTTAACTAACAAATATGTTAATCCTGTTAAAATTTTGACTTGGAGGCGCTTTGGCACACTGTGCTTGCCAATTTTACCCATTGGGAAAATGTTACAAGCTATGTTTTTTTACGTAACACAAAGCCAATAAAAAGGTTCTGTACAACATCAACACAACGAGGAATCCGTCATAGCAGTCTGCGTTTATGTTGTTGACAGAAAGTACTTAAGAGTAATAACAGGTGATAACAAATAAAGCTTATTTTGGGAGGACTGCTCATACTGCAAATTATGTACTATTAGTCCTAGTGAAATTGGACAAAACTGAAATTTTAGAAATTGAAATTGAAAAAATCATCACAAATTTTTTATTTAAAAGAAAAAAGTTATAGTTTGTTTATCATACAATCCTACTTTGCATTTTTAACCGGGTACGTGTAACGTCTGTCTGTTAGTGGAGTTACAGTCTAAAAACTAATGTGATATTTGAAAGGAAAATATTTTATAAAAGAGGTTTGAAAATTCAAAAGCTGAATTCATGGATTTTTGCCATTGTGCCTAGACAAGTGTACACATGCATTGTCTTGAACAGCACTTCTTTGCCAAATGCGGCTGTTTTTGTTTCAAATCAATGTTGAATCTTTTCAAAAGTTCTGAATAATATTCGCAGGTGATCGTTTTACCCTTCTCAAGGTAATCAATGTGAATGACACCCCGTGCACCTAAAAAAACTGCGACCATGACCTTGTTGACTGACAGACTCACATTGGCTTTCTTTGGTCCACATTTACCCCGAGCAACTGTTTTGATTGTCCCTTGTCTCTGGCATGTTGTGATGGATCCACGTTTCATCCACAGTTACAAATCGGCGCCAAAACTCATCTGGATTACCACTGAACATCGATAAACACTCTTTTGAAGTGGTCACATGGTTGTGTTTATGGTGGAGTGTGAGTAATCGTAGCAGTTACTTTAAAGTTACTGCGCGGGAAATTCAAAAAGTCACTGACTTATCAAACTGTCCTCATATCAAGGTTCCACTTTATTTACATTTAGAAGGATAGAGGCAAACATATTCTGATATTGAACACTTTTCTGTCGCTAAGACTTTTCATCTAAATTAAGTAAGTGGTGAACTTTATTACAGGTATAAGAAGATAAAACGGTTTGGAATATTGAAATTCTGTCTGTGGTGTAGATTTATAATACTACTTATCTTATATTAGTATTCATGTATTATTATTGTTATTTTATGTTTCCTATTTATACATATTTAGTTAATGTTGTGTTCAGTAAAGTTTTGTATGACAAATATTTACCTTCTGTATTCATTTCTATATGTATTAATTTTATACATTCATTGTGTTAACACAGTAAATAGAAATAACTTGTTTCTCAAATGTGCAAAAGTTGAAACTGCTTTATCTACTTTTTAGAACAGCGTTATGCTATTGTCTTGGGTGTTGTCATTTTTGCTATTCTTAAAATTTGTACTTTCTTCTTAAATATTCGTGAACACGATCAAACCCTCATTTTTATTTTTAGATAAGGTGAAAAAGATTGGAAAGTCAATTTACTAGGGGCGGTTAATTTTTTTTCTCTAAAAGTTGTTATATGTATTTCCTATTAATGAAAAATCAGCCGATCACAACAAAAATGTTTCAGAAGAAATATTCTTTAACAAATGTTACTACATTCCCAAGAAAAATGTTGGCATTCACATTGTCAGTTTATTTTAAGCAGGATCCCTATTCCTTTCATGCCACATCTTGATCAAATACATTTGTGAACTGTGATGCTCCAAATTTGTTGACAGATTTTTAAAGTAAATACAAAAAATTATTGTATATTTTATGTTTTAAAAGTTAGAATCGTCCAGTTTTTCACATTAGAGATTTAAAATTATTCAGTATTTCAAAAGTTTGAGTAAACCAAGTTTCACTGTAAAGCATGGCTGCATATTCCGTGTCGGAGCAAATCACAACTTCAAACCAACCTTTTTATAACTTTTGAAGTAAAGAAAGGAATGTTACTTGGCACTCAGCCTAAACAAAGTCATCACTCCTTTCAAATAATTAATGATCCATGTCGTAGTGTGCTATTTGTTGTGCTCTCGATAAATCAATCTCTCAACCAATCAATTGTATTTGTGCTCACAATAATAATCACTCAAATAATCTGTATTCTACGAGGCACGTCCAGAAAGTAAATGTACTGGTACTCTCACAGCTGTAGAGAATACTTTTTTGACATGTTGGCAACACTGCGGCGTAGCTAGAATCCTCCCCTTCAAAATGAGACCAATCCGAGGTTAGTGTGTTAAAAACTCTTGACGCAGTAGCATCTCTCGCGAAAAATGTCAATCGTATTTCTCGCCTAGTGCGAAATTCGCGCCGTCACTACGCGGCAGTGTTGCCAACATGTCGAAAAAGTATTCCCTACAGCTGTGAGAGTACCAGTACACTTACTTTCTGGACGTGCCTCGTATTTGAGTGTTTTATCTTGGTGCTCTCTATTAAGCATTAGTGCTTCCATCAGACTTTTTCACAATACGTTTGTACTCTGTGTTGTCTACGTATTGTGGTTCTATTTCAAGAAACTACCTCCTACTATATATAATGGTTTGCTCCATTTTGAAGAAGCTCATGTTTGTTGGAACCTCACAATCAATGAACCTTAAATAAAAAAATAACTTTGTGAATTGAACACGTAAAAAAATACTAACTTTGTGAATTGAATACGTAAAAAAATACTATAGGTAGTGAATACCATACGTAATTACATTCCACTTGGACAAGAGGCTGTGCATTGATTTTTATAACATGAAATTTTAATTGGATTAGGTCACTAGATTATTAAAATGTTTTTGTTTCAAATTAAAGAAAAATTTATAAATCGGATACAAATACTAACCTTCCACTTCAGAATAAATTTACGTTTTCTCTGTGTTGAATTTCTGTAATCCTGTTTGTTCACAAAATAAGATGTTGTTGTCCTTACATTTATAATTATAGGTTGTGAACCAATAAGAATAGTTTCAATCCTTATGTAATTAATTTAATTATTTTTGTATAAACAAACCCCATTAAAAAGCTTGTCCGTAACCACTGTGTGAACATGTTTGTAGTGCCATAGTATAGTAACCTCTCGCCAAGTGCCCTCGTCATGTTAAGCTGTGATAACAAGCACTTAGCTGCATTCTGTACTATACAAGTTCTTTTTATTTCCATCAGTAAAGTTCTTTTTCCACCTGTGTTGTCTTTTATTAACACTTCCTCCTCATTTGTAGATAGATCTTACAAATCGTAGTGTGAGCAGTGTTCAGTGTAGATCAAGTGGGAAAAACATCAATTTTGGGTTTGAAAAATATTTTTTTACGTTTCGTTTGATAATTTCCCTGAATACAGAGAAAGTAGAAAAAAGCTTTTTGATCACTCCACACGAAATTACAGACATTTAAAGTTGAGAATTTCTAATCAAGACCAAATTAAAACAGCTAAAGATAAAATTTTGAATTTTTAAAGCTTTAGGGAGTGACTTTTTTAAAATTTATTACTGAAGGTAATTATACTTTTTAATTAAATATATTCTAGCACACATGGCTTTGCACTTCTGGTTCGAGTGAATTATATCTCTGACGCCAATGTTGAGTTTGCCTTGTTTTCAAGATCAAGAAAATGTGTCGAAAAGTGTCTATTTATGACCATTGTAATTTACTCTTCAGTATTTTTTGTGCCATAGTTGATTTTGTGTTGTTTCCCTGATCAAAAACAAAATATATATATATATATATATATATATATATATATATATAAATAAGTCTGAAAAGCCTACTTCTGACAAAAGACAACTAAGATGGGTTTTAAAACAGTTTTTAAATTTATAGTAAAAGTTAGGTAGTACCTTTTTTGATATTTGCATCACAGTACTTACCAACCACTGCATACTTAATATTTGCTAAATTGATTTGCTAAATTGTACAGCTAAAATTATATTTGTACTCAAACTTTTATTTTCTTCCTTTGTGCTCAACAACTTTTGCAGAAAAGGTTGAAATGAGAAGGGTTGTTACTATCAAGTTTACTCTATGCTTTCAAGACTAAATATAAACAAATAGTGATTAAAATAACACTTTCACAACGACTTGTATCCCATCGGATATAAGCGATCTTTCACACCTGCCATCAGGTACACACCCGGCTTTCGTAAAGTGCGCCGTGTGCACGATGTGGTACATGTTGATATGCATTTTATTATTGCATTTTTATTGTTTGCCTGTCATGGTGGTTTGTTAAAAGTGATCCCATGCTTAATAATAAATTAATACTTTAGACTATCGTGTGCCTTGTCGGGTGCACAATTGCGTAATTTTAAGGTAATTTTTTTGTACTAATTGGGGTACTCGGAAAAACATTTAAAATATATTGAAATAATTTATTGTGTCCAAAATTGCGAAGCCTACATACATTTCTTGTTATACTATAACGTTAAACATTAAAAAAGATTACGATTTTTTGCTATTACTATTTAAAAAGTTTGATAGCAAATTAAGTCCGAAAATAAGCCATCATCGTGGACAACATATGGTTGTGCTGTTATAAAACAATGTTGAAAAATAAAGTTGATTACGTTTACAGGCTCTTTCAATTTGTATTTGTTTGCTGTAATCCAGGAACCTTAGAGAACAAGATGGGATTTTTTGCAACTTTTAGACACCAGTGGGGCGTAGTCTGAAGAGATTTTCAAAATAAGAATAGGCCTAGATTTTAACCAGGGACCCTAAGAATTTCCATGTAAAATTTCAGTACAATCGGTACAGCAGTTTTTTATGTGATTGAGTAACACACAGACAGACACCATTAGATTTTTATATAATAGTATAGATGACAGTTTCAGGAACTATAAATTTATAAAAAACACAATTATTTTTCAAACCCTAAATCGGTTGCACCATTCTAATGTATATGTTAGTCAAGCTCAATATGTTAATTACTTTTCATTTTAGTTGTATTTCACGTGTTAAAATTTCAGTTAAAGCATTTTGTGATCTTAATTAACCCCACTGTCTAACAAACCATAAAAAATGAAACATCATAAACCGTAAAAGCTGCTGGAATATTGTTTTAGCATATTTCCTTCATAGGAATATATGTTTTATACATCGAATAGCACCATGAAAATTACTTAAATAAGATGTTTAAGTACTAGAAGTGGTAACATAATGAAATGCCCACATAAAATTCCCATGCTGGAATTTGGATAAAATTAGTTTTTGTTTCAGCTATCAACTAACTATAAATGGGTTAGCAATTGTTTGAAATCATGTATTATTATATAAAGATTTGTTCAAACTAATATTTCACCTCCCAAACCCACGACTGCTCCCAACGGCATCGAACCAGTAAATTTTGAAAATTTTAAGTGTGCAAATGAACATTAACATGTGTTTTTCTTGTATAATTTTTGAGGTAAATATGACTGGATTTTGAAGGATGTGACTAGTTGTGAAGTGAAATATTGACTGAATATTGATGACTAATAAACAATGGCAAAAGAAAGATTGACAAATCAGCATTAGGGAAGTTAGAATGAGTGTTTGTTTATTTATTAAGTAGTTGGTAAGGATTAGCCATCTACATTGTATAGACCTAATTGTTCATACGATTTGAACGATTAACATAACAAAAATCCCTCCTTGGCCGTAAAACTTAATTTTAATCCATGAAATCAACCAAAGGTCATCATAGATTTTCAGAAAATCCTATTTGTTCAAAATTGTATTTGATGACTCTTCCAATATGCAATAGTAAGAGCTGCACCCTCGAATTGCCTTTTGCTCCCGCTCTGTTCTGTCATTTTTTTAGAACAATATCTTTTAGATAGGTATTTTTAAAGAGGTAATAATTTTTTTATAGAACGTAGAACTCGTACAGTGGTCTTAACATCAACTACAAGAGAATGGAATAAAAAGTAACGCTGGGAGCATTCTACTACCCTTGCCACTCCGGTTTTGTCAGTTGAGAGAATCTGTTTCATTCTTAAGTGATGGAACTTCTATTCAGTCGTTCCTTGTCTGCACACGTGAATTACTCTAAGTGTTGTATGTTCGTTATTTCCTTTCTTCCATTTGGGTTTTCTGCCTTTAAAATTAACTTATGCAGGTTCAGCAATATCTTCTTGACTGTTGTGCACTGAAGATAGGAACAGATACCTGCTAAATGCCTGATTCAGATTTTTTGTAACAGTGATATCAGTTATCTTCGAACCTGTTGTGCTTTAACTATGAACTTTAAACAAAGGAGCTATTGAAATGTTATAAAAAAAAATAAATTTCCTTGAGACTCCAAAGTAAAATGCACTGCTAAATGCAATAACACTAGATACAGTAGTGAATTAGAATACACATATGTATATGTACAGTTTATTTTAAAGTTCGTTATTGATGGGTTCGTTCAAGGACTGTAAAGAAAACAAGATTTTCTGGATGTCTTATTCTTGTTTCACTTTATGATGGTAAATGTTCTGAATATCCTATTTCCTCTTTCACAGTTAATTTACTTGTGTTTTAAGTATAAAGAAATTCTATATTAGGCAAGGAAAAATTCTTGTAATCCTGAAGAAAATGTATCAGGTTAAACGTCTCTCTTAGGCGATTAAGTAAAAAATTGTTTCTTGATATACAAATTCCTATTTATATAGTTTGAAAAGGCTTTTAAATTTTGGAGGTTTCGTCTGCCCACTTTGTGTTACTTTTAACAAGAAGAATTTCATTCAATCTGACAATACTTAATTTCTTTTTTGTATAAATAATTCAGAAGGTGGTTGGCATTTTTTATTGTTTTCACTTAAATGATTATTATCACCTTGCTATCTTTAAGCAAAATTATTAACAATAAAGAGTTTTATAGACTGATGAAACCTCCTTTTTTAAATCAAATCATATTATATGGGTAACTGATACGATTGTCCTAGAAACTTTTAAATTAGTAAGAGTCTACTTGTATCTAGTAGGTTCTACAACGAGGGTTTATCGTGGTTAAAGTCTAACCAGTAAATCATTATTAGTACTTTTAATTATTCATTACTGATTTTTCTGAAGATTATTTAATTCTGTAAACTTAAATTACAATGAAATAGTGTTTATTATTTAATGGTTCTAGTTACAAAACAGGCTGTGTTCTCTCCAATGCAAGTAGGTATCTCCTGGTGTGAATCAAAGGCAGTAAAAACATCAGTTATCATTTTTTTTTTTTTGAGACATATTAATCTATACATTCCATACTATCTATCAATTGATTGAAATTATAATAAATAATCACATACTATTTAGTAACATTATTGTATTATTGGACAAGTAGAAATATAAAATTTGTTAAGATTTAAATACAGCTTATGTATCTAAGATATATTTAACTAATCCATGTAGATTTATAATTCATCCAAGGCTTAGATGATTTTGAATATCGAATAGATTATACAAAAGAATAAAGGAGCAACAGATGAATGAATTGATTGACAAACAACAAATTAATGTTTCATTTGTTTATACTTGATGAATTTGACATCATCTCTGTTCTGTACACTGAAATTAATAATTGTTTTGTATTTAGTTTTTATTTCTCAAGGTCAATGAACCAATGAAAATATGATCATCAAGGGCTGCTTGAATAAACAAGGTAGCTACAGCTTTTACTAAAAAATAAACTTTATAACAGATTTGAGGAACTCTATTAAATAATAGTGGAGTTTACAAACTTACTTAAATACTTAAGTTAAAAGAGGGTTAAAGAAAGTAGCTACATTAATTCCCTATGTAACTAGGAGTTGTGATAACAACTAGGTAGACTTTGATCTCCATTCAAAATATCAACTGCGTGTTGCGTCCATTAAAGTAATAAAGAATGTTAGTTCTACATCTGCTACTCCACCAGCAGTCTGTATCCAGCTTGTAAATCAGTCTCTTCACCTTCCATATCACCATGACTAGCTACAGTTTTTTATTTCCAAGTGCCAAGGATAGAACAATAAACCTGTATTTATAGATATGTTAATTTTTAGTTGAAATATCTTTACTAAAACATATGAAATTCTCTTTAGTACTAGCAAAATGGCGGCCATTAAAACTTTTACACTTTGAATATTGAGCCGGTTCAATACCTATATCTCCCCGGCTCATGTGTGTTTTATATAGTGTATGTGTGTGTGGTTTATTGGCTGCAGAGGCCACTGACCATTTGAAGGCATTTGGCCTTTCCGGTAGAGTGGCAAAGACTCCGAGCCGTGGTGTACAAGTTAGGAGTAGCTCCAAGTTAAAATTTTTGTTTAACTAAGTGTTTTATTTAGTTTTGCTGAGCTGTTCTCCTTCTAACATGTGCGGCTAAGTTTACGGCCCCTCACTGATGAGGTCCAGGAGATGAATTGATTTTCTGCTGTCATCTCTCCATCATGCGTGGTCGCAGAGAACCTTCGATTTTGCGCTCTGCTGAAGGACGGCCACCATGATGGACATTTCTACTAGTCAACATCTGTGATACCCTGCTCATATTCTTTATTTATTTGTTATTGTTATTGTTGCCATTTATATAGTTTATATTTTGTTATTTAATTTTAAGTTAGTTTTAGATATTATTTAGTTATTTCTTGGATTTCATTAGGAACCCGCCCTTAGCCGAAGGATACCGGGTGGAATTGGCATTTCTTGTTTCAAATTATGGCGTTTCTAATTTTTGTATGCAGGTGCACCTGATAAGGATTGTTTGAGGTATATACTACTGCAGGCACTTTTTATTTTTTTTTTTTTTATTTTTTTTTATTTATAGTATATATACTTATATATCTATATTGTGTCTTAGTAAATGAACCTGAGTATGCTGACCACGGTGTTCCTTTTTTTACCTAGTTTAGTTTTGATCCGGCATCCCGTTCGCCACCATGGGCGCGCGCTTCCCTGATGGTTTGCTGTGGGTGTGCGAGCGGCGATGTACGGTTTCAATATCTTAAAAACCTGAAATCTTTCTCAAGAATTGCAAGAAAACAGCTTTTAGAGGATTTTATCAAAATTCTAATGACACAAAAATTATTTAAATTGAATAATAAATAGCTTATTTTGAGCAGATTTACTGTGACAAGTAACTGTCCACATTGACAGCTGCTGTTTATTCAGTGTTTGTATTGTTGGCTATTCACTGAGAACCTCAACCGTTGTATGAACCGCCATTTTGAAAATACCAAACATAATTTCATGATAATTTTTTCAGTAACTGGCCTTGTCATAAACATTTAAGCCAAATTGGGTATGATTTAATTTTTAGTTTTTAAGATATTAACTTTTTTATAAAAAAAAAACTTACAACTAACAGATGGGAAAGTAAGCATCAGAAGTCCATATTCATCTGGTGAAATATGTTTGTCTTGACCTGATCAATAACGTGATATACCTTTGTCCAGAGAGTTACGGACTTATATCTCCATTGCAGTTTGATTTAAAATAAAAACATGTAGGGCTTTCATTCCCCTTAAACTAAAACTGAAAATAATGTGATAAACTCCCAATCATGTAGGATTATAAATAAAACCACTATATGGATTTGTGCAAGCATTGCATAAATTTTCACATGCAGCCTTTTAAATAGGAGAACTTAAAAAATAACACACTATTTAATTCTGTATTCACTTTTTAACGGTAGTTGTGCTACTAAATTTGATGATAGGTTTTTAGTAAAAAATTAAGCTTACAAGAGTATTTACATAGTTAAAACCTTATCATAATCCTATATTTTTACTTTAATTAAAAAATAAAGTAAATAGAATATTATAACCAGTATTTAATTTTGAGTACTAATTATAAGGGAATAAGTACACACTTGCAATAAAAAATGCAAATCATCTTGTAAAAATTTGATTGTATTTCCATTATTGATGATGTTACGAAAATAATACAAAATGTACACATTAATAAATAACAACATTTTAAGTAGAGGACGTTTGTACAAAAATATAACATTCACAGCTTTCCTGATATCACTGATTTATAAACAGTCAAGCTTACATTTGATTGTTTAGAACTAAATCAATACAGCTACATTATTAAAAACAAAATTGTTAATATGTACCTTGATAAAACCTCACTTATACATGGATACATAAAAATAAACATTCTAATAACTTTTACGTTAACAGAGTGTCAGAAATTTTAACATGTCAAGTCAACACTAAGACAAACTTGTATCTTTGAAGAATACAGGAATGTAAATACAAATGTTCACAATCAAAAATAAAATTAGTAATCCCAATCATGTTCTTATTTCATGGTATAATTTTGTTAACCACTGACAAAAAATACATTATTTTCAAAAAAGATACGTGCTACGACAATTTTAACATCGTGACAGTGACAACACATTACATACAACAGAGAAATGTACAGATGCTTTTTGTAAATATAATAAGATCCTATGAGACAGAAAGAATTAAAACGTAACAGAATAACAACCGGAAGACAAAAAACCTAAGTTTTAGGCTGGGGTCATAAAACGTCAATCAGTTCCTGGAAATCTGTAACGTACCATTTGCTCCTGTTCTTGACTTCTTCTCGAATGACATTCGTCCCCCCTGTACATGACAAATGACATTCACCATAGCCTGAAACATTTACAATAAAATGTCAATCAGTTCCTGGAAATCTGTAACGTACCACTTGCTCCAGTTCTTGACTTCTTCTCGAATGACATTCCCACCATAGCCTGAAACATTTACAATAAAATGTCAATCAGTTCCTGGAAATCTGTAACGTACCACTTGCTCCTGTTCTTGACTTCTTCTCGAATGACATTCCCACCATAGCCTGAAACATTTACAATAAAATGTCAATCAATTCCTGGAAATCTATAACGTACCATTTGCTCCTGTTCTTGACTTCTTCTCAAATGACATTCCCACCATAGCCTGAAACATTTACAATAAAATGTCAATCAGTTCCTGGAAATCTGTAACGTACCACTTGCTCCTGTTCTTGACTTCTTCTCGAATGACATTTCCACCATAGCCTGAAACATTTACAATAAAATGTCAATCAGTTCCTGGAAATCTGTAACGTACCACTTGCTCCTGTTCTTGACTTCTTCTCGAATGACATTCCCACCATAGCCTGAAACATTTACAATAAAATGTCAATCAGTTCCTGGAAATCTGTAACGTACCACTTGCTCCTGTTCTTGACTTCTTTTTCGAATGACATTCCCACCATAGCCTGAAACATTTACAATAAAATGTCAATCAGTTCCTGGAAATCTGTAACGTACCACTTGCTCCTGTTCTTGACTTCTTCTCGAATGACATTCCCACCATAGCCTGAAACATTTACAATAAAATGTCAATCAGTTCCTGGAAATTCGTAACATTTCACTTGCTCTTGCTCTTGACTTCTCGAAGGACATTCCCACCATAGTCTGAAACATTTACAATAAAATGTCAATCAGTTCCTGGAAATCTGTAACGTACCACTTGCTCCTGTTCTTGACTTCTTCTCGAATAAAATTCCCACCATAGCCTGAAACATTTACAATAAAATGTCAATCAGTTCCTGGAAATCTGTAACGTACCACTTGCTCCTGTTCTTGACTTCTTCTCGAATGACATTCCCACCATAGCCTGAAACATTTACAATAAAATGTCAATCAGTTCCTGGAAATTCGTAACATTTCACTTGCTCTTGCTCTTGACTTCTCGAAGGACATTCCTACCATAGTCTGAAACATTTATATAAGGGCAATACATCTAGCCAGACTACACATTCTTATGTAGACGTTAAAGGTCTTGCAGTCTGAAAAACAAATATAAATGTTTTAGGAACTTTTGACTTTCTTTTCCATATATAGCTATAAAGAAAGTATTTTGATGATCATAGAAACCGTTTTAGTTTTACACAAATATACTGTTTTGGGATCATGAAATTAAAAAGTTTGTATGAAACTCTGTATGTGTGTATGTATGCAACTTTGTTGTTTACAGATGATTGTTTATAACATGTGTGATTACTTTACTTTGAATGTAACACCAACTTGATAATTGGTGACCTTTGATGGAATTTATTGGGAATCGACCCAAGATTTTCAAAATTAATATCTTAGGTACAACAGACGAGACAATGAACATTTAAGACCTTTCTTCATGAAATAAATCACAACCTACAATATTTTTCACAGCCAACATGGAATTCGACAATTCTCAACAATGCAGACACCAACTTGGAGCCTGAAAGTGTAACTTATTACATTATTTCTTCAAATTTATTATTCAACCTATTAAAACAGTTATTATTACAAAAAAAAAAAAACTGATAACTTATATTGGCACAATACCTATTATTTTATAATGGAATTTAGTATCCAATCTAGTGATATAACATGATACATTTTTATGGTTTTGTTAACATTCGTTTCACACCTAAGCATGTTCATATTTGGCACAATATTGAGATTTATGATTTAAAATCTTCACTACTAAGCTATACTACGAGATTCAGAGGACCCTCATTTAGCCACTACACCGTAAGACGTTTACTGCAGTAAACGTGTAAAATAGAATCCAGCAACAAAAATGTTGAGTAGTTGGTCCGTCATCCTCATAATTTACTAGCTATATCAGCCATCTCAAGCAATTCAATTAAATACACCTCATTTACATAATACGGGATAAAATGTGAACAAATCAAGTTGTTTCTCTTGACAACAAACTTAAAACATTATTGACATTTCAAATGTTTATGTTTCAAAGACAAAGTTGTATCCAAACACATTACAAAAATTTTGCAACGGCTAGGAAGATATGAATTACATAGAGGAACAAAAAGTAAAAAACATCTTACAGAACAGTTTTAAATATTTTATAAGTGGCATTTGGAAAATTAAACAGTTCACTTGGACAAAAGGGTTAGAATATAGCAGGCATTTGCTTGCTATGAATGGAACTACAAATTAAACATGAGTGGAAACGTTTTCTGAAGCAAGACCAATTAGGGCATCATTAAAGTAAGAATGTCACAACAACAGGTGTTACAGTCACAGCTGAACTGTAGAGACTGGGAATTCTGGATTTCTCATTCCATACTAATGAAGCTACTAATAAAACAATTTAAACTCGTCTATTTACTACCCAAAGTTTGGAAAAAGTAATAAAATTTATGACACTTTATAAAGGCTACCATTTTTAAACCAATTTTTTTCACTTCTAGCATTAAGTTAGTCTTTGTCACACAGTAA
Organism: Homalodisca vitripennis; assembly: GCF_021130785.1. Taxonomy (NCBI): domain Eukaryota; kingdom Metazoa; phylum Arthropoda; class Insecta; order Hemiptera; family Cicadellidae; genus Homalodisca; species Homalodisca vitripennis. Next base: position 32,895,606 of record NC_060214.1, on the reverse strand, counting down.
AATTCAAGCAATTAACGTGTTTTATACAATTAATAATTTCACTGATTGTGTAGTTCAAGGATAATTTATTTTCTGGATGGAAAAATATATCTGATTAATCATATTATTAAATGCATATTTTTACAACACAGAATCTTTCTGTAACTCAAATGTTCTAAAACAAATTTATGATGATAACAAACTCAATAATAATTGAACATAGTGGAAAGAAAAGTGACTCATATACACATAGAGATAGGTATCTATCTATCTTCCAAACACATCAATCAATCAAAATACTGTATTTAAAATTACGTCAAGAAATGTAAATGGCATCAAAAAATACCAAAGTTATCTTATTGTTTCTTGCTTTACAAATCTGTGGATCAGTAATATTTACTGAAATTTCAAACCGTATTAGACGTTTTGCATGAGATTAACAATGTTACATTATTTCCATAATGCCACAATATAATTAATTAATGAAATTATCAGACAATATATACTGAAAGTCTTATTTGAACAACTTGCATTCAGTATTTTATATACCTTATATCTGTTATAAAGCTCTATTTTTAAGCTCACCAATAAAAGCATCTGCTGGTGGACAGGCCTCCAAATCCGTTGCTCCATCTCCAATTAGAACAATTTTACTGTAGCCATGCTCCTTCTTCAGTAAGCCTATCACTTCTCCTTTCCCCCCATTCCGGGAAGTTGGCTCGTTTTCGTCAAACCCTGCATATTCTCCTAAAGGTGAGAGATAAAATTGTATTAGTTTTACATCACCACACAATAACTAGTCCTAGAAAATATTGAGTTATAATTGAATCAATTAAAAACATATTACAAAACTCACCGTTAAAATAAAATTTCAATTTATTGGCATGAATGTTCTGTAGTGGAATATTGAGTTCTATTGCTATGGGCCCTATCAAACCACGGAATCCTCCCGACACCAAATAGACAGGTATACTTCTCTGGTGCAAACACTCCACTAGTTTTCTGAAACAAATAAACATAAATTCAGTTTATGTTCAATGAGAAACAGTACTCTACGCTTAAGAGTATTTCCTCATCCCCTCTACTATTGTAATTAATTGAGCATTATTAAAGTCTATCACTCAAGGGGCTGAACAAATTTAATTTATGTCTGTCTGTCAATCTATCTCTCTATTGTTTTTTTTTTTTTTTTTTTTATTTTTTTTTTTTTTTTACATTTCAACGGACATGTTGCTTAAAGAATTCCTGTTGAAGAATCCTGTGTACAAGATAGAAGAGTTCCTGGAATTAATGAACACATCTCCTTAATTCTACTTATTGTAACTTGACAAATTACTGTTCTTAATGTTCATGTAAAAAAAAAAAAAAAAAACCGAAGTTGTATAGTTTTGGAGTGAGCACACTCACCAAAATATTTTCTCAGAATGTTGAAGTTTAGCATTGTGTTGTTTACCACTAGGTGGTCATATTGTGGTTTTTAATGGAACTCAACTCATCTCAAATGTTTGTAGTTTCGGGTAGCTGAGATGATTTTATATTTAAGAGGGAAGAATCTAGGATCCTGCACATAGCCATGAAGGACCTTTATGCCTCCCTTGGCAATACTTGTATTTAATTGTCAAATTCAAGTCTTCTGCAAAAGCCAATTATATTTGGAGGCTCCTGTTCTTTAATTTCCTTTGGACTCACGAGATAAACAGCAGGACAGTTCAGCCGTATGTGCTCTGCTGACTCTTCTGCCTCTCTGCAGAGTCTGGCTTAAACCCACCTTCACCAGATGTTCTCGAAGAGGGCCATGTCCTGTTAGAATTCCTAGTACTAGTTGCATATCCTCCTTGCTTAAATCTAGGAATCCAGTGCAACCTTTACAGAGATAAAGCTTTACCGTATGATGCCATAGCCTAGCTCTGGCCCTACCAAAAGGCTTTCCATAACCTTAACCTGAAGAATGTGTTAAGCGATTCCAGACTAGAGCTCCAAATCATTAAAAAAAATCACAAATAAGTACAAATTTTTGTATGTATTATATTGTTTTCTCAGCAAGTAAGTTGGTCTAAAAGAATCAGTGCTGATTACAGCCACCTTGGTACAAATTTAACATACTTAGCTAACAAGCTTGTATGATAAAGGTGTTAATCTTGGTAATTTTCACTGTTGGCTAACCATTGAACTACTGAACCCTACCTTCACTTTGGACTCATGTACTAACTCGTTGTTTCCAACTGATTTAAAGGCACAACACAATAACAGCACAAAAATGTTACAAGCTCAATCTATTTCCGGAGATATAATTATAATAATAAGTCTTACAACAATTCAATATTTGACTCCATATCACTGTGACAAAGATAATAATAATAATTGATGTAGATAAAAGTAATATGTCACTGAAAACTTACAGTCAGCAGTGCTCCATAAGCAAATACCATAATTACTGTACATTTTCATATTTACACGCTTAAATACTGACATATCTTATGTAGTCTGCCACACAGACTGCCATAATATTACCTGTTTCGTATTGACTCTTTTTATAAAAATAAGTTCCTTAGTTTAAAAATAATTTACATTAAAAATCTCATTTTGCACAAATATATGACCTGAGCTTTTATTCAAACTCACTAAAAAAGTTGTGAACATTTAAAATTGAGGCTGTCATTTTACAATAGATATATGTTCGCAGATGAAATGTCGACACATTTCCATTGCAGTGTAACTACTCCAAAAGTGGCAAATTCGGAGAAAATTTAGCCCCTAATTGGTAGCTAAAAATGTTATCTTAATATGCTCACACTTTCTGAGAATTTTGTGTATTGAATTTATTTTACTCAAACTTTTAGCACTTAATTGACAGCCTACATATAGGTATAAAATATTTTAAGATGTTCTTAATACTACATAAAATTGTATTCACATATTAAAACTAATCTTTTGGAAAAATTTAAAATTTATTATGCAATAAAATCTTTAGTGTATTAGTAGTAAAATGTAGTGTAATTCATCTTTGATATTACCGTTAAATTTACAATTTGAACTGACAAACAACCAAAAAACCAATAATATACATTAAAAAAATAAAAGTTTGCAATTAAGAATAAAAAAACATATGTTAAAACAACAAATGTTTGTTCTAAATCCTTTGTGAACTAAGAAGAAACCAACTTATAAACATATACAGTACTTCACCCAGGGTGCCCACAGTCATGATATAAGTAAATAATTAACTGAATTAAATAACTTAGCTTCTAATAAAATATTACTTTATTAACACTTCACTTAGCATGGCAGTTTCTTTAAACTGTACTACTACATGCTGAGGTAGTTTTCCTGCTCATGAGCATAGAAATTCATTTTTTGACATGTACATATGTTTGTTTACCTTAAAAACAGTAATTTTATCATATTTATTGCTGTTATGCAAATGAAACAACTAAACCTACAATAATTACCTAACTAGAACACTTAGTAAGCACTATTTACATACTAATAGGATATTTAGAATGCCTTCGATAATCTGCGTAGTTTAAGTCTTGTCGTGTAGATCAAATAGATGAGTTTTTCATTCATAGTTGAGTTAAAACGAACATGGGATTAGCATAATTTTTAAACGTGATATAAAGTATAAGCCTTTCAAAACTTTTATAATTAAAATCACTGTAATAGTACTTTTTTATACCACTTACAAACATCTGCAATGTTATTAAAATGTTTTTTTTTACGTTTAAATTTTGTTTATTTTTAATATTGCAATTTAGCAAAACACAATACAGACATGTGCTAACTTCTAAAAAAATGTACAACAAATTACAATATGTAATTCAGAAGTATCCAACAAAACTTTTTACAATTAAACTGTATGACAAAATTGCTGAAAAGTCCATTTTATGATCTTTCATAATTTTTTACTATTCAAAATATAAATGTTGAGAGTGTTTGTTTTCGTACTTTATATTTACTTTTTTTAATCTTATGTTTGGTAAAACATTACTTTTTACATTGGAGTGTGTTTTAACATTCTTCTAACTCTGTTTTTTATGTATGCATGAATTTGTCAATGTTTCCTGCAAAATAGTAATTAAATATTATTATTTAAAATTTAATGTTGTTTTATAACAAGGTGTATTTCAAAAACATGCTTGAATGAAGGGAAGAAATAGTTTTTTTTTCCTTATGAAATTGGTTACTTTTCATAACAAGGGCTTCTAATCAATCAAGTTTTGACGAAACAAAAGACAAAATGATTAGCATTAAGATAGTTTAGGAATGATAACCAATAATCACTTAATACCCGGTGTCAACCTCGGAGGCCTGGTACGAATGAAGCCTCTCACTTGTGTCATTGTCGGTCGTATAATAAAGATTCATGATTAGCATTAAGATAATTTAGGAATGATGACCAATACTCACTTGATACCCGGTGTCAACCTCGGAGGCCTGGTACGGATGAAGTCTCTCACTTGTGTCATCGTCGGTCGTATAATATTTAACCTTGCTGTCAACGCCTCCCGGAAACCCATGGAACCTCCCATTGCGTTCCTTGTCCTGAAATTGTCATCTTTTATAAACCAAAGAGTATTTTAATTTAAATTTTTTTAGTAAACTGCCTCACACATGGTATAATGACACCTTATAATTGACCGTCTTACAGAAGTTTCAAATAAAAAACTTTAAAATATTCTAATTACAAGGTATTTTACACATATTTCTATAAGTATATGTGTCCATTTGTGTGTGAAAATTGCAAAGTTCCGTTTTGCAAATTAATTTTTTGTACTGAAATTGAAACTTAATTTTGAGCAATATGTTATATTTGTATTGTACAAGGGCTGTCCAGAAGTAAAGGACGTTTTGATATGGCGCGACAATGGGCGGGACTAGCACCATCATCTTGGCGTCAAAAGTGTTCCTACAGATCACACTTCACAACTGGCGGGATTTTCAATTGCAGCGTTCATTTCAAAACTCTTCTGTCTACAAAGTACGATGACCAATGCTGATGCCAATACAGCGGCACTAGTCCTGCCCACTGCCACACCATGTCAAAACGTCCTTTACTTTCTGGACAGCCCTCGTATTTTAAAGTATACATAGATGGCAGCTTTTTACCTACATGAAGAACTGAAATGTAACCAATACACAAACACTTTATCTAATCACAGGGCTTGAGGTTGTTGTTGTGGTAGTAGAACACTGTATTTATGTGTTACATAATGTACAAACTAACAAAATCTTGTTAAAATTTTTTTTAAACGTCTTGCACATTTTTAGATATCACATGATCTCCCGTTTGTAGATTACTATATTCTTGGGTATTGAGCTTAATCACACGATACCACTTATTCAACAAAAAATCTTTTAAAGGATACTGTATTTCTACAGAAAACACACTCAGCAGTACTGACTGAATTCTATCAACAGGAAACTATTAAACATCTGTTGTCTATTTGCCCAGTTCTGCATAGAGATTGCTTTAAAACAATCTGAACAAGGGTTTTTCCTTAGAAGCAATAATTCTCTAAACAGCTAACTCACTTGCTTGTTTTACTCTTAAGCTTTATATACATGTTCAAGTGTGACCTAATAGTTCCACTCTTATACTTCCACTTATATACTTTGATTTATAACAAAGTAAATAAGTCTATATAAACATTTTCCCCTTCAGAGTACTCCCCTTGGAAATTTGTACATCATCCCATCTCCGTTTTACTGCTAGACATACTCACAGAGCTCATCTTCTGTAATGGTGTTCAGTTTTTATAGTGATATTTTTTTGTAATTTTGCCAAATGAGTCTTATCTTTACGCTTTCAAGGATCTCTTTAGTTTCGGACATGGCAAAAGATATGCAGAATTAGTAGGTACTGGTGCTGGAAAATGAAATTTATAGTTTTTTTTAACAATATTGTCATAATAATGAAGCAACCATTCCATATTTTTCCACAGCTTAGGTCTCATCCATATCACAATCTTGTGAAAACGTCTCAAGGTTTCAAGTGAGCAAAAACAGTTATTTTCAAGGCGGTTTCACATGATAGTCATGGTTGATGAACCGGCAGTGCTGCAACGGTTCATGAGAGTTATGATTCAGATTGTATGCCTATATAATCTAGCAACCAACGTGATAACTGCTTATGTTTCTTATACTGATCAGGCCTATATCTACATTGTATTTCATATTTTAGTTACATTTTATTTGTTAAATATCACAGTTTTAAAATATTATTTTACTGTACGTAAAATAAGTGCAAAGTGTCATAGTACATGGATGTGTTAGTAGGCCTAGCCTAAACTGTGGAAATTTTTGAATTATTTTGTATAATGTGAATAGTATAGATAAGTATTCCTAAATAAGACATTTCAACTATTTTTTACATTTTTCAAAAAGTAAACTAGTAAAAATTACAAATGCTGATGACCAAATAATTTAGTGGCTTATTGGTTGATTGGTAGTAGGCTAAAACTTTTGCAGCCGGCAGTAAGCAGGCTCACAAAAATACTCACGTTGTAGGTTTAATTAACCACAATACCATTCCAGTAAAAAGAATTTCATGATGACCTTGTTATTGGATTGGATTTGACAGTATCTTTTGGATCTTAGAGAATTTTCCACTTTCTAATATGATGATTTGCTCTTTGTTTCCACATGGTGGCCATAAACCCAGTTTTGTCCCTAGTAATAAAATATTTCCATCATATTTTGCCAATTCAAGACATTCCTGATTAAGCTGAACCTGGTGGTTTTTAAATTCCAGTCAGCATATATGACAAAAACTTTTGGGCCTACTTGCTTATATCTGCAGTTTTTTAGTTAAAATTTATTGGCGTGAGCCAAATTAAAAGTTTTACTGCCATTTCACAGTTAGTTTGGCAATTTGATTGCAAGAGAGATTTCATTCCGGTAACATGATCGTCGTCAAGTGATGATTAGCGTAATGGATGAAGCTCAGTCAAAGAGAGAGGTCTTTTGATGGTATGAAATTTTGAATCTTTAGACCACTCATAGCATCGAATTCGGTACAGATATTCATTTTCAAAAGTTTCTTGCAACATCCGCAAAGTTTCTGTAATAGTTATGCCAAATTCATCCAAAACTTGATATAAATAAGTTTCTTCTCATTAAATTCATAATGTTATCACTAAACAAAAAAACTGGTTTTACTAGAAAAATAGAAACAGTCATGACAAACGATACTGTTCCTTTGCTCTCCATTGGTGCAAAATATAATCTCGCTTTCAAACAGGCATACATACATCAGCTAACTTATTCATAAGGAAACATGCTAAAAATTGTGGATTTAGTCAAAACATAAGACATACACACAGACAGACCAATAGAATATGGGAGATAGACAGACCATACAACTTTTAGATCAGTATATCAATCTACAGAACAGGAAAATTTATACACAAAATGTTGGCAATATTTCCTGTAAGCATTAGGCCATCATTGTGGAACATGCATATTATCATAATAATATACTGTCATACAGACAAACAGAGAGACATATCATGTGAATTGTCATCATATGATTTACAAAGAAAAGACAATATGCCAATTAAGTGAAACTTCACTAAATTCAGTGAATTAATTTTCTTAAGAGGTTTATGGGAAGCTAATTTTGTGAATTAGAAATGGTCTGTCTTTCAATTCCAAGGTTTATAATAAGCCCGTCCACCTTGATATCTAGACAAAAGATGAAACATACAATATGAAGAAAACAGATAACACCAACTTACATGGCTTGTACTTCTGTGCCTTTACCACAGAACTTAGCCAACTCATCAATGCCCTCTTCCTGGATTACCGTCGAATCAACATCAAAGCAAACTGCATCTGCTTCTTTCCAAATGTTGATGACTTCATCCATGGCCCTACAACAAATACATAGAGATATAGAGATGATCAGATTATAATCTTTTCATTGACAATCGAGATTGGTAATTTTCATGTACAAATTTTAGTAATTGCAATATATTGACAAGTAATGAAACAGTTTTTGCAATTTATTTTACTAAATTGGGCAGCAGGATGTTTTTATAAATTTGTCCAAAAATTACTTTTCTGAGTTACCCTTCTATGGTGATGATGTGGGTATTCCATAGACTAGCTACTTCTCAGAAACAGTAAATTTCTACCTGACATGCAAAGGGATACAATAACAATCAAAATCTGCAGTAAATAGCTTTGAACATTTTGTTCCCCATTTTATAAAAATGAAATGTAATACTTTTCTTTTAGTCACCTATGAATAATTTCTTTACAAAAGCAAACAGTAGCATTAAAAAATGCACAGATAATTATACAATTTACGAATCCTGTTTCAAATTAAACTTCAAGTACTTAAATAAATATATGGTTAAAAATAGATTAATGTACTGAAGAAAATTAAGATCACATGCTCTACTACAGCTACAAAAACAGCATACCATTCTCTCTTTGAAACTCATTTCATGTACAGAATAGTACTTTTGGCAGAATTCTCTAGTAGCAATCTTAACAAAGTTCCAGTTTTGCAGAAGCGTGCCTTGGGAATAATGGAGAGCCTGCATTCCCATGTAAATTGCAGATAAAATCTTTTAGAATCTAAGAATTCTCATTGAGATTGCAGTATACGTACTCAAAATAGTTCTTCATGCTTCCACAGAAACCCTCTCCAGACATGTCAATTACCATGCCCACAAGGATTACAGTATTACCAGCTATACCTCATGATCACAAAAGAGCCCCTATAAAAGTCTTATTATGATATCATTCAAAGCTAAGTTTTATAACCTCTTACCAGCAAATGTCAAAAAAGGGATTTTAAAAGATTGACAATTTCAACACTGGGCTCTGTGTTGTCAATTAATTTAGAGCTAACATACATTTTTGTTAGTTTTTTACTGTATATTTCACCTAAATTTTAAATATTATGACATGACTTTTAAATTTTTCAAATTTTGTATCTGGTCTATTACATTTTGCAGTTGTATTTTTCATAAAGAGATTATGATTTACTTGAATAATAATTAAATTTATGATTGAGAAGGAAATAAAAGAAAATTATGGATAGGTTTATTAAAATATCCAACAAACAATGCATAATTTGTTCAAATCTCTTTTAGAAAAATCACTAATAAAGTCTAGAGGCTGAGAAACTCATTAAGTTACATAACGCCAAGACGCTTATTACAAATGATTAATGATGTAATGCCACACAGAGCTTTCTACAAATTAATCATAACGAACTATAACAGTTAATTAGTGCAAATGAAGAAAATCTAGTCCAATCAAATGATAAAACATGAACTCACGGTAAAACTGGCAGGGTCCGCATAGAAATACCGTTTGTTGAACAGAGCTGCCGGAAGAGTTGGTCACTTCGTGACAAGATGTGCGGGCAATGCTTGACTACACTCATTTAAATTGGTTCTGACCAGAAGCCGCGTAATTAAGGTCAATCAGTCAACGACAGATATCTCGCCAGTAATTGCCTCGCGTCACATCACTTGTTATCAGCGTCAGCTGCTCATCTCATCTCTTATCTCTGATAACATTTGGCATTAGAGATTACTTTAACTGCTAATCCCTGATAACCCTGGCAGGTGGCGTGCACTGATCAATTGGTTACAATATTAATGTTTCTGAATGAATAGCTACATTGAACATATATGTGGATGTTCACGTGCTCTGCTCAGGCGTACCAGTCAAAGTTTATAGTATGTGATACATAACCGATACAACAGAATAATTCATTGTTGTATAAAAAATAACCGAACATTAAATTAAATGATCTGACTAAACAATTTTTCATAGGTTTCTTTTAAAATGTGTTACACTCTACTTTCTGAATTATTTATTACTTTTCAATGTACAAAAAAAGCCAATATATAACACACATTTCAATTGTTATTAAAATTTTCAATTGATTATAGTAGTGTGAGCTTTCAATAAAATAAACTGATATGTGTTTTCCTTTAATCGTATTATGTTTGAACAGATTCTTTAACACTGTTTTTGATTGCTTTCATAATGCATCTGTAGGAAATTAATTATTTAAATTTTATTAACTTGCACATTTTTCATATTTTATGCTCTTGAGATGAGAGCACCTCTTGGTCCTACTAACCAGAAATTTGATCAAAATAAAGCTTACGTGTACTATATACACTACTGTCTTTAATATGCAAAAAGTGTAAAAGTTTTTTAAACCATTGGATTTATTTCACTAATTCTAATGTTTTATTAAAATAAACTATAACATAAATAGTTGTGAACATTTAAAAACATGATATAAGATTAAGTTACATGAAATTTGGTAGAACAATTAATATAAAACATAGTTAATTATATGTTAGTTTCAAAACAAAACTGATTTTGTTTATAATTTGCTCATTTATGAGATTACTGGTTTCAAAACATTTTTTAAAAGATTATTGAAACTTTTAACTTGCATGTACAAGTTGGTAACCGGACTAAGAAAGTTACAGTGCTCACTGGTCCACTAAGCAATGGAAAGCAACATTGCATTGGGTCAGTGTTATCATTTGACTTCAGCATGTGTTATAATCATAACAATGTTCAAACTCCATATTTTAGAGCTATCTTATAACTATGATATAATATATCATAGAATGTCTTGGATATTTTGTGATAGATACTGTTGAGAATTCAACATTTAATACATGTTCAACAAGTCAATTGGGAAACGCTTATTATATTTATAAAGTACATGAAAAAGGTTCTAGAAGCTCTAGAATTAGAATTGCTCAAATATTGAAATTTCTTCCATTCTTAACCCTAGATCTGGCATGCAATCAAATTGCCTCAAACAGCAATAGTGGGTATACTAAGTAAATTATCTGCACAATCAAGACATTTAGTCAGGATGACTGTGTGGACTAAGGCGCTATTCTAAGGCGTGGAAGTTAGCCTTGAAGTCACTTGTTCAAATCCTGGACCTGACCTTACAGATTTTTGTGGTCTGATGTACACATTTTTTTCCAACGGGGTTATTTCTACGCCAATGGCATTTTTAATTGAGGAGACTAAATGTTTTTAAGTGAAAACAGTCCAAACCCACTTACAAATATTTATAGACCTCCCCGGAAATCGATTTTATAACCTCTCAGTTAGAGAGCCGCACCCTTTCCCATACACAGCAGTGAAGGTCAAGGGTCAGTGGTCCACTTATGAGTCATTGGTCAGTGGTTACTATTAAAATAAAAATTTTAAAAATGAAAAAACTAATTGATTTATGTTTACTTTAAGCTCTGCGAAGGATTTATACTTATCGCTTAAAATGATAAAACGTTGAAAATAAAATAAATCATGACAATAATGATAGCTTTTAAGAGAAAAACCATTTATACCACAATAACACCAAAATTGTAATGTACAATGTACTAATGTTGCATGTACAAATATAATGTAATGTCCGTACTCACGGCGAGAAACAAAAATATGTCGTAAATTACCACTTTACCAGTTCTAGGATCAAAACCTATTTCATAAATCACTTTACAAATTACAATTGCAGAATTACATTTAAAAGCTACTAAATAATCATAAGTTTTTACTTAAGTAATACAGTTCATTAATCAACTAAAAATAAATCTATATTGGTTTAAAGTCATTACATTTGATAAGGAAATATTCCACTTGATGTAACTGTCTCCATAGCTGCTGAAGTAAAATAAAAAATGGTTGGTTACGTCACACTAGCTAACAGATATACTCCAATTGTTGACCCAATGAATGATGTAAACAGATTGACCTTGGTCAGATGAGATTAATGCCAAAGTTCAACGACTAGACAGCCATGAGGAGAGCCTTCACCTTGAGTTTTATAACGACTAAGATTAGAAGCGGAATATTTTATCATAAAATCTAAACACTGGATTCCTAATTCTTCCGGGTACAAGAAATAAGAATAACAAAGAAAACATGTGAGCTAACCAGATGCCAGGGTTCAGACTAACCAGAATCTGAAAAAGGGCAGTTGTACTTTGGTAATTCTAACCGTATTAAACTCCTCAACAAATTAATCTTTTTATATTCCTCTCTCCCATGCTTTAACTTGAACCTATTGCAGAATGGACATTCAAACCTTTGTAAATTTAGGTTTCAGGAGGAAATTTCCTACTATTCAAAGTAGGTCTTGTAATATATTTTCCATATTGAAATCTACATCCTCTACTCTAGAGTAATTGATTAGTCATAAAATTTACTCTGGAAATTTTACTAATGTTTTATTAATGTCACACAGCAAACGTTAATATTCTTATTGATGTTGATCAGGAGTGTAGCTAGATTCTCATTTCAGGGGGGGACAGAGAAGGGAGAGACAATACAGGCCTATACAATTACTACTGTACATAGTATATATTGTAATTTATTATTATTACATTGATAAACCATATACTGGCAACCGTTATGAATTTAAATCTATAACAAAACTCATTAAACACATTAATCTGGTAAAACATCAAAATTTAAATGAGGAGGGAAATTGGTTCCTCATTTTCCCCTTGGATATGCTCTGATATTGATAATAGGTTTCCAGAATAACCCAGAGGTCTAGGCAAACAACACTTAAAAAAATGACTTTACTAAAAAAAGGTTATGCGAGAATATTTCACACGATCAATGTTCAAATGTAACTTTCGCATATCATAAAATCTTAAGTCTTAATCTCGAAGTTGTTAAAAAAAATCTAAATTTTTAAAACTGATCGCAATGTTGTACATTTTATTCAACTGGATCACACCAAAATACGAACTAACAGATTTCTCAATATAAAAAATTGTTCCTATATTTCCTCATGATATATCATGACTATGCAGAACTCTTCACAAGTTTTGATGCAGTTAACCAAACTTATGCAACAAGCACTTTTCTATGTAGAAAGATTACACTCAAGAAGAACTAAATATGGATGCTAAAACAGAGCAATGTTGTAAAGAGGTTTGGGACATGTATTTCCAACAATTAAAAATACAAGAATGATTAAAACTGGCCTAAGCAACAAAAGCACCATCATGCCCTTTTGCAGAAAAACAAAAATTTGCTCAATTTGATGTTAGTTATTAAATTTAGAATTATTCCAATGTTCACTTATTTACTGTTTATTTCCTTTTCATGTTAATTGTACTACAGTTAATCATAGCATGCTTTGATGACAGTTTTTACAAGTCCTCAGCTTCCTTAAACACTAAATCATTTATAATACGCAGCAGATAAAACATTCAGCAGTCAAGAAATCACAACACCAATTAAATTCATTTTACCAAACTTCAATACTAAAATTTATGTATGGGAACATTTACACCTATAATAAGCAACAATTATTGCAATACTTAAATATTCTAAACATTCCATACCACTGTAGCCTTTGAAGTCTTTAACACAAGTCTCTCTAAGGTCAAGTTTTAACACCTCACACCTCACTCACTGAATAAACATTTTGAGTTCTGATCATTGAAATTATGATCATTCCTTACAAGTTTTGACTGATTAAGTACGACTGTATTTCACTTTTATATCATGAAACGTCACTAACCTTGCCATAGGTCAAGTAACCAAGATAAGTTCTGAACATCTTATCTGTTAAGGACGTATTGTTTATAATATAAATTATGATAAAAAAACTTCAAAATAGCACCCCATAGGTATCTGTTTTAAAAATGTTAGCAAATCAAAAATTGTATTTTTTTTTTTTTTTACAAAAAAAACTGTTACTGTATTGTTATGTAGCAAAAAATACTGTACCAGTACCAATTACTTAGTGAATCTCATAGCTAAATACCTATTTCCAATAAAATATTTTACTATTTCCAACAAAGCTATATATTGTGTTTAACCCTTTTAGTACCAAGCTTCATTATATTAGATATCATTAATGTTTTTTGAAAATTGAAAGCATGACATCCGCATATCTACTAAACATTGTATATCTACTACTTACAAAATAAATATTTTTGGGAAAACCCTACTCTAAAGTCTGGAAATTACAAGTCATCTACGCCCTTGTTTTTGGAGATTCAATAACAAAACATGTAACGATACAGAATGGGCATGTCATTTCCTACAGAGGAGCCACTGTTAGTCAATTACTTCAAAGGATAGAAAGTCTTTCAGTCGAAGCAATCAAGAGCAAACCAAGAGTTATTTTTCTGCATGTTGACACAAATGATTAAGACAAAACTAGATGTTCTGAAGATGTAATGGGAGCAATAAAAAATGTTATCCAGAATTCAAGAAGGGCTTTCTCAGATTTGTGTGTTTTTGTAAATAGTATTCTGCTTAGGAGAGAATCTTATTTTATGACATTATTCCGTACTAATCAAAATATCAGAGGTTATGTAACAATCTTGGAGCTGTTTTCCTGGACTTAAAGAAAATGTGTAGATGATTTATATTTGGCTAGTGACAGACTACACTTAAATCGAAAATGTGCTGGGAAACTTGGGATGATATTCAACAATGCGATTTAACTCTGTATGAAAGTGAACAAAGAACATCAAGAGACCACAACTAAATGTTCACAAAAAGATTGGCGTTTTGTTGGCAACAAGCAAAATCCTCCTCAGTCTGAAACCAAAATCTTCAAAAAGAATACACATCTCTCCTCCCTCGGGCAGAGTTTCAAATACGAAAAAGAACACCAATCATCAACTCAAGAGGACACGCCAATAAGATACAGCAATCAAAGCTTTTATTCTATAAAAGACGAAAACTGTTTCAGTATTTCTCTACAGGTTTCTAAGAATACAGAAAAGAGAAACATTTTTTAGAATATCAACAAATGCATCTTGACAAGTGGGAAACACACCTTGAAAGACAGATAAATTTTTAATTCTCACCTCAAGCAATTGTCAGGGAGGTTGATCAACAACCACACCATAATAGAACAAAAAGACAAACTATATTAAATTTAAATGGGGACAAGCTAAGAAATAAGTTAGAGACAATAAGCCATTTACTTCAAACTTCCCATCCAGTCGTTGTTGTGTTAACAGAACATGGGAAAAATTAATTTTCAAGACCTATACGGCTGAAATAAACACACATACTGTTGAGGTGGAGGGCTTCATTGTTGAAATAGTGCTTCAAGTAGCGGCAATTAAAATTACTGATACAAATTTATGTCTCTATATAGTTGGGATCTATCATCCACCTAGTAATGTAGTTATCTGAGTGAGAGCCTAACATTTTAAAATGAAGATTGGTTATTAAAAACTTCTTTTTACAGAGTTTAAGAGCTTATGGCAAGAAATTACTAAAAAAAAACATGTAATCTGTATTAATTATGTCTGAACATTTTTGTAACTGATTATTTATAATGCATTATATTTAGTTTTGACTTATCATGACTATGAGAGAAGCCGATCCCCTTTTAAGCCTTATTCTGCCCGTCCTCATGAGCCACTGGCCTGTGCGAGGATCTTATTAAACAGAATAAGGGGGAGAGTCGATACAGTACAAGGTCAAAGGTACTGATAAAAAGTGCAAGGGTCACAGACAGGATTCGAACCTGCGCTATCTCTAACTCTGACTCAAAGTCAGACGTCTTAGACCGCTCGGCCATCGGCCATACTCCCAAAAATATCCGATTTGATGATAAAAAAAGATATCCCATAGATGATTCTATTTTATTCCATCCGGTATATTGGATGTCATTTAGCAAATAAGTCTGATGTTCTATATATCGGATATCTTTCTGGTTATGATATTTCAATGGCTTTCATACTGTCCAAGTTTTGCTTGCAGCAAATAGAAATACTGAACAACTTGAAAGTAACACATACAAAGCTTTCAACATGGCTCAAGAATATACAATGAAAAACGACCTCGTTCTCAATTAGAAAAAAAAAAAAAAAACAAATGACTAGGCAGTAAAAAGGCGCTTGTAACCGAACTACACAATATCCCAGCAGCTGATGAAGTACTTCTGTAATTTGGCCAATCCTTTTAAAACAATAAAGAAAGTAGAAATGTAATAAAAATTTTATATCCATTAATCTGTAGCCTATATCTATCTAAAACATATGAAGTAGACTAGACCGATCAAAATGTATGGAACACACAAAAAACTACCTAAGTGAAATTTGAAAATATTAAAAATTATGATTTATTTGTTAATGTCCAAGGTTATACACATATTTATATTTTAAATTTTAGCCTAATAATTATCAAACTGTCTAAAACTCAAAGTTAAAAAGTTTTTTGGAGTAATGATTGGTTACGCAATGTAATAAAAAGGTGATGTCAATAAAAGTATATTAATAACATTGATATCAATGTAACACCTTGCACCACAACAGAATAAAATATAAAGAAAAAAAACAAAATCATTTAATCTATTGTAAAGATTTACAGAATACATTTTCAATTGCTTCTTGAGGTGTTTGCACTTAAAGCATTAAGGGAGGCAAATCTGCAAAAGCAGCATGCAAATATAGAGAATTTTGATTTTAAAATGTCTAATCAAGCAATAAAAACAATCCTGGAGAACTTGAAGTTATTACACTTACAATCACACATCACTACTGTGACATGAAAAATAATTGTTTCATCTTGCTTAATCTCAGATGGGGATTCAGAAAACGGAAGAAATAAAGAATATCTTTAATTACAAGATCTAATTACGCCTCTTTGACTCATCACTCAATTAGATGAAACCATTGTATAGTAACAATTAAAATTATGGTGTACTTTTAGTGTTATTTTGTTTAGTTTTCTAAAGTTAAGTATCTTTATTTATTTAAAAGAAGTTATGTATAGAACAATTTATGTTTAGGATGTGAAAGTGTGTGTTCAGTTAAATTAATTATTGTTCAAAATAAATAATTATTGGCTGATTATATCGATGGGTATAATACAGTAATTAAATATAATTGATAATTTCAATATAAAAACAGGGTCCCTCGCTTATTGTATTCTACCCTAAGATCAAACTAACTATTTAATTTAAATTATTCGTTGTTATATATCTATTTGTCCAACACAACGGAAACAGGCCAGGTCCACAAAAACCTAAATTCCCATCTTAGCTCACATTGAAATAAAAAGTTTGTTTGTAATTTATGTAATCAACATTTTCGGAGGTTACATCAATAAAAATAATGTCTGAATTTTTTCTTACAATCATATCAAAATCTATTTTACAAATTCACAAGTTACCATTATCTGAAAGGCCAAATTTTAGAATATAGGTAATCTTTAATACAACTACAAGTAATTCTTGTAATTGTTATAATTCATAGTAATTAATAATAATTCTGTTATAATAACATGCTATCCTACAACAAATAATTGTTTAAGAGAAAGTATAATTACATAATTTAAACGTTTTAACTGTCTATATAACCATTTACCACATGCTACATTCAAAAATGTTATTTATAAAGCTAAAGATTATCTTTGGGTTTGTTATGAAAATAGTGGCACCTATGTTTCGACGTAAATTTCAATGGATCATTACCAATTTAGCTGAGTCGTGTTATAACAATGTAGCCCACATTCAACACACCAGTCACTTAAATTGACAATGACACTTCTCTCGTTTATTGCATGTAAACAAGCATCAGACGACAGATCCGTTGCATACTACATAGAGTACGAGCAAGTACAAGTTTTAGAGTAATATTATACTATAGTCAAAACATAGAGTAGCTAAAAGCTACAGAAGATAAAATACTGAATTTATATAAGTTGTATTATTTACATTGATAAGCCAAATTACTATTACAATAATAACATTGAAATTATTATATTTTTGCGTTCTACTCAAGTAACTAATTTAGAAGTAATAAGCTACTAGATTGGTACGACTTTAAACAATGTATAAGGTACAGTCCAGCTTTTATACCTTAGACATCGTAAAAACAACATTAGGCCAAGTGTATATATTTATTGAAAAATAAAGAGAAATGTTTAGATTTTCCCTAGCTATCTTAAACCATGCTGTGCTATATCTACAACTAAGCAGTTGCTCGAGATCATTGTTTTTACAAATGTAAAGAATATTGACTTAAATAAATACTTAGTTTATGAAGGCGTACACTCTTGAAATTTACTCTGTATTAAGTGCTTGTGTCTGTAGATCTTCATTGTGTTTTGTTATTTATAGAAGTGTGCATTTCACAATCCGTAACCGTGTGAAACAGAATAGAATCCTAGAATCAGACATAAATAGAATAATGTTAACAGGATTGTTTTCTTCATTAAATCGAAAGAACTCAGTATTATTTATTTAAGATGAAAAGGATATTTCTTCAAGACAGTAAATTAATGGTGTTTTATCTCCAACCAGGCCAGTACGGAACTAGAATACAGTACCGGTACTAAAAAATGTAATTTTATCTCAACTTCTATTCAACATAATATATCTACACTTCTAATCGCCCTTCGTCAAGTAATTTAAAAACTACTGTATTTACCAACGATACTCTTCTTTAATCTACTCATCGCGATATTCAAGTTACAACAAAGAACGTCCAATAATCTTTAAAATTTGTTCAAAAATGGAGAATGGCGTTAAACGTAATCGAAAGCGATGCGAAGGATTTAATAAACTACCTAATTTTCACAGACTATACTAAACAATAATATATTTAAGATTATATTATTATTAATTAATAATATATTATTTTCATGTATTTACAGATAAGATATTGAGTTATTAT
This sequence comes from Homalodisca vitripennis, assembly GCF_021130785.1. Lineage (NCBI taxonomy): Eukaryota > Metazoa > Arthropoda > Insecta > Hemiptera > Cicadellidae > Homalodisca > Homalodisca vitripennis. Next base: position 32,876,959 of record NC_060214.1, on the reverse strand, counting down.
ATCTAAAAAATATTATTATTATTTTTGTTATTTATTTCCAACGGATCAATAGATAAATAAACAAACAAAATAATAGTAATAACAAAAATGACCACTAAAGAAGCACAGAATCATTGATGGCTCAATATGTATCTCATATATAAATGCGTGTGTGCGCGTACGTACGTATGTTTTTTAAGGAGCAAGAATTTAATGTCAACATGTTGGTCGGCAGAAAAAGTTGGCGGTGATTCTTTGAATGGCTTCCTGGTAGTCAGAGAAGAATTCTATATTTCTTCTGACCAAATTACTAAATCCTGGACTCTACTTGTCGTAGAGTTTGTCTGATAAGAAATAGAATGATGCCCACTTCTAAAGAGTTCCTGTGACCTAGTGTTTCTCGATATTCTGATGAGAGTTGGAGAAGTGCAGGGTAATCCTTCAGTTTGTTCAAGAGTTTATAGAGCCAAAGCATACCGTGGACATTGTGACTTATCTCGGGCGCCTCAAGGCCCAAAGTTTCGACCTGCTCACTTACCCGTAAGCCGCGACAGGGCATACCCAGCTGAATCCCCACCACTCTCATAAATCTGTCTTGAATCCTTTTCAGATCATAAACGAAGCTTCTCTGATAAGGTGACCAGACTACAGATACAAATTCGAGCATCTGTCTTACCAAAGCGCAGTAGGTAAACTTAAGTAACACTGGACTATTAATCCCCTTCAGAGAACGAATCACAAGCCCCAATATCCTTTTAGCTCTACTTCAAGTGTCAATTTTATGGATAAATCCTCTGAAATTGTCACGCCCTGATATCCATAAATCTAACCAGCAAGGAATTCCCTAATTGTTAATAACAGTATATCTTAGTCTTCCCTCTATGAAAAAAGACCATGCTACAATTATTTTGTTAATAACCATGTAATTTAGCCTACGTTAGTGTCCGATCTCATGCAAGGATTGCTTTAACGTCATACAGTCCTGATCACACTTCACCTAAGGTAAATTTTCATGTCATTAGAAAGCAACTTTTTGTTTTTCAAATAAGTTATAGGAATTTTGGGTTTAAAAATTAAAATGGCTTATATAAAATATAATAACAGCTATAACTTTTAAAATATATGTCATATTATTAGTGTACTTAGGGCTGGATTGAAACGTTTTACTTCCATGGGCTCTATTGGTGTCGCCATCCCCTCACTCCAACCACAAGAATAACGTCATAGGCAGCAGGCAACAAAATACCTATTTGGTAGTTAATCATTGTATAAAGAAACCAGTTTTACAAATCAAAGAGTGCAAAGAAAAAATTATTATATTAAGCTTCAACAAAACTGCTTGTGTTCATTTTAAATAATGTCATCAACAACGGTATTAAAATTAAGTTTAACAGTCAGGATCTTTCAATAGTCAAAACTAATCAATAGATCTTTAGTAAATTATATTCTGGACAGTATAGAAAACTATCTTTTAGCTACACAATTGGTTGCTGGTGTACATAAAAACAACTTCAGGCAAAATACTTAAACAGAGAGCGGCATAATTATCTGACGTTTCTTGAAACCGTATAATGTGTGGCGAGTAGGCGATGATGGGTGGGGGGATAGGCGTGTTCTAATGCCCACACGCGGAAATTTTAGTAGCCATCGAACAGTGATCAGCTGAGCATCTCGCGTTTGTTATTGAGCTGTTTTGTAAGTGGCGATTCCTGCGTTGGTGTTCAGAGGCAGTTCCAAGAAGCCGAGTCCCTACTCATAACACCATTGTGCTCAGGATGAGTAGCTTCAATGCTCCAGCTCGCTCTCCAGACCTCAGCGTTTGTGATTTGTTTTTTGATGATTCCTTGGAGGAAGGGTTTAAAAACAAAACCCACACTCTGGATGAGTTAAAAGTGTCCATAAGCCAAGAACTCGCAACAACATCCCTGAAATATTAGAGAAGGTGTTCGACAGCTTCAGTTCAAGACTGGGAGAGTGCATGGCCAAAGAAGAACATCATTTTAAAGGACGTCATCTTCAGATCTTAAAGTGATCAATTTGGTTGTTTTTATGTTACTTACATTAATTTCCATGAACACCCTTCTGTAATAAGTAATAAAAAACCTTTTATCACTTTTGATTATTGGGTACAATCCTGAAGGTCATTGACAAGAGGACCCCGTAAGTTGTAATGTTGATATTTCTTCCGCACCCTGTGACTTTTCTTTATGTTAAAGTCCTTTTAAGTGAAGCAACTCAACAAAACATGAAGACATTTCCATATCAGTTGCATACATTTCGTGTAAGAGTTCGCTGCTGTAGTGATTTCATCGGCATTTAAGTTGCATAGGTTTGATAAGAATGAGAACCTGTTGAGAAACTCATTATAGGTCTTTACCCCTTAATTGACTCAGAATGAAGTGTGTCAATAAACTGCATAATAGCTTTTAAACCGATGATCTGAACTTTCTTCATTGTTTCTTTTTTTCTTCATCTTCCTCTAATTTAGATGAGTCTGAATCGTCAAAGAGTTTCTTCCTTTTTCTTGATCGTTTAGGGTTCTGTTTGTCTCCAATATATTCAATGACAGTGTCACTATCATGCTATTCTCACTATCACTAAGTATTTAGGATAATCTGTAATTTTATCTAGTTACCTTAATTAAATTTAAGGCAACTCTTAGTTCATGTACAACTTTAGTGAGGGAATTGAAAAGGTTTACAACTGTATACAGGTTCATTTGGTCAGGCTGAACCTTTTCAATTACATAATTAAACTTTTTTAGAACCTTTCCCACAAAAACTCCCATAAATGTCGCTTCTTCAGGTAACAGTTGAGTCAACAGTCCTTTAGCTTTCTTTTTTTTGTAATTTTATTTTCCTCTTCACATTCGATAATACTCTTAAGGACCTTCGTCATTGGTTCAAAATCTTTTTTCAAACTTCTGCAACAAGCTTCTGCTCTTGGCGACCATCTTGTAATGCTCAGTGATTTAGGTTTTTATCATCAGATATGAAAAACTATTCTAGAATATTCCATCGATGGGTACAGTCAGAAAAGAAATTGTTGAGTGACTAATAATTAAAAAAGTGTCTAGATTATGCACAACATTCTGCAGCAGTATATCCTATCAAATTCATGGAATGGGCAGAGCAAAGTACGTAAAATAATAATTGATTGACTTCTTTAAGCTTAGTTTGTAAAACGGAATATACCGTTTAATGCATTGTCCAATGATTTCCCACTGCAAATTTGAATATTCAAGCAATAAGCATTTACAAATTATATAATTAAGTTGGCTAGTTCTATTTCTTTGTGACCTTGATTTTGTTAAACCAACAAACCGTACTACAGTATATCAACTTTCATTAACATATCCTAAAATGAATGAGAATTGGTCACTGTGAGTCACATCAGGTGTGGATTCCATAATGAATTAAAAGTATTTGGATTCTTTCGCTTCTTTTACAATTGTTTGTAGAAAAATTTGATCCATAAGTTCAACTAACTCTTCAAAAATGGAGGATTAAAGGAAGGACGGCTTATCTAAACCAAGGTTTTCGTACTTATCAATATGAGATTTTTTTAAATGGGTCAAACTCATCTATAAGTCTAGACAAGTCACAAAGTTTTCATTTCTAATGGAGATAAACTTTTCACCATGTTCTCTCAAGGTAAGGCTCCACGATGCTAATTTCTTGATATCGACAGCCACTTTGTGAAGCACATCCCTCCAATATTTTACCACTTCTCCAACTTGAATTGCACATTTTTTCTTTAGTGGCACAATTCAGCGGTCTTCTGCGTGGACGTTATCATACTGTCAAGGTGTGCAGATGAGTTTTCATGTTCGCTAACTCGCTGGGAACCATGTTTCCTTTTAGAAAATCCGTATATATATATATATATATATGTATATTGGCTTGAATTTTTGCAAAACACTTTTACACGGTCCACAGAGCAAAGATCCACAGTTAGGTGTATATATGAAATAGTCTCTATTCACCACGTCCTCATGAACAAGTTTCCGATCAAATAAGGATTTGTTCAAAAATCTGTTACTTTTCGGGATACGACTGAACCTATTTTTAACAAAATAGTGTGGTAGGACTGTCTACTATCCAAAATATTGGATTATTACTTGGCTTTACATTGTCTGTTTCGTTGGAGATAGATGTAGTAGGTTTGAGTGACATTTTGAGATACTTGTTCATTTATTTCTATTTCGTATGAAGGCATAACTTCATTTTCCTTGCTTACTACCCGCACCACTCTATTAACTATTTCTTCACCAACATCTGAAATTTCTCCCTCTATCACAGAGTTAGTATTTGAATGGATAGAAGTTTCTCCTGAAGGTGGACTGATTTTAAAAAAACGTATAAAGTATTGCAGTTTTACCTATTACATAAACTATTTTCTTCCGCTTTTTCCGTTCTCTGCACTGTGTAGCCTCTTAAGACCGTCCGTCATATTTTTGGCTCAACTCGAAAGAGCTGTGATACATAATAAGATTTTTATACAATAATAAAATTATACACGAAATCACTTTCTATATAAATGTTACAGTTCAAAAAATGTTCACGAAACGCGATCAAACAATTTCTATAAATAGAATAATAGTAGTAGCGAAACAACACTACAGATAACTGACTATAGATTGGATGTAAATTGCAGTGAGATAGAGGTAAACAGTATAAACTGATGTTTTATTGGTCATGTCCGTGTGCTTCTGCTTGACGCTGGGTGTCACTTCCAGACTAAAGCCGATGAATCACAAAGCTGTAACGCAGCAGTCAGGACGGCACCACCAACTGCTGCCCGTTATGTAACATATGTTACAGTTAATAATTATTATTTATTGGTTGTTTCTCGGAATACTCCTACACATATTTTGTATTGGTATTACAATAACTCTAAAAACAATAATAAAGTTGATTTTTTTGTTTAGATTAAATCTATGTTCTCTAAGATGTAGTCGTTCTAAAAAATTGCCATCCTGGGCCCGGGTCCATGTGGCTCACGCCTAAGTCCGGCCCTGGCTCTGGTTACCATTTGTACTCATCCCAGTGATTTAAAAATTACAGTAGGTAATATTATGTCTTTCATTACAAAGCAGCACAGAGTATAATATTATTAGAGGTGCAAAAATGTGATTGTAATTTGCGGGTGTGCATTTGCTGTGGACCAGTATTTGTTTTCAATATGTTTACGATCAATCAGCAGCCAGAATTACTTCTACTTATCTGGATACTCAAAAACTAACATAGATCGTGACGTTATAAATTTTTTGCAGTTAATTGAAATACAGTTATGTTGCTTTATGTAATATGTTTTTTAGATTATAACTTAATAATAATAAATTGATTTTTATTATACTATTGGTCTATATCTATATAATAAATCGCACATATTTTATTCAAACTTTAATTTTATTGTATCAATATGCCTACAAAAAAGAGCCTTTATACAATATTTTACCGTATACAGTTCAGATTATAGTATCTTGCCGCATGATACCCCAAACACAGAATTCATACATGTTGAGTTGACATGTTTGGGTTGGTAAATAACAAACAATTAATATTTTAATCAACAAACAACTAGAAACTTGCGCTGCCGACTTACTTGGATTTTTACCTTTTTCATGATTGAATATAGATATATGTGATAACACTATAACATAACTGTTAATTATATCATTATGTTTGTAATTTGTGCGAATTCAGCCCAATTGTTATATACAAGACATAGTACTCTTGAACCAAAGTATTCCAGTCAAACTTTTTGAAGAGTGAATTGTACATTTAGATGGCAGATGCTGGTCAGCTGTGCATTACTGTATTAGTATGACGAGTTGACAGACGACAAACTGAAGACGAGTGACAGATTCCAATTCCTATTCCGTGTATTTAGTATTATTTAGGATTTGTGGTTGCTAACGAGTTCGATGAGTGTAAACAGATTGTCTTTCAATTTATATAAATAATTACTCAGTAATAATTGATCATTATGACTAAATTATTGTAAGAATGAAGTTTGTTGGTTAACATTTCTGAAATTGTCGTATAAAAACTTCGTAAAACATTTATCTGTGTAGATATTTGCCTTGGATTATCTGACTGCTTTGTTACAAAGCTAGCCTACTTATACTCAAATAAATCATTTGTGGTGAAGAATTTATCTTGAATTAAAATGAACACCCAGAATACTAGTAAAGACGTGTCCAAGCAACTAGAATTTGTAAAACAACAACAGCAACTTCGAGAGTTTGGCAATGTTAGAAATGGTTCAAGTTTCAAGGTGAGAGTCTTATTTTACTTTCTTTCAACATATATGGGTTTGTGGGCATTATGATAGCGGCTGCAGTATAGGACAACACCACAACCGAAGCAGTGTACCAAAGTATTGATTAGAAATACTTAAACTATTCAATACCAAAACTTCCAATTATAGTTATTTACGATTAATTGTTGTCAGATCGTGTTATTGCATTGAGTAACAGTATTGTTCCAAATTAATTAGATAATTGTAAACTTAACGGCCTTAGTGGCAAAATACGAGTTTCGCATTATTGACCTATTGCTATTGTCCTTCTGAACAAAACAATATAAGATTTCAAGGGATGCAAATCACAAATAACGAAGTTATAGAAAATAAGTGGGTAATTGCCACATTAACGGCCGGAGCAGCAAAATACGAGTTTCGCGTTATTAACCCTCTCCCGCTCGCAAGGCATGAATCGGCACGGCTACAACATAGCCACTGCAGCCTAAACGGCACAGATCGGCACGCACTGCTTTATCTACTAGAGCCGATAAGTGCTGCTCTCGAGTAGCAATAGTTTGTATTACTACGGGTTGTTTGCTATCAGGAGACCATTTACTTTACTTTTACAGTAAATTTATTCCATTATTTTGCTATTTATATTAGTTGTGCGGAAACAATGGCAGGTTGTAGTCGTACACTTTGTGACAGTGAAATCGATCTCGTTATTAGTAGTGATTGCGACGATTCAAGTGAGTGTAGTGATGTACCAGAACTTTGTGAAGTGGTTGGTGGCATTGAGGATGTAGTTCGGAGTGATCACAGTGGCAGCGGCAGTGACGGCGAGTCAGACAATGACCTTCACCAAGTAACTGCGCATCAAACAACCCGGCGCCCAGCTGTCCGTGTGCCCCCTCCCTGGTCTCGTACAATCAACTTCATTGAACCAATATATAGTAAAATAATTAATATATATAATTATAGTTAATTACAATGACAGAACGTATGTAAGTTGAGACGCTGCATATTTTGACCGAGCCCGACCGGCAGAGCGAATTAATTGAGGTTAGAAGCACCGTGAGCGCCTGGAAACAATGGGAGCGGGAGAGGGTTAACTTATTGGAATCGTCCTACAGAGCAAAAAAATATGGTAATTATCATATAAACGGCTGGAGCGGCAAAATACGAGTTTCGCGTTATTAACTTATTGGAATCGTCCTATAGAACAAAAAAAATATAAGGTTTCATGGGGTGGAAATGAGAAATAACGAAGTTCTAGAACATAAAAAATGGAACAACTGTTCACACGCGCGGAGTAATGATCCATTGTTAAGGATCAGTTAGAAACCTACTTTGAAACAAACCATTTTCTTACTTCTGCTCAGTTTGGATTTAGAAGAGGATTATCTACCATTAAGGCGGTAGAAAATCTGGTTTTCAATGTTATGGAGGGTTTTTGAACACAACGAAGAAACTAGAACATTACTTTTAGACCTTAGTAAAGCTTTTGACCTTGTTTCCACATAAAGAACTTCTAGAAAAGCTTAATTTCTATGGCTTGGAGAATGTTGAATTATCTTTTATGAAATCTTATTTGGTATACAGGTCACAATTTGTAAAACTTGGAGACCAAAGATCGGACCTGAGGATGGTGACGAGGGGGGTTCCACAGGGCTCTGTCCTTGGTCCCTTTCTTTTCATAATTTTTGTAAATGACTTACCTAATTTTCTTCCAGAAAAGTGCCTTCTTTATGCTGATGACACCACACTTTATACATCTAGTCCTGATCGAGAACGTAATGAATTGGTCATTGATTACTTGAAGGAGCGTTGTGATCTTTGGTTTTCATCCAATAAGCTTATCTTAAATAATGATAAAACTGAAGAAATCATCTTTAGTTTAAGTAAATCTACTCATCATAAGACAGTTAAACTTCTTGGAATTAATTTGGATTCTAAATTGATGTGGGACATTCATACAAAGCATTTATGTACTTGCCTTTCTAGAGTTTTTATTTCTGATCCGTAAATTAAAAATGTGTACTCATTTAGATTTAGTGACCCAAGCTTATTATGCATTTTTTCATTCACGTTTACTTTATGGTATTACTCTTTGGGGTAATTCCAGTGGAGCTCAAGAAGTTTTCATGTGGCAAAAAAAAGTGGTCAGGTGTATAAAAGGTCTGGGGGATAGAGATTCATGTCGAACTATATTTCCTGAGCTTAAAATACTCACATTACCTAGTCTATTTATCTTCTACAGTCTCACCCATGTCAAGGAAAACTTAAATAGTTTTGTTTCAAGAGGTTCAATCCACTATTACAATACCAGAGGTCAAGATCTATTGGATGTAAGATATGCTAGACTGAGTAAAACCCAAAAGTCTTTTAGCTTTATTTGTATAAAACTTTTTAATAAATTGCCCTTGAACATTAGAAATCTTCCAATTAACGCTTTTAAAACAAAAATTAAAAATTGGCTGATTAGTCAAGCATTTTATAGTGTAGCTGAATTTGAAAATGGGAATTTCTATTCTATAAAATTTTAATCCAAGATATTATGTAAATATGTGTTTTTTACTTGAATCTTTGTATTTATTTGTGTGTTTAATTTATTTATAGGTTTTATTCATTTATATATTTTTAACTTATTACACTTATTGTTATACATTTTAAATGCAGATTTACCTTATCTTATTCACTTTTGTTGACTATAGATGTATTTTATTTGACCCGAAAAATTGGCTGATTAGTCAAGTATTTTATAGTGCAGCTGAATTTGAAAATGGGAATTTCTATTCCATAAAATTGTAATCCAAGATATTATGTAAATATGTGTTTTTTACTTGAATCTTTGTATTTATTTGTGTGTTTAATTTATTTATAGGTTTTATTCATTTATATGTTTTTAACTTATTACACGTATTGTTATACATTTTAAATGTAGATTTACCATATCTTATTCACTTTTGTTGACTACAAATCTATTCTATTTGACCTATATAATTTGACATGTAACCTTTAATATCTAAGATTACACTAAGGCTGTGTACATTTGACTATGTCTATTGCAACTACTGTTGATTAAGGACAATAAACATATTTCATTTCATTAATATTTCTATGTTGTACATCGACGTTGAGCGTCACGTGACCTTTTGTGACCATGATTCAACCTCGTGATGACGTCATCGGATGGGTCGCCATCTTTGCAAACGTAAATGAAAAATAATACTGAAATGAGCAGAATTTTGATCAAAATGAACAATGTTTTTCTTAATTTCGAGCAACAAATTAATTACTTGTTATCAAAATGAGACGAGTGCCTCCGGCCATCAGCACGGGCTTCGGCAGCTGCCCCGCGCGCTGATGTCAATTAAAGAAAAACATCCCTCGAGATAGTACCTATCAGTAAAATATCAAATTCTAGAGGGGCTGATCAGAAATATAAATTGAAATGTAATGCAAAGGCAATTATGCAAAGTTAAAAAACTTAATAAATCATGAAAAACTCAAATATAAATATATAGATGGATATTAACAGAGAACACTTACCATTAGTGTGTTGGCGGATATAGCTGAGCAGCAGCAAAAAAAAAGTGGATTTTAAAAAATTGCAACATTTAAAACTTCTTTTCTTACTAATTTTTCTAATTTTCCTATCGCAACGAAACAACAAAGTCTCCCAGTTTAAAAACAACACGCGACCGCACGCCGAACAAATACACTCATTATTAAAAATTCCATGTTCAATTAAAAGGGAAATAATTTCGTTTCGGTTAAAACGTAAACTCTTTACGTGCCCTACTAAACACTCCGACACACACAATTCACTAGGGTTGGTCGAACTAGTGGATGGTTGATTCATGATTGTAACGCACTCACTCAATCCAATCTACTGAACAAGATATCTTGTGAAGCACTGACTCTGCCCCGGAGAACTCAGATAACAGATACGTTGTCAGGCTGCTATCAGTCCCGGCCGCAGATAATATTCAAGTAAACAGATTATCCAGACACAGCACACAAACTGAACATTAAAACATTAGAAACTTAACCACTTATGAATATACCCCCTAAAATCATGTTATTTGTCATTTGCACCCCCTAGTACTATAGCTATATATTTTTTTGTTCAGGAGGGTGAACAGAATACGTTGATAACGTCAAATTCGTGATTTGCCGCTCCAGCCTTTTATCTTATAGCTACCAAAAATATAAGGTTTGATGGGGTGGAAATGAGAAATAATGATGTTCTAGAAAATCAAAAATGGAACAACTGTTCAAGCGCGGAGCAATATTTCCATGTTCTACATCCACATCGGGCATCACGTGACCTTTTGTGACCATGATTCAACCTCGTGATGACATCATCGGATGCGGCACCATCTTTCCAAACGTAAATGAAAAATAATACTGAAATGAGCAGAATTCTAATCCAAATGAACAATGTTTTTCTTAAATTTCGAGCTACAAATTAATTAGTTGTTATCGAGTTGAAACAAGTGCCTCCAGCCATCAGCGCGGGCTTCTGCGAAGAACGAACGCCAACGAAAGAAAAACATCCCTCAAGATAGTACGTATCAGTAAAATGTCAAATTCTAAAAGGGCTGATCAGAAATATAAATTGAATTGTAATGGGAAAGCAATTATGTACCGCGTTAAAAACTTAATAAATCATGAATACTCCTAATATGGATACGTATATAAATGGACATTAATAGAGAACACTTACCATTAGTGTGTTCCACAGAATGTACAGAAACTAAATAATCTCGTTTTGGTCGAAACATAAACTCTTAACATGCCCGACAAAACACTCCGACACACCAGTTTACTACGATCGGTCGAACTAGTGGATGGTTGATCCATGGTTGTCACGCACTCACTCGATCCAACCTACAGTACACGTTATCTCTGACTTCTGCCCCAGAGCGCTCAGATAACAGATACGCTGTCAGTCCCACCCGCAGATAATATTTACAGATATCCAGACACAGCACACAAACAGAACATTAAAACATTAAGAACTTAACTATTTATGTATATACCCTCTAAAATCATGTTATTTGTCATTTGCACCCCCTAAAACAATATATATTTTTTGTTCAGGAGGATGAGCAGAATACGTTGATAACGTCAAATTCGTGATTTGCCACCTCGACCTTTAATCTAATAATTTCCAATAAGTGAAACTACTTTTCTCACGTGGAGTGATATTTCATTGTTCTACAAGCGTTATGTAGTCTTGTTATGATCGTGAGTCAATCTTGTATTGGTTGCTGCTGATATGTACATCTTTGAATATGTAAAATAACAATAAGGCTGAAATCAGGGAAATTTGACCCAAATAAAAGACGTCTTAATTTAGACTATTTAACCCTTTGAGAGCAGCAGCATTGCAAATTTTAATACTACAACAAGTGCGTACAGTGCCGTCATCTCTAATTTTGACGTTTCTTATTTTGATAATATTTTATATAGTACAAGGTTATTTTTGCTAAATAACCAGATAACTGTACTCGATAGGTTCCAAACTATCGATAAATACAAATTTTAAGTTGCTTTCCTTATTCTTTGATCTGTGAAACATGTTGTTTACTATGATTTATTTCTTCCAGTCATAGCGGACGAGTATTGTGTTGCGCAACGACCATTCTTGTTGTTTTTGTGCTAGTAACAGGGATACTTTAATAAGAGGCCTACACTCGTTATTCGATTGCAGTTATCAAACAATTCGATATATTATCCAACTTTGATATATAAAAATTATGCACAATAAGAGTTATAATAAATTACCGTAACAAGAAGAATCTTGTATATTACAATTTTAAAAACATACATTTAACAATAACATTACAAAACAACAAAACCAAGTATGGCGTATAATTAGATATCAAAGAAACCTTACAATATTTATAACTTGCCCAGCTTGATATCAATGAGTAACTGCTTTTGTGAAATGGAGGAAAGAATTCTCCCCATGGGCTACCAAGAGCCAAATCCACATGTTGAAGCCACTTAAACAGTCGCTTGTGAGAAATATCTCACATATTTTCCTCATATTCATCGCCATTTTCAAAGTCTCAAAATATTACTTACTTCTTGCTGTTTATTGTTTAGAATAAAATTACTATAACTAATAATTTGAAACCATATGCCAAGATAAATACATTGTAATATTGAATTATTCCTTCGGATAAAAACCACTGAACCAATCCATGAAAACAACCGAATAACGAGCGTAGACCGCTGATTAAAGTCTACCCCTAGTAACCAAGCAATTAAGTAAAGCAACTAAAATAGTTACTTATATAGTGTTTTACCGATTTGGTGTTATAAAAGTAATATAGTGATTTGAGTTGTGTCCAAGTGAAAAACGTGAGTTTTCAGTGTAAATATTATAGGGTTATTTTGGTTTTTACAAAGTTGCTGACACTATACAAAAGAAAATTTAATTAAGTTATTTGTCTCTAATCATATTTTTTTGTGTTACTTGATGCTTTATTTGATGTATTGTGATACACTATTACTATGTAATTTCTAAACTCTTGACAAATGAAGAACAATTAATAAAATGACAATAAAGCAGCATTAGGTTTATAAATATAAAGCTATGCTAGTTTTTATTGTAGGATAATATATTTAGCATTAACTGTATTTAGAATTTCATGGCCTTTCTCATGCAATAACTGTACAAAATAACAAAAGTATACAAAAAAATTTAGGCCTACTTCAGACAATTTGTTTTATAAAAAGTAGGGGATTTTTTTTATAAATAAATGTTGTAATTTTGTATTCTAAAATTCCATGAAAGTAATTGTACGCAATTCTTAATTTTATTTCTTACAATTTATTTTTAAAATCTTCCAAATCAAATGAATAGCTTTTTTGCAATCGTGTTTTTCTTAAATGCTTGTAATTTGATGTTGAGTCAGTCACCCTAAATGTTATTTTTTTCAGTAAAAAAATGCTATAATATATGAAATTTGTTCAGATTTTCATGGCCTTTCACATGGTGTATAGAAAAAATCTTAAAAAATATTTTATACATTCAAATTAGTAAATACATTTTTTGTAAAAGCTAAAGTTTTTATATTTTTATAAAGCAAATTTTGTTTGTAATGATATGTTTAATATTTTGCATTTAATTAGACTAAAATAACAACAAAATTGTCAAAATCTATAGGATAGTTATTTTACAACAACTTCTTTTCCAAAAACTGGCAAATATGAAAAAAAGCCTGGCACTTTATAGATATGACTTGGGAAAATGTCAGCGGCATTCAAAGGGTTAAGAATAAAAGTTCATATGCCCCTGACACAAGTGCCTCCGGCTATCAGTGCGGGCTACAATGATTACATCATATGAAAAACATGCCCCGACGTAGTACCTATCACTTAAAGATCACATTCTAGAGGGAATGATCACAAATGCCTCTGGCCATTTTAATAGCTAGAAAACACCACTATTTGTGAATTCTACCCTCTAAAACCCTATATAATTTTATACAGGAGCATGAGTAGAATACTTTGAAATTATGATTGGAAACTCTGACTGTTTCACTGATACCTAGGATCAGTGTATGTTTATGGTGGAAACATTTTAATGGTTTTCAAATTATCTTACCTATGTTTGAAGTTTGTCTTTGATGATAAAAGGATTGTGAAGGAAACAGGATTTTTATGGACATTTGCCATTGCTCAATTATACAAACAACAGTAACAATATGTTTCAAGCTCAGCGATCTGATCTCTTCCTCTAACCTCTAACTAACCTGACACAACTACAATCTTGGTTAAAATAAACAAATCATATAAGAGTTGTGACACTTTTGTCAGGATTCACAACAATCGTGCTGTGTGTCAACCATGCACACTAACACTAAAACACAAACTTAATAAAAACAAAACACAACACTAATTATTAAAACTGAACTACAGAATGCAGGTCACAATAGGTCTGCACTCACCGATCAACCACCTGTGAGTTACAATAAGCTGTCTCAATAAGTGACCCTGATATATTTTTAAACATCTCATAAAGGCTTGCCTCTAATCCATTTTATTCTATTGATGAGTTTCTATATTATCCAACAAAATTACTTTTCTTTTACAATATACACTTAATCTAGTTTTGTACAATAAACTTATAAAGTGTATGATTGAATTATAATTTATATGTAATTGTTGATAACCTGTAATGTGTTGGTAACAATAAAGTATTCATTATTAATTGAAATGAAAATGTCTAAATATACAGTTCATAAGTAAGATTTCTGAATGTTTTATAGGCTACCAGTCTAAAATTGATCTTAAACTCTTTACAACAAGTTTAGTCAAAGAAAAGAGAAATATATTTTAATTAATTATTATGAAGTTAAGTAACAAGTAGTTTGAATCTGCCCATGCTTACATATTTGTGAAAATCCAAAAACTGAAAAATGGGGTTGTGGCATCTCTTAAAAATGGGGCCATGGTGTTTGGATGTTAACAACACATAGACTTTTAATGATTTAATGGCCTCTTCTGTGCTTATATAAGGTCTCCAACACGTCCCAGGACGGTTAAATATATATGTACAGAATTACTGGACATCAAAAAACTAATTTAACACACATCCAGTGACTCGCTACTTCCTCGGGGGTATGGCCCTCATGAAAGTCCGGTGTCTACCCGATCGGGTAAACAAAAGCAGCTGTGAAAGATCGTGTGTATCCGATGGGGTACACGTCGTCGTAAACAGGTTAAAAGTTTAATACTAACATATGTTTCTTTTAAAGCATGAAAAGTGTTAAAGTAGGTAAAAATTAATGCGAAAGAGTAATATAAAACAGCCAAACTTTTATTTCAACAGAACCCTGCACTATAGGACGGGTATTTTATGTTTTCCTGTTCTTAAAAACGGTTTTCTATCTTCCTTTTGGTAAATTTTCTGGTTTGCCTTTTCTAGTTTTAATGCAGATTTTGTAGTATTGCAGATACACTCTTTTTGGAGCCGTTCCATGGCTTTTCTAGATTTATCTCAGCAGATCTTAATGTTGCTCATTTTAACTTATAAGTATTAACCATCATTAAATGGTAGCACAGCCCTATATACTCTTAGTCTTAATGTGTTAAGCGTTACAAAATATGTTCATATAGGTACATGTGATTCTATATTACATTATTTAAGTATTCGTTGGGGTTTTGGGATTTGCCGTTCAAGCATTTTTCCAGCAATTCTGGATCTGTAAAAGCCTGGAATCTGAGTAAATTGACAGAATAGCCAACTTTGTAAAGTGTAATGGAACTACTAAGCATTCGATTTTTTATTAAAAATGCTGACCAACAACGCATTAATGCACCCAGTGTGCACTGAGTCGCAGTACATCTTTTTATAAATATTTTTAATAATATGAGTTGAGTATTTCCAGATTCAGAAACGTTCAAAGAATGATTGGTAACCCTTATTATGTTAGCTAATTTACAAGAATATACTACATTTAATGAGTATTTTCTAACACTGATTGCTAGATTTCCTAGAATATTTTATTTTATTGAAAAAATTAATCTGTTTAATATGGGTCAGCTAACTGAAATGTTTATCTTCCTCACTTTTTGACTGTACCTTCTGAAAAAAACTATAAATAAAACAAATTCTTACATTATTTTTCATTCATTCTATAATTCTCAAAAAATATCCTGATTGACAGGTTGGGATTGTTCTTAGCCACCACAAAGTTGTCTATACCTAATTTGAAGTCTGAATAATATTTTCCCTCTAAATTAGCTGTTTGATAGTACTATACCACCTGCTGTAGGCCTGGCCCAATACTCTTAAAATGGAAAATAATGATAAAATACTATATCTTTTATTGTACATTTTATAACTCTGTCTTTTCTAGACCTTAAGTGCTGAGAGTATGATTGAAGATTTGCTCTCAAAGAAGGAGACATTCCAGAAACGCATTCCTGAAGCTCAACAAAAACAGGTAAATTGTTTCAATATTAAAACATACTAAATTGGTTTTAAACAAAATAAATTCAGGCCTATTTGCAATTCGAAAGATGTTAAATTTGTGTAGTTTGGAAACTTTAAAATTGATTTATTATTCTCATATCCAGTCTCACATAGCCTATGGCATTTGTGTATATGGAACAACAAAAATGGAAAACCTCACGGAAATATTGAAAGTCCAAAAAAGAGCAGTCAGAGTCATGTTACATCTGAATTTTAATGATTCTGTCAAAGAAAAGTTCAAAGAATTAAAAATATTGACCGTTTATGGGCTATTTATTTATGAGTGCATAATGTTCCTAAGATACAACCCACTAAGGGATCAACATTATTTTATTCACTCGTACAATACACGACACAAAAATGAGTCTAATTTTCCAAGTTACCGTCTGGAGTTCTACAAAAAAAAAACAACATTTGCAGGAAATAAATTCTTGAAAAAGTTACCAGAAGAAATTAAAAAAGAGGACAATTGTAATATATTTAAGAAAAAGTTAAAAGCATTTTTGACAGGTTTAGCTTTGTACTCTATAGAGGAATTTGAAAAGGGTATTTTTTAATAATAACAATTGATTTTTAGATTTAGTTTTGGATGTAGTCTTTATTTTATATTATTGAAACTTGACACTATTCTAATGTAAGAAATGTACTATATGTTTTTGAATAAAGAATATTTGACTATTGACTATTGACTAAAGTTTAAATTTATTGTTACAAATGTGTGGGCTCACCATAGAACAATGTAATGGATAAAGTAAATCCTTTTTTGTATTAAACAAAAAACGAAAACAAAGCAATACATTTTAAACTATTTAAAGTACATTATTTGTTGGTACTCAGGAGTATTATATATCCTTGTATTAAAAAAAAACAATACATTTTAAATAAGGTAGATAAACTGTTATAGGAAATAAAAAACAAAATGTTAACTCCAAGATGTTCCCAGTTGATCCTTTTCAGACCCTGACTTGACTAGTTTGAGGAGTAACCACCTTTTTATATAGAGGGAATAAAATGATACAGTGAAAAAATTTAAAAAAAGGTTTGAACCTAACATTGTATTCACGTCTGGCCTTAATGTTGTGTTATAGGACGTCCCCAGCTGGCTGACAGGATCCGTTCCACCACTCTACGAGAGAGTATGGGTGGGAGTTCAGGCATCTGGAGGTCTCGCAGATACTCCTCTGCTCTCAACTCTTCTCATGTCGAGTGGTTTGTCAACGGACACGTTGGGCTATATCTGGTCGCTAGCCAACCGTACCGTACCAGGGGCTCTCACTCAGTCGGAGTTGTACTTGGTGCTCGCTCTGGTGGGCCTGGCACAGGTACATTTCATTGTTTGGTAGGATGGAGTTCAACTCTTTCGAGACCGTCCAGAAATTAGACTTACTAGCCAAATAGACTGGGCTTATTAAAGGCATTTTGATAATATGATTGTAACTTTGTAATGCTTATAGCTAGAATGATAATTTTCTTGTTAGTTTATTTCTTATGACGTCCTCTTTCATGACATATAATTACAAAATATTTATAAAATTTTGAAAGTTTCATGTTGTTGTAGAAAATAAAATAAAAATGTATAAAAAAGTATTTCTAAACAAATATGAAAGTATTTTTTTTTTAATTCATAGTGAACATCATTTGTGGTTTTTATATCTTTTCTACCACTATTTAGCTATATTATTTCCAAATTTAAGTTCAATATTTGAATTTTAACAGGATTTTACTCAAACAATACTTTTTCAATTTGTAAATATTATAAACTGTGCCAAATTAATATTTTTTTTCTTAATTTCCCCTCATTATTATGCTATCAAATTTTGTTTTCACAAAAAGATTGTGTTCTTTAATTTTTCATCACAGAATATTTAGGGTTATATAGATAAACTTTGCTAGCATAAGTTGTATATCTCTTATATTTCACCTACTCTGTTGGTCTCCAAAGGGTTAACCACCACCTAGTCATATGGTCATATTAACAGTTGGAGTTGTTTGTTGTTACAATAAGAACATTAACATTTCATCTTTTTTAAGTTACAATTATAATTACAACTTACAAAGTACATAAACTTCCTCTCTACTTATTGTGGAATACTTTGGTTAAGCAGACAGTTGTAATGTGGTGTACAAGGTAAGGAATGCTCACTTCTTTTATAGACACAAAATTGTCAGTATAAACTGTACTTAAACAGCTATTTCATCTCAAAGCCAAACATTGCTATTTAAAGTCGTGTCTCTTTTCATTTGGTTACTGTTTTATCGGAAAATACGAGACATGTTCAGAAAGTAAGTACCTTTAAAAAAAAAACAAGTAAAACAATTTGTTTTAACACAATTTTATTTCTACATGAAAGCCCAAACTTTAAATTATTTTTCGACATAGTTTCCATTGATGTTCAAACACTTATTGTAGTGGGTGATCAATTTATCTATACCTTCTTCGTAGAAGGTTCCCGCCAATGAATGTAGCCACGAGTCAACATTTTTCACTTCATAGTTAGTTTCAAAGCATTGGCTACTTAGCTCGCGCTTCATGTGCAGGAACAAGTGGTAGTCATACAGTGCCAAGTCCGTGCTGTAGGGCGGGTGATCGAACTGCTCCCAAAGATATTGTCGAACCAATGTTTGAGTGTCACCAGCGGTATGGGGCCGAGCATTGTCATGGAATAACAAAATTCCGTTACTGAGTATTCCTCTCTGTTTGTTTTGAATTGCCCGCCTTAGTTTTCTTAAGGTTTCGCAATACCTTGCCGCATTAATCGTTTTATCTCTTGGGAGAAAATCAATCAGCAAAACATCTTTCCGATCCCAAAACACAGTGCACATTATTTTTTGTGCAGACATTATCATCTTAAATTTTTGTTTCTTCGGGGATTGCGTGTGTTGACACTCCATTGACTGTTTGGATTCTGGTGTGACATGATGGACCCAAGTTTCATCACCTGTCACAATTTTGTTTAAAAAATCCTCACCATCATCACTATACTATGTGAAAAAAGTCAAAGCATTTTCGAATCTCTTAGTTTTGTGCACATCAGTAAGCATTTTTGGAACCCATCGGGAATGCAGCTTGCGATAACCTAAGCGGTCTGTAACACTTTCGTTCAAAAGAGTGTGTGAAATTTGTTGGAATTGTCAGATAGCGTTGTCATAGTGAAACGTCTGTTCTCTTGGTTTCTTTCATCAACTGCCCTCACCAAATCATCAGTAACGAGAGAAAGCCAAACTGCTTCGATTCTCATCATGCACATTTGTTCGACCGCCATTGAACATTCTAACCCACTTTCTCACCATACCTTCACTCATTATGTCTTCCCCATAAACATCTCATGCGTTCAAAAATCTTTTTACAGAATGAATGAATCACACAATCAGCACAATCACTAATTGTCCTAAATATTTTAAATGTTCAGAGAAAACTGAAAACACAACTTAGAACAACTAAAATGGTGTGAGTCGATAGCCAGGAACAAGGACAACTAGTGCGCATGCGCGGAACATCGATTGCAGTGCTATGGCGGCAGTATAATGAAGCGGTACTTACTTTCTGAACACACCTCATACATCAACTTCTTCTTTTTGTAGAACCTTCATATGAAGTTCTCACAGTAGTTGTCCGAGACATTTTTGTTCGTGGAACTTGTATAGTTATGCAGATAAATTAAATCAAAATACAGAAACGGTGGAGGTGATCAAATGTATTGTGGAGCAGAAAATTTCATAGAAATTAACTTTATTTTTGAAAATTTGGTAAATTACAATAAACACTTAGGTTTATGGAATAAAAAGAAGAGAGTTCTCTCTTCACATGCATGGAAGTTTGTTGTTGTTCATGGGTAATAATATAAATTTATGATCTACACAATTGAATCATACATTTCTTATCTTGATCAAAACATGCGCTGAAGAAAATTTTGCCTCTGTTAAATTAGTGTACATTTTAGAGATAAAAAAATTGTTTTTCTCATAGTTAATTTTTTTCTGTTTCTTGAAAGAAGAAATAACATACAACACTTTTTTTACAAAAGTTCTACCGGTGCTGGTGGCCACTGTTATCCAAATGGTGTATCATGCGTTGTTAGATTTTTTAAGATCATAAATCAAAACATTTGCACATTCTTACAAATTCGCAGCATTCTTGTGAATTACAATTTACAAAATAAACCAAACTAAGGCGATACAGATATTCCTGTATACCACGTTCACGTCAATTCCTATGGTACGACTTATCCGTAGTGCTTTAAAGTTTAGATAAATTTATTTCTACACTGTTCTCCTGGTTATGAATTCTTACACATTATTATTATTTGCAGAATGGGTATGTTGTCAACAATCTAGCAGCCCTTCATCAACTGCCACAAGCTCCTGTACCAACGCTGGATCTCACACTGTTGCCAACACGCATGGCAGTCCCTCACGTTTACCCAAATCCCCTCAACGTCACAAGTCTACCAGACCCAATACCCACTTTCAACTGGACATCAGCCGATAAGCTCTATCCGGATGGTTCAGAGAAAATCGGTATCTCTTATGTGAGCAGCGGGCCCATGGTTAGTCCCACCTTGGTTACAGATCAAATCACCAAAGCTCCCACAGTGAATGTAGCCGATTTAAATTCTCAGAATAATATCGCTGGAAATAAAAGTGTCACTTCTAGTAGTTTAGGCTTTGACTTAACAAGTAATACAAGTATGAAACACTCTGGTAATACCTACTCTTTTTCTTTCCCCAGTTTAAATGAATCCCCGAGCCATGTTGCAAGTGGGGAGCCAGATCCTTTTGATGACGAGTTTACAGACTTCCAGAGTGCCGATTTTACTTCAGCTACTACTTCTGGGCGGGTCGAAAATAACTTGAACTCTTCCATTGATGACGAAGACGAGTTCACAAATTTCCAGAAAGCCTCGCCCAAATATGACAACGATGATCTGTCAGTGTTGGTCGTTGGAGGGAAGAACATTCCCTCAGCACAAACGCTCTGGGTGACAGACAGTCCTTCTGTGTCTTCAGAACTCAAGGGTTTTAACAGGACAGAAGTAAATAAAAGAGGACCGATTAATAGCAATTTACCAGAGCCAATCACGACAAATGATTTAGCACATTCGACTAGAAATGATCCTGTTCAAAACAAAAAAGATAACTTTGAAGACAAGTATTTAGCTTTCCAGGAAGTAGAAGACGATAAGTATAGTATATTCCATAATCCTCTGCCAGAAGACGAGGACAGGCAGAGTGTTGTCAGTGAAAGTAATCAGGCCGAGCCCAAGTCAATGTTTTCACATTCACTGTTTGAAGATCCAGATGCATCTTTAGACTTTTTTAAGGTTGATTATCAAACAACAAATTTCGAGCAACTGAAACCTAATTCTGATACCAACTCGATAAATGATAGTTCAAAAGACAGTGATGAATTTACGAACTTTCAAAATTTTCCAGTGAATTTCCCAGACCCAACTCCTCAGGCAAAAGTAGACAAGTATGATGTATTCCGTACCATTGTATTTGAAGATAATGCCTTAGACTCTGACTCGGGGCAAACAACTAAGATGGATGTTCCAGTTGACAAGACTTTCCAGTCATTCCAAGCTGATATGGATGTCTTTAATGATGTAAATAACCATCATCAAGAGAGTAGTGAATTTAACTTGTTCAACAATCCTACAGAGACACAATCTAATGACGTCAAATTTGGTGATTTCCAAGACGCAACTGTCCTGGCTGAAAGTAATAACTCTAATATTGACAGTTTGTTTTCTTCTCTGGCCATTTCTGAAAAAACTGTAGAGAAAGATATTAAACCAGAACCATCTTTCGCTGCGGATCCTACAGAAGACAAATACAAAGCCCTGAGACTTCTTGAGACAGAAACAGTTGAAGGCGATGAGTTTGGCGAGTTTTTTGGAGCAGAATTACCCAATTCTGAGAACCAGCCTCGAAAGGACACAGAACAACCTTCTATACAAGTAAGTAACTTTCGTAATCGTATAGTTGTTTGCACTTTTAACATATTAATGCTTAGTAATATTTTTCTAGCTTCTGTGGTGCATACAAATTAATATCTTAGGAAGAGATACATGGAACAAATTAATTTACGAATACTTAAGTAAAAAGCATTGTGTAGTACAGGAAGAATATTTGTTGAATAAAGGAAGTTTGAGGCAATCATTATAACGGTCCATTAACTGAGTTTAATGAATGATATATATGATAACTTATGTATAATATATTAACTGAGGTATGTCCATTACGTATATATGATCATTCTTAAAGAATATATACTATAAAGAGAAATACTTTCAGCAAATTTCATAAATTCTTCCTGAATGAATTTGAATTGCTATGGAAGAATTAAACCAGATTCTGGGGCACACATATAAGGTTTCAGTGGTGGTTTATTTTATTTGAGGGGCAAAGGATCTAGTCCTTGGGGTTACAGTGGTGAAGGAGAGTTGTGGCTACATACAAATATTTTAACCCTCCATGCCAGGTCTCCAGTCCTGGACTGCCCTCACTTCAATAGTTTCTAATAGTTCAATAGTTTGGCCCTGTAGTCTTGCTGGGAATTTTCCATACGAATAAGCTTTGTTTTCTTGTATATACTAAGTATGTGGAATAAAGTGATTTGATTTGAATATAAAAGTGGTGATTCTTCCATTTGAAAGCTTGTTAATTTTTATCTTCTGGAGCCTAAATCTTATATTTTATGATTTCTGTGTAGCTAAAATATATCAGTCCTTGTATAGTAATTGTGATTCTTTTAATATCAATTTCTCTATCATATACGTGCATGCACACTTTTTAAACATATATATTTTTCATTAATTTGCATCTTAGATTATTGACTTGAAAGTTTGTATTCTAATAGGTTAAAGGATTATGTAACGCTTCGCACACAATTTTTAAAACCAAAGTCCTTTTAAAAAGCAATTATGATGTAATATGATTGGAGTCCTACAAACATTTTAAAACGTAAGTAGGCATACATCAGGTAGATATTAATTAAGTTCGTGATCAAAATAATCGTTCTTAAAGTTTTGCGTTATACTTGTTTTTTGGACTATAGCCAGGGAAAGAATGAATCGTTAAGGTATGTTAGTATTCATTTCTCTGTTTTTCCGTAAGCCATTGTTAAAATGTAATATCATAATGTCAAGGAAGCTCACCAGTTTAAAATAACTTATGTGAAAACATTCATAACTTTGTTCATTAAGGTTAGTTTTATAACAGTATTTAATGCATTAGATGATTTTAATTCGTCACTGGCGCAATCTAGAGTAAAATTTATATATTAATGTTTTATTTACTATCTGCATTACACTACCAATCAAGCACTGTTTACTTATTATTGATAAAATTCAAATGTAAACAGATGTTTCAGAAAATTTGTCGAACTATAGCTGTCAACAGCTGTCAAAATACGTTTCGTTCTTATCATAACATTCTAATGTAAACAAACTAATTTTTCAACTTGAATTCGACTTTATTTGGTGAAATGAATGTGTTAAGGGTGGTAAAAAGCAATCTAAATGTTAATTCAGACCAAAAGCTATACCTGTTCCAAATTGAGCACAATCCGTATAGCAGTTTTAGCGTGATTCGAGGACAAACCTCCAAACATTCAAACTTTCGCATTTATAATACTAGTGGGATATATGTGCAAAATGGTGCAGGGAAATTTATACGAATATAAAGACCTCATGAGTTATTTTCACTGTTGAACAGTATCAAAATTTTGTCTTAAACAATTTAATATTTGGAAACCGTTCTTGGTACGAAACAAAATTTTTCTGACATCAATTTTTTGAAACTACCATTACTTTATTTCATAAACAGATTGTCACATTCAAACACACTTCAAAACAAAACCCTATGGTTTCCAGCATGGCTTTACCTGTTATACAATAATGTACATTCACCATGGATTCAGGTCACAAATGGAGGACAGTATCTTGTGTTGGTTTTAATATCATACACGTTGTTTATTTTGCTTTTTGCATTGCTTTATTTTGTTATATCATACACAATTGTAGTTTTACGCAAATATGTCTGTTGATCTCAACTCATCTTTTGACAAATGTTGGTAGCGCTCTATCAGCAATCATTTTTTTTACTGTTAGATATTTGCTTCTTGCAGGCACTTTTTACTAATAATCTTGTGGGAATTGTAAATCTCCTTAAGTCTGTCTTTTTTCATAGTTCTTGAACTACTCTTTACCCTAAATTTTTCGCAGAGCTCATACATTTTCTGAAGTTTTCAGTCGAAATCAGTTTTGCAGATTAGATTCCAAATTGAAGTAAGGATCAAATATGAAGAAAATTATAACCTATACGTATTTTCTGTTATTTTCTTCATTTCATACATTTATATTTTAACCTATGTTTCTTCCTTTCCTAGATTTGTATTTAACCTGTTTTTCTTCCTTTCCTAGATTCGTTGCCTGGAAGCTTGTCTAAATCTACTGAAAGCAGGACTAGCCAAGCTGTCACAAGCTTCGTCACAAGATGTTGTATCGGAAATCCTCGGTGACCCTAGAGCGAACAACTATTTAGACTGTAAGCTATACAATTAGTACAATTCAGTAGAGTGATAAAAAGTCCGTCTCATGCTAATTTTTAAAAGAATTTAAAATGGGATAAGAAAAGTTTGGGAATAATTTAGTATGTCAGTGTGTAAGGTTTTTTTGAAATAATATTTCATTTGCCCTGATAGTGTTGCAATTGTGTGTTTTATTCTAGGTTTTTTTAATATAGCCTTGTACGAAATGTCCCACGAAGAGGTATAAACGTTGTTGCATAAATGGGCAAGTAATATAAAATCGAACGCTTAAACCTCTTCATGGGGCACCGGAATATTTGCTGGTATCCACCAATGCCGTCACTATACGCTATAGGAAAATGAAGTTATATGTAATGTTATACGAAAATTAACAGAAAACTCAAGACTGTTATTCTTGAGTGAACTCAATTAATTATTCTCTTCAATAGAACAATGTCATCACCATTTTCTGTTTTGTATTTTGTGTTTCTACGTAAATAATTTTAAATTAAAACCGAAAAATTCTCGTTCCGAAATTTAATGTTTAAAACTAAATAAAATAATAACAACGATCGCACAGCAATTATTTGGTCGTGATAGAAAAACAAACGATATCGGTGGCCTGTGATATCCTCTGTTCTGAAGCCGTTGACACTAACTTGTCCATCTATCGTTTGTGAGTTTCTCTAGTGTATATTATTGTGTTGTGATAATCTGAAGTTTTGACTTTAATAAATACAGAATTGAAATATTAAATATATTAAACCAAACCTTTTTACTAATATTACTAACGTTACTGAATTAAATGAAAGAAAATTGTCTAGGGTGAGTCTTGAGTTGTGTTTTTTTTTTCCCGAAACAGCTAGGTTCTTATAAATCAACTTTAGGTTATTCAATACAAGTATTCTATTTCTACTGTATTGCAAGTATTCTATATCTGCTGCATTCTTCACAGGCTCATTGTATTATATCTATTGATCTCACCAAGAATGTAAAGCTTGTAGCTTATAACACAATATTCACTTCAAAGTACAGTTTTGAGGATAGGAAAGAAAGCTTATACAGCCTGTAGGGCATGCAATGTATGTTTACAAACTAGAGTGAATAATGAGAGGTTTGTAGAATCTATCTCTAATAGATATGTCACTATTACTACCCCCGATAGCCTATTTGTGTTCCTAACCTATTCCATGCATCAAACAAGACTTAAGTTTAGACTAGAAAACTTATACGGCTTATAGGATGCAAAATATACATTTGCAAACTAGGAAAGGTAGTAAAAGGTTGTGTAACCGATATCTAGTATAGATATGCCACTGTCACTAACCAAGATAACATGTTTACCACTCCTAACCTATCTTACATACCGAATAATTAATTTTAGGTATAAGATAACAAACTTATATTAGAGCATTTAAGCAAGAGAAAGCAGATGTACACACCATGCAAAACAAAAGTATTTCTAGATTGGTTTAAATCTTGATTTAATATAAGGTAGTGCAGAACCTGAAATTCTAATTCAAAATTATTTGGTTAGTGTGAAAATTTAGGCATACAACCTATGATACCCAAAACGTGATGTTATCTAAATTTAGCAAGTTCTGAAAATTTCAAAATAAATTAACCAATAAGAATTTCGATATTTAACTTTAAAAACTTCGTCAGAATCCCATCAAATTCTATTGATAGTTATAAATCATAAGTGACTCACCAATGCACGCTTTTACCAACAGTGTACTTCTCTCGGACTGACAGTGCACTTCTCGAAGACTTCTCAGCGTAATAATCTCTTCAGGTATTGTGTGGGATGAAACCCTAAAGCAAACTCCGTGTGTCTCATGTTTGGTCGACTGTATAAATAGACTGCCAGTCGGTCATGTACAGAAACATGTTTTCGTCAGTCATCTGCAATGGTCACATCAGAGCTCCGGCTACCTGCACTAACTCAAACAGAGAGGTTCCCTAACCTCCACTAAACTCCTAATGAAATAACGACAACAACTGATGAAAATAAACTAAAAGCTTCACTTGTTGAAAAACAACAATAAGAAATAAACAACAAACTAAAAATAATACATCACGTAAAATAAAACAATTCTTCGTGGTATAAAAAAATGGGGTAAATATTTAACCCATACAAGTGAAACCTACTTTCTGTATATTCAAAATTGACAAATTTGTATGTTGCATGAATATGAAAAAGATATTATCAAAACAAATAAATATGGTAAACGTAGTATCTAATGAGTGTTAAAAATTCATTATGAGATTTTGTTCCATTTTTCAGTTGACTTTGACCTTATCAATCAAAATCTCTTTTGGTGCAGCTCATGAGATGGTTAAGAAAATATTTGACAGCAACAACTTTTATATTTTGAACAGAGCCTGGTCTTTTCAAATCTTGTATGAGCTTGAAAATAAGGTTATATACATAGATTATAACAAGGAATCGGTTGTAATCTAATACGTTTTGATAGTTAGAAGTGAGAGTTTTTGGATTCTAAAACTATATTTTTAGTTCTTTTTTTATCCTTAATAACAATACAATATTTTTGCAAACACTGTTTGTAGTTTCAAAATGAACACTATGTATGTCAAGAACTAAAGAAGATATATAATTCATTGGCATCTGATAAACCCTGATAGAATCTGATTTTTTTAAAATTAATGTAAATTATAGATAAATCTTTAAAACTGTGAAGCTAACTTCACATTATTGTATATGTTACCATGCAATTTTAATAGCGGGTGTGTCCAATGTTGTGTTACAGGCCTATTAGAGGTACACAAGGTGAGTGAACGTATCATCAGTCACTTGGACTCTGATTGCTGCGTAACTACAGTTACAGAACTACGTAACGTCTGGGACAATTTAGCTCCATTCTTCACCCACACGGAACACATACATGTATGTCACCCTTCCAGTAGTATTACATTAAGAGTGCAAGTGATAGTGAACCAATGCATTTTCTTTTTTCTGAAGGATACGATTATTGCCATCACTGCCTGCTACAAAATATTTATCTCAGACCTAAAACTATCAATTTATTCCAAATTAATTTAATTTTAAAAAAGACTTGTCAAAAAGTGGTATTGGAAAATTTTACTTTGTTATTTGTTACATTTAGCTCTTATTTTTGTTATACTCGTATAAAATGGAATAGGATATTCATGTACAATTGTTAGGGTGGAGGGAGAGAAACTCATCATATTTACTCTACCAACCAAAAAAAGGTCTGCACATGAACCTTTTTTGTATGGCTATTTCTGTGTTGTAGAAGATTTTGAATCAGTATGACATACCTTTTGTTAACTCTATCAGTCTACATCTTTTTGTGGACTATTAGTCAAATGTGGCTAGGGTATTTTTAGAGTTGTTATTTATGTATAGTTATTAAAAATTGTTATAACTTTGTTATTTATTGGATTTTTATAATTTTTTGTTTTTGTGCAAAAATGTGCAAGAAACATTTTATATACTCAACAATATTTTAATCTCTAAACGGTTTATACAAGTGAAAAAATGAACAAAATCAATGTATTTTTAATTATATTTGTATTACTTTAATTCTATTTAAAAAAGAATTTTAAAACACTTTTTTAAATTTGCAAAATTTGAAATTTCATAAATACTCACCTTTTTTGATTATTTATTTAAAATTTTACATATGTTTTTACATGAATTAAAGTTGAGGTATAACACTTTTTTCACTCAATATATACCTTATTTACACACACTCTTTTTTTAGTTTTATTGGCATGGAAAATCGTGAAACAAGGAGCCGCGCACATGTTTACAAAGAAGACAACTAGGAATAATTTGAGTGTTTAATATTGCATAACAGTCTCAATGTAAGCTAACCAGCATGCCCACACCATCTAGCAGCAAAACAATAAACTTCAGCTATTTATTTTGTTATCTTTCCTTTAGTCGAATCAACCACTGTCACAGATCAAAATAAAGAGTCATTGTTGCACGATGGATGCTCATCAGCAGACCTTCTTTGTCGTAAGTCGGCAATGAATTAAATCAGATAAAGCTGTTAAAGGTTTAAATGTAGATAAATAAAACACATCAAAAATAAAATCTTATCTTAATATTTTGTTTAGAAATTTTCAGAGTCAACACTCAAATAAATATTAAAAAAGTTATTTTCAACATATTAATGTATTTTTATCCAAAAATCCCAAAAATAAAAAATACTATGGCATTTGTTGTTACAACAAATTTGAGGACCAATTGTTGATTGTCAGGTCTGTTGTGACATATACTGTATAACAGGACTGAGAAAGAACATTAATTTTTTATGTGAATTAATATAAAATGCGTGTAAAGTTATAAAAGTTTTATATTTTTAGTTTCTTTTTTGAAACATCCGGGATTGTTGGCATTTTATACTTTTTTTAACACATCTGGTACCCAGACTTTGACACTTGAAGGGTTAATACTGTTTATAACTCAAATATTGTTCAACAATATTTTAGCTCTTAGAACGTATCACACACACACGCACACAACACATAATACTTAACAGTAAATTAGTATTGGAGATTTGAACCCTTATTGTGTTCTCAGTTACCAGAGACGGTGGGCGCTGTCTGTGGGGTGTGCCGTAGCGACACCGGACCTTCTCCCGTCACATTCGGCGCACACACGTTCCACACTCCCTGCGCCAACCTGTACCTACACTGTGTCGAGCCTGTTCTTCCTAACATTGCTGCAGCTACCGTGCAGTGACCTCGGAATTTGTGATAAGCCCCTCTTTTGTAAACTTAATGTTTTAAACATTCCAGAACTTTATATTGTATAGAATAGACAATTTCCCTTAGCATGAATCTCCCGCAAGTGTTATAAAAAATTACCTGACACAATTGAAAAACCTTATAAGAAAGAAACAGAATTATTTAGTGGAATCAGAAAATAGTACAAAAGTTCAACAATCTGACGCACTAGTAACTTTGATCTTCCTCTATTTTAAAAGACAAGTCAAGTACTGCAAGAATTTTTTTTTCTTTTTTAATTTAAAATCTGCAAATTGTAACAGTTAGTGTAGATTATAACAAGTCTGTATTAGCATTCATATTCATTTTGATTCATCATATTTAAAGAAACAGTACAAGAATGTTTTCACATTTATACACAATTGATTTTATTCCAACAAATTTAATAGTTAATGTTCTTCTGTTTTTATCTTCAAGATTTGCAAACTTGATATACCTTTATCCACCATTGTGGTTTTAAAAATTAAATAAACTACTTGTCAACATAAGCATAAATAGTGGTCTCGTAAATATAACAATATTATTGTTTACGTTATTTATTTCAGAAACCATCATTCTACTAACATTCAAAATTTGTTAATTGAAAGTGATAATTTTGTGGGCAGTTTAGGATTTGTAGAACATATACAGTTGATACCATCTTGTACATTTGTTTATTTATTTACATTCATAATATTTACACTAAAAACCGAGTATTTAGTTTCGGATGTCACTTCTGAAACTTGGTCAGCTTAGTGATAGTCTTATGGAGCGTTCTATTATTTCCAATTCTTGTGTTTATTTTGTGTTAAAATACATAATATATTTATAAAATACAAAAAAGGTCATGTCTCATTTATTAAAAAGATTTGCCTTTGAGTTTGAAGAAACAAAAAATGCCTGATTGTAAAAATTGCAATATACTTGATTCTGAAATTACATTTGTTTTCAAGATCGTATCAAAATAGTGAACCACACAATAATAAAATAGCAAGCCCATCCTGATTATAAAGGCATCATAATACAAGATTTTGTCAAAACTAAGCATGATAAGTATTAAGTAGTCAGAATTAGGAAGTTTATTTAATTCTTTACCTACAATTTTTTTATTGGTAACATTATTCTGAGCAATAAATAAAAATTGAAACAAAAGTAAATAAAAATTGAGAATTTCCTCACTTATTTGAAATTATTTGCACTTAATGGAGCTATTTACAGAATATACTGAACTTTTAAAATTAAAAAATGTTTTTAAATTTTCGAATATACCAACATGTAGTGTATTAAAATATCATGTAGAAATCAGGGGAAATGATTCCTGAACCTTCATACTTTCTAACACTGGGAACCAAGATGACGGGTCTGACTTAAGTTTTTATATATTCTTCTAACAGTTAGCACCACACCTTCATGTTTGTCCTTGATACAACAGCCCACCAGTCTCCATGCTCCGTGTCCAGGAGGCTAGTGCCTCAGACCACTCACCTATCTTGAAGTAGAGCAGTTAAGAACTGTAGAAAAGTTTCAAACTGATATTTGGCAATCTATGCATGGCACAAGTTATGATTTGTGGTTGTAATATTTTACCATTCTATGCCCAAAGAGATTAAAGAAATATTTAAATTTAAAAATTGTACAATCTAAATATCTTGCATAGTAATAAATATAGTTTATTTTATTTCATATGTATTAAATTAAACAAAAATATTTATTTTATTACTATATCATGTGATATTGGTATTTGGTTTCAACTACATATAAGTTTTTTGTTATATTAATATTGTTTTTTTACAGGTAGCTATACATTTGGTTTTAGTTTATTTTGATGATGTTGTAGTTTTTATCAAGTGTAGTGATATCTGTATAGATATATAGAGAGCGGGTGGGCTGAGCATGGTGTACAATGAACAGTTTTGCGCAATGGGCGAGATTATGGATGAAATTGTCAATTCTAGAGCTGTGAATGCATGTGTTTATGATTATGTTGATAGTTTTTGATTTTTTCTCAGAAAATGAAGACGTAAATAAAAATCGAGTGACAATCCTTAGCTTGAATATTCGTAGCTGTAAAAAGAATTTTTGATGAGCTAATTATCATTTTGACAACTATAAGTTTTTAAATTTGACATAATTATTTTAACAGAGACTTGGATGGATGAGTGCAGTGTAAATGTGAGTATGGATGGGTATGATAGATTCGTAAATAAGGAAAGTATGAATCAGATGATGGCGTGATTGTTTTCGTTAATAAATGTTTTTCAGTATGTCATGCGGAAGTGAATCTGAGCGGGGCCACATGTTTGAAACTAGATATAACGTTTGGCAGGGAGCGGATGTCGTTGCTCGCCATTTACCGGAGTCCGTCCGGTGACCTTGACTCTTTCATTAGTGATCTCGAGGTATATCTTGAGACCAGCACAGGGATCGGGGTTCACTGGCTGATTGGTGATATAAATTGTTGTATTTTACCTGAAACCAACGATCCACTGTCACAACGATATCTTGATGTAATGTATGGAGCTGGTTTTCATTAGTTAGCATTAATGTGCCAACCAGAGTTACTGGATTTTCCAAAAGTTGTATTGATCATATATTTTACGGATATTAAAACTACGGACGGTGTTAAGTCGGCGGTCATCAAAGCGAAATTACGGATCACTATTTTACTGTCTCGCAAAGTTCAACAGAGTTTAATTAAAAGTAAAAGAAAACAATCATCTTTAGTTAAAAAACACATATATTGACTTTGATATTGTTGCCGTCTTGTCTCTGAAAGAAATTGGACACCGATTTTAGAGATCGAGGATGTTAATCTGTCTGCATCTAAGTTTGTTGAATATTTGCAAGATATTCTATTACAATCCTCAATTAATAAGTACCCAAATTTCTTCTAAGCACGTCAAGCTAAAGCCGTGGTTACCGTTGGACTAATTAAATCAATTCGAGTTAGAGATAAAATGAGTAATGCAGCTCAAAGGCCAGCCCTTTAATACAATGTTAAAAAACTCATTTCAAGCAATATAGAAATCTCTTAAATAAAACTATTAAAATTGGCTAAAGAAATGTATTTTAGAAATAAAATTAATGAATCAAAAAATAATAATAAGCTCTTGTGGAAAAATATTGCTGAAATTATGGACATTGAATAAAAAAAAAGATTCCTTTCCCATTGAACATTTTCTGGACGGCAAACTTAATATTGAGACAAATGATATAAATAATGTAGCTAACACATTAAATGAATACTATGTTAGGGTGGGTGCCAACTTAGCCAGTGCTGTGCTCCCGTGACTGAAGTCGTTATGAATGACGAGGATTACGGGGCGAATTCTTACTTCCAGCTGGAGCCGATATCCGAGGATGGTCCTTGCTCGTGTTGTACAAAACCTTAGAGGCGGGTCTGCTCCGGGAGAAGATGGAATCCCGGCTACTCTTATCAAAATGTTTTTTAATTTCTTAAAGCTTCCACTTCTACATATTATAAACAATAGTATATCACAGGGAATTTTCCCAGCATCTTTTAAAATGGGTAAAGTAATCCCAATCTATAAGGGAATGAGCCCAAAAAAATCGATGTGTTAGCTTCAGACCAATAACTTTAACTAGTGTTTTATCTAAATTATTGGAAAAATGTGTCAGAATTCAACTCGAAAAATATTTAAACATCAATAATATTCTTGTACAAAATCAATTCGGTTTCAGAAAAGATAAGAATTTGAATGACGATTTATATTTGCTAACTAAAAGTGTTCATGACACGATTAGCCGTAATAAAAAACCATTATTGATTATTTATAGATTTAGCTAAAAGCTTTTGATACAGTTGATAGACAACTATTACTACAAAAATTAAAATATATTGGAATACAAGGGAACTCTTGGAGATGGTTCAAAAGTTATTTGTCCGATCGGTATCAAGTTGTTTCCGTTTTTGGCCATACAAGCGTTCCTCAAAAAATTGAGTATGGGGTTTTGCAAGGCAGTACTCTTGGACCCTTGCTTTTCTTAATTTTTATTAACAATCTAGGAAGATTGACTTTGTTTTAAAGGACAGATATTTCTTTATGCGGACGATACCGCTTTGTTATTTTGAGGGTGGAAAGCTGGAGGAAGTGAGGGATATGGCTGAGCGCGGAGGTCTACTCACTGTCAAGCGCTGGGTTGTGATCAATGTCGGCTCACAGTTAATATAGCCAAAACTAAATGTATGCCAATCTCTATACGAGCAGACGGCGATCCTTTTGTTTTTAAGCTACGGTTGCATACTTGTGGTGGCCAGATGGATGCGTTTTGTGTGAATGTATTGATAGGGTGAGTGAGTATAAATACTTGGGTGTAGTTTTTGACAATCGTTTGAAGTGGTGTAATCACGTAGCTTACATGCGGAATAAACTTTCGTAAATTTATCTTTATATTCTGTAATCTGCGTAATATACTTACAATAGATCTTTTAAAAACTGTATACTGTGCTTATGTGCAATCAATTCTTCAGTATGGTAATTTAGCATGGGGGGGTGGCTGTTTCCAAAATAACCTTGCTCCCTTAGAAGTCGTTCAAAAAACTATTATAAAAGTAGCTCTGAAGCGAAATCGTACTTATCCAACCAATTTATTGTTTGAAGAATTTAAAGTTTTTAAACGTCTCGCAATTATATATCCGAACATTAATTTTGTACATTTTTTCAACAACGAGATTCAATTTTCATTCACAGTAACCACAGCCATTTTAAACGCGTTCTTCACTTCATAACAGAATTTTTGTTCCTAGACTCGTTAAAGCCTTTAATTCAACATCATCTCACTATATTTCTCATATAATTTTCTCAAAATTACCATACTTATAAAAAAAACCCAAGACCTTGCACTATTAGTACGTACAAAAAATTAGTCAATAAATGGTTAGTAGATGCTGGGCGAGATGGATTTCGTCAGTATTTTTTCCTCAATCTACACCTAGATATGCTTTTTTTTATGTATTAAATTTCTGTTATATTTTTGTATTACAATCAATGTTAGTCTGAGTGTTTGATTAGTTTGTACAATCGTTTTGACTGCAGGCCAACGAGTACGTGTAGTGCGTGCAATGTGTGCGTGTGCGTGATTGGTGTGTGTGTGTGTGTGTGTGTGTGTTTAGTGGGTGTGCAGTGTGTGGTCCAAGTCTCTCTCTACTTATATCGGCTAATTTTTAATTAAGTCTTTCTGATTGCTCTTTTTTATGTAAGTTACAAGTTTTTTATAAATTACATTTTTAAGTCTTCCAAATTATATTTTCTAAATAAGTAATATTCCTTTCAAATTTTAGATTAATTTATTAACTGAATTTGCTCATGTATTCCATGCTCTGGCCTTGTATAGTTTATTTTAGAGTTTAAATCTTCATTTCTCATTTGTTAATGAAAATGTTTTTTATTAATGACAATTCATTTTCCTATTTTAATTTAAGTTTTTTGTGTGTTATTGGTAGTGCAGACTGAGGAACTCGTTTCCCCACACACAGGCTGATGCCCATGTGGGGATAATTTCCTATAAGATTTTTGTTATGTATTATATTTAATTCTGTACATTAATTTTGGAAATAAATAAATCAATCAATCAATCAATCAATCAAAATAAAATTAATTAACTGATGGATTTTAAAAGAAGCTAAGAAATTAATGATAGTACGTGTTTTGAGAATACAAAACTTAAATAATCAGATAAGAGTTAAAATGCTTGAAAAACAAATTGTTTACCTTTATATTATCTTTTTTTTATATGTGCTCACACAATTTAATTGTAAATTCCAAATAACTAATATATTACGATTGAAAACTTGTAATGTGGTGCTATTTGGGAATCAATTTCCGAGAACACCAACAAGTTTAAAACAAATTCACTGTGCAATATTGGTCAATACTCCTTCTTGGTTGTATTTTTTTGTTGTTGTTGATTTTATTTATGATATTGTTATACAATGTATGGTTCTATCAAAAGTGTAAATAAATGTATTCACACTTCTCCTAAATATGTTTACATTTTATTTAACTACCCTCTATCTTTTTTTGTACTCTATTTATACCAACTACCCAATAATCAATAAATATGTTATATTACATGTATGGATTTAGTTGTCTATATATTGTTTTCATAAAACAAGTTAGAAACTTAATATATATGTATACAGCTTTTCCACAAACCTGCGGATCCTAAATGACATTATTAAAATTATATTACATTACAGCGTACTGATTTCTTATCAAACTAGATTATTGCTTGAAACTCAGAATAAGTGTTATTCTGTACTGATTCCTCATATTGATTGTTCATAACCTATTATAATATCATGTTAGTTTGAACCTCTTATATATCAGAATACATATGAATTTAAATTGAATAAAATGCACAAGTTTATGGATATTGAGTAAATAATTGTGTCAATTTAGTCCAGTTGTACAATCATGAATCAAAATAACATTTTTTCAGGTTAAAAAAAAGCTAGAAATATATATATATTTTTTAAACAAAAGACATCATTTAAAACAACTAAACCTGCTGCTATCTCCCCAGAAATACTAATGGTATTGTGCAATATAAGGAAAAACACTATTTACAAAATGTTTTGGAAGATGTGGCATGAATCTCTTATGAAGTAATCTTTGACCAATGTTAAAGTAAATTGCACCTGGTGAATGTTTCAAATTTCCTAAATAAGTTATAACCAGTAGTTCAAAATAGGAGATACTTTTAGTCCATAATGTACTGAAGGGTTTTCAATATACTAGGGGGAATCACTACCGATTCTTAAAATTTATTCTGGAAGATTTGGAGGAGAGAACTAGAAAACACCTTGATAAATTAGTAAAGCACATTTGGTTTTGAGAACAAATATTTTGTTAATAAAGTACATTTGTGCTTGCCTTGAGTTTGCTTGATTTAACTAAGAATTTATAACTTAACTTTGTGGCCAACGAAGCACCTTTTACAGTTTTATTATCACTATGTTGGAAATCAGTACAGTATTGTCACCAAGTAAAGAGAGAGCATAAATAGTACATAACTGATAAATTGTGTATAAAATACATAATTAGAATGTACCAATGTTGAGTCTTAAGACACACCAGCTCATATATTGTATCAATCGGAAAATAAATGAAAATTTGAATGCTAATGAAATAAATCACAAGTAATTTTAAAGCCTAATTTTGAACAGTTTATATAGAAGACCAGCGTCTAGGACTATGTCAAAAGCATGTGCTACATCCAGAAGTACAGATTTTTATTTTTGAAACCTTTTACTTAAGTTTCTGATAGCCTTGCAAGTTGCTGAGATGTAAAATGCTTGATGAAAACTTAAGTTAATGGGAAATAGAAAATCAAGAAACCTGTATACATTTTTCTGAATCAACTTTTGTCAAACACTGGATATATTAACCCTTTTAGTGCCATAGGTATTTTTCAAGTTGTACTCTGCCAATGCCAAGCATTTATTAAAGTGTGTACCTGCCAGTGCAAGAGGGTTTCTTGCTTTTTGCAATGTGTTGGTAAGTAATTTGTATCTATGTTATTTGTCAAACAAATTTAATGATTTTACCTAATTATAGATAAAAATGCAGACTATTGAAACAAAGTACTAAAAGTAGCCTGTTCAAATTAAAATATATTTTATTCAAAAAACTGACTTGTATGAAAAAGTTTTCGGTTTTTTCATTTGGATCTTCTTATGGTGATGAAAAAATAGCTGGGCTCTAATCAATAAATTCACTGTAATGTCCACTAAATTACAAACACACTGTTGAAATAATGGTAAAATGTTTGTAAATAAAAAATTGTGGCATTTTTTAGAAATCTAACAACTGGCACAATTTTTTAAGTTTTAAAACCAGTTAATGATTTTACACTAACTATAAAATTAATGAAAAACGGATAAAATTAACAAACACACAAGTAAAAGTAAACTGTCAATTATACAGTGTGAAAGTTATCTAGTGTTTCTAAGTGGAAACACTAGATAACTAGTTGTTTAGTTTGTTTTATTTTATTTACAAAATAAACCAAACTAAAAAACTAGCATTGATGAAAAGTTAAACTTGGGATGTAAACCTTTTTGCATTTTCTGCACAAAAATGTTGATTTTCTTCTTTTTCCACCAATCTTTGTGCTGGCTGCACAACAAATACAGCAGTTCTTTTCCTATCATTAAGGGTTTTTTAATGCATGTCAGAACTGATCTAGACTTGAAATTGTGCTTGAAGCTTCATTTGAGAAACATTGAGTTCAAAGACGGTGCATGTCATTTCATGGGATTTGACTGAGCGCTAGCGAAAATTTGTACATCATCTTATTGATAACCAAAATGGTAACGAGAAAATAGTAGAATAAATAAAATTGTAAACAAACTAAGTACACCCATAACAGATTCAAACATGTGACTTATTAACACATGTAGGCTAACAATCCCTACACATAAATAATTTTATAGTGTGTACACTTTTATTATTTAAACACTGATATGAAACCCAATTTAATGAATAAAAATATGAATGTATAATGTGGTAAAATATGTTGAGTAAGATTTCATAAGTGGACTTAAATTATGCATGAAAGTTCAATTTCTACAAGAAAAGTTCTAAGAGGTATCATTTTCTTGTCAACTTTTTTCATGGCCTTTCTGTCTATCTATCCGCAGAACATCTTGAGAATGAAATTAGCTATAGATTTGAAATTTTGCATGCAACCTAAGCGAAGCCTGTTACGACTCATGGTGTGCTGTAGTTCTACTTTAAGCTCATTTGGGATAAGTCTTATAATTTATTATGTTCATGTGAGGGGCATCACTGAAAATTATATGTATGTTAAGATCAGGAGTTGTGGGTCAAAAAGTTGCCTCTGAGTAGTCTGCATTTGTATTATTAATTAATAATACAATTCTCATTCCTAAATGATCAAATAGTGTTAAAGAATACAGAAGTTAATAGGCTTAATGTCTTATAGAATGCTAACATTACTGTGTTAAGAGCCAGCTGCATTCTTTAGCCCCAAAAGAACAATTTTAAACCTCATGCACTTTCACGATCTAACTTTAGTTGTAGAATAATGGGAGATGTCTTATTTTCAAGATATAGTTATAATAAGCACTGAAACACTTTTTAGTTTTTTGGATATTTTTGTATTGGTTACTTAGGAAAAAATCACATTTTTGTGTGTATAATTTAAATATGAAAAAAGTATAAACTTTACAAGAAAAAACAGAAAGCGTTTGGATGAGTATTAATAAGATATTCAAAGTGAGTCAACACCCTTAATGTTACGATCAAGAATAAGGGCCTAAAAGTGCATGAGGTTTATTATTGATTGTATCAGGAACAGCCCAAAGTCATATCACTACATCCGGCTCTTAATCTATAAATCTGAAAGCACCATTCCATTAAATACACCATATATACAAAAGGAACTGCTTGAAAATTAGGTTCAGTTAATTGATCCATGATTCAAGAAGTAGAACTTGCAACACTAAATTCTAACAATGATATTTTCAAATTTATAAACTCTAATAGAAATTATGTCTCCAATCAAGACACAGCAACTATTCTAGTAATAAAATCAATCGCAAATTTAATTTTCATTTCAATACACCAAATTTAACAAAAAAATCTTTTGATACTGTTTGGAGAAAGCTTAAATTCACAACTCTCCCTAACCATGAATATTTCTTCTCACACATGCATTAAAGTTTATTATACATGAGCCGCTTTGAAAGCGACCTGCACAAAGATTTCTTGCGCATAGGGGAAGGAGAAGCAGGATCTCGACCACGCCTACCACCACCCCCTCTTTCACTGGCCGATCTATTTTCTTTACAAGACAAAAGTGGGAACCGAGTGATTGCTTTGCTTCCATGCGTTGGTGTTTTGGAGCATCACATCACACTATTTTTTGTTATTCTTGTTGTTATGGAGTAACTGTTATTATAGTTTATGTTAAGAATAGTCCATTGCATCTATTTAATATGTTAGTATAATTAAGAAGTATTTTAACACATTTTTACTCTACAAGTTGCAAAAACGCTATTAATCTAACTAGAATGGACACATACAGTGTCTATTGCGGATACAGTATCACTTCTAAATAACTATAGAAGTTAGGCTGGGCTTGCAATACCAGGAGTGCCACTGGATCAGATAAAGAAGTTTCTCAGTTGTGAAGAGATCTAGATTAACGACATTTTGTTTCTATGTTGACTTTTCATTGATGAACTGGACCTGCTCCACATGAAAGTTTAAAAAATCCTATGTAATAGCATGACCTTTTAGTGAAACTTAAATATTATATTTCAGAAGTATTAAATACAACCTTTTTATGTTGACACAATGCAATCTCTTGTCGTCTTTATTAATTCAATACTACTTATTTATTTTGATTGTTTTTGTACATTTACAATAGTTTATTTTTTATTCAAATGGAACTTGGACCATCTGTTTATTATTAGAATAATAATTATTTTCACTATTGTATTCTATTAACCATGATTGTGGTAATAAATTTGTAATAGTTTGTTCATTTTTTTGCTACAAGAAATATCACTTGTATAGACATGATAAAATTTAAACATTAAATACTACAAGCTATTTTACACCACGAATGGCCAAAATTGTAATTTACATATACAACTTCATATATTCTTCATTTTCAATGTATAATTATTTAATTATGTACCAAGTTTTAAGGCTCTACGATATTTCTACTGTCATCACATACACCGCTTGCTCTGACTTTTCACCTCTAAATGAATAGTGTTTTTCTGTAACCATGAGGAAATCGTGTACGTTTCTAGTCTCTAATACCTCTATATCAAGAGCGATCATATAGATGGACAGACAGATAAAAATAAAATCTAAAGGTTCTTCCTCGGACAAAGAGGAAGCTATGTACCATGTTTCAAGTCTGTAGAACCGTCCTATCAAGAAGTTATTACACAGAGACGGCAACAACATGATTTCAAGAAGGTCCTTATTGATGTAAGTAGGTGTTAGTCATAAATAAACAAATCTACAAATTTTAACACTTTGTTTAGTTATTACATCTTTGAATTATCATGTTCCGTAAATATTTGTGACTAATGGATTCTCAAGTCATTCTGTTTTTGTAGTTCCATGATGTTTCTTCAGTAACTTACCACAGGGATTTGTACTCTATACAGGTTTTACTTTGCGTTTTCCGACATTCAATAATTCAGGTTTTATAATAATATATACCTATAATGTCATTTATAATCTTATATTCTTGTGGTTCCCCAGACATGTCCCAAGTTTTATTAATCAAATTCATTGTTATTAGTTACATACATTATTTCAAATATTCCAGATTTCATGAGAAATCACCTGTTACAAACAGTAAGGATTAAGTGTTATGCTCGAGAAAAAATTAATTTAACGTTCTCTCAATCAAGAAGTATCGTGGTCACACAATTTTAAACAACTGTAGTTTGTTGCATCCATTTGAAATGATTATTTAAGGTATACAATATCTGAATAGTCTATACAAAAGTGAATGTGCTATACAAGTTTGATTAATAATAACTGCAGTTTAACACTTGTTAGCATTTGGTCAAAGGAAAGTCTATTGTGAAATAAACCATAAACTATATTATTACAAGCCTAATTAAATCATATCTTGTAAACTGTAATCTTGTTGTGACATACAAGCACAGTCAAGATAAGAAACTGACTCAACTGCAATCATTATAACATGCTGTTTCATTCTTGTATTCAACACTTCTTTTGCAATATTTTCTTCTGTTATTGGGCTATCAATAATTATAAATACATGATAAAATTTGGTAATTTATTGACTTAAATAAATATGAGCTGTTAATGTTAATCTAAGGTGTTTGTATTGTACTTGTATAGCATATTGAACAGTTATGCAAATGTAACACCTTCCTAAATACACAATTTTTGTAAATTCAACCATAGATTATTTTTCTCCAGAATTACGCATTAGATCGAGGAATGTAACAAATTAGTTTATTACCATAATTACTCATAACAAAAGTATGGTAGAATTAATGACGGAGTTTTTCTTCAAGAACCACATCTCTAAATATAGTTATAGTGAATTTAAACAAAACTTTTAATCCTGGCTAGTCAATCCATTTTATTCTTTTAAAGAATGTTTTTACTGCGAAACTGTTAATTTCTAGATATAACCTATTTAGTTTAATGATTAAATTTCGAATGATGTCATATATTTTTTATTTATTCAGATTATATTTTTAAATATATCAATGTTATATTATTCTGGTATTGTATTATTTGAGACTGGGTTTTACTTGTTATTTATTATATACAGGTTTCAATTTCTTATATTCCTGTTATTTATTAATTAAAAAATTAATAATATTTATCTTGTGGTGAGACTGTTTTGATCACTAAATTTGTCTATCTGGACTTCTGCTAGTTTTTATATTTTATACATGATTTGTGTCAATGCTTGTGCAAATGTTATAAATGTTTAACCTTATTTAAGTTGGTGATAACTTTTAACTTTATTAGCTTGAATTTACTTATATTTATACACAGCTGAAAGACAATCTCCGATACTTCTCTATGGAGACATTCAGAGTCAATTTCACTTCCTTGGATCAATATGCCTGAAAAATCTCACCCCAATTACACAAACCCAATCTTAGAAAATAGATTGAAAATACTTTCATGAATATTTAAGTAACCTACAGAGTGGACTAAAATTTGTAGGTTTTAGGCTCAAAGTTCCACATTTGAGCTTTTTAAAATACAAACATAAGTAATATACACTACATTTTAAAGGTCTTTTTAAAGTAAACCATTTGGTGAAGACGCAGCTTAATTATTTTCTTTGTTTAATGGTGGCTAAAAAAACTGTGAATATAGAATATTACTTACCACATCATAATGACTGCAAATAATAAAAAAATGTTCATTTTATATTTCCTTACTCAAGGTTATTGATAATTTTCTCTTAAAATCTTCTTGTGCTCTAAGCCCAAAGTTTGAAATATTGCAATCTTTATTTTAAATGATAACATTTTTAAAGCTCCATACATAATCTTTTATGTTTTAGCTCAACAAAAATACTTTTATAACGGAAAATGTTTTTCGTCCTTTCTCAGTACCAATACACCAAGCCATTTCAGCTTTACTCAAGTGACAGTGGAAGATGTATATGGTGCAATAATGAGTCTTAAAAATAGTAGTTCTCTGGATGTATATGGACTGGACTCTCTAATCATCAAACAAGCTACCTACTACATTGCCGAACCATTGACTTGTCTCTTTAATAGGTGCATTGAAGTGGGTACATTTCCCGACTGTTTAAAATTCTCTAAGGTTGTGCCTGTACATAAAAAAGGCAGCAAGTCAGAGTACAGTAATTTTAGGCCTATAAGCATTATTACTGTCCTATCAAAAATATTTGAGGTTTTATTGAATCGACAAATTGTACATTATTTTGAATCCCACTCTCTATTCAGCAAGTGTCAGTATGGTTTTAGAGCAAAGCGCAGTACAGTGGATGCGGTTTTATCATACACTCTTAAATGCTCTGAAGGCTTAGAAAACAAGTTTAGTGTGGGTGGAAGGATGTATGATTTTACCAAAGCCTTCGACACTGTTTCTCACAAAATTCTTCTACAGAAATTAAAGCACTACGGATTTCAAGATTCAAGTGTTGCACTCATGAAATCTTACCTTGATAAACGTTACCAGGCTGTTTGTTTGGAGGGCAGTGTATCTACTTTTCAGTTGATGGAGCATGGAGTCCCACAGGGCTCAGTGTTGGGACCACTATTATTCATAATTTATGCAAATGACCTCCCCAATGCTATTCAGAGTGAATCAGTGGAAGCTTACCAGTTTGCTGATGACTTAGCACTTGCTGTATGTGAGAGGGGTAGCATGGCATTGAATTTGAGAATGGATGGATTATCGAACATCATACGAGATTGGTCTGAAGCAAATAGTCTCTGCCTCAATGACGCTAAAACGGTGGACATCAAATTTACATCAAATCGCACTAGAAATATGCATTCTAAAGCTGTCAAGTTCCTTGGTGTGAACCTTGAATCTAGTTTGGGATGGGAGACACACATTAGCTCGCTCATCAAGAAAATCTGTAGCGGAATATTTACTCTCAGAGTCCTTTATCGCACCATCTCAATTCAGGCCTTGCTTACCGTATACTATGCCCATATTCATAGCCACTTGGCATATGGAACCATTCTCTGGGGAAACCATTCTACTGCTATTCGTCTATTGGTTCTTCAAAAGAGAGCATTACGGGTAATGACAGGAGCCCCATCTAGAGCACATTGTAGACCAATCTTCAAAGATCTTGGAATTTTGACTTTGCCAGCAGTGTTTGTACTTGACTGTTTGAGTTATGTCAGATGCAATATTGGAAACTTTTCAGCCTTTGAAGATATACATGAGCATAATACCAGACATAGACAGGATCTCTTCATTAAATTTCATAAATACGCAAGAACTCAAAAAAGTTTTGAGGTGGTATCAGTGAAGCTTTTCAATCTTTTACCTGTTGACACAAGACTGTTGTCTGTAAAGCACTTCAGACAAAAGCTCAAAACATTTCTTACCAACAACCCAATTTATAGTTATTTGGAGTTTTTTGATATTATACATCTTTTTGAATAATGTATAAAAATTGTTATTTCTTTGTATGTAATTTACTGTTTATTCTAAAACTAATTTTTGACACTATTCTATGTAACATGATTATCACGAATAAAGATTGTTTGACTCTTTGACTCTTTTATTTGAACTTTATAGTTCTAAGTCTTCACGTTGTAACAAATCAAATTTTTTCAGCATTAATTTAACATTTTTAAAATTTATAATAAAACTATAAGCAGTTGTAAACAGTTTTAATGCTGAAAACAGCTTACAAAGTTGATGCTACGGAGCAAAACTGGTGAACGAATGGTTTTCTCATTGAAAAAAATCATAACATGTCAACTGACACTAAACCTCGTTGAGTTCAAGCATGTTATAACAGATACTACTAGCAGTTACCCGCGATTCACA
Source organism: Homalodisca vitripennis (assembly GCF_021130785.1). Lineage (NCBI taxonomy): Eukaryota > Metazoa > Arthropoda > Insecta > Hemiptera > Cicadellidae > Homalodisca > Homalodisca vitripennis. The sequence goes on along the minus strand of NC_060214.1, from coordinate 32,832,381 downwards.
CGCAATTTCATAGGTTTTGTACGCAATTTAGTAGGTGTTGCAAGTGTATGACCACTGCTGGTTCAAGTGAATTATATTTCCGACACGAATGTTGTTTGCCTTGTTGCCCTGATTAGGATACACCAAACACTTAATATTTATGGCCATTTAAATTTACTTTATTAGATAGCAACATTATCTTTTACATCTAATACTTACTATCTGGTAAACACGTACAGCTAAAAATACATTAACAATGATACTACGTGTTTCTTTTTTCATAAACTGAAAAATATTGTTAATATTTTAGGACATTTAGGACTGGAATTATTAAATTAGTTCAAAAGCACAGTCCAGCGAACTTTTATCTAGCACAGTTCTTGCCTACTGCTTCAAAGGGAGACTTTGGTGTGACCATTCTGACCGTCTTATGTTTAGGGGCATTTTGTAAGTTAGATGAGTACTTACAAAATATCTGAAATCTAAAACGGTATTAAAAATATTTGTACTCACTATAAATGTAAACAAATTGAAAATAATAAACAATGTTTACACAGAAAGGTTTATTACATTAGAAATGCTTTTAATTAATATTTCAAAACTTTAGTGACCTATGAGGGATTTTGTCGTTACTTTAAAGACCTGTGGGGCATAGCTCGGAGGGTTTTTCAAAGTAAGAATAGGCCTATATTCATTCCAGGGACTTTAAAAATATACATGTCAAATTTCAGAGCAATCAGTTGAATATTATTATTATTATTATATTATTCAAAGGCAATCCCACTTTTATAATATTATTAGGATTATGACTTTTAATACAGTTTTGAGTAATTAAAATAAGATCATATGTTGCAAAAGTTCTATTATGTAAGGTATGACAAAACATCAAGTTAATTATACAAACACACAAATAGAAACACTACGAAAACACCTCTATGCCATTTGTAGCACCAGTTTTGGGTAAGTAACGCAAGGAAATAATAATCTGTAGGGACAGTGCCGATGTCTTGCGCATATCAACACAATTTGTGCTTGATATCTTTTAGCAAGACTTTGTGGGGCCCAGCTTATCCCTTTACGTAGTATCCAATGTTTCTTGTATGCATAGCGTTATGTCTTTTTCTAGGTGGCATTACAATGTAAAGGATTATTTGCCCATTACTTTTGCTAGGATCGTCGTAGAGATGTTTTGTTCATGTCAGTGTGTTTCCATAGAATAGACCTTTAAAACGACATGTCACAAGATAAGGGTTGTAATTTGAAAATTTAAAGATACCCCTTTCTACCCTACTTTGAAAAGTGGGGTAAAATATTTTTACCCTAAAAAAAAAGTAATTTAATAAGTATGGTGAAGGTTGTTTGATATCTCCATCCGTTTGGAATATATCCAGGCGTATAAGGACTTAACACCCTTTGTGTGTGTGTGCCAACTTGACAAAATTATAAAGTGTAATAGAGAATATATTGAAGTTGATAAGGTCGTTTAACCAAAAACGTAAATTAAAATCAGAAAAACGTTAGTTAAAAAATGACAGATCCAAATGACGGCAAATATGAACTATCAAAGCGGTTGACATTTGAAACAAATCAGAATACTGATAAAAAATTAAATTTTAAGATTATTCTCTGAATTTTTCATACTGTTAACAATTAATTTATACGTTTCACTCAGTAACTATTTTTATTGGAATAAATGTATTTGGTTGACCAAAAGTGAATCAGACTGTGCTAATTACTTAAGTAATAAAAACAGTAATACATCCTACTGGTAATTATTACTGTCTCCTGGTTTATAATATGGAACAACTAATGACAAATCTACTTTGACAAATTCATTTAATGTAGTTTACTGATTTTTTGTATCACAGAATAATGCCAAAGTCTAGAAAAATTCTGTTTCTTTCACAATCCTTCCATCGTCAAAATCCAACTCCAAACGAAGAATTCATTTAAATTGAGTAACAACTAGGCCCTATATCTAAACCTCTAAAACCATCATCTTAAGATTAATTCTCCACAAAATTGACTACTCCTTCCAACAAAATTCTTTCAATTACATATACGTAATATCACACTCTCTTATTATGCATTCATTCAGTTAATGGAGTACTTTTATATGGTGAAAATAAAAATCTTCAACTGAAATACAAATGCTTTAATCATAACTCCAATCAAATACAGGCTTTTAAAAGAAAGAACTTACTCTTGTACTAACAGCTCAAATGTATTGGTACTGAACTTACACAATTCGCATGAAGGTCTATCTAAATTACAAAAACCTATTTTCCACCAAAGAAATTAAAAATGCTTTATATTTAGATAAAAGTAGAAAAAGACAAGAATCCTACTGAATCATTACTACCATACATCATTCCATTAAATAATGTTTAATCAAAATCGTTAAGACAGAGTGGTTAAACACTTAAATTAATATAAAACATATTTTTTATTCTAATTCTAAAATAACAAAAGTATCTGTAAGACTAACATAATAAAGCAAGAAGATGTAAAGCAATAACCATCTTTCAACAGCCAATATTGAGCTAGAGCCTAATTTGAAAAGGTTACAGGCTCCACCACACTATAAATCAAATTTGGACCACTGCTAAATTTATGTAAGATGTCCCAAAAATCCTGTAACGGTAGAATGTTTAATTTATTTATAGGCTAGAAAAATTAAACTGTATAGTTATACATTGGATGTATATGCCTTCATAGTATTTCAATTAGGGATACTTTCGCAATCATTTTCTGCCTTGGAGACGTTCCACTGATACTTTCATGAAAATGGTTATGTACCCTTACCCAAAGATCGAATGTTGCTTTTATGTACCCAAAGATCAAATCATGGTTCACAAACTGTATTTTGGCGCAATCCAAATATAAGTTTTTTAGAAACTTGTCTCACCAAGAAATGGCCGTCTCACTGTAACTAAAATTCTATCTAATGGGGAGGTATTACAAGAAATAAATCAAACATTCTGCCGGCAAAAATATGAATCTGTTTACGAAATACAAAGTTAAACAGAGCTTATTTGTTACCTTCAACTTTACGGCATGAATTTTATATTATTTTTAATATAACATCGACCTATTAAACTAGTAACAGTGCTTACGAGATTGACATAAATATTTAAAACTTTTTGACCCAATTAAAAACCTTTTGTCCCAATTAAAAACCTTTTGTGGCACAAACTATCATTATCCACCTAATAATTTAGTAACTTTTAACTATACAAATATTTCCATACATTTTTCAGTGAACCGTGTCTCTCAGTACCGTAAAATATTAAACATCTAAATCTTGAAATATTTCTATTAGCCTATAAATAGAAATCTTCAAATTATGTTTTTATTTTTAAAATTCCACTATTACAGGATTTTTTATTTGATTGTATGATAAAGTATGATATTTTATTATCTATTACATAGACATTCTATTATACAAATAAAAAATTTCATCATCTCTATTTCACTGTACATGAGACCATTATTAATGGTTTGCAAAAAATTACGGGTAAACAAGGAACTGTGACATACTTGAATCTGTTCCATTGAAAATTATTTTAAAACAAAACCATGTGTGCTGCACATTTCAAGCTTGCTATGTGTGATTAACCTAACTCGTAAATGCAAAGTAAAAGGATTTGAAATATCCAAAAGGACTTTTAACCATTAATCAATGAAATCCAGGCCTCAGGAAATTAAAATATTTCTCAAGCTGACGTTTTATCTTTATCATCAAAATATTTAAACTTCAAGCAAGTGCTACAATATTTTTTAACTGAAAGCCTAATTCTATTTAAAAACTTAAGACATAAGTGTTTAAGTCAACGGACAGAAATAAGTTAAAACATATGAAATTACATACAAGTTTGCAATGCCAATAAATAAATGTTTATGATTTTAACCCAAAAATACTTAAATGAAACATGCTTCAATAAAATAATAAACTTTATTGTCCAACAAACAATATTTATTTTCACTTTACTGCAATCGGTGAGTGAAACTATACATGTAGGTTATTTTAATTTTAGATATGACTACTCTTAAACATTGAATCTTTCACAGAATCTTTTCAGCTTTGAAAAATGGGCTTTGGGAATTTTACACTTAAAATTTGCTGGAAAGGGTTTTATACAAAAAAAAAAAAAACATTATTTTAACAAATATTTTGAAGTAATACAAAATTTTATGCAATCTAGTTCTGCCAAACAATACCCCAGAGTGATTTTTTTTACGATTTAAATAGAAATTTAGATTTAAAAAATAATCAATTATTTTGTCTTATAAGTAATTGAAAGATCTCTATGCAAAATTTTGTTCAATTTTCCAAGTTCAGCGTTTGGTATTGTTATGGAAATCATTTTAGTTTAAACACTGTAAATATATTGAGGTCTTTAATATTACATTTAAATAATTGAGTAGGCCTATTTAGTTCTTGGATTATAATATTGTATACAATTAACTTAATATGTAAAAACTGAATCTGTAAAATTACCTTTTTTTAAGACCCTGTTATCACTTTAATTGCAGTAATTATACAAAAGATGAGTTGAGGAAAAAGAAACTTATTTTGCAATGTGAGTAAGGACACTTAGTAGCCTAGACAAATACTTAGCCTAAATTAATTTCAACTGCATTGCCACACGTTAAATATGTATGTTACCTAGTTTTTAAAGGATATTAATCTGAATATTTCAATAAAATAAATCACAATGTATAGCATTTATAAGACTCAAACAAACATGGATGAATATTTAAGGTGAACTGGCAATTTGTAATAATTGTTTGCAATAAATCTGTATAAACCAATAGGCTATATATTTTAAAATGTTGAAATATTTATCTGTAGGCCTAAAATGACACAAACCATAATTTTCTTCTGTCTGAAAATAAAATTATAATGAATAGAGACAATCTTAAAACTTAATCCTAGACTGGTGTCTTTGATGTACACAAAATACAACAGTTTTAAAATTTCATTTGAAAGGTAGTTTACATGACAACACAATAATTAAGCCACGCTAATTTTATCTTGCTGATAGCTTACATAAAATGTGGCTTTCAAAACTGAATTTCAAAGTAACGTACCAGTATGATAAAGGCCTAATTAAGGATATAAAGTATGTTCAATTTCTAGTTTTTAGCAAGTTGAAAAAAGTAATTTTGAAGATGCAGACCAATAAAAATAAGATTTCTCAAATTATTTCGGATCTACATCTAATTGGCCCAATACATTATGAATTGTATGTATAATAATAATCTAAACTACAAAACAGCAATAATTTAGCATTATAGCAACATACTTCTTATTTTACAGACTATTGTCTAAATAAATTGTAAACAAAAATCACCATTTCGTTAATTTTTATTGATGTTACTTTCTAATTAAACAGAGGCTCTGTAAATAAAAGCTGTTTAATGGTAGGCCTCCTTTAACTCTGTATTAGTCATGCACACTGATGATTCCAATCAATGTTCAAGCTAGTGTTCAAGGCTGCATTTATATTTTATCTAGATGGCTTTTAAAAACCTCCTCTCTCAATGTAATGGATTGAAATAGTATACCTACTAAGTGAATAAAGAGGTCAGTGGATGGGTTTTGTTTACGTACTTTACTGTTAAAACGGACACGGCACCTGTTTTTTATTTCAATAGTTATAATAATGAACTCGTAAAACATTTACTCTAATTAGATAACTCAAAAGTATTTCCAGTTTGTAAATGCTGATTAAAAATAATGTTTCAAATATGTTATTCTAAAATAAAGTATTTTATACTTCATTCACATTTGAAAATAATAACATTACTATAAAACTCTCTATAAATTAAATATTTCATGTTTTAAGTCTTTTTTGGTCTGGTATACAAGGCAATAAGTAACAAAGTTTGAAACCAAGTGCGACTAATCACAGGATTGAAGTATCTATTTTAAATGTACATTTATAGCCTATAGATATCAAGAAAAATTGACAAATTTTATAACTAAACACAATTTATTTTCTTATCGTACAAACCTGAAATCAATAAAATATGCATGGAACAATTTTACGGCCACTGCAACAGCATGCCAGTTCACTCTATTTAATAGAATAATACAAATTATTTTGGTGTTGGTTGAAAACAATGCAAACCACAAAGGTCTAATGCCTTAAAGTCTTTAGGCACGAAAGGGCAGCGTGTAACGGACATACGGCACTTCAACATCATTTCCATCTGTATCATTGCAGCACAGCTCAAACACCAAGGCCTTCACGTGAGGTTCCAGTTTCTTCTTTGACACTTTACGAACCACTTCGGACATAGGAAGGTTGAAACGATCTTGTAGTTTCTGAGGTGCCATAAAGAAAGAATATAGCATACATACACCTTGAGAGAGCATTGTTATTTCCAAGCCATGTTTTTCTTTAAAGTACTCTATGAATTCTTTAAGCGTGAGTTCTCCGGTTACTTCAAATCGGTCCCAGATAGTCCACTCTTTGTCGTAGTAGTAGGTTAGTTTGGGTGCAGCAATTGGCTCTGAGAAACCAAAGAATGGCAGAGCAAGGTTAACAAAACCATTCTTGAAGGGTTCCAGTTTTTTGTAGCCTTGTGCTAGTTTTATAAGTTCAAGCCCAACTAAACCAGCGACTACAGATGTTGTTGTTGCAATGGCTGGGATTATTTTTCCTGCAATTAGTTTACTTGTGTGGCGATCTGCTGCAGGAATGCTATAGTTGGCAGCACGCAAGTTTGACGCTGCAACAATGAAATCCATGTGCAAGTTAGAGTCATCATCTTTCTCGAAGTCAAGTGGTGTAATTCTCAAGTTAACAAGTTGGTCCCTTGAGGGCAATTCTCTCTGAAGTTGGCCTATTTTGTCATGATCAACGTTGCCACTTCCATTAGCCATTTGTACTTGAGAATCGTTGATTGCTATTTTTACACCTGACTTTGGTGTAAATTCTGGAACATCAACATTTTGAACCATCTGTGCAACAGCTTCTCGATTTCTGTTTTGAGGTATACCGTAGACCTCTGCTTTGAGATTTGCAGCAGCAAACACATAGTCCAAATGAAGAGGGTCTTCAACAGAAAATTTCAGAGGTTTTGGACACCGTTTAGGACCAGACCAAAATGGCTGTCCACTAGCAGTCAGCTGATCTGGAGGAAAATTAAAAAGAAGCTGTCTAATTTGGTTGGAGTATTGTTCTTGCCAATGATTACGAGCCCAATTCACACAATCTTCAAACTTCTGAGGCCTCTCATCAACTAAGGCCAATTTGACAGATTCAAGAACCTCAACTGGTTGTACACCAGGTAGTTTTAGTGTACGATCAATAAAATTAGGATCATTCAAGTACTGAGCTGCATTTTCTGCAGATTGCCGGAAAAGACCTTCAAAGTTATCACGAGCCCACTGTAAGGTATGTTCAATTGCGTTGGGAAAGTTTTTCAGGGTGCAGATTGGAATGCTTTTTTCTGGGGGATCCTGTGAAGAACTATACGATTCAGTTAAAAATGGAACTACAACCTGAGTATTGCCTTTGGTTCCCAAAGTTCCAGATTCCAGTAGTGGTTTGCGATAATAGACACACCTACGATCCATATAAATCCTAGCTTCAACATTATCCAAAGCATTAGCTACTCCATCAAGACCTTCAAAAAATGCATCATCATAAATTTTTTCGGTTTCAGGGCCAACTCTATTTTCATGTGCAACAACATTTATGTTTGGATTCATTCTACGAATGACTTTAGCCGCTGTTGCCGATTTTGGTCTCTGTACATCATGGGGGCGGAAAAGAAACTGTCTATTAAGGTTAGACTTTTCAATAAGATCCATGTCAGTGACGGTCAACTGCCCACCATCTGCTGCTATCCCCATCATCGCAAAGTTTTTCAGTAATTCACAACCAATAGCTCCAGCACCAACAACGAAATATTTTAATGCTCCCAACTTGTTTTGGAATTCTTTACCAAATACAGCAACTTGGCCGTCATACCTACTATTGCTAGGTTGACAATCTTCTTCTGGGATGCTTTTGGTGTCTGGTAAGCACTCAATTGCATCAAAGTATAGCCACTGATAAATGGGGGAAAATTTTCCACTACAGGCTTTCATTACTTCCTGAGCAACGATCCCTCCAATGGTAGCATTCATAGGACATACGTTTCCAGAACATGTCATAGAAAATAACTCAATCAGCTCAATATTTAGTTCTATATCTGTACTTTCCTTTTTATCAATGTTTTTGGCTAGATCAACAAACTCTGCAGCATCTTCTTTGTTCCACGGTTTTGGTTTCCTGCTGTGAGTTTGTTCAAACTGATGCAATGTTTTAAAAGCTAAGTGCAACTGTGGAGCAGAATCAAATTTTGCAAAATCAGTGATTAAAAATTCAGGTTCTTTGAGAGCTTGAGACAAAGGCTTAAAGTTAAGTACTTTAGGCATTTTAACTTGAGTTACAATACCACCCCTTATATAGTCTGAATAGTTACTAGTATCGCCAATACTAAAAGTGTAAGGACCAAGAACACGTATCTTTTTTGCTTCACAACCATTTAATTCAGTCATACCTTGAACTTCAGAGAATGTGACGAAATCTCCATCTTCAAGTCCATGACGAGTGTCATCCAGACATGTCACTACACCATCACTGTCCTTGGAAACACTTGCAACCATTGCGGAGACAGGATTTTCACCATTGGTGTCTACAACTCTGAAACCTTCGCCAAAGTCACAAAACACTTGAGCAAAAAGTCCTTTAGTACCGGCAACAATTAGAGCAATGTTATTTGAATGAGTTACAGCAGCTATTCGTTCCTGCTCTTCTAATGAACTGTTAGTAAGCACTACAACTCGAAATGACTTTAAAAATTCATCAGTAAGTTGACCAGTATACGATTTTGTAGGGACATAGGTATTTAACTCAGACAACTGATGACAACAAGCTTCAGCCCTATTCTTTCCAATGTCCACTTCTGACAAATAAAACTGAGAAGATAAATCATCTATGGTACATTCTGAATTGTCATGAAGAGTAACAGACTTGACACCACCAAGAATAACGTTTTTAGCAACCTCAACACCTAGTCCACCTAAACCTGATATTAATACATCAGATGTGGCCATACGCCGCATTGCATCATGACCAAGAACATACAGTTGTCTAGAATATAAACCTTCATCAATCTCTTCATTGGGAAGGGACGATCCATTTTTTCGCCATGTCTGCAGAAGCCGAAACGGATTTCGCTGGAGTACTCTCTCCTGTAGCAATTTTCCGCTTCTTCGCAGGAGGATCAACGGAATTGTCCACCACTTCAGCACTAGACATCGGACACACAGGCCGTTTGATCAGCCTATTTTTCTATATTGTTAGTCACTTTTCAATAGTCACTAATTAAATTTAGCTATTATAAACTGACTTCGGACACCGAAGAACAATGAATCACACACCAATTACACAGGATTTTACTGTGCAATGGAACCTGAAGAGATGACAAAAGCAAAAAACCAAGTTGCTTTCTCTACCGCAACCTATATTTCGTTTTAACCAAAGAGGAAGACTTCATGACGATATCAAAATCCTATGTACATTGTTGGAATGATTATGAGATCATAACTTCATATTTTACTTGTTTTTAAAGACATACTAGTGTACATACATTTGTTTACACATAATAATATTCGAATTATTTAAAGAATTTCACTAAACAAATATGAATATAGTAAATGTTAAAATGATGTAATAACAAATTATTAATTTAACGGTTGATAGCAATCTAAATGTAAGAAAACTGTCCATACAAAGCTATCCATGATAAGAGTTCAATTAAAAGGTATATAAATGCTAGTTCTTCCGAGTTTTCGATTTTAAAGACCCATACAAGCAGAGATTCTTGGATAGAATTTATTTTATTTTTCAAGGAATATTTCGCTTATGGAATTTAATTAATTGCATTGTGTTGGAAGAAAAATATATGTGGCTAGAACAACATGAGCATAGCAAACATTATCACAACAATCAAGTATCATGAATAATAAATAAATTAGGTAAAAAAATCACTAACAGCATTTGCATAACAAGTATTTTAACTTTGAATAACTATTATAGAGAAGTAATAAAATTATGAAAAATAATAAATGTTAACAATTAAATAAGTTAGAAACAGTTATTTCTGATTATAATAAATGAGCATAGAAGAAATTATGTAATGAATATAAGTACAGAAAGGAACACTGGTGATCGAGTTAAAGTTAACATTGACTATTCAAATATTGTTATTATTTATATTTCTTAATGGCAATAAATATAAATATCTAGAAAATCAATATGAATGAATAAAAGTAAATGCTGTTCGTTCGTAAGCGCATCACTTAGGAAGGGTGAGCCGACCTGGCTATTTTTTGTTTAAAAATTATCGTAATGATCCAGCTTAGGTTCTGATGGCATAGGTTGAACTCAACTCCAGAAGAATTTACTTTAGTCTAAAGCTTGTAGTCTAATAGCTTAGCTGCTTTGAATTTCTTCAGCTGATGGATATTAGATACTAGACTAATCTTGATATTTCCAAATATCACCATCACACAGCTTAAATAGAGCACAGTCCTGTACCTCACTTCTCAAGTTTGGATAACACTTCTCAGCTAAAGTTAAGCCCTCTCAAGACATAAAAAAACATGCACTATATTATGTCTCTAGATTGAATACTGTTTATACACTATCAATGGTATGTTATTCATTACTGAATTATTGATAGCTACTGATATCTGTGTACAGGATTGTTTTCATCTCTCGTACACTGTAAAAATATATCTTTTGTCTTCGGTTCACCATGCCCCTATATAAACACCCGTGTAGCTTTTGCAAGATGAATGTCGATGATTCCAATACGGGGGGGGGGGAATGCGACGGTGATTGCGGTCGATGGTTGAATAGAAATTTTGTAAACGTTTCACTCATCCGATTATGTTAAGCTTTCCTAGAACTCAAGACTTAAATGGAACTGTAATTGTTCTGACTGTGTAGGACCTGATGCTAAACAAATGTTTTTTCTTTCAAATAACATTGATTACTATAATGAAAAAGTTGGAAGTCTCATCGATAAAGTTGATAGTATGGAGATGTCGAGGAATGCATGAATGAAATTCGCTCGGACCTGACGCAGTTAAATGCAAAGTTTGATCAGCTTGAACTTAGTTTGGTTCACTCAGAGGCTCGTATTGATCAGGTTGAAAAAAATTAGAAGGAATCAAGCTTGATAGTAATCGGGCTCTACAACAGAATCAGTCCCATACTAGCTCAACGATCGCGCTAGGCGTTCAATTAACCTTATTTTACATAACTTGCCCGAAGCTTTAGTAGAAACATCGATTCGAAGAAAAGGTACGACTTAGAGAAAATTAAAGATCTGATCGCAATCCTTTGTCGAAATATGGATACTCGTCACCTGAAAACTGCACAAATTAGCAACAAATATTTTAACAGATCTGCTAAAGCTTGTCTTTGATGACTTCGTTCACCTCGTAAATATTCTAAAGTCATGTTCTACGTTCGATGTCACGGCTGTGAATACATATTTTAGAGATGTCTCCATCACCAGAGATCGCACTGACCATGAACCAAGCTGCTCAAGGAACTTCTTAAAGAGCTAGCTGAGCGAAGAAAAATGGTGAAACAGGTCATAGCTTGAAGTACTTCAATAGCATTCCAAAAATTGTAAAAAGCAAAAACATAGTTAAGTTCACCGGTCAACCAAATCTCATATTGTACTATTATAATGTAAATAATTATGTTCCCACAAAGATTGACATTTGAAGTCTCTATTTTCCTCTATTTATGATATTACATGTCTCACTGAGACGAACCTTTTCTCTGACATTTCCAATAATGAACTAGCGGGGAGGTGTTCTTATTGCAGTTTCTTCCGAAATACAATTTCAAGTTATCCCTACTTCAAATAATGACATTGAGTGACTCTTTAGTCTTGTGGAGCTGTTTTGTGTATGTAAATATTCCACCCTCTTTAAATACATAAAATTACGTGCTATACTGTGGCATCGTGGATGAAGTTATGTTATCTCATCATAGAGGTAGCTCTCTAACTTTATTGGTGATTTCAATTTTCTTAATGTAAACTGGACTTTCCCTGATAGTGTTTCTTCGGAGAAAGTTGTCCGAACTCTTCAATCGTTGCTAGTTAAATTATACCCCTAGCCACAGAGTAGAAATCTTGGACCTGGTTAGTTTCACAGTTCATTCAATCATCGTATCCCTTGCCATAGATATTCTCGTTCCTGCGGAAGTCATACATAATGTTCTCTGTTTTTCGCTCCGCTAGATGATAATCAAGTGGATATGAAGAAAATAATGTTGTTCCTTACTACAGAAGGCGTCATTCTTGTGAGTATACTCAATTATGTGTGATATTTTGTCTTCTCGCTCTAGCTTTACGGATATTGAAGAGGATTTTCCGGATTTTTGTAATACCCTGGACACACTAGACCGGAATCATTTGCCCATGAAACGGTTGAGCTATACTCTTTTCCCCAATTGATTACTATTGATCGTAAAACTATTACTATTCACAGACTGTTCATAACTGTCTTGAACTCTGGTAACAGTTATGAGGCTGAATATCATCTCGTAATTTCAAACGCCGAGGCAAAAATGCGGGGAGCTTTGCGGTTCCTGTAAGATAGACTATTTGGATCATGTTGAAAAATTGTTTTCATCACAAACCCAAGGGTGTTCTGGATATTTATAACAACTTAAAGAGATCTTCTAGTATTCGAAGTACGATAGCATACAATGGCGTAACTACTGATGACTTTTAAAAATGTGTGAATTCTTCGTTGATTTCTTCGCTTCCGTTCTTGCGGCTGCTTCTATAGAACCTCAAAACTATAATTATTGTGTACCTGGCCTCTTATCTAATTGCGGTACCAAACTTGATCAAGTCCTGTTCAAATTGACTAAACTGGGTGCTTCAAAGGATGTGGGCATAATGGCATACCATAATCAATATTCATGCATGGATGCAATACAATTGCAAGTTATTATACTGGAATTTTCAATAAAACCCTTGCCAAGGGAATATTACTAAATATTATCAGAACATTTTTGTGGTTCCAATATTTAAGTCAGATGATCCTGACGCGGTAACGATCTATACGTCAATCTATACATACCACTTTAGCTAAAGTGTTTGAATCTCTCGTCTTGGACATATAGTGTTTGTACCGGACGATTATCAGCTACAACCTTTTAGTTTACCAGGACTATATTACATCTGCTTTTTCTAGAAAAAGTCAAAGTCAGATAGACAATGTTTGTTTGTCAGCCATATTCACCTCATATCCAAGCTTCAATCTTGTGAAATCCTTGGAAATCTCCTTCTTTGGTTTAAGAGTTATCTTTGTGACCGACAACTTTCGGGGTTACAGTTAACAAATGCTATACATCCTTGGGGACAGGCGGAGGTGAATGATGCTGACTATAGAGTGGAGTCAGTTTTTCAAATGAAGCTTATCACTCAGGAAGAACTTTGTAACTTAGTTCAAGGTATTAGGGGAAGATCGGCGCCTGGTTTTGACGCAATTCCTTCAAAAATAATTAAAGACAATATTAATTCCTTATCGTCTCCTCTCTTACATATTATTAATCATTTAGTCTTCGTACTGGACAGTTTCCAAATGCACTTAAAATTGCCAAAGTTGTTCCTTTATATAAGTCTGGTTTAAAAGCCTCCTTTTCTAATTACAGGCCCATCTTATTACTTTCGACCCTCTCCAAGCTTATAGAGAAAAGTGTTAAGCAGCAACTGTCAAATTATCTCTCACAACATAATATAATTGCTGATGTTCAGTATGGATTTAGAGATAACATAAATACATCACATGCTCTGTTTGACATTACAAAGTTTATTTCAAGTCAGATTGCGTTGAAAAAGCGAGTGCTGATTACATTTTTAGATTTGGCAAAGGCCTTTGATTCTGTTGACAGGGCAAAGCTTATTGCAAAGTTAGATGCAGTTGGTGTAAGGAGTAAAGAATTAGAATGGTTCAGGAGTTACTTCCAGAATCGGCTTCAGGTAGTTTCTATAAATGGAATCAAGAGTGACAATGCTTGGTGTTAATTTTGGAGTTGTCCAAGGAAGCACTTTGGGGCCTCTACTTTTCTTAATTTATATCAATAATGTCTCGAAATTAAATGTCAAAGGAAAATTATTTTTGTTTGCTGATGACACGGCTGTTCTCTCTGCTGGCTGCACGTGGGACGAAGTTTTGGAACATGCTTCGGCAGATTTATCAAATATTAAAATGTGGTTTGACCATAACTCTCTTACAGTTAATGTTAGTAAAACTAAATATTTGCCAATCGTTACTAGAAATCAAGCCGATCCTGGCCTTCGAACTTTGAGGATGCATTCCTGCGGTGATCCGCTGTCGAATGTGTGTGTGGGTGTGAAGCAATTGCGCGTGTGGACCAGTACACATATTTGGGTGTTATCATTGATCATAAACTCTCCTGGGGCCCACACGCACAGTATTTGAATAAAGCCTTAAGGAAACTTACATATGCATTTTCACAGCTTGGTCAGGTTTTGACGGTGGATCAGTGCAGGACTGAGTACTTTGCCTACGTGCAGTCGGTGTTACAATACGGTATACTAGTATGGGGTGGTGCTTCCACTGCCATCTTGGAACCACTGGCGATCAGACAGAGAGCAATAGTAAAAACTATTTCAAAAAAGAGCTATAGATATTTCCTACTTTATTACTTTTTGTGGAATTTCCTGTGTTTAATATAAGACAGCTTTTTATCAAAACATTGTTATTATTCATAAGAAGTCATAAACTATTTTTACTGAAACTCATCATCGTTATGCAACAAGGCTCAAAGATAATTACGGTTATTGCATTCCTAGATTAATTCATAGTTCTGAAATTAGTAATTCATTTTATCTGGCCCAAATACTGTATCGAAATGTACCTAACGAAGCAGAGAGTGACAGCGTCATTGTGTATAAGCGGAAGGTTACAGCATAGTTGCTTCGTGTTGGATGGCGGGATGCAGAGGTGCTGTTGTTGTCACTTTACACCTAAATTACCGGACCAAAGCTCTGTTAATTAATTGTTGTATGACTATTTTTGTTATTAGTTTAATCTTTGCATAAAACTTGGCACCTGTCAATTTCAATTTCATTAATGTAGTAATTAATTTTCATACGTGGACCTGCTTTTGTTTGTTAGACAAGTTGTTTGTATTAGTTGTAATCCTTTCTTTTCAAAGTTGTTAGTATTTTAGGTTATACTTTTAAAGACATTTTATTTTTATTCTGTCATTAATATAGCTTTTATGTAATGATATGTAAATATGAGAAAGAACTCTTCCCAGCACTCTGACCTGTAGTCTTGCTGGGAATTTCCATACGAATAAGCTTTGTTTTTCTTGTATATCTAAGTAAGTATGTGGAATAAAGTGATTTGATTTGAACTGCTGGTCATATTTGCTGCATCAGTTTCTTCAGCTTTTAGTGCCACTTCAGGTGTACCTCAAAGATCACATTAGGAATCCTCCCCTTTAACATTTTACTAATGATATTGTGGCTAATTCGATGTGGGTTATTGCTGTTTGCTGACTATATTAAGCTTTACAATGAGATCTTTCATACTTAGGACTACAGTCATCTTCAGCATTCCATTGAGAGAGATAATTAGTGGTGTGATGAAAATTCTATAACCTTGAACAAAAATAAATGCAGCCTTATGTCTTTCTATAGTGGTAGAGAGCATGTTCTTCATAACTATTCCCTAGGAGGTGACCTCATTATTCTATGCTCTGAAATTCGTGATCTAGGTATTACCTTTGATACCCCTTTTTTAGAGGCACATTGAGGTTGTGTATTTCAGAGCCAACAGGAAGATTTTCTACAAATGCATTCAGTATACAAACTTTCACAATGTATGTCAACTAAATTCGGCAAATTCTTGAATACTGTTGTGTAGTCTGGTCTCCTAGATAATGAACATATTTAGCTTCCAGATCTAGGATACACAGGATAATTTTGCGTTTTGTTAGAATGAGAATGGGTTTCCCCTATCTTGAAGTGTCATTTGTAGACCTTGCTAATCATCTTGGACTCGTGTTCTTATATAATAGAAGACGACTTCAGGACGAAACATTTCTGTTAAAGCTTCTTAACCATTTCATTGATTCCCCTTATCTCCTCAGTCGGATCGATTTCCGCATCCCTACTGAAACTCGCTCTAAAGACATCTTTGGTCGCGGGCAATATGATAAAAACTATGAGTACTTTGCATGTCTGCCTCGACCCTAACCCCTTGCCGATGAACTTTCCCCTAAATTAGACTTCTTTGAATAAATTATGTACTGTCATTACTTTTAAGAGGAGGGTTCTCCAGTTTTTGAATCGCACATAAATGTAGACTCCACTCTCATTTTGACTGGATTTATGTTTTTTTTTTTAATATTGTTGTAATGTCTGTGACTTGAGCTTATTGTTTCACATTATTCCTCGTGTATTTAATACGGTCATTAGTTGCACATAACAGAATGTTATTTTTACACCAATTCGTGTAAAATATTCTGTAAATAACTTTGAGATTTTGCAGCATCTTATTTTAGAACCAAAATATCAAAGTTTCAGAAATAAAATATATTCAAAACCTAAGGCTGAAAACGCGGAATACCTTCTTATAAGCTTCAAGATATCTTAAGAAAAACAATTTAGTAGTTTACAATCGTGAAATATTTCAAATAATTTAGAGAAGCATATAGTACATTTTAGTTACTGCATGTCTACAAATAGAAACATCATGTCATTTCCTGGACGATGCATATTATGAACATCAATATAACTTTGCTATCAGATAATCTCACAATTGCAGGCATTAATATAATATATAAAAAGTAAAACAATATAAAGTGTAATCAACAGTAAAGGTTTTGAATAGCATTAAAATGTTTTAAATGTGTTTATACAAAACTGTGAACAAAAATTATGATTGATTTTCCGGTTCCATGCTATTACAAAATTGCTGGACGTAGCAAAGAGAATAAATATAAAAGAAATATAAGGTCCTCACCCTCATGTGTTACCAAGACCAAGCAAGACTTGCTCAATTTTTTAGGCAAAAACAGCAACAGACGTCAGATGTCATGCTCAGTGCTTGCGTACTTGACTTGCAAAGTTGAAATTAAATCCGAAATCTAGTTTTATAATATAGTGCAGACTTGAATGATAGATAATAATTGGTCACTATTCATTGTTCTGTTGATTTCTTATGAAGAACAGGGCGACTGGTTTTTGTGTACTTTATGTTTATGATCATTTAGTTTATACAATTGTTTAATATTTGATAAAGACAACTTATAATCCTATTATTTTATGTTATATAGGGTTTATCACTCATCACTTACGTTTTGTAAGATGATAAAATATATTATTTTTTGGAAAGATAATTTTCTACAAAACACTGAAATTTAGAATCGGGTATTTGAATTCCTACTTGAGGATTTAACCTAAGATAAGCCTGTCATTGTTACTCCTTTATGTGTATGTTCTGCTATCATATTGATTCATCATAGTGTAAACATCAGTCCATTTAAACCTAGACATGGAACTGGATAGCTTAGAAAGTTGCATTGAAGGATGGGAAGATTTGACGAAAGAGCTGAAAGTGTTAGAGGTGAGTAGACATTTCTAATCTTAAAACCAATTCAAAACAAATTCTGTACATTTGTTATGTTTGTGGTAATTGTAAAGTTGTTGTCGGAGTAGTGAAAGATGAGTTTTGCGTTATTAACTTATTGCTGTTATTCTCCTGAACCAAATAATATAAGGTGTTAAGGGGTGACAATGTCAAATAACAAAGTTATAGAACATTAAAAGTAAACTACTTTTTTCGTGCTATTTTATTATCTGAGGCCACTATCTTTTCAACAGTTTTGGTATCAGTGAGGATCAAGGCCAGAACATCCAATCAAAATTTCAACTTATAAACATATTCTGCTCATCCTCCTGAGCATAAATATAGATGGTTTTAGGGGAGGGGATCACAAATAACTTTGTTTTGTAATACAGTAATTAAAAATGTAAATATAAATTTGTGGTTATATTTGTCTACTGTTCTTGTTATGTATGATTTTCAGTATTATCTGAATGTTCTGTGGTCTGAACAGCTCAGTTAAGTAACATCAATCATCTTGTACAATAAACTTCACTGTCTATTACACATACATAATCACTGTGCATTAACTTGTAATACAGTTAATTAGTTTTGAAAGTTATTTATGTGTGTGATTGTGGATGATGTGAGCAGTTAAAAAATTATTTAATTTAATTAATTTATTTTTAGCCTAGTTGGTTATCGTGTGTTTTCATACAAGTTCGAGATTAACTTACAAGTTTGTTGTGTAATCGTGTGTGTTAAATCAAGAAAAGCTATTTTTAAGTGATCGGAAGTTACCACGTAGTAGGCCTATGTGAGTACATTTACATACATATGAAGTTGTGGGTACATGTTAGTTTTGCTTATTTATTAAACTTGTTAGTTTTTTTACGCTATTTATTGGTTTGTTGAAAGTTACATTCAGTTTGTATAAATTACTTTAAAATTTATTTTAGTTACGTCAGAAATGAGATCCGCGTTATTAACCTATTTCTATCATCCTACTAAACGAAACAATATAAGGTTTTGGGGTATGAAATTGACAAATAATGAATATTTCAATATTAAAAGTGGAATTACTTTTCTTGCAAAGTAGGAAGTTATGGTTATATGTATTTACAATGTTTGTTTGTTTATTCAAGTTGCGTTTCCTATAAAGCAGTAATGGCCGGAGGCATTAGTGATCAGATCATTTAGAATTTTATTGGTTATTCAAAAATACTAACTCAAGGGATGTTTTTTGTATGTCGCCATCAGCGTAGGACAGCACTAGAAATAGTCTGTTATTTCTAATAATTGCAGTTTTTATAAGGTCCTGGGTAAGAAACATAGTTCCAAAAATATTGGCCTCATGGATAATCTAAAATACCACTTTTTTGTGGCGAATAATATTTCGTTGTTTTACAGGCATGTGGTTTGAGCTGTTACGCCATCTTTGGATACGTATAATAACAATAATTTACTTAAATTAAAGTAGTTTTTTTTTTATTTAGATCTAGGAATAAAAGTTTGTATCAGGGACTGCAGTATAGTATGCGGCTACCACAACAATCAAATTAAACATTGATTAGAAATATCTAAACTATGGAATATAAAAACATTTGATATATAGATAATCACAATTAATAATTTCCAGTTGTTTTTATTTTACAGAATAATAATATTGTTTACACTTAAGTTAATTCAAATAAAGTAAAATTATTTGCATTGTGAGTTATGACATCAGCAAGAACAATTGAGATAATTGTGCGCTTTTTGAGTCAAAATGTATTTTTTTTAAATTGAACATTTTTCAAATGGCTACAAGATAAGGGATCTTGCTGGTTTAAAATCCAAAGTGCCCAGTTTGTATTGAAGAGATCAAAGGTAGAATTAAAGTTGGAAATCATAATAGTTTTTTGTTGCAGAAAAAGTCAAAACAAAATATTTTCTTTTTCATATAAAAAATATAGCTTCAATATATTTTAATATATGTACAGTCTTCAAAGCGTGTAATGTAATTCAGTTCCACATTATTATTCCAAATAAATTCAAACAAAGTAAAATTATGTGGATGCTATTTTAATAATTGGCAAGTACAATGGCGATGTACATGTGTTATTTGCGTCACAAAGTGTCTGACATGTTTATCCTTGAAAAATAATGAAAAGAACTAAATGTTATACTGTTTTGTTTGTTGAATTTTATAAACGTACAAAGCCTAGATAGATTTTTCTTAGTTATTAAATATTACTTTTTAAGTTTAATCAGCCCAACTATATTCTAAGTTTGTAATATAACATAATTTGGTTTGAATTTTGGTTTCGGTAGTTTTAGATAATTATGAATATCGAAGATTCGATTGTTGTGGCATCCGCTTATTATACTGCAGCCCATATCAGCCTGACACAAGTGCCTCCGGCCTTCAGCAACTGATTGCAGCGTTAGAAAAAACCTCGAGCTAGTACCTAACTCTAAAAGATAAAATTCTAGAGGGTCTAATCAAAAATGCCTCTGACCATCAATGCTTAAAACACAACTTAATGAAACAAACAGATATTTTAAATTCAGCTAACCATAACTTCACATTCATTTGCAAGAAAAGTAGTTCCACTTTTAATATTCCAAAATTCATTACTTGTCATTTTTTATCCTTTAAACCTTATATTATTTTGTTCAGAAGGATGATTGCAATAAGTTAATAACGTGAATCTCGTTTCTGGTATGGATAAAAATAAAGCAAACAGATTGAAACAAACTTTCTACAAAGGAATAAATAATGTAAAAAAAAAAAACTTAATTTTAATAAATAAGCAAAATTAATTTTAACCATAACCCTCTAATTTAGTATGTACATTACTATTTACTTACATACTATGTGGTAATTCTGATCATATAAAAATAGCATTTCTTCATTTAAAAATAACACACAATTACACAGCGAACTCATACTCTGACTGTGAAAATACATGATGACCTTTTTAAGCACACAGTGGTGCATAGTTCTAGAATTTTATGGAACCACCTAGGGAGCTTTCCTTGAATTATTGATAAGTTAAAATGTGTGTGTGTGTTTATTCCATTGTTGATGGAAACAAATGTCCTTTGTTTTACACAGTGATGTCTGATATTAGGTACAATTCTTGAAGATTTTTCTGATATACTCAGGAATTTGGTACCTGGAATTATTTTTCGAGTTTTTGGATTTTTCCCCCAATAAATCTTGTGTCTTTTAGGCTAAATTAGGCACA
Organism: Homalodisca vitripennis; assembly: GCF_021130785.1. Taxonomy (NCBI): domain Eukaryota; kingdom Metazoa; phylum Arthropoda; class Insecta; order Hemiptera; family Cicadellidae; genus Homalodisca; species Homalodisca vitripennis. The sequence continues at coordinate 32,811,486 of NC_060214.1, read as the reverse complement.
ATAATACTAAAAAAAGCAATCTGTGCTATAACCTCAGCCAATGATAGAAGATAGAAGTTTCAATAACTGCTGATCTAAACAGCTGAAACCCTTGCTCCCTTTGAATGAAGTAGTCCCCTTCAAAAGGGACAATGTTTCAAGCATGCCTCGGATGGTTACTATAAATCTACAAAAATATTACACTAAAGCTTACTTTATCAAAATATATTTTTTCAACTTAAAAAATAAGTATTCACAATAAAGAAACAAATAATACAATTTGGCCATTCATTCAGTTACAAAGTAGCTCCATCTTTTCTCTACGTTTATGAACATCCAAATTGTTGGAAATGGCTTCTACAGAGTGTGCCACTCCGTCAAGCAACTCTGACTGTTGGTGATACCACGAACTATTTAAAATGGAAATAAGTAAACTCAGTACGTTTTAAAACAATATTAAACACATACCACAGTACTTGAAAGGGACAAATCCACTTAGAGGGTTCAAGTGTTGGAATAGCTATTTTTAAAAAGTATACACAGCTTCCTAAGATAAATATGGAATATATACATATGAAGAAGCTTAATTTACTTTGTTACAAATATAGGAAAGACCTAAAAACTAAATGTTGTTGAAATTTTCATCTATAAATATTGTCTGTCATACAGTTATTGTAATGTAATAGTAATATATAAGAGAAAAATTACTGGTTAATAACTAGTAGGTGTAAGGTATAACAAAAAAAAACTTGAGTTTTAGGTCTCTAAAACTCTTTTAAATTCTAAAAAAGTTACACTTAAATAGTGTGTATTCAAAGTTATTTCTTTCATGTAAGTTTCTGTGAATTAATTTTCCTGTTCATTTACTTGTAGTGTCTGAATTTCAGCACAGGACAAGACAAGAGTTATAATTTATGTAAATGTAAGAAGAACTGAAAGCATATTGACTATACCTTGAGGAAGATTGATTAAAGGATGCTGAGCAAATTCACAACATCACAAATAGTAAGCGGAATACGCTGGGCTTTTCCATGCGGTAGCTGGTCACCTTCAGTACAGGATTGGCAGTTCCTGGCCAGTGGCCTGGATGCCTCGGAGAAGGAACAAGTGGCACAGTATGCGTATTTAAAAGGATGTGAAATCCACAATAATTGGACGGTTTTATGATAAAAAAAATATGTCAGTGAGGTTAGTGGATTGGATTGGAAGGATATTAAAATTTTGAGGGATGTGGAACACAAAAAGCCGTACCTGTGTGACGATCAGTTTACTCGTAGAAGAGTGCAGTTTAACGTTTCGCACAACGGTGATTATGTTGCTTTGGCTGGAGAAGTTGGTATTTTAGATATCGGCATAGATTTGATGAAGATAAAAAAGACAAGGGACAGCTAATATTGATGAGTATTTTCGACTAATGAGAAGGAAATATTCCAGTGCGGAATGGGCCGTTCATAAATTCTCAAAAGAGTGACACAGAGCAAATGGCGATGTTTTACCGATTTTGGTGTTTGAAAGAGAGCCTAACCAAAGCGGTTGGTACTGGTATCACAGGAGATCTTCGGAATATAAGCTTCAATCTGAAAAGTCATAAAATTATCGTCAAACGTTATCGTTGATGATACTGAAGTTTTTATTGGTGGTTGTAAATGTGGAAGTTGGAAATTTGAAGAGACGATGATTGACAGAGAAATATAGTGACTGTTGCTCTTAATGATCGTGAAAGAAATTTTAAAATCCATCGAAACAAGTGTTCTTTTACCATACTAACATATCCTGAGTTAATATTACAATACCAGCAAGTTACTGATGTAGATGTCGACTATGCAAGCCAAATTATGTTGAAGAAAAACATTCTGATTGTTCAACACAGTTTTAGTGTAGTTTGTCTAGTTGTCAGTTAGGTTTCATGTGTCTAGTAATTAATTTACAAAGACTATAAGAAACTGTATTATCGTGATTGTTATTTAAAGCATTATATTAAATATTTTTTAAACTATAGCCAATATATGACATTTTTGACTTGCCAGTTTAAAACCATGTACAATTTTAAGTCTTTGTAGAAATTTGAAACTTCCGAAAAAGAAATTTTAAAATATCTCACAAATAAAAATGCTTTTACTCTGTTAATGAATTATCCCCAAAAGATATAATCTAGAATTTTAATAAGCTATTGTTTATTTAGATTACTTGGTGATTCATTATACTAACTGATTTAATATGATCATAAGTATATTATTTTTAGTTTATTTTAAGTCACTGACAATGCACCAGTTTGTTCACTGTAATAATAATACTATGTGAAATGTTTTGTGCAATGAAGATTAATTGATTAAATAAGAAAACCTGAAAAAAATATAAAAAACTGTATATTTAACTTTGTAATAAGCGATTATTTTATTTAAAATTTACAATATGACCAATCAAAATTATATTCTTTATCTATTTTTAGATTACTTGGAATTAACAATATTTCTCTAGAAATTTAACTAAATAGAAAAATGTTTATACTCTTTTAATTTGTGTTGATCCAGTTGATATTTGTTCATATATTAGATTAAAAGATTTATATGTTGATATTGCTCTGATTTATTCCAAGAAATACTCTAAAATTAGGACTGAATATGGTCTACTTTAGTCTTTGATCCAGTATGCATCAATTATGTCTCTGGCAAACATAAGAGATAGAGTGAGATGTATTTGATATATTAAAAATTATTTACAACTATATTGTGTTTGTTTAAAGAATTTTCAGATATTTGCCATCATTAAGTGAAACAACAAAATCAGTAAAGATATGTTTCAAGATTTGCAATCTAATCTCATCCTCAGGTGAGTAGCTAAATTTCGGAGGAAAAACTCAAGAGAGTAAATATTTTTATGTTGCAAAGAACGTTAGATTTTAAAATTTACAATATTTGTGCGTATTTTCATAGACAGAATGTTTTTATGGTCAGAACACAAGCAATTTATAGGTTAAGGTCAGTAAAACAATATTATTTAATTATACAATTACAAAGTTGAGTAAACACGGTTTATTTTTACCTCTTTTAATCTTTACTTAACTAGAGAGTTATATTTAGGAAATTTTAACATTACTTTTTTTAACTACACAAACAAGTAATTCTAGATGGTGAATTTGTTTGGAAGAAAAATAAATTACTGTGTTTTAGTATTTGTTGTCCTTTAAGAAAAATGGGTATTAAGTTGACAGTGTCAATGTTCCATGTAAGCTATGACAGTAAATGAATTCTGATTTCTTAAGTTAAAACATCACAATAAACTTGTCCATCAAACTTCATACCTACTATCTCAGAAACATGCCTTTAATAAAACTAACAGTAATTATCACCGATATAACTAAAAAAAATTTAGGTAACATTCCATATGTTCATAATAAAACACAGCAATGACAGTTCATAATGCTCATACAGATGCTTGTAAAAAACCAACCATTTACTAAATTTATAATAATGATAGATACTCAGAATTATTTAAATTTTCAATAATTTATGGTGTTAGGCTAGTTATCCACCTACGGAAGAAATCAGACTGCAGATCTCAAAACATAGTGTTACTGTGTTTTATTTCACTTAATGATGGTAATTGTCTGAAAAAAGTGTTGTTACACTTTAATAATGTCAGAAATGGAGTATTATGTTAACAAATAAAATATAGTATTAAATTTATTTCATAACAATATGTTTATATTAATGTAATGTAATTCTATATTTTATAAAATTACTGCAATTATTATGCTTAAATATAGTCATCACACTTCAAACTATGCAGGCAGCGTTGTAGGAAAGTATTTGAATTCCCCAATTTTTTAGATAAATATTTCCAATAACGTATAAGAAAAAATTTGTTATACATTTTTTAATTTACGCTCTGGTGGCTATTGTTAGTTTGCCAGATTAGCATTGGCAAGATAAAACAAGGGTTTGTGTGACAAGTTTACCACTCTACGAGGTCCAATCAAAAAGTATCCGACTCGTCGTGTATCGCGGCTTCTGCTGCCAATAATGAGATAAGATTTGTTGCGACAATAGTTCCTACTATGATAAGGAAAGGTACAAAGTCTTATCTTGATCCCCCGACTGGTTCGCCGGAGACGGGTCATTATGTACTGATAAGTCAAGTGTGCGTTTCGGTTTTCTCTAACTGTGAAGATGACGGAAAAAGTGGAACAACGTTATTTGCATTAAAATTTTGCGTGAAACTCGGAGAAAAAACAAAGTGAGACCATTCGGAAAATTCAGCTAGCATTCGAAAATGAGGGCAATGAGTGTTACGCAGATTAAAGAGTGGTATAAAACCGTTTCAAAAAGTGGTCGAACCTCGGCAGAAAGTGACGCGCGTTCGGGCCGACCAAAAAACAAGTCGAACTCCGGAAGGAATCATCGAGAAAGCAAAAGTTTTGATCTGTGAAAATTGTCGAATGACTGTGGAGGAAGTAAGTACTGAGTTAGATGTCAGTTTCGGATCAGCTGAAGCAATTTTAACGGATGACTTGGGATTGCGCCCGGGTAGCCGCAAAATTTGTGCCAAAATTGCTGACAGACGAGCAGAAGCAACGGCGATTGGATGTTGCCGAGGACATGCTGCAATGTTGTTGAGGATGATGCGGACCTTTTTGACATCGATAATAACTGGAGACGAAAGTTGGGTCTATGGATATGACCCTGAGACCAAATTTCAGTCATCACAATGGCAGTCTCCCCAGGATCCTCAGCCAAAAAAAGCAAGGCAAGTTCGAAGCAATGTCAAAGTGATGCTTACTGTTTTTTCGACCACACCGTGGAGTTGTGCACCTTGAATATGCCCCTGAGGGTTCAAACTGTGGAATGCACAGTACTATTTAAGTGTCCAACGTCGTCTCCGAGATGCGATTCGCCGCAAAAGACCTGACTTGTGGGGGCATCTCAAAATTGGCGGCTACACACGACAATGCGCCAGCTCATTCAAACTTTTTTGGCGAAACACGGCACTCCGGCAAGTTTCCTCAGCACTCTGTACTCTCCAGATGGGGGGGGGGGGGGGTGGGGGGGGGGGGGGGTGGGGGGGGGGGGGGGTGGGGGGGGGGGGGGGTGGGGGGGGGGGGGGGTGGGGGGGGGGGGGGGTGGGGCATTTAAAATCTTTATTTGTAGTATTTATCTTCACGTTATTAATTAAATATATATTTTGTATGGTTTGAGTTGATGAACTAGGTTAGGATTCATTTAGGAACTAGTTCCACGTACTCGTTCTTTTTATGGATGGAATCTATGGCCAGTTTCACGTCGGTTAATAATATTATTTCTAGTGTTTGCTCCAACTTCTTTGTATCCTTTTGTTAAAACACTTATTATCGTTCCAACAACCTATTAATTATTAACCTTGTAGTCTTCCTCCTTGTCAGTAGACCTAGTGACCATTAAGAAGTAGGCTAGTAAAAGTAGAAAAATACAAAAATGTATTATGTATTTGAAAATTGGTACCACTAAACCAGAAATTTAAGAACTGGGCCTAGATAAATAAAATTTTATTTAGGTTAACAGATTAAGGAATTGTTAAACTTTCTGGCTGTTTGTAAATTAGTTTATAGCTTTCCAGTTTAAGGTAAGTTAAACGGTAAAAAATTATTATTTTTTTACAATTTTTTTTTATTTTTGTATATTTTTATTTAAGCTTTTCTGAGTATTTTTAAAAAAAAGAGCAAGACAATTGAAGGTCCAGAAGTATTTTTTTTTATTTTTTAAAAATTGTATGTTCCTAGAGTTTGTATTGTTTTTGAGCAGTCTACCACGCTCAGCTTCAACACTTGTTATAGTAGTATTTATGCAAAGCTAGTAGCTGTGTAATATTTTTTTTGTTAGGTTGTCAGCAATGCATAACAGATGCAGGTAGCAGACTACAACTGACTTGTCTGCCAGTTATTGTTGCTTACCAATAATGTTTGTTGACAAATCTGCAATTTAGTTTATCAAGTGGTGTTTATGTTGTTATTGTTTTATATAATAATTATCATATTCTTTGTGAAGTGCTAATTACTATGACAAAACCAAAAGGAGTTTTTAAAAAAAGGAAATGCAAGGGTAACCAGCATTTTAGGACAAATCCTTTAGGTCAAGGTGAGGTTAGTAGACCTAATGTTACTATTCAATCTAGGCCTAGTGCTTCAAAAGCAAAACTAAATGAAAGTATAAGTGACTATACACAGTACACGAGTGATGAAACAAATATTATAGTTGCTCTATCTCTTTTGAATACAGCCTTGAACAAGTATGTTGTGTGCAAATCTTGTGGCGGAAAAGTAATTTTAGGTGAAGTAAAAGAGAAAAGAAACGGTTTAGCATGTAACTTGTCACTTTCATGTTTGGAATGCCATGGGGAAAATCGGTTCTGGACCTCTGATAAAAGTAATAAGTCCAACCTATATGACATAAATCTAAGAATGCTATATGGCCTTAGATGTATCGGTAAAGGCGGTGAGGCTGGAAAGCTGTTGTGTGCATTATTAAATTTGCCAAAGCCGAACTCAGCGTACACAAGGTATACAAATGTTGTAAGAGAGAGTGTCTTTGATGTTGTGGAGAAATCGATGCAAAAGGCAACAGAAGAAGCTGTGCTTCATAATGAAACGGATGAAAATAATAGAAACCTGACAGTCGCTTATGATGGGACTTGGCAGAAGAGAGGATACAAATAAAAAAATGGCGTTTGCACTCTGACAAGTCTTGACACTGGTAAAATTTTAGATGCTGAGGTATTTACAAAATTTTGCAGTGGTTGTGTGAAGTGTGGGTCAAGTGAAACCAATAAAGAAAACCATATATCTAAGTGTATAAAAAATTATGAAGGGTCAAGCGGAGGTATGGAGACTGTTGCTGCGGTGTCTATTTTTAGCCGATCAGAGGAGAAGCGAGGAGTGAAGTATGAGTACTTTCTGGGTGATGGGAACTCTAAAGCCTACCAAGCAGTAGTCAGTAGTAGGCCATATGATGATGTGGAAGTAAAAAAGCTGGAGTGCATTGGGCATATCCAGAAAAGAATGGGTACACGCCTGAGGAATTATAAACTACGGAACAAAAGTTTAATTTTATCTGATGGGAAAGGACTCAAGGGTGCCGGTAGACTAACTGATAAAGTCATAGACCAACTTCAAGGATATTATGGAGGGGCTATTAGGTCTAACCAATCCAATCTTGATAGCATGAGAAGGGCTATTTGGGCAATCTGGTACCATAAAATGTCAAGTGATGACAATCCTCAGCACGACCTGTGTCCTTTCCCCCCGGACACGTGGTGCGCCTTCCGCAAAGCTGAAGTAGCAGGCACAGTAGCTAATTATAAACATAAAAATTCAATTCCGTTAGCTATTATGGAGGCTATCAAGCCAATATTTAAAGATCTTTCCAACCCCGACCTCCTCAGAAAATGCCTTCATGGGAAGACACAAAATGTTAATGAGGCGTTCAACAACGTGCTTTGGACAAGACTTCCAAAAAATGTTTTTGTTGGTAGGCATACCCTTGAGTTAGGCACATATGATGCAATAGCTACTTTCAATGATGGAAACCTAAGTAGGATTAAAGTTTTAGAACAGCTTGGAATAAAGGACATAGGATCTAACACCATCTGTCTGCTACAACAACTGGACACTGAGCGAATCAACCGAGCGGAGATTGCGGTGCGGAATGCTACGAAGGAAGCTAGGCTGAAGAAAAGGAGGATAAATCTTGAGCAAGATGAAGTAGAAGAAGAAGATTACATACCAGGAGGTTTTTAAAAGGTATTTATAACTTGTATTCAAATAAAATTGCCAGTTGTTACAATGGAAAAGGTATAGGCCTACTTGAACCGCGGTTTCCCGAAAGTCCGGTTTTTAAACACAAATGACTCATTTTTTTAAAAACTATACAAGATATCTTGACCAAACTTTTACATGTTCCCTACATATAGGTGATGATGTGGATCCTCAGGTATATCTCTATCTATTTTTTTAAAAATATTAAAAAATAAAACAAAAAATTTAAAATTGTAAAAATTATTTCTTTTTTAGTTTTATTTACAAAATTTTTATTTACCACAATACTAATATAATTCAGGATCAGTACTGTCACAAAGACATATAAAACAGCTGGTAAAAGTTTCAGAACATTCCCTTAAATGGTTGCTCAGGAAACGGGTCATAAACATATACATTTTTAACATGGGCGAGATAGGAGCGTTTAACTTACCTTAAACTTTAATAAACTATGAAGCTCTAAAATTTGATGCACATTTTTAGTTTTTAAGGCTATTCTGATTGAGTTTTAGACACTGATTAATCATTTTTATTCCATTAATAACAAATAAACCTCTGTTCCAGTCTGCTGAAGACCCAAGTATTCCAAACACCTCTGTTGATAACAACTTCATAGAGTTCCAAAAGTTTATAAAGAAGTTTGAGAGAGAGTATCGCAATTTTGAAGAGTTTGAGTTGCGATACAAGATTTTTTTGGAGAGTCTCAAGGCAGTTGATGTACTGAATAATGCTCCTGGTCTAACGGCAGCATTTGGTGTCTCTCACTTTGCTGACAGAACTGGTATGTAACAAACAAACATTATACTTGTACACCATAATGTGAGGCAACTTTATCAAAGCACAATAAAATCAATGGAAATTTCCTTTTCACGTCTTTATGATGTACATAAGGGCTATCCAGAAAGTAGATTACGTTTTGCTATATAGTCGCTAGTGGTGGGATTAACGCGGCCATTTCTACGTCAGGACACTTCTCCATTCAGTGACTATCCAGCCGTGCTAGTGGAATACTACTGTTCCTTGTTGTTTTACAATAGCAGATTAAAATGTGTGATGCAATTGAAATTCCCACGAGTTGTGAAGTGCAGTTGATAATACAGTTTTTGTTAGCTAAGCACAATAAACCAATTGAGATTTATCGCAATCTCTGTAAAGTTAATAGTAATTATGTGATTACTGAAGGTGGAGTGCGTCAGTGGTGCATTAGGTTTAAAAATGTCCAAATCAATGTCCTTGATAATGAAAGAAGTGGATGGCCAATGGCCAAGCATTGAGACCAATGACATTGTATAGTCTACCATAAGATTAAAGAAGACTGCCTGCCGATTGAAAATAACAGAACTATCACTTATGTAGTTTTCCTCAAATTTAAAGGAGTTTGTTACACAGAAGTTAGGTTACCATACATTTTGTGCAAGATGGGTACTGAAACTTTTAACAGAAAGCATAAAAATCAGTTTTGACATTTTTTGACACGTACGGAAAAGATAAACTTGCTGCTCAATCGAATCATTAAAGATTGACTTAACCCTTATAACGTCAGTATATCTTTTCACGACTTTCAGCAAACGGCACAATATTAAAAAAAAAAAATTTAAATGTGTAAAGTTCATTTTTATTTTTACTTTCTATAATTATGGTAAGTATAAAAAAGTAAAAATTTTAAAATTATAAAGTCACTGTACTCAGGATTGTCAATGTTACGAGACATGTTATTTATCACTAATAATGAACACGGTACTTTGGAATTATACCTACCACACCCAGACATGAATCGTTATTTGACATTTTGCTTCTACTGATTACTAGATTAGCGTAGAACAATATTTCGTCAATATAAAACAGGAATTGTCTTATCGCAAACCCCTCCCCATCCTCAGACAGAGGTCAAAGTCGAGCGGTCTAGTAGATAACGTGATTGCAGAGTCTCGCCGCCCGTTCAGCTGGTGCGTCGCTTTGTTGTACTTCCGTGTTTTACCTCTACATTTCTCCAAACACAAAAATTCAATAAAAACAAACATGATCAAACTAAAACTAAACTCTTTATTGAAAAAACACTCAAAACTTGTTTTTATTCTTGATCATACTCCGCCACCCAAAATGCGAGTGCCATGCCTTTTCGCTGATGTCAACGAAAGAAAAACATCCCTCGAGATAGTACCTATCAGTAAAATATCAAATTCTAGAGGATCTGATCAGAAATATAAATTGAATTGTAATGGAAAGGCAATTATGTACCGCGCAAATCATGTGATGCCGCGTGGCCTGTCGTAATCGGGATTCTCGAGAAAGATAAGATAACAGCGACAACAATACCGATCACAATGCCTGGAAATGCTTGTAATTTTGTAATTAAAGAGTTGTTTTTTTGTTCTATCATGTTTGTTTAGCTATAAATTTATATTTTTGTGTTCTTCATACTGGTGTGGTCGGTATAATCCCAAAGTACCTGAACACTAAATAGGTGACACTAAACACTAAAATGACACTAAAAACACTAAATGAATAATAAAACTAAGATATCAGTACTTTTAACAAATAAATAAAAACCATATAAACAGAAAACACAACGAAGGAAACCGACTCAGCGATGGTTAGACACGCATTACCTGAAGCCAAACTGCAAACAAAAGCGTGCGCGCTTTATGGCGTCTGTGCCGTGTGGCGGGGAGAGTGTCTAGACACTGCGTCTATTGTTTCAAACAATGTAACGCGACAGCTATATTTTGACGCTTGACATAGGTCAATAACCCACACACATGGTTGACGCATACCGTTAGTGACATTGATCGGATTTAAAAGGAACTTAAATTTGCTATAGACACAGTTTTGTGTCGATGCGCCGTACCGCGTCTTTGCCGTTTGGAGATAGTTTGTCTATGCGCCAT